>NW_024429266.1:46674650-47874650 GCF_017639785.1 Mesocricetus auratus
AGTTAGCATCATTAGTATTTATGGTGGTTTTGACTGTTAAACAGTTTGAAAATGTTTTGACTTCTTGGGTAATATATTTTTTATTTTGTAAAGAATGGCTCATTACAGAAAGAAACATAGAGCCATGAACAAAATAATTGAACTTTAAAGTAGTTTAAGGATAAAGCAAGTTGATGTTGGACTCTGAAGAGAAATTATTTGGAATCTTAAGGAAATGTGGCAGAGTATGAATTTCGGAGCTAGATAGACCTCTGATGTAAGTTTTCTCCAGAAACATTTAACTGCTAACTATGAGTATAGTGCAGAGAATTAAGATGCGTTTTATTTGTTTGTTTTAGTGTTTTTGGTGGAAGTAGAATCATGCTAGGGAGTTGGAAACATTTGCTAGGTGATGACAGCAGGTGGACTCCAGGCCTACATAGAAGTCATGGAGAAGAGCTGGTGGAGATGAGAAGGCTCCTGCACACAGAACGCTTCACTCAAGTTGAGCTTGGCAGATGAGAAGTGGAATGTGTAAATTCAAGATTTTCATAAAGTGCCAGTGCCAAGGTCACTTTTTTATGCATCTCTTTTATAAAGACTAACAGAAGAGTTGTGAGCTGACTGCCGGGCGCTAAAAAACAGGCACCCTGAATATACTGATGGTAGGAGAGCCTGTTAGGTTATGGGGAAGTTTGCTTTGACTTCTCTGAACTGCCTGTTTCCTCAGTCTGTTTTAGACTTGGAATAAGAATTGTTAAGATGCTACCAACTTTCTTTTCCTACAACAAGGTTAGTTAAATCCTATTCTGCTTCTCACTTAATCTTTCTATGTCTCATTCCTTGTTAGCATGCTTTATGTTTTTGGTGGGTAAGTTCTTTTCTTACAAGCCCTCCTTCCCCACTTTCCTACCAATTCCTTGATTATACACCTGCAACGCAGTATTATTCCATTGTCTTAACCCAGAAGTGTTCTTATCTTTTCTTGATAGAGGAAACAGAAGCCATGGACTTCATTATACTGTATGGCTTAAAAGCCTTGAATATATATTTGAATATATTTTCTTCCTGTTGGTATAGTGTCCTGTTGCTCATTAGGGTTTTGTAGTTCTCCATAACTTATCTGTTGCAGGATTTGCTATGTTGGTCTCTCACTTGTATATTCATTTTGTCACCCTATAGTTACATCTTGCAACATATATTTGTTATCTTTTGTCTTAAACACCAGTGGTGTTCTAAAAGAAGGCTTGATGACTTGTGATCCACTTTCTCTACCAGTGATCTTTCTTAATCACTAGATAAGTGGTTGCGGCACTAAGACACGACAAATAATGTTTACAGCCTGTTGTGTCTGCCAGAATATGGACTGAACTCTAAACAGGATCATGGAGTAGCCAAGGAGACTCACTTCAAGTGTTCTTATGGGTTTCATGGTGAGTTCAGTTTCATTAAACTTAGAAAGGGCAAGTCTTCAGTGAAATAGTAGAGATTTCCCTATGTTTGAATTGACAACTTGCTGATTAACATGCCATCAGCCAACGGAAATAGAGGTAATTGGGGTCTTGCCTGAGATCATTGCTGATTAGAATATTTCATCATGTGACTTATGCCATACTTGGGGCCAGCAGACAAAGGAGAGTATACAAGCTATAGGAAATATCCTCTATAGTAAGAATACTTGAGTACAGGCCTTGTTGGTTGAGCTGAAGAACAATTTGAATTTTCAAATACTATCTGAGACAGTTTCTAGACTAAACTTTCTATAAAACAACAACAGCAACAAAAAACCCCAAACATTAGCAAAGAAAGGAGTGGCCAAAATTGGCACCAGATTAATAATTGACTAGAAGGAAAAACTATGATATGAAGGCCATTAGCCTCCAAGAGACAAATACAGAATATTGAGTGTGGCTAAGAAGAACCAATAAAAGCACGAAGTTATATTGGGTACATTTTGTAAATACTAGAGGAACATTCCAGCAGTTGAAAGAACTTTGGTTCTAGGCAACACTGGAGGAAAATATAGTTCTAGTTGGATTTTTCATCTGGATATTTATTTTTTAATTTGTGCCAGTGACAATCACTGTGTTAATAAGCAAAAGCACTAGCTATACTCCTACTGGGGATGAAGATATAGATAATAAACTTTTTTGGGGTCACAAATGAAACAAAAAACATGAAGCAGAGGAAATAATGTTTTGGAATGAAGTGACCACAGAGTTTACCATTTTACAGCATTAAGAACCAAACCCAGGGCCTTCTACACTCTAGGTAAGTGTTTTGCCATTGAGCTACATCCTTGGCCCAAATTTACCATTTTATATGGATGGCCAGAGGCAAATAAAACAACATTTGTGCAGTAGATGTAGAAGTTAGCTTTGTGAATATCTGGGGAGAAAGCACTCCAGGTAGAGTTCCAAAGCCGTAAACTAGGATCATAGTTCTATTTTGAGAACTGACAAGACCACTGGGCAGTGAGGGAGTAGATTGAAATCTGAGAGCAAATGCAGCCAGGAAACAAGATTCTATAATGCTTAGGGACCAAACAAGACCTTGGCTGTGCCTCTTCCTTGTTTAATACAGAAGTTGTTGCAGAGTTTTTGAGAGGAATGATATTTATGTTATTTAGGAATCACTGACATGTTAAAGAATGGACCAATGTACCATGATTATTTAAAAGGGGGAAAACCCAGGAGGACCAGATCTTTAGTTACTGCAGTAATTTAGACAGGTAATTAAAGCGGAAAAGATTTTGAAGCTAATTTGAAAGTATAGAGAGTGTATAAGACAATAGAGTCAGCAACAGTCCAACATTTTTGTTTTCTTTTTGCTTGAGGAACTGAGGAAATATTCCTGCTGACTAGAATGGACAAGATTGTATAAGTATGAAATTTGGAGTGGTAGAGCTGAGAGGGTCAGTTTACTTTTGAAATATTTGAAATGCCAATTAACTATGGGAAAAGAGTTAGGTCTTTGGGTTTTAGGGTAAAGAAGAATGTACAAAGGAAAAAGAAAAGCACATTTCTAGACTTCAGCTTAAGACTGCAGCCAAGTCACTTCAGATAAGGTTATCCTTTTCATATATTTTTAAGTTTTTTATTTTTTATTTTTTGGCACAAGGTTACTCTTGAATGTGTAGGTGATCCCCAGTAGTAGCTTTATCAGAGGAGCATGCCCCTAAAAGTTTTAAAATAACAAGTTAATCAAAATGAATATCCTGTGGTAGAGAGTAGCTGGGAATCTGTAATATGAATGTGACATGTTCAAGTCAATAAGCCCTACTTTATAGGAAAATGTCACACTGTCAGTACTGAGCTGTTTTGGCAAAATCCAGAAGTAGGAATGAAGAGAGTAATAAACACATTCCAGATTTTGCAGCCCCTGAGAACAAAGGCTTGGCTTCTTGGAAGTTTAGCATCGTTTTTAGCACCTAATCTAGGTTACTGCTTTTTAAGAAAAAGCTTTCTACAGTTTACAGAAGCACCTTGGAATATTTAAAAAAAATAATTTGTATTGATGTTTGGAGTTTTTAAGGTAGGTCTAGAAGTTATTTCCAACTTATTATCTTGTGAAGTTTGAATTTTTTTCTAGGCAATAATTTCAGCCACAAAAGCACAAATCCAAAGTATTTCCGTAAGCTTTTTCAGAATATTCTTCAGGTAGCACTTTTTGCCTAAAAGTCATTCATGGGCTTTTAACCTTGTAATTTAGCAAAGAGCAAATTTAGGAGAAATCTCAGTTGTCATCTTCTTGAATTAC
This sequence comes from Mesocricetus auratus, assembly GCF_017639785.1. NCBI lineage: Eukaryota > Metazoa > Chordata > Mammalia > Rodentia > Cricetidae > Mesocricetus > Mesocricetus auratus. The sequence goes on from NW_024429266.1 coordinate 46,678,389, forward strand.
TATGGCTGTCTGTCATTTCCCTTACTGATCCTCTTGTGCGACTTTACTGTTTTGTGAGCTGTCAGTAAATTGTTGGTGAATGCGGGAGTCAGGACACCACTGGCAGGGCTTGGTCTTAATTCACCTAGTATCTCGATCAAGTCATCAGTATGTATCTGTTATCTATTAGTAAACCTTAATTTAAATACAAATAGTCATCTTACTGTCTCCTGTGCCAGTATTTCAGTAAATCATCTTGCATGCTCCCTGAAGTATGCTGCTCAGATTTGGAGACCTGTAACACTTTATTGGTTGCTTTCTTGTCAATGTGACAACATATTTGATATGAAATAAAAAGGAATTGTTTTGAGTTCACTGTTTCTGAGGGGTCATCCGATGGCGCTTGCCTCGTGCACGTGCTGAGGGAACACTTGATGGAAGCTGTTCTTCATGTCTGAAGGACAAGAGGCACAACAGAGGAGGATGTCGACACTGCACTGGCTTTCCCTTTTTCTTCTGATATTTTGTATTCCCTGCTCATTCAGGGTGGGTCTTCCTCTCTGGGATTGCTCTTTAATTTTAAGTTCATAATTCTTAGTTCGCAATGAAGAGTAACTATCACAACCTCTAAGTAAAAGTACAGTTGTGTTTGTCAGAAGCATTAGTTTGTAGTGGTAGTGTGGTTGTGTGATTGTTAAAATTCAAATTCTTTAGCTCCTGTCCTAAACTTTTCATTGACTACATACTGTTTTCCACTATGACTATGTGAACACCATACAAACATTTTAGATGAGTACAATTGTTTGCTGTTACTTCACTGCTACAGTGACATCTCTATATATGCATATATCTGTACATGAAGTAGATGTAGCTGTATGTATGAATATGTCATAAATAAATGCCCCAAAATGGCATCACTGGGTCAGAGGTCATTTAGAAAAAATGTTTTACTTTAGAATACAGCTGTGGTGGTTAAAGCCTGTGATCCCAGAACTCTGGAGGCTGAAATGGAAGTATCACCAGGAATCTATGACTAGCTCGGGCTATGGTGTATGATATATAACACTGTCTTAAAAGAAGGAAGGAAGTAAAAAATGCATATGTAGGTTAAGATCCACATAGTTTCAGATTTGTCTAGTTTTCCGTGTCACTCCCCTTTGAGGACTGAGATGAGCAATGTGTGCTTCCACACTTTTTTTGTCTGATTTTAGTCAGTGTCCTCATTTTGACCCTATGTAGTTCTGTGTAGTTTTATCCTTTCATCATGAGTAAATTTATGTAAGTATCTCAGTCAGTCAGGATATAGAAATATTAACATCAGCCCAGCACTCCTTTGTGTTACCTCATTACTAATACTCCTGTCACAATACTTGCAGTCCGCTAATGTTTGACTCCATAATTTAGTCATTTTGAAAATATTCTATGATAGTCTTATCAGACACTATGCCTGTGTGATGAGCTTTTTAAATCCATAATCTAGAGATTCACCAACTTCTGTACCAACAGGGTTCCTTAGTTTCTGAGTAGCATATCATGATAGGAATGTGACACAGTCTGTTCAAATATTCACCTATTGAAGAGCATGTCTGGGGCCAAGTAGAGCTCATACAGCAATCATCTGCACATGAATGTGTGGACATAACTTTTTCTTGGACAGAAAGGGCCTTGAGTGTGCTTTTTGAATGATAGCTGTGTGAGTTTTTTTTTTTTTTTTTGTTTTTAAACTGTGAAACTATTTTGCAAAGTGACTGCCCTTCTAAATTCTCACTATTTCTCCCTGAGGGGTGGAACATTTCGTTTCTTTTCAGCCTTTGATAGTCATGAATTTTTTTGATGTTTTAATAGACGCAAGTTCCTATTGTTGAACATATCTTTAGGAGCTAATCTGTGCATTCTTTTTGTCAGCGTGTCTGCTCATGTCTTCTTTCCATTTTTACTTTGACTAATTTCAGCCACAGAATTCTGAGAATTCTTTGTGTAAACAGCACTGGCTTCACATGCCTTTCCCTTCCCCGTGTCATGGTTTAGGTAAACCACATAGCTCAAATTTCATGGCACATTAGTCATGGTTGCATAAAGTACAAACCTCATTACTAGTTTTCCACTCTATAGTGTTCAATGTAAGCAACAGCTGGTGCTTCTTTCAAAACCTTTGGTTGAGGGGCATCTAGGTTGTCTCCTGATTCTGGCTATTACAAATAATGTTGCTATGAACATAGTTAACCGTCCTTGTGGTATAATTGTGCATCCTTTGGGTATATGCTCAAGATTGGTATTGCTGGGTCTTGAGGTAGATTGAGTCCCAATTTTCTGAGACACCACTGTACTGATTTCCAAACTGCCTGTTCAAGTTTGCAATGGAGAAAGGGGGAACACTCTAGCATAAGCTTTCATTAGTGTTTTTGACCTTATCCATTCTGATAGGTGTAAGATGGTATCTCAGAGTAGTTTTGATTTGCATTTCCCTGATGACTAAAGATGTTGAGCAATTCCTTAAATGTCTTAAACTCTTTTGGCCATTTGAGTTTCTTCTGTGACTACCCTAATTGTCATCATAGAACCTACATCCAAAAACTGATGGAAACAGATGCAGTGACTCAAAGCTAAGCACTGGGCTTAGCTCCTGGAGCTCAGCTGAAGAGAGGGAAGAGGGATCATATGAACAAGGAGGGTCAAGAGCATGTTGGGGAAAACCACAGAGACAGCTGACCTGAGCTAGTGGAAGCTCACAGACTGTGGGAACATGCATGGGACTCAATTAGTTTCTCTGAATGTGAGTCACAGTTACGTGGCTTGATCTGTTGGGAGGGGGCTGCTGGCAGAGGGACCAGGATTTATCCCTGGCACATGGTTGGCTTCGTGGAATACATTCCCTATTGTGGAATACCTTGTTCAGCTTTGATGGGGGCAGGGAGAGTGTTGGTCCTGCCTCAACTTGGTCTTGAACCTCTAAGGAATGGATGAGGGGTGGGAATGGAGCAGGTGGGAGGTGATAGAAGGGGAAGGAAGGGAAGGAAGGGGAACTGGGGTTTGTATGTAAAATGAAAAAAAAATCCTTTGATGAACACTTTCTAATAAAGTAAAAATCAAAGTGCATGTCTGTGTGGTCTCAGAATCATGGGCAATAAATTCCAGTGACCTTTATAAAAAAATTACTTAAACATGGATTCATCCAACAAAGATGAAAGTACAGCACATAAAATGTATACGATGAAATAAAATACAAATGGGATTCTGATAGGAACGCTAACATTGGTGCATTCAGGAGAGTAGCTGTACAGCTAGTGGAATTCGGTGGTGGTAACCTCTTGACATAACTGGGGAAAAGGTGAAATCCCACAACAGGGGTAAATGTCTTCACCAAAGGAACCCAGAGATACATCACAACTTTAAAATGCAACATAATACATTAGAAACTAATCCAACTTAGACAACAGTGTGAATTTTACTCAGGGCGACCATTTAGGAAAGACATCTCCATATTGTAAGTTATGTCACAATAAGGCACTATTCTCAAAGTTTCTAATATCTTAAAGTAAGTATACTGTGCTAAATAAATAGTGGTTTCAGTACTTTTAAAATTTGTGTATGTGTATAAATATACTACACATATAAAATAGGAAGCTTTGACAGTGATTTGAAAGTTAACAATTGCAAAACTTTTTGCTGTTTATTTTTTGTGTAGTTTCAGCTTACAAGTTTATTTTATGGTTACTACTGTGTAGATCAAGGATTGCTTATGTTTTCTGCATGTCCATCCTTTGTCACACTTGCAATTTACACATATTTTTGCAATGTTACATAGTTTTTTGCATTGTTTTTCTTTTTAAATTTAAATTAGAAACAAGCTTGTTTTACATGTCAATCACACTTCCCTCTCCCTCCCCTCCTCCCTGTCCCCCACTTACCCCCTGTCCCATCCCCTTTCTGCTTCCCAGGGAGGGTGAGGCCTTCCATGGGGGATCTTCAAAGTCTGTCATATCATTTGGAGCAGGACCTAAGCCCTTCTCTGTGTGTCTAGGCTGAGAGAATATCTCTCTATGTGGAGTAGGCTCCCAAAGTCCATTGGTATACTAGAGATAAATACTGATCCACTACCAGAGGTCCCATAGATTGCCCAGGCCTCCTGACACCCACATTCAGGGGGTCTGGGTTGGTCCAGTGCTGGTTTCCCAGCTATCAGTTTGGGGTCCATGAGCTCCCCCTTGTTCAGGCCAGCTGGTCTTGACCCCCTTGCTCATCACTTTTCCCTCTTTGCAACTGGTTTCCAGGAGTTCAATTCAGTGTTTAGCTGGGGGTGTCTGCCACTGCTTCCATCTGCTACTGGATTAAGGCTCTAGGATGGCATATAAGGTAGTCCTCAAGCTCATCATTGGGGAAGGGTTTTAAGGTAGCCTCTCCACTATTGCTCAGATTGTTAGTTGGGGTCATGCTTGTAGATCTCTAGACATTTTTCTAGTGCTGGATTTCTCTTTAAGCCTATAATGGCTCCCTCTATTATGGTATCTCTTCTCTATTCTTCTCCAACTCAATCTTCCTGCTCACTCATGTCCTCCTCTTCTCTCCTCTTTTCCCCTTCTCTTTCTCCTAACTCCCTCTCCCCTCCCCACATTCTCCTAATTAGCTCAGGAGATCTTGTCCCTTTCCCCTTCTCTGAGGGATCATGTATGTCTCTCTTAGGGTCCTTGTTTCCTAGCTTCTCTGGAGGTGTGGATTGTAGCCTGGTAATCGGTTGTTCTATGTCTAAAATCTATATATGTGTGAACACATGCCATGTTTGTCTTTTTGTGACTGTGTTGACTCACTCAGCATGGTTTCTTTGCTCTTTTTAAATTATTTCTAAAGTCTTCATATAAAATGGGTTTTATTTATTTATGTATTTATGACGTAGTCATACATGGATGTCATTGTGCTTTGCTCACGTTCTTTCTTCTATTATTCTCTTCATTTTCTTCTTCTGGTCCTCTTCTTCCAAATAGTGGTTTCTGCTTTCATGACAGATGGATGGATGCATGGATGGATGAATGGATACAAAGTAGATATGGAGGTAAGCAGGTTTATTGATAGATTATGTATATATGATTTTGTTACCTTAAGGCAGTAGTTCTGAACCTTCCTAATGCTATGACCCTTTAATACATTTCCTCATGATGTAGTAACACCCAACCATAATTTTTTTGTTGCTATTTCATAACTGTAATTTTGCTACTGTTAGGAATCATAATGTAGATATCTGTATTTTCTGATGGGCGTAGGCAACCTCTATGAAAGGGTCAGTCAACCCCAAAGGGGTCATGACCCATATGTTGAGAACCACTGTCTTAAGGCATCTTCCTTATACAAAGTCCAGCTTCCATGGACACATACCCACCACCCACCCCTAGATTCTGTTTTTAACAGCGAACATGCTATACTTTTCAGATTCCTTTTTGTTTGAAGCAATATGTATTGCTTGTTTTCCTTCATTTAAAAAACAAAGTTTTATTGCAGTCTTTTTTTAAAATTTGTTTTTCTTCTGTGGATTGTTCTTTCTTTCTAAGGATTTTTCTTACCTAGTTTTGGATCTTCAATACTTTCTCTTAAAATAGTCTTGCATTCTATATTTAAATCTACAATTTATTTTTATGTAAGCTTGTGAGTTTTTTTTTGTTTTTCTCTTTTTTGGCCTTTAAATGTCCAATTGCTTTAACAGCATTTGTTAAAAGGCTAAGCCTTTCTGTATGCATAGTCCTTCCTTTGTACTTTTATTGAAAATCAGCTATGTGGGTCTACTATTCAGTTTCTGTTTGATTTGTGTCTTTGTATCTCCACCTATATTGTCTTGATTAGTTTTATGGTAGCACATACTGTTGGCTTGAATGTTTTCTCCTATTGTATTTTTAAAAATTAGATTTCCTTGTTAATTTTTTTGCTATTCCACATAAAATTGGGTGGCATGTGGTACCAAATTCCTGTAATCCCTCTACCCAGGAGGCTGAGGCAAGATCATCAGTTCAATGCTAGCCTGGACTACATACTGAGACCCTGTCTTAAAAACACAAGTGATTGGGGAGATGATTGTGTGAGTAAGAGTACTTGCTATGCAAGCATGAGGACCTAAGTTCCAATCCTCAGTACCCACACAACAAGCTGCCAGTGGTTTCATACTTGCCCGTCACTCAGTGGGGTCGAGGAGGGAGAAAGGGGGATCTTTGGGCCTTACTGGTTGCTATCTTTGCTCCTGGTTCAGTGAGAGACTTTTGTCTCAAGAGAATAAAATGGTGAGCAATAAGACAGGGCACCCCACATATTCTCCAGCCACTGCATGTACACCTGGGAGCTCTTGCACACTCACGTGTGTATAGACATCTATCTACCAAGCCCCCAAATGTGTTCATATTTGTAAAAATATACTGAAGTTATTATAGAAATTGCAAGACATATAAATAAATTTGAGAAGAACTGACATCTTTACTATGTTGAATCTTCTAATCCATGAATATGGATTACACTTCCTAAAGATGACCAAATAAAAATGTTTAAAAAATACTGTCCACATGGGGGAGGGCCCAGGCCCTGCCCGAGATGAAATGACAGATTCTGGAGATCCCCCATGGAGGGCCTGGTAGGGGGGCAAGGGAGGAGGAGTGGGAGAGGGAGCTGGGATCGACCTGAATCAAGCACATTTCTAATTTAAATAAAAAAGTATATTGAGAGAAAAAATACTGTCCATCTTTAGACAAAGCATTTTTGTTTCTGAAATAAGATCTCTCTGTGTAGTAAGGTGGGCTTGCAGCTTGATCTTATGACCTTCCTATTTTATCCTTCTAAATGCTTGGGTTATAGGCATGTGCCACCAAAATGTATCTTTTTGAGACAGGGTTTCTCTGTATTGTTTTGGAGGCTGTCCTGGAACTCACTCTCTAGACCAGGCTGACCTCGAGCTCACAGAGATCCGCATGCCTCTGCCTCCCGAGTGCTGGGATTAAAGGCGTGCACCACCAACACCTGGCCCCAAAATGTATCTTAAATCAGAATATGATTGAACATATCATTTATATCTGGTCTTATAATGGATTGCATTAAAAGAAAACTCCCTAGTCTACAAGCTGTGAAAATTAATTTCGGTTCTTTACATCTCATTTATTTGGGTCATTTGTGTAATTCTACTGTAAATGCACAGGATCTTTTTTTTTCCTTTTAAAAAAAAAATAGAAACAAGCTTGTTTCACATGTCAATCCCAGCTCTCTCTCCCACCCCTCCCCTAACCCCCCCCAACCCTGCACCCAATCCCCACTTTGCTCCCCAGGGAGAGTGAGGTCCTCCATTAGGGATCTCCAGAGTCTATCATTTCATCCAGGGAAGGGCCTAGGCCCTCCCCCATGTGTCCAGGATGAGAGGGCATCCCTCTATGTGGAATGGGCTCCCTAAGTCCATTAGTATGTCAGGGATAAAATACTGATCTACTACCCGAGGCCCCATAGATTGCCCAGGCCTCCTCACTGACACTCAAATTTAGGGGGGTCTGAATAAGTACCATGCTGGCCTCTCAGTCATCAGTCTGGGGTCCATGAGCTCCTCCTTGTTCAGGTCAGCTGTTTCTATGGATTTCACCAGCCTGGTTTTGACCCTTTTGCTCATCACTCCTCCTTCTCTGCACCTGGGTTTCAGGAATTCATTTCACTGTTTAGCTGTGGGTATCTGCCTGTGCTTCCATCAGCCACTAGATGAAGGCTCTACAATGGCATATAAGGTAATCTTCAAGCTCATTATTGGGGAAGGGCTTTTAGGTAGTCTCTCCACTATTGCTTAGATTACCATTTGGTGTCATCCTTGTAGATCTCTGGAAAGCACACTAGTGCCAGATCTCTCCTCAAACCTATAATGCCTCCCTCTATTATGGTATCCCTCACCCTGTTCTCCTCTGTTCTTCCCCAGACTCAACCTTCCTGCTCCCCCATGTCCTCCTCTCTCCTCCTCCCCCTCTCTTTTTGACAGTTCCCTCTCCCCTCCTCCCATGCTCCCAATCTGCTCAGGAGATCCTGTCCCATTCCCCTTCTCTGGGGTACCATGCATATGTCTCTTAGGTTCTTCCCTGTTTCCCAGACTCTCTGGCAGTGGGATTGTAGGCTGGAAATCCCCAGATCCATGTCTGAAATCCATATATGAGTGAGAACATACCATGTTTCTCTTTTGCACAGGATCATCTTAAGGTTAGACATCTGTGCTCTTTTCACCTCCCTGCTTGGCAAAATGTGTAGCATGTCATTAAATTCACTTATTAATTCTGTTAGCCTTAAGATAGGAAAAGAGTTAAGCAATATATGGCACTGAAAGTCCCAAGTGGTCACACAGCCAAGAACTGGTAGTTTCCTATGCATTATGCCTGTGCAGTATCATATCTGAGGGTTATTACATTATTGGTATTAATTATGTTTCATTAATAGATGCCATTGGACTAGAGGGATTACCATTCTATCTTGGAAAACATGTGAGCTTAACTTGACAACTTGTTCCATATCTTGTATTTTGGTGTCAGTAAAGGTGCCACCAAGTTATCTCTTTCAAAAAGAAGTTGTGAATCTACCCAAATACTTACATGTAAGTTCTTGATTAAGCCACATCTTTGAAAAGAAATTGATTAAAATTAGCTTAAGACATCAAACAGCTAACTTTTTCCCTTATACAAATTTCAACATGTAGACTATGAGTTCACTAAAATTTCTTGTAGAAATTCCTGAAAAATAAAAACGGAAAAAGTGTTCCCAAGTTAATGACCTAACTAGTCTGCTGAAGTAGTTGAAGGCAGTCAGTTGTATTGGTTTGGGTGAGCTATACCTCTCACAGCTAGGAAAAGCTGTTCGCATCTAGGAGTGCTTATAAATCATGTTGTCAGTGTAAGGATATAAGCTTTTCTATCCTAGTTGCTTTTGCTTCTAACACACAATGTTAGCTGAAACCAAAGTAAAAATATTGTTAATGAAAATGCAATCCCAGTCCTGCACAATGTTTCGCTTAATTTCTCATAGTTGGCCGTGAGTGCAGTGTCTAATGTGGCATCTCTAGGGAGTACTCATAGACTCTGGAGGGCTGCTATGCTAGATGGGAAGCCCACACCATTGGTCAACATTTACAATTGCTATAGCTCTTTTCTGAGACTCTAGAATTTAGTATAGTTAAGAGAAAGCAGAAAAGGGTCTGCTGAGCTTTTCATCTGAAGAAAAGGTATGTTTAAAATTGCGACTTTTTTGCTGACAAAAGCTCTGGACACCCTTAAATGTTTTCTCAACAGTGGTAACTAGAATTACTGTGCCTGAGCCTATGTTTCATACTAAATAAAAAGAGAGAAAGAGATTGCCTTTGATTAAAGCAAAATGTCAAAAATGCTGTTCATATATATGCAGACTTTCTGTATGCACTTTATGTCCTCATTGACTTGCTATAGCACCCCTGACTATTACAGACCTTATAGCTTAAACAGTGAAAATGTATTTTTTCCTCCTCAGTCTGGAGACTAGAATTCTGAGATCAAGTTGCTCACAGTGTTGGTTTTTAAGGTGACCTTTTATTTTGTCTTATAGATGTTCATTTCTCCTAATCTTCATAAGGCTTTTCTTCTGTTTCTAATTTCCTCTTATATGGACACCAGTCAGAGTGAAGTGAGTTCTACTATTGTGATCTAACTTTAATTATGTTCATAAGACATTCTCTTCACAGTTGTATTCTGATACATTGAGAATGAAAGAATTCAATATATTGAATTTGGGGAAGCCCCTAAGAAGTGTTAACCAGGTGAATACTGCTTAGTATAGTCCCTTAGGAACTCTTCAGAGGTAAATTTCTAAAAATTGTGTTTCCATAGTAGCAGTCTATAAACTAAAAGTGATTAGCATGATCAGTGTTTTAAGGAAGCCCTGCTTGTGATGTTGGCAAGTTGCATTTTTTTTTTCAGAGACAGGGTTTCTCTGTGTATCAGCCCTAACAGTCTTGGATCTAGCTCTGTAGATCAAGCTGGCCTCGAACTCATAGAGATCTGCTTGCCTCTGCCTCCTGAGTGCTGGGATCACAGGCGCATGCCACCACCACCCGGCCAAGTTGCAATTGTTATATGATGTATTTTTTTCTCCAGTTGAGAATTTCAGCAGACCCCTTTTTGCTTTCTCTGAACTATCCTAAATTTAAATCATGAAGCAGCCTTAATTCAGGTATTGTACAGCTAACTAAACGTCAAAGCTGTATTTTGTGTCATATTCCCAAACCTTTTCCTGCTGGGTGGCAGCACACACTGGGGAGAGGCAGTGGTTGGCTTCCTCTGTTCGTCCCCTCCCTTTGCATGCTTGAGCTAAGAGGCAGAAACGACAAAGAAGTAGAGGCTCTTATGTGAACAAGTTACCTTTGAGGGCTGACTAAACACTCCTTGAGACCAAAGAAGGTTTAAAGCAGTTGTTGTTTCTTGTGAATGTCTTTGATTGACTGAACATTTCCTGATGGGTGCCCCTCTTTTGCAGTTCATATGCTCTGACAAATTGTCTGTATTCCTGTCGCCTCTTGAGCCAGCTTTCTCCATTACCAGGAAAACTTCATTCCTAGCTGCCTATCTCCCAAGGTCACTTCCTTCCTAAGGAAGCCTTGCTTAACCCACAGACATCCACACAGCTGTGACTTTGCCTACTATCTCTGTTGTCTGGTTAGAGGGATGTTAGTTTCCCCTATGGTTTCTGGAAATATGCTCACTGTGTTGGGAGTGAAGGAAGTAAGTGTACTCTTCCTGCTGTTCTTACACTCACAGCATTGCAGCATGCTATCTCCAAAGCTAATCATCTGAAAAATATCTCCTCTCTGCAGCTTTTATTAAGTATTTTTTTCTTTACTAGATGAGACAGTGCTAGATTCTGGGTGTAATCTCTTTATGTTACTTTTATCAGTTATGCAGATGGTAACTTGATCTTAAATACTCAACATTTTAACATCTTGCTACATCTCCTTATTATCAGTCTTGATGAGTTGGAAGTTAGCAGAATTTTTATATATATCTGTGGGCAATAGGCTTTCATCTTCTGTCTGTAGTATGGCTACAACAAGAGAGGCATATAATTCAATCTTTTGGGTTACAAGTGAGAGAACAGGCTCTTTTTCCTGAAAATTCCAGGAAACCCTTCTTCATATTCTTTCTCACAGTCATGCTAATGTCCTGTATGGAAGGATTGGAAAGTTACTGGAAATTTTTTAATTGGTCTATTGCAGTGGTGAAATTTTTTTTTTTGTCTTTTAGCTTATAACAGCATCCTTTTCCTGGGCTCTGGGTATTGAACTAGGCTTGCCAGACTTTCATGGCAAGCATCTTTACCTTGTTGAGCCACCACCTCCCTGGCTCTAATACCACTCTTACAAAGCCATTTTTGTTATTTGAAACAAGTGTTTCATCACTAAACAATATAATAATAGTGATAAGCTTAGAAGTTTGGAGTTTAGCAAATTCTCAGTAGTTTTTGCATTTTATGTACAAATATATTTTTTCACTAAAATTTGCTTAAGTTTTTTAAAAAAGCATGTTTATTAGCCATACAGAAATTGAAACCTTAGAATTTAAAACTAAAATTCTCTCCAATGTACAGCAGTAATTTTCTAGTTATTTCTAAACCCAACATAAAAGGTTATTGATGACACAGTCCTTGTTATACACAGCTACTAGCTAAGCAACAGTAACTTCCACCATGCAACAAATCATATCATAATTTAATGGTTTAAACCAAGATAGGGGCTAGTGTTGTGGAATATTACTTTAACTATGAAAAGACGTGTGGTATTTGTCTATGATGCATTTGCTTAACTATGTAAAGATGCACTACATTTGTTTATGCCGCATTGTTTAACTATGTAAAGATGTGTTACATTTGTTTCCTCTTGCCTGCCCAAGGCACCTGATTAGTCTAATAAAAAGCTGAATGGCCAATAGCTAGGCAGTAGAGGGCTAGGCAGGGCTGTGCAGCAGATAGCATAAGTTGGAGGAATCAAGGCTCAAGAGAGAAGAGAAAGAGGGAGACACCAGGGGCCAGTCAGTCATGGAGAAAGCAGGGAAGTAAGATATACAGAATGAAAGAAAGGTAAAATGCCCCAAGAGAAAATGTTGTTAAAGAGAAACAGGTTCAATTAAGTTATAAGCTAGTGGGACATGCCTAAACCAAGACTGAGCATTCCTAATTGATAAGTCTCTATGTTTTGATTTGAGAACTGGTTGATGATCCAAGAAACCCCACAGACTAGGGAGATGACTCAGTTCTTAAAGTGCTTGCTATACAAATATCAAGATGCAAGTTTGATCCCCAGAATCCATGTAAAACCCAGGTGTGGCAATCCCAGGTGTAATCCAAGAACTGGGAATGCAGAAACAGAAATGAAAGGTTTCAGAAATGTTAGTACTGAGATAGATTGTTCTTTGATGCCACAGATTTATTTAATGCTATGGATAGAAACAACTGTTCTAAAGACAGTTTAGGCTCCAGTACTAGACTACTTGGTAGGGGCTCTGAAGAGACAAAACCAGTGCCCACATCAGAGAAGTGGAGTCTGTTCACACCTCTTTGAGCATGGGGTGGTTTTATGGCAAGCTTGCACCCAGACTTTCTGACTCTCCTTTAGGATGCAGGAAAGTGTTGGGCAACATCAAGTAAGAGATCTTGGTACCTGGGAATGAAGTTTCACCACTTGGGGTGATACTACTCTTCCCAAGAACCATAAACTGTCTATCCCCAATATCTTGCATGAGAAGTTTCTGCTTAAATTGTGGGTCTGTGGAATCTAAAGAACTCTTCCCAAAACAATCTAGGCTATTTCTGTTGCCTTTGGTTGTCTCCCAGAATTTGAAAGAAAGATCCGATTACTGAAGATGCCTCACACTTTGGACACAGAACCTGAGGAATCAAACTGGAGCTGACCTAGAATCCTTTTCCCAGGGAAGTAGTTCTGCTAGTAACAGAAGGTTCTGTGTGCTGCCAAGGGAGGGAGCAATCAGTGTCCTACCTAGCTGGAAAGCCCATGAACTACAATAACAAAAACCAGATCAGCAAGATGTTCCCAAAGATGCAATAGTGGTGCTTTTATCTTTGGATTAGCCAACAGTTGTTTCATTGGACTTAAGGCTGGAGAACCAGGAAGGAATTAGTGCATGGTACTGTAGACCTTGCTAATTACCCATGTTTGGAGACATCATGGATCTGAGGGGAAATCCTACTACTGCCAGGTCCCTAATCCTATATAATTTCTAACTTTTCTAAACACTTATAGGTAGGTAACTGCAGCTTTCCCCTTCATCAAAGAAACCTCATTTTGAAACAGACTATTTCAGAGACCCTTAACTGGTCAAAAGGCTGAACATGACTGTGGGATGCCCAACTGACAGACCTCTAATGTAGCACCTACATTCAGGAAAAATCACAAAAGAGGGCATAGAAAGCTTCTAAGAGCCTAAGACCCAGGATGTCTGCTATTCCCACCCCTTAGACAGACCAGGGAGAATGCATCCATGAACTCTCAACATCTCTGCATGTACATTTATTCATGATTCTATGTTAACTTGACTGTGCCTTCTGAGCTTGTTTGGCCTTGGCTGAAAAGTATGAGGCCATCACTCACATGAGTACCATGCTTTGACTGACTTGTGTTGGGTGGATGGTATGTCTACGGGTGATGGGACTCAGTTGGGACAACTGATCTCTGTCTGTTGATTATAGTGTTCCATCTTTGAGCAGGTTGTCACCAACCTCTTAGTTTTCTTAGGATTCTGGGCATGGGTTTGGACAGGAACAAGTTAAAATATATTTTTCATACACACACAGACTTCTTTTCCATTTTTAAAATTTTATTTAAATTAGAAACAAGCTTGTTTGACATTAATCCCAGCTCTTTCACCCTCCCCTCCTCTCCCACCCCCCACTGACCTCCCCAATACACTACCCCATTCCCCTCCACTCCCCAGGGAGGGTGAGGCCCTCCATGGGGAATCTTCAAAGTCTGTCGTATTATCCCAGGCAGGGCCTAGGCCCTCCCTCATGTGTCCAGGCTGAGACAGCATCCTTCCATGTGGAATGGATTCCCAAAACCCATTTGTACTCCAGGGCTAAGTATTGGTCTACTATCCAAGGCCCCATATATTGCTGAGGCCTCCTCACTGACACCCACATTCAGGGAGTCTGCATCAGTCCATGCTGGCCTCTCAGTCATCAGTCTGGGGTTCAAGGGCTCTCCCTTGTTCAGGTCAGCTGCTTCTGTGAGTTTCACCAGTCAGGTCTTGACTGCTTTGCTCATCACTCCTCCCTCTCTACAACTGCTTTCCAGGAATTCAGTTCAGTGTTTAGCTGTGGGTGTCTGCCTTTTCTTCCATCAGCCACTGGATGAAGGCTCTAAGATGGCATATAAGGTAGTCATCAATTATCAGGGGAGGACATTTAAGGTAGTCTCTCCACTATTGGTTAGTTTGCCAGTAGGTATCACACTTGTAGCTCTCTGAAAATCTCCCTAGTGCCAGATCTCTTCTCAAACCTATAGACTTCTAACCTTTCCAAATTGCAGTCTGATGTTATGTCAAAATAACATTGCTAAATACTGGTCTACTATCCAAGGCTATCCAAGGATGCATGCGACCTGTGGGTTGCAGGCTGGAAATGTCTTAAACATGAATTCTGATGGTCCAGTGACAAAATAGAATCTGTGGCCAAATCCAGATTCATAAAATCATGGACTTCAAAATCTGGGACAATATAAAAAGACCAAAACTAAGAATAATAGGAATAAAGAAAGGAGAAGAATCCCAACTCAAAGGCCTACAAGGTGTTTTCAACAAAATCATGGAAGAAAATTTTCCTAGCCTAAAGAAGAGGATACCTATAAAGGTACAAAAAAAAAACCATACATACTGAATATCAAATAGACTGGACCAGAAAAGAAAGTCCACTCAGCACATCATAAAACACAAAACATACAGGACAAAGAATAATAAAAACTGAAAAGGGAAAAACAACAACTAACACATAATCACAGACCTATTAGAATTATACCTGGCTTCTCAGTGGAGACTCTAAAAGCCAGAAGGGCTTGGGAAGATATGTGCTCTAAGAGACCACAGATGCCAACCCAGGCTGCTATACCCAATCAACATATATGGAGAAAAATAAGATTCTATGATAACGTCAATTTAAACAATATCTGTCTACAAATCCAGCCATAGAAGAAGTTGCTAGAAGGAAAACTCCAACCTAAGGTGGTTGACTATACCCATAAAAACACAGGAAACAAATACTCTTACACCATGAAAATCAAAAAAAGGGAAGCACACACACACACACACACACACACACACACACACACACACACACACCACTACCACCACTACCATTATCACCAATAACAACAAAATAATAGAAGTCAACAATCATTAGTCATTGCTAACTCTCAATGTCAATGGTATCAACTTCCCAATAAAAAGACACAGACTGACAGAATGGATGTGAAAACAGCACCCATCCTTCTGCTGCATAAGAAACACCCCACAACATCAATGATAGACATTACTTAAGGAAAAAAATATCCAAAGCAAACAGACCTAAGAATCAAGTTAGTGTAGCCATTTTAATATGTAACAAAATAGATTGCCAACCAAACTAATCAAAAGAGAGGAAGGACACTCATACTCATGAAGGAAAAGTCTACCAAGATGACATTTCAATTCTTAACATGTGTCCTCCAAATACAAGAGCACCCAAGTTTGTAAAAGGAAGACTACTATTACAGCTTAAATCACATATTGATCATCACGTACTGGTGGTGGGAGACTTCAATACCCTACTTTTACCAATGGACAGTTCATCCAGACAAAACTAAACAGAGAGATACTGGACCTAACAGACATTATAAACCACATTTATCTGGCAGGAATTTATAAAATATTTCACCCAAACACAAAAGAATATATCTTCTCTGCACCTCATGGAACTTTCTCCAAAACTGACCACGTACTTGAACACAAACAAAGTCTCAACAGATACAAGAAAATTGAAATAACTCCTTGTATTCAACCAAATCACCATGGATTAAAGCTGGATATCAACAGAAGCAGAAAACTTATAAACTTATGGAAACTGAACAACTCCCTGCTGAACGAAATATGGGTCAAGAAAGAAATGAAAGGCTTTCTATAACTGGTTGAAAATGAATACACAGCATCCCTAAACTTATGGGATACAATAAAAGTAATTCTAAGAGGCATGTTCATAGACCAAGTGTCTACTTAAAAAATTGGAAATATTTCATATTAGCATGTTAACAGCACACCCCAAATTTCTAGAACATAATGAAGTAATCACCCTCAAGAGGAGTAGATGCCAAGAAATAAAACTGAGGGCTAAACTCAATAATACAGAAACAAAGAGAACAATGTAAAGAAATCAATGAATAAAAAGTTGTTTCTTTGATCAAATCAACAAGATAGACAAAACACTTATCCACACTAACTAAAAGGTTGATAGATGATATCCAAATAACAAAAGCAGAAATAAGGAGGGGGAATAACAAAAGACACCAGGGAAATCCAGGGTATCATAAGGACATAGTTTAAAAACCTATAATCCACCAAATTGGAAAATCTAAAAGAAATAAATACTTTTCTTCATAGATACCATTACCAAATTAAACCAAGATCAAATAAACAATTTAAATAGACCAATAACCCCTAGTGAAATAGAAGCTGCCATTAAAAGTCTCCAAACCAAAAAAGCCCAAGGCCAGATGGTTTTAATGAAGAATTCTACCCCAGACTTTCAAAGAAGAATTAATGCTAATACTCAAATTATTCCACAGAATAGAAAGAGAAGAAACATTATCCAATTAATTTTATGTGGCCACAGTTACCCTGATACCCAAACCAGACTAAGACTCAACAAAGCAAGAAAATTACAGACTGATTTCCCTTATGAACATAGATGCAAAATACTCAATACAATATTTGCAAACAAAATCCAAGGATGCATCAGGAAGATCATGCACCAAGATCAAGTATGTAGGGCACATGAGCCAGTCAAAGATGGCACTGAGGGGAAGTCAAGAGGGTGAGTCCTGAGTTGTTTACAAAAAAGATGATTAATTGCCTAAATGGGACCAGATGAGGTCGTTGCATGAACAGCTCGTCTCATGTTCACTAGGTAAAGCCTAGGGCGCCTACGCATGTGATAGGCTGACCTTTAAAACCATTGGCTGGCTGTTTTCCTGCTCTGTGGTTTTTTTCCTTTAAAAGATGCTTACTCTGTGGTAATAAATGAGTTCCTGCTTGACTAGACTCCCTGCTGCGTCTGATTGTCTCTGGGATTCTGCGAGACTGGGAAATTGGGGAGCAGTGCCACTTTTCCTCGGACCCAGCTCAACCTTCCATGGTTGGGCTAAAACCCTGCAAGGTAGGCTTCATCTCATAGATACCTGAATGTTCAGTACACAAGAATTAGCAAATGTAATCCACAATAAAATTGAAAACTTCTGTAAGGCAAAGGACACCATAAATCAGACAAAGTGGCAGCCAATGGAATGGGAAAAAATATTTACCAATTTCACATTTGATAGAGAACTAATATCCAAAATATATAAAGTACTCCAGAAACTAGATATCAAAAACCTAAATAATCCAATTAAAAATGGAGTACAGATTCAAGAAGAGATTTCTCAATAGAGGAATCTCAAATGGCTGAGAAACACTTAAAATTTTTTCAACATCCCTAGCCATCAGGGAAATGTAAATCAAGAATACTTTGAGATTCCATCTTATACCTGTCAGAATGGCTAAGATCAATAACACAAGTGACAGCTCATGCTGGAGAGGATGTGGAGCAAGGGGAACACTCCTTGACTGCTGGTGGGAGTACAAATTTGTACAGCCACTATGGAAATCAGTATGGAGGTTCCTCAGAAAATTGGGAATTGATCTACCTCAAGACCCAGCTATACCACTCTTTGTCATATACCCAAAAGATGCTCCATCCAACCACAAGGACACTTGCTCAACTATGTTCACAGCGGCTTTACTCATAATACTCAGAAAATGGAAACAACCTAGAGATCCTTCAACAGAAGACAGGATAAAGAAAATGTGGAACATTTACACAATGGAGTATTACTCTTCTGTTAAAAAAAGACATCATGAAATTTTCTGGCAAAAGGAACTAGAAAAAAATCATCTTGAATGTCATGACACAAACCTAGAAGGACAAATATGGTATATACTCACTCACAAGTGGATATTAGTCATTAAGTAAATGGTAATCAAGTTACAAACCATAGACCCAAAGGGTTTGGGTAAAGAGAAGAGGTTATGCATGGGGGCATATGGATCTCCCTGGGAGGGGAAAATAGAATAGACTTTGTAGGAAGGGCCAGGGATAGGATGATTAGTTAAGCGGGGAATATGGGGTAGAGGGAGAAAGTTTTGGGAAAGAAAGCTGGAATTGCCATTTGGGGGAGTGGTGTGGAAACCTAGTGCTTCCATTTGGGGCATGGTGTGGAAATCTGTCCTGCCTACAAAATATGCTAGGGCAATGGAGGCACAGAACTTGTGGGAGGAGCCCACCAATGACTGATTCGATGTAAGTTCTGTCTCTCGAGAAGGAACTCCACCTATCACTGCCCGAGTACCCGAGAACCACAGACTAGATGTTGCAGAGACATAGGGTAAAACCAACACTTCTGATGAAAAAAATTAATAAAGTGCCTCTTAATGATATCCTGCTGTATTCATTGAGCAGTGCTTTATCTAGTCATCATAAGAAAGGCTTCCTCTGGCAGCAGATGGGAACAGATGCAGAGATCCACAGCCAGACACGTAGACAGAGAGTCTAAATTGAAAGTCTCCATTAAACCCACCCAGACTCCCCCAGCTCAGGGACTCCTGCAGAAGAGGAGGCAGAAAGATTGTAAAGAGCCAGAGGGCATGGGGAACACCAGAAGAACATGGCCCTCTGAATCAAAGCTAGGGGCCTATGAGTTCACAGACACTGAAGCAGCAAGCATAGAGCCTACACGGGACTCCATCAGATCTGCTGCGTGTACATTATAGCTGTTAGCTTATTGTTTTCATGGGCCTCCTGAATTTGGGGACAAGTGGGTCTCTGACTCTTATGCCTGATCTTGGGACTCTTCTTCCTATTGGGGATGCCATGTCCAACGTTGATTATGGTAATTTTGCTTCATCTTATATTTTATTTTGTCATGCTTGGTTGTTATCTCTTAGAAGTCTGTTCTCTTCTAAAGAAAGACAGAAAGGGAGGGGAGGGCAAGTGGGGCAGAACAGAAAAAAGTAGAGGGAGGGGAAACTATAATTAGGATATATTATATGAGGAAAGAGTCTATTGTTAATAAAAATTTAAAAAATGTATAAAAAAGAAAGAAAGTAAAAGCTAGAATGGGGAGTGAGGATGAGCAGAGCTGCTCAGTTTGGTTGTATGTGGCATATAGTTTGCACTGTGGGCCAGAATCCCTTATCATCTCCACTTCTAGGTCCTGGTCACAGGTTCAGTGCTCTGACCTCTAGTCTGTTTTTTCTGTTGCACTCTGGACTCACAAGACTTTTTGTTTGTTTTTTGTTTTTTTGAGACAGGGTTTCTCTGTATTGTTTTGGAGGCTGTCCTGGAACTTGCTCTGTAGACCAGGCTGACCTCGAAATCACAGAGATCCACCTGCCTCTACCCACCCAGTGCTGGGATTAAAGGTGTGCGCCACCAACGCCCGGCTCTCCCAGGACTTTTAATCACAGGGAAGTCAATGATTATGGGTAGGTAATACAGCAAAGCTTGAAATGTTTTCACAATAGCTCTTGGTTGCTTTTATTATTCTGCCATTACCATGAAGGAGTGCCAGGCTCACCCACTGGTGACTAAGTCACTTACCTGTCCCATCTTTCTGCCACTGCCATGAACAGACAGATCTCTGCAAGCCTGAGGGCTTTACTTGTATGAACTATTACCAGAGTGATGGAAACTGAGTAAACTAAAATCAGTGACTGAATCATGAGAGACTTTGCTTTGATTGTGGAAGGTTTTAGACTGAGAAATGACAGAATCCTACTGAAGAATTTGAAATAGAAGTGGTATGTTTAATTTTAAAAGTATGAAAAGGTGACAAAATCTACCTCCTTGTCCATGGTTAAACAGCTAGGTATTATTAAGTAATTCATATCCAGGTTTTTTTCTTACTTATATGTCTTAAACTTTATGGGCATTCACCAACTTTTCCATTTCTCCCTCTTCAACCTCTTCTGTCTCCTTCTGTAAGTCAATACCAAATGTAAGTGGATTCATGGAGTATTTGTCCTTTTGTGACTGAATTATCTCACCTAGCGCAGTTAGTGAGAGGATTGCCTTCCTTTTAGAGGTTGAACAGCATTTTATAGTATATGTACTGCAGATTTTGTGCCTCTATATGTTTTTACTGGTTCTTATGAGTTGTACATCAGTGAACATGGGTGTGCAAATTGTACATCTGTGATCATGACTGTACAAATTATACATCTGTGAACATGGCTGTGCAAATTATACATCAGTGAACATGGCTGTGTATATTATACATCAGTGAGCATGGCTGTACAAATTATATATCAGTGAGTGAACATGACTTTGTAAATTACACATCTGTGAACATGACTGTGCAAATTATTTCAAAAAATGCTCTTAGTATGGTGGGAGAATAGATTGAAGGTTTTGTACCTAGATTTGAGTAATCAGATGAGGCAAGTTCTGAATTTACATACTGCCATTTGTGAGGATGGAAAACCTGGGATTGATTTGAAAGGAGGGTGATTACACAGACTTTTTAAACTTTTTTCAAAATGGAATAATTCACTGTGCTGAAAAGGGAATGAGGAAAAATTGAGATGACATTAGATTTACAGATTGAGAATGAATGAAGCCATTTGATACTGAAGATTATGTCATCCTTGAGAAAGATTTGTGATGAGATTCTATGACTAAACAAGAAAACACTGGAAAGAAAGGAAGCCTACAGGAACATTAGTGTCATAATGTCTAGGCCTAATTGAAACACAGAATAAAGTTTTATCACGAGAGCTGAAGAGATTAGCTGTGTGTGTGTGTGTGTGTAGTAATCACAGAAGTAATCAAATGCCAATAGTTCCTCGGCCAAGGGTGGGACTTCATTCCATCCTCCTTCCTCCATACTGGGATCTTGTCTGGCTCGAGCTTCTGCTGATCAAACAGTTTTGGTCTAAAACCATTGACATAGGATCAAAGACTGTATGTGATATCAGTGGTACTCAAGGTCATCTATATTCTTGAAGATTTTAAAAGTCACCATATGGTATTGTCACCCTTGTTGGGGTCCATAAAAATGACTATGATTCATCTTGACTTAAGTTCACAGATCTCAAAACTATCCTTACTCTTTCAAAGTTAAAGTCTTAAGACCTAAAAATGGGAATAAATCTACCACAAGACCCAGCAACTCCATTCTTAGGCATATATCCAAAAGATGCCCATTCATACAACAAGGATGTCTGTTCCACTATGTTCATAGCAGCATTATTTGTAATAGCCAGAACTTGGAAGCAACCTAGATGCCCCTCAACAAAAGAGTGGATAGAGAAAATGTGGTATATTTACATAATGGAGTACTATTCAGCAGAAAAAAACAATGGAATGCTGAGATTTTCAGGCAATGGATGACACTAGAAGAAACCATCCTGAGTGAGGTAACCCAGTCACAAAAAGAGAAACATGGCATGTACTCTCTCATATATGGATTTTAGACATAGATCTGGGGAGTGCCAGCCTACAATGCCATGGCCAGAGAGTCTGGGAAACAGAAACTTCATTCAGTGGCTGATGTAAGAAGAGGCACACTCCCATGGCCAAGCAGTGAGCTGAACTCAAGAAAGCCAGTAACAGAGAGGGAGGACTGATGACCAAAGGAGTTAAGACTGGGTTGGTTTAACCCCAGAAACAGCTGACCTGACAAGGGTAACTCTTGAATCCCAGGCTGATGCCTGGGAATCCAGCATGGGACTGATCAAGACCCCCTGAATGTGGGTGTCAGTGAGGAGGCCTAGGTAATTTATTGAGCCTTGGGCAGTAGATCAGTACTCATCCTGAGTATGCACACGGACTTTGGACTCCTATCCAACAATGTGAGATGCACTCTCACCCTGAAATCTTGGGGGAGGGTCTAGGCCCTGCCCTGGATGAAATGACAGACTATGGACACCCCCAAGGAGGGCCTCACCCTCCCTGGGGAAATGAGGGGATAATCGGGGGGTTGTGGGGGGAGGGTACGGGAGGAGGGGAGGGAAAGGGAGAGGGATCTGGAACTGACTTGTGAAGCAACCTTGTTTCTAATCTAAATTTAACCTTAAAAAAAAAAAGACCTAAAGGTCTAAGGTCTAAGGTGGATGTCTTATCTAAATAACAGGAGATCTAGTCAGGAGATTCACTGGTTGCCCTCCTGCCTCTATTCTGTGTCTCTGTCTTTTCCTTAGTAATGTTATCTGTCATTTGTCAATCCACACTCCCCCCTCTCAGGCACTAACAAGGGTTAATACAGACAGGAACCACAATGTCTGGTTCCCACAGGTGGCTACTACACACCCTGAAGCCATAAAACAAACTGCACACATAAAACTTATTGCTGCTTTATTTGTATTAGCCAGAACCTGGAAGACACACCTCAACTGAAGAATGGATAGAGAAAATGTGGTATATTTATACAATGGAGTACTACTCAGCAAGGGGAAATAAACAATGGAATCATGAAATTGCAGGCAAATAGATGGAAGTAGAAGAAACCATTCTGAGTGAGGTAACCCAGTTACAAAAAGATAAACATAGCACATGCTCATTCATATATGGACTTTAGACATGGAGCAAAGGATTACCTGCGGACAATTCACACCTCCAGAGAAGCTAGGAAACAAGGAGGACCCTAAGAGAGCCTATTCTACATAGAGGGACACTCTCTCAGCCTAGATACATGGGGGAGTGCCTAGGCCCTTCACCAAATGATATGACAGACTTTGAAGATCCCCCATGGAAGGTTTCATCCTCTCTGGATAGCAGAAAGGGGATGGGATAGGGGGTTGGTGGGAGACAGTGGAGGAGTGGGGGGAGAGAGAACTGGGATTGACATGCAAAACAAGCTTGTTTGTAATTTAAAATATCTGAAAAAAAGAAAAGGAAAAAATGTTTGTTTTAAGATTTATTTTCAATTATGAGTTTGTGTTTCTGTGTGGGTGTGTCCATGTTAGTTCAAGTGCCCATGGAACCTAACAGAGCCCCTGGAGCTGAAGCTACAGTAATAATGAACCACTCATCTTGGGTGTTGGGAACTGATGGTTCTCTGCAAGAACAGTATGTACACAATTCTGACATTGAGGTTTTCTTTTCTGTTTATTTTAATTTTAAATGCCAATTTAGTGTTATTGAACTTTTACATGGAAAGAAGTTCATATTTACAGAAAACATGCAAAAAAATGCTAGGAAACTCATATAGCCTATTCCTAACATGGTTTACATAATGTTAATATAGTTCAACATTGCTAACATTTATATATTTTCAACATTTGACAATGGTAACATTTGCTTGTTCTTTTTCCCATTCTCTTAGACCTTCACTCTTCTGTGAGCACACACAAACACAGCACCTTGCTACTTGAGAGTACACCATAACATTATTGTCTTAGTGTATCACTGTTTATTGCCTAAGAGTGGGGAGATTTGTATAACTACAGTGATTTATCAGTATCAATATATTAAGTATTGATTCAGTACTTTGACCCATTGTCTATATTTACCAGCTGAGCCAATAATGTAATTTTAAGGCATTTTAATCTCTAGTAAATAAGCCATTATATATAGTTATGATCCTAATCTTTATTCTAATAGTTCCTCAGCTTGTAGGAAACAGATTTCTAAAGAATATAGTCACTTTCCTTTAATTAGAAAATTCCTGTTTGGGGTTTATCAGATATTTCTCCATGACTAGATTCTCAGGTAGTTTTTCTTTATTCTCATCTATTTTATTTATTTATTACATTTATTTATTTTCTCTCAGTGTGGTAGGTGGGCACATACACTACCTTGAATGTGTAGAGGTCAAAGGGTAGCTTGTAGGAGTCAGTCCTCTCTTTCTGACACATGAGTCCTGGGTCATCAGGCTTTGTGTGAAGTACCCTGAATCACTGAGTCATCTCTCTAACCCTTCAAGAAGTCCTTTTTGAGATATCACATTCATGGGAACATGATGTCTGCCTTTCCTTCATGACACTTCTGATTACTTGGTCAAAGTATTATCAATGCTTCTGTTATACAACTCTTTTATATTTAGTAATTTTTTAGGAGGATACTCTTTGTTCTATAACTTTTTTATTGTTAGTTGACACAGTTATGTATATTTATGGGATTCACTGTAGTATTTTAATGCATACAGGTATTGTGTTATAATTGGATCAGGATAATTGGCATATCCACCATCTCTCAATAATTTTTTTGTGACAGTGGCATTTAAAAATATTCTCACCAATTATTTTGAAATATATAATTAACTATTTCAACCATAATTATCTCACAGTGCTATAGAACATTTAGAGCTTATTATCCTTGCCAGTTGAATTCCAGTACTGATTAAGCATCTTGAGATATATTTTAAGACTTATTTTCAATAATTTCATTTATGTACATGAGTGTGTGTCTATGTGAGTGAATTCTGCATGTATGTGAGTGCCAGCCTAAGTCAGAAGAAAGCATTGGATCTTTTGGAGCTGGAGTTACTTGAATTTATGAGCCACTAAGCTTGGATGTTACGAACTGGACTTGGGTTCTTTGCAAGAGCAGCAAGTGATCTTAGCTATTCAACCATCTCCACAGCCTCCTAAGATTTTTAAAAAATATATCACTACAATATTTTATTTATATAATATAACAAACATCATCATTTGAACATGTAATAAATGTTAAAAGCTGTTACAAATTTCCAGTGTCTTCTTTTTATTTTTAATCCTAAAATTTTTATTTTTAAATTTAAATTAGAAACAAGGTTGCTTCACATGTCAATCCCAGGTCCCACTCTCTTTCCCTCCCCTCCTCCCACACCCTCCCTCCAACCCCCCTATTCTCCTTCATTTCCCCAGAGAGGGTGAGGCCCTCCATGGGGGATCTCCAGAGTCTGTCATTTTGTTCAGGGCAGGGCCTAGGCCCTCTCCCAAGAGTCCAGGCTGAGAGAGCATACCTCACTGTGGCATGGGCAGCCAAAATCCATTTGTATTCCAGGGATAAATACTGATCTACTGCCCAGGGCCCCATAGATTGCCTAGGCCTCGTCACTGACCTTCCTAGCTTTTCTGAAGGTGTATGTTGTAGGCTGATAATCCTTTGTTCTATATCTAATATCCATATATGAGTGAATACATACCATGTTTGTCTTTTTGTGACTGGGTTACCTCACTCAGGATGGTTTCTTCTAGTGCCATAAATTTGCCTGCAAATTTCAGGATTCCATTTTTTTTCTGTTGAGTAGTACTCCATTGTGTAAATGTACCACATTTTCTCTATCCACTCTTTGGTTGAGGGGCATCTAGGTTGCTTCCAAGTTCTGGCTATTACAAATAATGCTGCTATGAACATAGTGGAACAGATGTCCGTGTTGTATGAATGTATGCCTAAGAGTGGAGTTGCTAGGTCTTGTGGTAGGCTTATTCCTATTTTTCTGAGGAATCTCCATACTGATTTCCAAAGTGGCTGTACAAGTTGGCACTCCCACCAGCAATGGAGGAGTGTTGCCCTTTCACCACAACCTCTCCATCATAAATTGTCATTGGTGTTTTTGATTTTAATCATTCTGACAGGAGTAAGATGGTATCTCAGAGTTGTGTTGATTTGCATTTCCCTGATGGCTAGGGATTCTGAGCACTTTCTCAAGTGCCTCTCAGCCACTTTAGACTCCTCTATTGATAATTCTCTATGTAGTTCTGTAGCCCACTTTTTAATTTGATCCTTTGGTGTTTTGGAGACTTGCTTCTTGAGTTCTGTGTAAATTTTGGAGATCAGCCCTCTGTCAGATGTGGAGTTAGTGAATATCTTTTCCCATTCTGTGGACTGCCTTTTTGTCTTGTAGACTGCAGCCTTTGTCTTACAGAAATTCTCAGTTTCAGGAGGTCCCATGTATTAATCGTTGACCTCCCTGTCTGTGCTACTGGTGTTATGTTCAGGAAGCGGTCTCCTGCACCAATTCATTCAAGGGTACCACCCATTTTCTCTTCTAAGAGGTTCAGTGTGGCTGGATTTATGTTGAGGTCTTTGATCCATTTGGACTTAAGTTTTGTGCATAGCGATAGACATGGATCTGTCCACATTCTTCTACGTGCCAGCATCCAGTTATGCCAGCACCATTTGTTTGACGATGCTTTCTTTTTTCCATTGTATATTTTTAGCTTCCTTGTCAAAGATCAGATCTTCATACATGTATGGGTCAATTGCCGTGTCCGCTGCGCAGCCTGTGTCCGAGAACGTGCGGAGGATGTCGGGGATTGACAACACATAGACCCGAAGGCTCCTCAAGAAGGCTCTCCTTTATTCCTACTCTGGCTGGTTATTATATACCCTGACACCAAAGGTGGGGATGAGTGGGTCTGAGGATGCAGTTAGTCTTTGGAAAAGATCGAGGACAGGGTGGTTCCCATGGGCATGCCCTTTTCAGGAACTTATTGCCCCGGGCATTGTATTGTTTTTAGTAAACATGTTTTTAGTAAACATTGTCTTACAGCTGCCTACTCCCAGGCTGATGGGGAAGTGGGTCTCTGAACAAGGTCTGGTGTTCCCACAGTCAATATCAGGGTGTTCAATTTGATTCCATTGGTCTACCTGTCTATTTTTGTGCCAATGCCAAGCTGTTTTCAGGACTACAGCTCTATAATGGAGCTTGAAGTCAGGGATGGTGATGCCTCCAGATGTTGCTTTGTTGAATAAGGTTGTTTTGGCTGTCCTGGGTCTTTTGTTTTGCCATACAAAACTGATTATTGTACTTTCAAGGTCTGTGAAGAATTGTGCTGGTATTTTAATGGGGATTGCATTGAATCTGTAGATTGTTTTTTGGCAGGATTGCCATTTTTACTTTGTTGATCCTACCTATCCAAGAGCATGGGAGATCTTTCCATTTTCTGATGTCTTCTTTAATTTCTTTCTTTGAAGACTAAAAGTTCTTGCGATACAGGTCTTTCACTTGTATAGTTAACATTACCCCAAGGTATTTTATATTGTTTGTGGCAATTGTAAAGGGTGATATTTCTCTGATTTCTTTCTCAGACCTTTTATCATCTGTATATAGTAGAGCTACTGATTTTCTTGAGTTCATCTTGTAGCCTGCCACTTTGCTGAAAGTATTTATCAGCTGTAAGAGTTCCCTGGCAGAGTTTTTTGGATCACTTATGCAAACTATCATACCATCTGCAAATAGTGAAAGCTTGACCTCTTCTTTTCCAATTTGTATCCCCTTGATCTCCTTTTGTTGTTGTATTGCTCTAGCTAGAACTTCAAGTACAATATTGAAATGGTATGGAGAGAGTGGACAGCCTTGTCTTTTTCCTGATTTTAGAGGAATTGCCTTGAGTTTCTGTCCATTCAGTTTGATGTTGGCTGTTGGTTTGCTCTATATAGCTTTTATTATGTTTAGGCATGTTCCTGTTATCCCAGATCTCTCCAAGACCTTTATCATGAAGAGGTGTTGGATTTTGTCAAAGGCTTTTGGAGCATCTAGTGAGATGATCATGTGATTTTTGTTTCTCAGCTTGTTTATATGGTGGATTACGTTGATGTATTTTTGTATGTTGAACCATCCCTGCATCCCTGGGATGAAACCTACTTGATCATGATTGTTTTGATGTGTTCTTGGATCTGATTTGCTAGTATTTTACTGAGTATTTTTGCATCAATGTTCATGAGGGATATTGGTCTGAGATTCTCTTTCTTAGTTGTGTCTTTGTGTGGCTTGGGTATCAAGGTTATTGAAGCCTCGTAGAAAGAGTTTGTCAAAGACTCTACTGCCTCTATTGTGTGGAATACTTTGAGAAGAATTGTTATAAGCTGTTCTTTGAATTTCTAGTAAAATTCTGCACTGAGGCCATCTGGACCTGGGCTTTTTTTTGGTTGGAAGACTTTTGATGACTGCTTCTATTTTCATAGGGGTTATAGGTATATTTAAATTGCTTATCTGTTCTTGATTTAATTTTTGCAAATGATAGCTATCCAGAAAATTGTCCATTTCCTTTAAATTTTTAAATTTTGTGGAGTTTTCAAAGTATGAACTAATGATCCTCTGCATTTCCTCAGAGCCTGTTGTTAAATCCCCCTTTTCATTTCTGATTTTGTTAATTTGCATATACACACTCTGCTGTTTGGTAAGTTTGGACAAAGGTTTGTCTTTCTTGTTGATTTTCTCAAAGAACCAAGTCTTCATTGCATTGATTCTTTGTATTGTTTTCCTAGTTTCTACTTTATTGATTTCACCCTCAGTTTATTTCCTGGCATCTACTCCTCCTGGGTGTGTTTGCTTCTTTGTGTTCTAGAGCTTTCAGCTGTGCTGTTAATTCTCTAGTGTAACTATTCTCCAGTTTCTTCATGTGGGCACTTAGTGCTATGAATTTCCTCCGTAGCACTGCTTTCAAAGGTTTGGTTATGTTGTGTCTTCATTCTCATTGAATTCTAGGAAGTCTTTAATTTCTTTTTTTATTTCTTCTTTGACCCAGGAATGGTGCAATTGTGCATTATTCAATTTCCTTGAGTTTGTAGGTTTTCTGTAATTTGTGTTGTTGTTGAATTCTAATTTTAACGCATCGTGGTTTGATAAGATGCATGAATTTATTCCAATTTGTTTTTACCTCTTGAGGTTTGATATGTTGCCAAGTACGTGGTTGATTTTTGAGAATGTTCCATGTGGTGCTGAGAAGAAGGCATATTCTTTTTTATTTGGATGGAATGTTCTATAGATGTCTGTTAATCCCAATTTTGTCATAACTTCTATTAGCCCTCTTACTTCTTTCTTAAGTTTCTGTCTGGTATTCCTGTCTAGTGGTGAGAGTGGGGTGTTGAAGTCTCTTACTATAAGTGTGTGGAAATTTATGTGTGATTTGAGTTTTAATAATGTTTCTTTTACTAATGTGGATGCCTTTATATTTGGGGCATAGATGTTCAGAATTGAAACTTCATCTTGGTGGAGTTCTCTTGTGATGAGTATGTAATGACCTCCTTCATCTCTTTTGATTGATTTTATTTTAAAGTCTAATTTGTTAGATCTTAGACTTTGCTACTCCTGCTTGTTTATTGGGTCCATTTGATTGGAAAATCTTTTCATAACCTTTAACTCTGAGGTAATGTCTGTCTTTGAGAATGAGATGTGTTTCTTGTATGCAGTAGATGGATGGGTTCTGTCTTTGAATCCATTCTGTTAGCCTGTGTCTTTGTATGGGCGAGTTAAGACCATTAATATTGAGGGATATTAATAATTATTTATTGCTCATTCTTCTTTGATTTGGAATGGTTGTTGTTGGTGGCATTATATGTGGAATTCCACCCATTTTTTCTTCTGGCTGTTGGTAAGGTGCAATTATCTAATGCCTATTTTTTTCTGTTTGTAGTTAAAATCCTTGGGTTGGGGTTTTCTTTCCAGAACTTTCTGTAGGGTTAGTGGACACATATTGTTTAAACCTGGTTTAGTCATTGAATATCTTGTTTTCTCCGTCTATAGTGATTGAAAGCTTTGCTGGGTATGGCAGTCTGGGCTGGCATCCATGGTCTCTTAGTGTTGGTAGAATATCTATCGAGGACTTTCTGGCTTTCAGAGGTTCCATGGAGAAGTCAGGTGTAATTCTGATAGGTTTACCTTTATATATTACTTGACCTTTTCTTAGCTGCTCTTAATATTCTTTCTTTATTCTGTATATTTGGGGTCTTGTTTATTATGTGGTGAGGGGACTTTTTTTGTGATCCACTGTATTTGGTGTTCTGTAAGCTTCTTGTACTTTCATTGGCATGTCTTTCTTTAGGTTGAGAAAGTTTTCTTCTATGATTTTGTTGAATATATTTTCTGCCCCTTTGAGGCGGTTTTCTTCACCTTCTTCTATACCTATTATTCTTAAGTTTGGTCTTTTCATGGTGTTCCATATTTCCTGGATGTTTTGTGTTAGGGATTTGTTGGACTTAAGATTTTCTTTTGTCGATGAATCTATTTCTCCTAGTGTTTCTAAAAATATGGTATGCTTCACGAATTTGCGTGTCATCCTTGCGCAGGGGCCATGCTAATCTTCTCTGTATTGCTCCAATTTTAGTATATGTGCTGCCGAAGTAAGCACGCCTCCCTAAGATTTTAAAAGATCATGTAACTATCATTCTTCCTCCGAAATATTTTCCTATATTTAGCATCTATTAATATGTCTTACCTGAATTGATCTTTTCCATGATGATTACAATGGTAGTTTTCCAACTCTAGTGTCTTTGTCTTCATTCAGCAGAGATTGTCTTTTTTCAATTGGCATATTTATGTATTTTTACCTCTTACAAGATTTGCTGCAAATGTTTCAACTTTTAAACAAGAAATAACCATCAAAGTTCCATCTTTATCTTGCAGCATTTGTTTCCACCTACTTGTGTTCTTATGACATTTCTCCATGGTGTGTGTGTGTGTGTGTGTGTGTGTGTGTGTGTGTGTGTGTGTTGGGGAGTGAACCCAGGGCATTGAGTGTGCTAGTCATGAGTTCTACTATTGAGCTCTCTTTTCCTAGCTCATATTTAAAAAAAAAAAGCACTTCTGCCACAACATCTCACAAGACTTAGGCTTGATAACCAGAATCATAAAAATGTTTATCTTGCCAGGCATGATGCATAACTTTAACCTCAGTAATCTGTGAGGTAGAGGCTGGTGGATCTCTATGATTCTGAGATAGGCCTACTTGCTTTATGTAATGAATTCTAAGCCATCCATGCATATACGTTCTTGTCTTTAGAAAAGTCATGTCTAGTAAAAAACTTAATAATTCTTTTCACATAAGAAGTCATTGCCTACTGGAACAATTCATTAAAGAGTTGCCTACCTTCCCAATATAGATCATCACCTAAAACAACCGATTTTCACTACCTCAAATTTATGTCAGTTGGCAAAAAAACCCCCTATCTATTAATCATGGAATAGTTTAAAATATTTTAATTAGACCTTACATTTAATTTGATGGGTAGTTTAAATGTGATGTTGTCTCTTTAAAAAAAATCATAGTAACGTGATAAAAGACATAGCTTTGAATGTGGAATCTCTTTGGAAAAGGGTCATTTTCCAGTAGGTCTCAACACAGAACAGTTTTCAGCTTATTATGTTGTTGTATTATGATACTTCAAACAGGAATTTGTGATTTATTGGGAACATTTGTCCTAGATATTTCTTTTTTTCATTTCTGTAATTCAGCATCATATGAATATTTAATACTGTCAAATTCTTCCATGTGAATGTTTTTACTTTGCCCTGATGCTTTCCTTCTAATATATTTCCCTGTCAACCTTCACTACAAGTGAGAGGAATCCAAAGTTTCTGGGATCAGAGAGTTTTGTCAGGTCTTATTTTAATGGGTATATCTCTTCCACTCAATTATTTGGCTGCTATTTGGAGGTAATTCTTTAGAGGAACATAACCTCTTTATGAGTATTATTCTTTTGATTTTGTTCATAATATTCTGAATGATTTTCTAGCCATTTAGGTTAAAAGGTATGCAATAGCATACTCTACTGATACAGTTTTAAAGTTAATTGGAGTACTAGAAGGTACTTGACACTGTTGTTTTGAGCACTTATCTCCTGTAGTCATTCACCCCTCAATCCAAAATAAAAAAAAAATCTATGGGCAACTTAAGGCAGTCATAAGGAGTATTAGAAAAAAGTTTCACTGAAGGCTCTGGCTTTGATCTTGAAGTGCAGGCACTATTTTGATAGGATTGTGCAATCAGATCATCCTGAGTGTCCTCATTACCTATTGTGCAGTGACAAAGTGGACAACGTAGTCAGAAGTTTGGTAGCTCAAAACAATAAGTAATTGGCTTGGCACAGTGGTGCACACTTTTAATTCCAGCATGGAGAAGACAGACACCAACTTTGTGAGTTGAAAGCTAGCCTGGTCTATATAGGGAGTTCCAAACCCACAGGAGCTAAATGTTGAGACCCTGTTTCAAGGAGCAACAAACAACAACGAAGGCTCTTACATGCTATTTTTCCCCAAGGAAAAAAGAGAACTGACACTCAAAAGCTGCCCTTCATAGGTGTGCACTGTGGTACTTCCATCCCGCCTCCCCCCCACCCCTCACACATACACAATAAAAAAAATGAATGAGATGCCGAGCGCTTTGTTCTCCTGTGCCTTCCGTTGTTAGAGACACCTCACAAAAATAAATCAAATGTTTTCACATCTTGAAGTAAATAGCTTTTCCAATTCTTTTTGAACTACAAAGATTTTTTTTCCTACCTTTCCTCCACATCTGAGAAATACGAGTAAAGAAATAGCTCATCTACACTGACAAATGACAACTGACACTTCACTTCGAATTAAAGAGGCAACCGGGACCAGTAAGGACCGTGACAAGCCACTTTTAAGGGAGAAGGCACTTCTCAGTTTCAGCCCATAATTTCCACAGAGAATGTAGGTCATATGTAGGAAATCCTATCCACTTTCCTGAAATAAAAAAAAATTGTTTTTCTTTATGATGAATAATATTCCACTGTATTTTATACCACACTTTCTTTATTCACTTATTTGTTAATTGGTCTTAAAGACTGTATGAATAGTGCTACAGTAAGCATGCACACATAGCTGTCTCTGCGGAATGATGATTAATCATTTGGTGTATATAGCTCCAGGAGTGAGAAAGCTAAATCACTTTATAGTTCTGTTTTTTTTTCCATTCCCATGCTGTACTACACTAGTTTGCGATACCATAAGATTTGAATAAGGGTTTCCTTGTTCTCCTGCATAAAGGGAAGCCTTCCCGCCAGCCTGGTTCCAAAGCCGCATCAGTCCCAAATGAACACACAGGAGGCTATATTTATTATGAAGCTGTTGGCCTTGCTTGTTTCTTACTGGCTAGCTCTGACTTAAGTATTTATCCCATAATTGTTAATCTAAGTATTTCTCTTCCTGGAGAACTTTCCAGGCTTCTTATCCCTATGGCAGTTACATCTTGACTCTCTGTGTTTCTCCTACCCAGAGTCCTCCTGGACTCTTAGTCCCACCTATCTTGCTTCCCATTGGCCAACAGTGCTTTATTGACATATACACAGGACTTCCCCCATCACTTCTGTATTTTCCAACATTTGTCATATGTTTTCTTTAAAATTTTTTTACATTTATTTAGTGTGTGTGTGTGTGTGTGTGCACGCGTGCGAGCATTGTGCAAATGTATGTGGCAGACACGTGTCATGTTAAGCATGTGGGAGGTCACAGGACAACTTGGAGAAATCAGCTCTGTCCTTTTACCATGTTGGTCCTGGGAACTGAACTGAGGTTATCAAGTTTGGTGGCAAGTACCTCTACCTACTGAGCTATCTCTTTGGCCCCCATCATGTTTTCTCAATGTGAGCCAATTTTGACTGGGGTTACATGACATCTCTAAGTAGTATTATTTTGCATTTTTATGGATAACTATTGAATTTTTTACATATTTGATAACGATTTGCATTGTTTTGGGTACTAGCTGTTCAGTGACTACCTGGCATAGACTTTCTCCAACTGTGCATGTTTTCTTTTCTCTGTGACAATTGTTTCCTGTGCTATGTATTTTAATCTTGTCATGTTGGGGACTGCTAGAACCTTGAACAAAATGGAGTCTGTCAACCGTTTCTTGGCCTTCTGACTACGTGACTACTAGCACACATGCCCTTGAGACAAAGGAAAAGGCTAACCATAAAAGTTAAATTTACACAGGGCAGCCCACCCGCCTAGCCAGGGGGAAGTACCCTTACAGAGTAATTGTCTTTGTTAAACAAAAGATTATAGCGTTCTGTTGTACACTCCCTACCCTTCCCTAATTCCTGCACCTGACTTACACTGACAAGCATTTGTGGAATGCAACCAATGACTGATGGAAAATTACAGCTTTGTCTTTACCGTATTTGGTGTATATTTGAAATGAGACTTGATCGACATGCTTGTACCACCCCCTGAGGTCCTTCCTCTATAAGTTCCAGCGCGCCCCCCAAAAATAAAGGCTCTTGATCAGCGAACGTTGTCTTGAGCCTGTTTCCATTAACCTCTTGAAGTTCAATTTCCAGATCGGATCTGCTCGTGAAGGCCCACCAAATTAGTAGCGACCCTCATCACCTCACCCCCGCGGGTCGGGGGGTCCCTTCCCGGGGGTCGCATTGTCATAAGGGACAAATTGGAGTTATTGGAGGTCCGCAATTTCTGCAACTCATAACTATGGTATCATAAAAACCAGCTCCCGTGTGTAAGTGAAGTCACATGCTTTTTCTCCTGACTCCCCACCTGGTAACGTACCTACTTGTCAGTCTTAATGAGAAGATGAATTCTGCTGTCTTTGGTGTCCCTGACCTGAACCTTGTGGCATATATCTTTTAATGGGCTTGTTTCAGTGGTGTTCTGCCGAGGTCATAGCAAACACAAAAAAGATACTCACTGACTTGATAAAATGGCAATATTTGCTGTGAGTTCCAGGGGAATGGAAAATGTATGAATTTATGTTTTCTACAGCAGCAAGCTTAGACACAAACTTCAGGATGACTTTCTCTGATATCACTACACAGTGACTTTGACAAGTGAAGAGCATCTCTTCAATGCCAGGTATTGGGCAGATCCCTGATCAGGTAACATTACACTGCTTTTCAGCTTTGTGTCTATTTCTGTGCTGGTGTCACCTGTTACATCCCTCCCTTTTCCCCTCCTATTACTCACTTG
The DNA here is from genome assembly GCF_017639785.1 of Mesocricetus auratus. Taxonomy (NCBI): domain Eukaryota; kingdom Metazoa; phylum Chordata; class Mammalia; order Rodentia; family Cricetidae; genus Mesocricetus; species Mesocricetus auratus. The sequence goes on from NW_024429266.1 coordinate 46,713,319, forward strand.
TACTGTGACTAAATTGCTGGGGTTTCATCACTGAGAACTCTTTTTCTCCTTGGTTTTCTTCAAGTTACCATTTGAAGAGCTTCAGTGCCTTCCTGTTATCCAGGCTGCTGAGAAACGGGTTTGGTACTGGTTTGATTCTGAGTTAAAAAAAAAAATGCTGAAAGTATGTTTTGCTCCTAGTCAGCCATCTTAGTTCCGACTCTAAAATTTAGTCTTAAACAACTATAAATGACACTGGGTGGACCCAAAAAGAGTTTATCTTCAGACTGAACTGAGGTGTGGCAGTGTGGAAAAGACAAGCCTAGGGAAGCTGAGGCTGAGGGACAGTGTGGTGATTTGTGCACGTGGATGTGATGTAAGTGTGATGTGGCTTATGTCTGGCCAGAACCTAGATCAGTCAGGGTGAGTCAGCTGCCGGAGGCAAATTTTGAGTACTGTAGCTTTGGGGGTTCACCTTCTGTTAGATTCTGACAGCAAGAAGTCATATGAGAGATGTGTTATGAGGTAGACTCTGCGGAGAATCCACCTTCTCATTTGGAAGCTCAGACATCCAGGCTGCCTGGGCATCTGTGTGCCTGTCTCTTTTAGAGGTACAGGAAGGAGATGGGGTCTTCCTCCTAATGGTACTGGTGGGCACTTGAGGAATTGATGGAGGAAAATATGACAATTGTGTTTTTGAGAGTTGGGAAGCATGTCATGAGTGTTAAAAGATAGGAGGAAGGAGAAAGAAGTCATGGCAGGAAGTCTAGGCCTGTCTAAGGGTCAGAAAAGCCTCCCTGGGAAGATTAATTAAGATGACATTTGAATAATAGAGAATGGCAAGATAAAGGTCCCCTGGGGATGAGGCCCTGAGGTGGGAAGAAATGTGAATGCATTTGAAAGAAGCTACAGCATGCAGAAAGGGAACGTGATTTTTATAAAGCAGGAGCTGTGTTGTAAAGGGCTTTGAAGGCCCTGTTAATGAGGCTGGCCTTTAGTTCCAGGGCTAGTGTTAAGTAGGAGCATGGCACAATCAAGCTAGTGTCAGGTTTTAAAGTAGATTTTTTTTTTGTATAATGTGTAATGGGTGGAAAAAACAGTAAAAGTCATAGACTTGGGGTTTGATTACTTTTCAGAGTGAAAATGGAACCACTCTCTAGACTAAGAGCAGGGGGCTCTTTTCAGTCACCATCTTCTCTGGAATCATCAGTGTATTAACTTCTAGAACCATGCATTCATTTTCCTGGATTTTGAACTTCTTATACATGGAATTATCAGTGTGTGCTTCTCTGTGTCTGGTTTATTTCACTCAAGGTTGTTTGGGAGACTTGCTCTCTTCATGCTGCCTAGAGTTAGCTCGTTCTACATTCCTGACTATATATCACACCCTTTTCATGGGTGTGGGTGCTAGGGCATAAACCTGGGCACTTCAGATAACAATGCTGCAGGGATATTCCTGTGTGTGTCCACTGTACACAGCATGTTAGGGATTTCTGTTGTATACACTATGGGAAATGGAGAAATGCAACAGTAGACTGTAGATGTGTGGGCAGTCTATTGGAGTGGTCTCGGTACTGAGGGAGCTGTGACTTGGGTGAAGGGTTGGAGTACTGGTCCCAAACCAAGGGGTCTCAGAGCTACTTGGAAGCACTGTCAGGATTTAGTGATTGGACCTACAGGATGAGTGAGGGGTAAAGGTCAACAAAGCCTTCAAGGTGTCTTACTTGTTGATGTGGACATTGACTTCTCATTCACCATCATTGAGCGACTCTGGTCTACTGACCTGGAGACTGTGGATGTGTACGGTAAGTATTATCCTTTGAGTCCAGAGTTTTGACTTAAATGTGTGAGGATTAAAACAAGGTATAATTTTTATATAGTATATAGCATTAATATTATTATAATCTTAAGCTTTCAGATAAATACTTTATAGTCTTTTAAAAATGTATTTTAAAATTATTTTGCTTGAGAATTTATATATGAAGTTATATATAAATATATGTTCATATATTTTATGTATAACATATAAAATATATATTATATGCAATCTGTGTTTTTATCATTTACCAATTTCCTTTTCTCCCTCCAACTCCTACTCCATCTCAAACTCATGACCCTATTTTAAAAATTATTATTGTCATGTACATATACACATAAATTCCTAAGTATAACTCATTGAATTCATTTAGGTTTTTTTCATACATATGTGTGTGTTTTGGTCTGACTTCTTGGGATTGTAGCATCTGTTGAGGCTGTACATAGAGCAGACTGATTCTCCCTCTCCTAGAAATCACTATTGCCTTTGTCTCTTAATATGAGGCTGGTGCCTAGTGAGATTTCCTCCATCCATGTTGGCATGTGAATTTGTCTTGTCATTTTTCAGATCTTGTTTAAGCAACTTTGATTTTGACATTTCATGGGTACAGCTTCCCTGTCAAATATAGAAGACACCTCCTCAAAGCAGATGTCCTGATCCTCTAACTCTTATAACCTTTCAGCTCCTTCTTCTGCAATGTTTTCTGTTTGAAGATGTAGGGATTGCATTTTGTCGATATATCAATTGCATTTGGGAACTGTATGATTAGATTTTTTTCTGTCTTTTGACCAGCTGTGTCTTTCTGTAATGATATCTGGCTACTGCTAAAAGATTCTTCTTTAAGGAGGGAAGAGAACTGTGCTTATCTGCAGGTATAACTAATTTGGAATTACATTGGTTTAGGAAAGTGGCAGCAATAGGTTCTCCTGTCCTGTCCTTCACATCACTAGTTATGGGTAGTGGCCTTGGTTTACTCTGTCAAGTGTACTTTTCCTCCTATTGAGTGGGCTTTAAGTCCAGTTAGATGCCTATTGATTCTGCCCAGCATATAATGTCGTTCTTGTTTCTTTTGGGATATCTTGCTATTCTTGTCATTGTTTCAGTGTGTGTAGACTTTGTAACTATGAAGGATTACTGGTTGTTTTTCTTCTTTGACAGCTTGAAAAGCTCCTTCTAGTGCTATGAGCACTAGTTTTCAGGGAAGAGGATTCCAGCCCAGTACTAATTCAAGTCCAAGTTTTTCATCCGAAATGTGTGATATCTTCAACAATAGGACCTTACCTTCAATTTCTGGCAAGCAATAAGAGCAATGAAAGTAATGTACATTGTTTTGTACCAATAACTTGAAAGGAGGTTTTCCATACCTGGCATTGGGTTTTTTGTTAGATAATCTATGACTTTGGGGACAGGGGTGGTGTTGTCATCTCAATTAGCATAACTTCATTTAAGTTGTACTTATATATATGTAACTTCAGGTCAACATAAAACGATGTTTCCCTATGGCCTTTTCAAATTATTTATCCCTGTTTTCTTCTTTTCCTTCTGTGTTGTCCTCTCTTCCCCATGTTTTCCCCCTTTCCTCCTTCATAGCACCTGTGTCCTGCAGTTCCCTTCTAGTCCCTGCCCACTGTCCCATGGTCCCCTTTTACTTTCCTGGTGAATGCAGTTACTCCAAGTTATGTTATCACACCTAAAAGTGCAGGTCTAGGACACTCAAATAAGAGAGAGAACATGCAGAGTTTATCTGGCTAGGTCTGGGTTATGTATGTATTCTGGTTCCATCTGTTTATTTCCAAATTTTATGATTTCGTTTTTTTTCTTTTCAGCTCAATAGTAATCATTATGTATATGCACTAGATTTTCATCATCTACTTATTAATTGAAAGGCATTTAGGTTGTTTCCATTTCCTGTATATTACGAATAGCGTGGCAATGAGGATGGCTGCTCAAGTATCTGTAGCAATAAGTCCTTTGGGGATATACCAAGGGGGGATATAGCTGGGTCATATATAGTAGGTCTATTTTTAGCTTTTTTGGGAATCTCCATACTGAATTATATAGTAGCTGCACCAGTTTACAATCCCACCTACAGTGAATGAGAGTTCCTCTTTCCACACATCCTCACCCATGTTTCTTGTTAGTTGTTCTCACGATCTTAGCCATCCTGACTGGGATAAGATAAACTCTTTAGGCATGTGCCAACTATTAAAAATGGTCAAAAACAAAAACAAAAATGCCAAACAAATGTGGAATCTGGGAATATGGGTCACTGGGCAATGTACTTGCTCTGCAAGCATGAGGATATGAATTTGGATCTCTAACATCTCTATAAAGCCAGACATGGTGGTGCACATCTGTAATCCCAGCCCTAGGAGCAAAGGCAGAAATGGTGGGTCTTGGATGGATGAGTGGCCAACCAGAGCACCTCCAACCATGAGATGAGAGTTTAGTGAGGGACAGAGGAGAACTCCAAAGTCAACCTCTGACCTTTATGTACACATGCACTAGGAATTGCTCTGGTGCATACGTGTGGGGGGGGGAGAAAGAAGAGAGGGAGGCAATAAAGGCAATGCTTTCACTGCCCAAATTTCTATTACAATGGCGACGTTATTGGCAGTCTTAGCAATCACAGGCTGAGCTGAGTGAGCATAACTCAGCTATTAACTTGTCTCTGAGCATGGATTTAGATACAGGCTGGAATATGTAAGTAGAAAGCAGTGTGGGAAGTTCCACTGTCTTGATTTTTAAACTATAAGCAGTCAAAATGCAGAATTGTGGAACTCAGTGTAGGTCGTTACGTGTGTAGTGCAGCTTCACTGCCTAAGGCTCAGGGATGCTGTGGAAGAGGGGGCAGACAGACAGTAAGAGCTAGAGGGTCAGCAAGTTTGCTGTGAGACTGTGTCTTCTAGGAATCTTAGAAGCCACACCCACCAAGTTTTACCAACTTGACTATTCAACAAAAGCTGAACAAGGACAATGAAAATAGACATGCTCATGTGGAAAACCCAGGAAGCCTAGACCCCCACAAAACTACAGGTGATTAAGAAGTTCTGAGTGTGGGAGAAATTATCTTGCCTAGGTAAGAGTGCACCAGTTGGTTATCTAATACCAAATTATCAGCCCTGAAAACATACATACATACAAATAACATTATACAGGCTGGGCGGCTTGTACTTGTTTATTTAATAAAAATAGAGACCTTGAATTTGAAAAGGAGAAAGGAGTGGTATATGGAAGGGTTTGGAGGAAGGAAAGGGGAAATGATATAATTATAAGCTCAAAAAGAAATAGTAAAAAAGACTTCTGTATATAAATCAGTTGTATCTGTTATGGTTTGCATCCTAAGATTTTCACAAAGTTAAGGTGTTGAAGTCTTGGTGCCCAGCTTGTGGTAAAATCTCAAAGATGTGGGGCCTAACTGGAGCAAAGTAGGTCACTGGGGATATGCTCTTGAAGGGGGTAATGGGACCAGTCTAATACCATCCTCAAGAGCAGCTTTGCTATACCCATGGCTGCTTCCTGCTATGATGTTGTGCCTTACCAGAGTCCACAAACAGCAGAACACCACACATCCAAGGAGCAAATACAAGTCAAAATGGTGCTTGTTTGCATACAGCTTCCATATGGAGGATGACACCCCCTGGTAAGGAATTGTTGATATTTTGCAGACTGAGCTATGGCTGGGGCTTACTCATTGGCTTGTCCAATCATTTAGTTACTTGACTTCTCTTCCTCTGTGGTCCCAACCCCTCTCCTCTGTCAATCACCTGTTATGTGACTTATTCTAGGAAGAGACAAACACACATCTAGTCATTCCAGATAGAGCAGCAAGAACCAAAGGAGATAATTCCACACAGGTCTACTTTGGTGAAGCAACACATTTTCTAGGGGTTCCTTATAGGAACATGGGTGACAGCTTATTTATAGATGCTTTGATGATTCAAAGGCAGCCATCGAGAGATGCAGTTCAAGTAATTTTTGGCTTTTGCTTCATACCCTTGTGGATGAGTTTTGAGTACCAGTATGACAGTGCTCCTAACAGCTGGATTTCGCAACCCTGGGAACTACCACTCCCTAGTTGTATGCTGTGAAGCAAACATGCATTGTTTCTTAAATGGGTAGTGCTACACTGTCTGTGGGCTGTGACAAAGCTGAGCAATATGAATCAGGGAGGTACCCAGAAGCTCTTACCCTATCATCAGCAACTACCGGCAACTATGGTTACTATGGGAGGGAGTGACTATTTTTTTCAGTGGTGTGAACACTGGTGAATTATTCTCGATGTAGTAAATAGCCGCTACTCATGCATATACAAGTTCACTGGATTAAAAAAAAAGAGGTATGGCCGGGCGTTGGTAGCACACGCTTTTAATCCCAGCACTCGGGAGGTAGAGGCAGGCAGATCTTTGTGAGTTCGAGGCCAGGCTGGACCGACAGCCTCCAAAACAATACAGAGAAACCCTGTCTCGTAAATACCAAAAAAAAAAAAAAAAAAAAAAAAAGAGGCATGGAAGAAAAGGATTCTGAGGGAGAGAGTGGAGATGAGAAGGTTGTGTGTGTGTGTTCATGTGTGTATGTAAATGTAATTCTATTACATTGCATACATGTATGAAATTATAAAAAATAAAAAATATAATTAGTCCTCGAGGGAATGATTTAAAATTATTTTCCTGATGAGCTGGATGAAGCTCTCTATGATAACACAGGAATATAACTTCTTCAAGGTCATCACAGCATTTAAACTAAGGCAGAGTTACACTGCTGCTTCTCACTGTCTTCATTGAAGCACCCATGAAGAAGAATAGACTATGATTGTAAAAGTATTAAAACACTGAAGCCTAATCGTCTCCCATGTGATAATTTTGCCATTCATCTTTTCTGACAGTGATAAACGCATAGATAAAGCTTGATTGGAAAGGAAGTCTTCTGGCAGAAAAAAATGAAAGCAAAATTACTTTTGAACTAATTTAAAAGTAGCCTTTGAGGGGTTGAGAGGAGAGCTGTCACATAGCACAATGCTTCTTAAACTTCCTGTCATAGAAAACCCCCAGAAGTGACATGAGAGGGATATTAGAGGAGGTACATAAGACCTATGGTCACTCTAACTCCTTTGCTCAATAAGAAATGGATTTCAAGAGGTATAGCATATCGGATACTTGTCAAAATATCAGCCTAGGAGGGAGCGCGCCACAGAGGAATTTGACAGACTGTGCTTGGAAGAGCATAGGAGCAAGAGGTTGTCATGCATGAGCATGCAGACAATTACAGGGGATTTGAAGCAAGTCTGCCTAAAACCCAACTAGACAGTATGCACATCTGTAGACTACACAGCCCTGAAGGAAATAATGTTACCAGGTATTAGATACCAGTCAAGATGAATTTGAAAGAGATGACTATGTAGTCTTGTTATAAATTATTAGGGATAACATCCAGTCCCATTCTACTATTCGGCATCAGTTTGACATGGGTTTCCATTCGTGTTGAAAGATCTTAGTTCAGAAATGAAAATAGCACATGGCAACACAGGCTCCCCATCGCTTACATACAATTCTGAGAACTTAAGGTGAATGCTTATGCAAAATCTAACGTAAACTGACGTGAAGTTGGATTACATGCATGTATGGTTTCAATCTAACACAGTATTGTTTGATGTAAGTGGTCATGTATTTCGTTGTAAAAATGTTAATGTACTTCATATGTGGAGTGATTCCAGATGCCAATGTGGGTATTACATAAGGTACACTGAACATGTTACTTCCTTCTTGTATGTATGTGTGCAGGCCCATGTGTGTGCAAGTAACCATACACATGTGAGTGTGCATGTGGGGACCAATGGACAATCTCAGGTGTCATTCCACAGGTGCCACACACCAGGATTAATTTTTATAGTAGGGTCTGTGATTGGTAATGAGAGTAGGCTCCCCTGGCTGGCCAGCAATTCTCAGATATCACCTGCTTCTGCTTTCCTGGTGCAGGAATTCCAAATGGGTCGTTGCACCTGTCTTTGTCATGTGGCTTCTGAAGACTGAACTCAGGTCTTCCTGCCTGCAGGTACCTGCCTTCTGACTGAGCCATGTGTCAGCCCACATAACTGTGAACTTTTCTGAATTTCCAAGTGATTCTGGCCTAAGACTTTCCAAGGAACAATTCTGGACCAGTGTTGGCTAAGTGAATGCTCAGTAGATCTCCTATTTACAATGACAATGTCTTCGTGTTATGCTTCTAGTTGCTTTGAACATGGGCATTTTACCAGGAGGTAAGACCTAAGGAGTACTCAGTCTGCAAGAGTTGTACATAATTCACATTAACAGAGCCAGGAAAGGGCTGAGAACTCCCGAAATACTGTTTCAAGAAATTGATTTCTTTTTCTCAGTATGTGATAGTTTTCTAAAGAAGGGAGTTTAGCTGAAGCAGAGATGTCCAAATATTTGGTGGAATGGATGTGAAAAAAACCTAGATGCCCATGAACATAAATTTCTCAAACACAAAGATTGGTTCTTTCGTGACAGAGTTTAATTAAACTCTTAAAATGGGAACCAACAGAAAGACAATTGTTTTCACAGAGTGTTTGAAGTATAGGCACAAAGGAGTAGTTTACTTCAAAGTGTTAAATTGTACAGACAGTGGGTTATATTTAGGAATATATATGTTTACAAATGTAATAAAAATTAATGAAAACAGACCAGGAATTTGTTTGATTACTTTTTTTCTTGGTTTTCTTTAAGGGATTTGTTGATATCTTCCAATTTTTTGTTTGTCTTTTCCTCATTTCTTTAAGAGAGTTTTTCATTTCCTCTTTAGGGGCTCAATCATCCTCATAGTGTTATTTTTCAAGCCATTTTCTTGTGCTTCATCTGTTTTGGGTTGTTCAGGTGTTGCTGTTCTTCTTACCTTGTTGTCTACACATCTCTTCCTTTAATTGGTATAGGTGGAACATGTGCTTCAGGGGGTTTTTATTTCTCCAATTGGTATAGTTGTAGGCTGTGGCTCCCTTGGCTACTCCTTCAAGCACAAGTATAACAGGTTTCCTATGAATGTTCCTCCTTCAACACTGCACCCAGGTTTGAGGCTGAGACCTCCCTCTGACATTGCTTGTGGTTCTAGGATTCATGGTTCCCTTGATGCTGCTCCAGACCGAAGCTCAGGTCTTCTGATGCTGCTTCCAGGATAGGTATCGGGTCTCTCACTGATGCTGCTTCTGGGCTGGGATTTGGACTTCTCACTGATGTTGCTCAGGTCTTGTAGCTCAAACCTACCTCCAATGCTGCTTCCGGGTTCTCCAAGGCTGCTCCCAGGTTTGAGGCTGGAACCTCCTTCTGACACTGCTTCCAGTTCTGAGATTTGTGGCTCCGTTGATGCTGATCTGGACTTGAAGCTCAGGCCTTCTGATGATGATGCTTCCAGGCTAGGATTCAGGCCTCTCACTGGTGAGACTAGGAATTTGAAAGAGAGTGGGGGAAGGAGTTCGTGGGAGGATTTGTAGAGAGAAAAGGTAAGAGGAAGATTATGCAATTATATAAAAATATCAAAATGATATAGTATTTCAAAAAAGTATTAAACGTGGTGTCAGATGGTTATTTATATGTTCCTATATGGTAGGGATATTTTCTTATTCAGTTTTATTAAACATTTGTGCAACTTAAGCAGTCATTAATATTAAGAACTTTGTACATCTTTAATATCAGTACTTGGGAAGCAGAAAACAGGCATTTCTTTGTCAGTATGAGGTCTTCCTGGTCTACACAATGTGTTTGAAGCCAACGGTTGCTACATAGTAGATACAATATCATTGTACTCTTATCACTTTAGATTATGAGCCTAATGCTGTTATGAAATACAAACTGTCAAATGACACCAAAACCTTTTCTCAATACTGACTTAGTTTGCTTTCATCCAATATTAGCCTGTCTTCCACCTGCCACTTGGTCCTAAAAGTAATCCCAGGCTGAGTTTTGTTCAAGAAAGCAAACAATGCCAAACAGTGACGTTGTCCACTGCACCATATTATCTTGCCAATCATTTTTTGAAACTGTCCATTTACCTGCTTTCTGTAATTATCATTTCCCTCCTTCTACTTAGGTCCTGTTCCTTCCCCTCCCTTTCACTCTCCACAGCCTCCCTTTGCTTCCTTTGTTCACGCTTTAAAATCTTTAGTGATCTTTGTCTTAGTGGCAGTTATACTGGGTGTACCCTGGAGTCCAATCTGCTGTAACAAGTCTCCATCAAAGCTGGTTTGCTAGGAGGGTTCTTAGCACTGGTTTCAGATCCAGTGTGTAAGGAGCTTAGAATTTGTCTCTGTATGTCATCAATACACAAAATGCCAACCAGACTATTAACTAACTATCCCTGTTAAATCTACCAGTAGTAAAGGGACTAGGTTGAATTTGGTATGTACCCCAGATTGGGCAGACTGGCACTGAGATCACAGCACAAACCTCTACGTGAACTAGAACCATTGTAGAAAACCTGATTATAATTGAGGACTTGCTAGAGGCTCGGTGGGGACAAATCCAAGTTGCAACTCCAGGAGCCTATCATTGGGAGGGTCTCCATCTGTGTGTGTCTATCTCCTGGCCTGCAAGTTCTCACCTTGAAAATCATAGGAGAAAGAAATCCATGTGCCAGTAGAGAGAAGAAGAAAGCAGGTAATTGGACATAAGCCCAGAATAGTCTGCCTTTCTTAACTAGGTGTGTTCACAGGAGCAGATTGTTTCACCAGAGTAAACCCTGGCCTCTCCTGAAACCACTTAGGTGGAGCAGGAAAATAAAGCCACCAAGTAGGCAAGGCAGTGAAGTAATTTGGCTAGAACAGTTAGGCTATTCGAGGATGTGCTCTGAGTCTATTTAGCATGCTAGAGTGATCTGGGTCTACCCAAGTGGTGACTTTCTTCTTTCCCCAGTCTGAAATAAGAATTCTACCTCCATCTTGCCCTTCAGCTGGAAAGAATCTCTTAAAGGTTTTTACTGTGAGAACCAGTTAAGGTCAAGCTGCAGAAGGCTGGACCCCAGCTGTCTCTTACTCTTAAAGCTAATCCACACTCTGCCTCTAGCTCAGTGGTTCTCACCTTTTCTAATGCTGTCACCCTTTAATACAGTTTCTGATGTTCTGGTGACCTCCAACCACAAAATTATTTCGTTGCTACTGCCTAACTGTAATTTTGCTACTGTTATGAATTGTAATGTAAATATCTGCTATGCAGGATGTCTGATATATGACCCCCAAAGGGTTTGTGACTCACAGGTTGAGAACTCCTGCCTAGCTCTTCTTTGAAATGACCCATCTAGTGTTCTGAGTCTATATCAACAGCAGCTTGTGCTTAGTAGGTGAGCTGATGTTGGCTATTGCTTACTACATTTGATTTCTCTTCAGGCTTGTAGGGTGGTGGTTTCCCTGTGAACGCATTTCAATTGACCGAAGTGAAGGTATTGATTTTCTATTTGTTCAACAGCTATGGATGTGTTGTGAGGATGACATAATGACTTTCAGGCTTTTTTCACGTCGGAGCTGAAACAGGAAACCTTCCTTTATGTTTTGTATTACACACTAGGAATGATAGCACATGTCTGTAATGTCAGCTATTTGGGAAGTTGAGGCTGGAGAATCAAAGCTCAAGGGTATTCTGGGTGACTTAGACTCAAAAGTAAAAAGTCAGAACCTGAAATGTGAGCTTTCTTTCCCAAAGCTGGGCATTGAAATCATACAAATTATTTAATACACACAACACATCAGGGGGAATGAACCCAAAGGTTTGTGGGATAGAGTAATACATCAGCATTACAAGTGGATTTTGGTGAGAGAAGGAAAAGGATGAAAAACTGTAGAAATTATGTTTAAACATAGAAATTATAGTCTAATGACCTTGGAAATCTCTCTTCCAGTTTTCAACAAAATGGAACAATTGCTTCCTCAAGACCTTGTAATTTCAATCCTATGTTCTCTCACCCCAAATGAATGCATAATTTCACAAGAAGACTCACAAGAATATTCATAGCAGCCCAAATCTGGATATAACCTAGACAGTCACCTAGAGGAGAAAGGATAAACAAGTTATGTGTTGTTTATATGATAAAACAATCTGCTTATGCATGCAACATAAACATGTAGATGAATATTATAAAGATACTGAACTAAACAAGTGAGAAACAAAAGCATCCTTAATGGCTTCAGTTTTATGAAATTTTAGAGCAAAACAACTGTTGGCCTGTAGTATAGGTAGGCATCAGGGAACAGTGATAAATATCTATGGTTGGAGCTCGAGGGAACTTCATAGGCTGATGAATGTGTTCTATATGGTGTTCTGGATATCATTACAAAGGTATACATACTTGTCAAAGTCATGAAACATATATACCTTTTAATGTATGTCCAATAATTTTATAATGTATTTCTTGGGGCTGGTGATAATGGCTTAGTGAGAAGGAGCAGCTAATAAACGAGTTTGAGGACCTACATTCAAATCCACAGGACTTACATAAAATGCCCAATATGATTATATGCTCATGTAATCCTAGTGTTGTGGGGAATAGAGATAGGAAGCTAGCTGGGATTTGGTGCTCACTAGGTTCAATGAGAGATCTTGATCGAAGAGAATAAGGCAGATTACCCAAGGTCTTCTCTGGCTTCTACGTGTACACATATGTGTGTGCACATCCCATCCCTACTCACCCTACATATATAGAAACACACAAGCAACAGTTCAATTAAACATTTCTAGTATCAAACACCGAACAGTCCTTTTGGAAAAAGTGTTGGGCATTTGGAAGCATGGAGAGCTTAAAAAGCAATAAACATTTTATAAAGCAGCATGAGAGAAGCTGTCTATCCACACCAGTTATTGTTCTTTATAAAGTAAAGTCGGAGACAAAGAAGCAGGGTGTGTTTGTAGGAGAGGAAGGTTAGGAAGTGTTGTATGTGGGAGAGGGTTATGACAAGTTGGTAAGTAAGACCCCTTATTTTCTGTGTAGTTTCAATGGCATTCATGTCAGTTTAAATAAGCTCAGTGTACCGCTGTGCTCGATTGATTGGATCATGGGGAAATGATCCTCTTAGAAGATTCAGCTCGAAGAAAAACAAATTAGCAGATACATAAATCATGGACTACTTGACAACAGCTTTTTTTCATCTGTTTTCAATGTTCTCCCTTGATATAAATCAAACTTCATTGCAGGTGGTGCCCTACTTCATTGATCAGGTTGAGTCTTCTATTTTACTGGGCTTCTTGTCCCTCATTTTTAAGTTGGTGTCAGAAATGCCTTTACTCCTTCATTTTAAATGGGAAGTCTTTAGACGTACTCTTTTATATTAGCATTTTATTAAGGCAGGGTTTCAGAGTACATTGGAGATACTTGTGGTCTGCCTTACTACTTAGTATTGCTGACACAAGATGCTCTAATGAGCTTTAAAACACAGACAGGTAACACCTGGAATCCAGACTGTGGCTCTGAATAGAACTGGGTGCTTGTGTTGTGCCGTGGCTGCCATAAGAAAGTGTTATAGCTTGGTGACTGAAGCGTGAGGTTAAGGTGTCAACATTGCAGGAGGCTCTTCCTGACTCACAGACAGCCTGCTATTTCCCTGCTTAGGGAAGAGAGGGGGAGTGGGAGAAGAGAAAGTGAAAAGAGAACAAGCCATCTTATCTCTGCTCACAAGAGCATTGACTCGATTGTGAGCTCTCTACCCTGTGACCTCAGCCAACAAGTATTTAAAGCTCTGTATCCAAACATCACATTGGGAGTGAGGGCTTCAATGCATGAGTTTTAGGACATATACATCCAGTACATGACAGTCACCTTCAATCAAGTTGGCTTCTGCTTTCATGCCTGTAAGACAGATGTGCCCCATAAGTTACCTAGGGGTAATGGGAAATAATGTGTGCAAACTAGGTCCCAGAACCTGGGCTATTGACTATAATTACTAATTATAAATTTGTTCAAATCTTACAGTGTTATGCCTGTATTCTACAGTTCTTCAATTCCAGTTGGCTTGGCCAATGCCAAAGACTATTTTTAGGAAGTTTGGAAATACCTTAGTAATGTGCTTGCCAACACAAGCATGAGGATTTGTTGATCCCAAGAAGCCATGCGAAAAAATCAGGTGAGGTGGTCTGTGCTTGTAATTCCATGCTGGGAATCAGGGGCTTGCCAGCCAGATGCTCTAGTTTCCTTAGACAGTTCTAGGGCAATTAGCCTCTATCTCAAAATAAGGTGTATGCCTCCTGGGAAATGACATTCAAGGTTGACCTCTGACCTCCACATGCTCATCCACATGTATACATACACACCTGCATGCTTGCACAGACATATGCACACACAGAGAATATTTTCATTTTACCTGTTAAGGTATTGTCTTTTTGGAAGAGCAGGGTCAGGACATTGTAGATTCTACAGAAGTCAGCAGTAGTAGTCTGTATGTTTACAGATAGCTAATATTTAACTTTTTGAAGACTACTCAGTCTCTGTTGCATTTACTTACCTTGTCACTACAGCAAATGTACATGAGAAGGGCTTCAAGAAAGCTTCACTTATAAAACCACACACCCAACCAGACTGGGAAAATGACTTATGCATTTAACGTTCCTCTTCAAGGTTTTGACAATTTCAACATTACGTGACACCCATTACCTTACCTATTTACCTCATAAAGATTGCTTTTAATGGTTTTATTTTGTAGAATAATGTGCTTATAGTTTTATTTTAAATTGTTTAACAGCTGTCTTTTATTGATGATTCACTTAAATACCTCAAAGAAACAACCTACTGAAAAAATTCAGTCATGACATAAATGTAGATCAGCCCCTCCTTTGCAATCGAAGGATAATGTGTGGTACATTAAAAAGTTGTTAAATGTATATAGGCCTTTAGGGTTTTTCTCTCTCTGGGGATCATTTTAAGGGAGGTATTTTTAGTGGATGCTGAATTTTTAATTGTACATATTTGTGTTTGCCCAAGTTCTGAAGTAGAAATAGTAACTCATGTAGACTATTGGTGGCTGGTAAGAAAGAGAGACCATAGTCAAAGCCTGTTTCCAGCCCTGTTGGGCATCTCCGACTTTTTTGTTTGTTTGTTTTCTCGAGACAGGGTTTCTCTGTATTGTCCTGGAACTCACTCTGTAGACTAGGCTGGCCTCGAACTCACAGAGAAACCACCTGCCTCTGCCTCCCCAGTGCTGGGATTGAAGGCGTGTGCCACTAATACCCAGCTTGATAGTTGGCAATCTCTGACTTCTTAAACATGAGATAATATAGCAGATAGCAATAACTGCATACTTAACCTGTTATATTTTAGGACAGACAATCACCATGAAACCTTTGTGTGATAAGGGGAAATGATCACAGTGACACATACAAATACCTCTTGGAGGTATTGGTTCCATGGTCGGCCTATTCTCAGACACTGATCATAAATATACTGCTTAATAAGAAAGGCTATCATGTGTTTTCCTTTCACCAAAGAATCATGGAAATCAACAAGGTCTATGTTTGGAATTAGGTTGTGTAGTTCATCCCCAGAAGCTTTTTACACTAACATCTATAGAACCCGCCATGTGCTATTTTCCTTCCTTTGCATAGATTGTTCAAGATCATGACATCAAATGTCACCAGCAATGGGGAGGCATTGTTCTCTCAAGTCTGTCTAGATAAAGTGTCATTTGTATCTTTTAATATAAAACTTGCTATTTGAATTGGTCTTTGTGTATTGCCAAAGTAACTACTACAATGTGAATGCAGCCATTCATTTCCCCATCCTGGTAAGCTAAAAGTATTTGGGCTAGGCCTCCTGTCAACCAGCAGACTCAGAAGATTGTCACTGCCAGATGTTAACAAATGTCAGATGGAAATCAAATGTAAAATCAAGCATGTAAAATGTCACTAAACTTCTGTGCCAAATATATTGATGACAACAACCAAAAGAATCCACTACAAATGTTCATGTAGCAATCACATGGGCATCTTTAATTCTCCTTGAACTTTCAAGGTGAATATAATTATTCTTAGGTCTAGACCTTGGCTTTCAAGATGAATGTAGCCATTCCCAGACAAGAAAATGTAGTTAGTGACTTATAAGCGATGGGGACTGAGAGAGTAGCTTGATGCTCTCGAGTTAGTGATTAAGGGACAGGCAGAATTACTCTAAATCAAGTCAGCTCTTTGCTGTGTGCTTGTGTGACTTTTGTGTGCCAACATTGCATGAGGTGCTGGAGAACTGACTGGGAGGCAGACAGGAAACAAACTTGTTGGCCCATGTGGAGCTCAATGTCTTTTGGGTGAGGCAGTGGGTGTCTGAGCTACAGCAACTCTTGGGTAACTGACCTGAAGCAAATATAGAGAAACAAATTGAGACCCATGTAGAAAGCAACACAAAACTACAACATACATCTACAGTTCTATGAAGGAAGAAAGAAAAGCTAAGTCATTCTTAGCAGCCCAGAGAACACATAAATCAAGAAGATTAGACCTTGTATAAACAAATGATGAGGTTTTCTTTTGTGTTGGTCACTTTGCAAAGTGTTTTACATCAGCTACACATTTATTCTTCACAACGATGCTTTGCAGCATGTCTGCTTATTCATATTTTATAGATGAGGAAATAGGCTGAGAGGCTGAGTAATTTGCTCAAGTAACAGCCAGGACTGTAAGTGAATCTGCCTGTCCCCAGCCGTGGTCAAGAGTAGTCTGTATACAGAGGAGGTAGCCAAAGAAATAACTGCCTTTGTGTCTGAAGCAGACTGTTGAGTCCGGAATCTTAAAAAAACAGACATATGCAACTAAAGGGAGGCAAGGCACGGAGGACAAATACAAAGAAACAGTGTGAACTTTTAAGAGTTTCCTGGCTTTCAAGTCCGTAAGAAAGACTAATAAAGAGAATGAACTGCTCCTCCCAGAAAAGGCCCACTCTTAAGTGTCATCACAATGTCATTCCTCTCGCATCTAAGTTCCATGAAAGCAAGGGTTGTGGTCACTTTTAACTGTACTATATGCAAATAGAATGGTACCCACTGTGTAGACAGTGAGCACTACGAGCTTATTCTCAGTGGTGCTGAAGTTGTTTCAGCAGCGCTATTGTCATCTCTAGATGATGTTGCACATAAGATAAAGTAATGTGACAGGAGAACTAAGAGCAAGGAATGGTGGTTAGTGCAGCAATGTGAAATGAACAGAGACCCTTCCATCTGCTGACTCACTTCCCCCCATGATGAACTGTAAAAACTCTCGAGTGGCTTCTTTCTTGTAGTAGAGTTTACTCTACTACTGTGGTGCTGAAGGTCTAAAGCTCCTTGGAGGGTCACCAGCATTGGCTTCACAGTGGAAGGCTGAAGAAGCTGGAGGCTGATGCCAATGGAGGGTGGCAGCATCTGCAATAGATGCACTCTGGAAGGAAAACGCAGTGAAAAGCACTGCTCTCCCTGGACCTCTTGGCACTGCTCATGAGAAGGTGCCCAGTCTGAAGGCATGTCTCCCTACCTCTGCATCCTCTGTGAAAACGCCTTCATGGACACATTGGCGCTGTGCCTCCAGGGGACTCCAAATCCAGTTAAGCTGACAGTCAGGACCAGACAATTCAGGAAGGAGTCTAGGAGACTAGCCCGAAATCATGAAATATTAAAAAATTTATACAGGAGAGAGCAATATGTTTTAATCACATGTTATATCCAATATCTTTGTGATTTAGCCAAATGCAAACAAATTAGGAACCTGTTGTAGTAGCTGACTCCTTAAAATAATATATTTTTAACTATTGAGTAGCAAAGCAAGTAGATCAATATAGCTAAGGGACCGAATATATCAATTGTGAGCGTACCTCCTCCAGTGTATGTCAGTGGAGGTATTTTGTGTTAAGAGGAACATTTACATTCTATGAATATGAACCTGGCCTTCCTAGGGAGTATGCTACCACTGGAGTTTGGGCTCTCTCTCTCTCTTTTTTTTTTAAATCTTGACTGGTTATGTCTTGTTTTAGTCTTTTTGTTTAGAGCATTGCTTTTACCAACTCATTTTTAAAAACAAAAGTTCTAACATACTCCCTGCCTGGAACATGTCCAGTCTCCCCCATTATTAGGAACCCCAGGTACCTTTTTTATAACTGATGAACCCAGAAGGTACTACATTACCACTCCAAGGCCATGTTTTACATTGGGGTTCACTGTTGGTGTTTTATATTCTAATCGGTTATGATGACTATATGATGGCATGTATCCATGGTCATAGTACCACACTGAGTTGCTTCACTGCCCTGAAAACCCTGTTCATCCCTCCTCCCAGCAAACCCTGGCAAACAGTAAACACTAATCTTTTTCCCGACTCCCTAACTTTGCCTTTTCCACACTCCGTTCATTTTTCATGCTGCAGCCAGGTTGCTTTTTCCTAGATTATAACCGTCTCATCCACTCCCTTGGTTCTCTGTTGCTTGGAGTCAGGTTTAAATATAGGGCTGGTTTGGCAGTGAATGAGGTGTTCGGGTTCTCTCCTTTTACGGAGAGAGAGAGTGTGTGTGAGCAATCTATAAATAATGAAGCTGACAAATAGTACAATGAGCTCATGTGCAATAAGCACTATAAAGAGGGTGCCACAGCAATGAGATAAGGAGTCTCCAGGACAAGGTTGGCTTCTCTTCAGAGAGAGAGAAATCGAGGTTTACAGTTGGATGGTGGCAAGTTACCTATGACTAGGTTTGTGGGGCTGAGCCCTCCAACAGGAGGAGAAAGCCTCAAGGCTCGGAGAAGTCCCTGAGCTGGGTAGGTTGAGGGTCACAAAGAAATGAGTAGGAGTGGTAGCAGGATGGACATTTGGGCTAGCATTCATGGAGGAGAGAGAGGAACTGGAATTTGTTAATTTTTTGTTACTGCTTTTAATTTTGAAGATATTGGAAGTTATCACTTGTATCCAGATGAAAGCAAAACAAATAGAAAATTATAGGAGTGAGTAACTTGTCCAGTAGCAGTAGACTTGGGATCTGAACTCAGGTCTCATTTCTTGTATTTCTCCCACCTTCATGTAATTTCCTTGACAAAAGAATGTGAGAGGTTTATCTCCGCTGATGCATTATCTTTAGTAGGTTGTTTTTGCTTTATTTGACACATGGTCTTGAGATCTACCTACCTACCTACATACCTACCTACCTACCCGCCCGCCCACCCACCTGCCCGCCCACCCACCCGCCCGCCCGCCCACCCACCCACCCACCCACCCATCCATCCATCCATCCATCCATCCATCCATCCATCCATCCATCCATCCATCTATCTATCTATCTATCTATCTATCTATCTATCCATCCATCCATCCTGGACTGGTCTCTACATGTTGGTGTTACGTGTGTGTGCTCAGCCCATAATCATTTTTATTTGTACAGTAGTTACTTCTTTTAATAGTCCTAATTTCATTCTGCTTTTGAAAGAAAGCTTCTGGGTGTCATGATGCTTATATTTGAGGCATCATCCTGACTGTGTCAATGATAAACAATGAGTGTACCAGAGAGTGTACCTCTCTGAGTAATTCCCTCATGATATAACAATTCATAGCTTGGAAGGGTAGTGACTTATTGTATGTAATCACTGAGTTTGTTATCTAGTTTTTGTTGATGGTGTCAAAATAGCATAAGAGATTTGAAGAGACTTCTACGTTCCTTAGGGAAAGTATTTCATTTGCAATTTTAAGTAAAACTGTATAGTAAGGGATATGATATGCTAAGGTAGGTTGTTGACATAAAAAGTATATATATATATATATATATATATATATATATATATACCTGTATAAATATAAAGGTACAAAAAACAATGTGCATCTTTTGGGTATATGCCTAAGAGTGGAATCTTAGCTGGGTCTTGAGGTAGATTGATTCCCATTTTCCTGAGAAAGTGATTTCCATACTAATTTCCAAAGTGGCTGTACAAGTTTGCATTTCCAACAGTAATGGAGGAGTATTCCCCTTTTCTCCATCTCCTCTCTACTAGGAAAATTTCCAGGAACCCATAAGGATGACCCAAACTAAGAATGTAAGCAATAGTAGAGAGGCTACCTTAAATACCCTTCCCCTATAATGAGATAGATAATTACCTTAAATGCCATCCTAGCACCTTCATCCAGTACCTGATGGAAGCAGAAGCAGAGATTTACAGCTAAGCACTGAGCAGAACTCCTGGAATCCAGCTGTAGAGAGGGAGGAGTAATGAGCAAATGGGCCAAGACCAGGCTGGAGAAACCCACAGAAACAGCTAACCTGAGAAACTGGGAGCTCACAGACCCTGTACTGACAGCTGGGTAACCAGTGTAAGACTGAACTAGATCCCTCTGAATGTGGGTGTCAGTTGGAGGACCTAGGCAGTCTATGGGGCCTCTGGCAGTGGAACCATTATTTATTCCTAGCGCACAAATGGGCTTTGGGAACCTATTCCGTATGGAGGGATACTGTCTCAGCCTAGATACACAGGGGAGGGCCTAGGTCCTGCCCCAAATGATGTGACAGACTTTGATGATCCCTAATGGGAGGCCTCACCCTCCCTGAGGAGTGGATGGGAGTGGAATGAGGAGGTGGTGGGGAGAATGGGAGGGCTGGAGGGAGATGGAACTGGGGTTGGCATGTAAAATAAGATTGCTTTTAATTTAAATAAAAATTAAAAAATAATGAAACACACTTCTCTCACTACTTCCTAATCTGCTAAGGCTACATTGAGCCATGGATAATGAGAAAGCAAAAAGCAAGGTTGATCTTTCAGGTTGGAGTTTCTCATGTTTACCATTTCTAAAAAAGCATATCTCTTCACCATCTGAATTTGCTCGTGTTCATTGAAGTCCATACATGGGATGATTACTACAGCACTTCAGGATTAGTGGCTGGATCATTCAGTTTGCTCTTAATGGAACTGCCTGTTTCTGTTTGTTTAAAAAGAATCCAGTGTGCCTATGTGATAGACTGGACTAATTTAGAGCTGTTCTGTATTATGTTTAACTGTGTCTGGTCAATTTCTGCCTAAGGAGAGGGAGCCTGATTTTGTTCAGAGATATCCAGGCAGATTGGGTAAAGGAAGAACAGAAATTTTGGCTGGGAAAATTATCTGCGAAACAATAAAACAAAATCGGGCATTGAACACTTAGTGGCAACCTTCTAATATAGAAACCTATAATTAAAGAAGCCCCAATAAGATTTCTGTAGAAAAATAGCAGAAAAGATTTTTAAAAAGTAAAATAATTGGGGACTATAATGCCAAAGAGGAAAGTGGACAGCAGCCAAGGCGAGGTGGACACATGAAAAGGACAGAAAGGAAAAATCGTATAAGGCAATCTAGAGGAAGAAATAGCTGTGGAAACAGGTGCGGGTCAGTACAGGAAGACTGAGAACAAAGCGGGTCTTAGCAGGAAAACGGGAGACAAACTCAAGTTGTGTCAACAGATAGGGAGTAATCGCGGCAGTGGTTCACCGCAGCGTTCATGATTGAATAGCAAGCAGGGCCTGAACAGAAACAGAGAAACTAGGTGTGTGAACAGTTTCTGATTTCCAGTCTCCGAACTTGTTCTGTTCTTGGTGACTGATGTAGAAATGAAAGCAAAACCTTTCGATGCTCCCATTTAAAAATGTGATTCCCAAGGGCCCTCTTCTGCTCGCAAATCAGAGTACATAGTTGCCTCAAAACAGGTTGCCACACTGTGGCCACTCAGCTCCAACTTTTAATCTACCAGGGATTTCTCTCTCTCTTTCTCTCTGTTTAACCCCCTTACCTTTATCAAGGCCTTCACGGTTTTATCAGGTGATGTATTGTCAGTGTGCAAAATGCATCAAAGAACGGACTTGATTTGAGCAGGCACTGGCTTTGTTGTCTACAACACCAAAGCGTTGTTAGTCAGCCTGAAGGACTGCAGTTTCTCAAGTGGGGGAGGGGTGAAGTGAGAACCCACTCTTGCTTTTAAGCTGATTGCTCTCCAAAAGTTATTTCATTTCTCTCCTCAAGGTTTTTTTTTCTTGTTATTTTTTCCCTCTGTAGTAATAACCACAAAGCATGCAATCTGCTGGTGTATCTTGTTCCATTTCATTGCAGATCTTAAGTGATCCTGTGGTCTTGTACATAAATCACTTATACTTTTGTATGGCATTTACTGTTTTCAAGTTCAACAGAAGTTGATGCGTGACAAGATAATTGGCAAGCCTACATTATACAGGCAAATGACTGCAATAGATACTAGAATACTCTATTCTGCCCTTCTTATGTCTGCCTACTGCCAATCACTCCCCTGTTTTGACAGGGAAGATCTACACGCGGCAACAGTAACCACTGTTGTTCACAGCCAGAGACCAATGTAGGGAGACCCGGAAGCCGATGAGTAGGCAGAATGCCGATCTGATGGAAGTAGTTTGGCGTCTTATTTAATAAGGGAGACATGATTGCATGGGGTAGCTGGGGTTTTATTGCAGCCTGAATGAGTTTCATACTGTTTTGGTGTAGCTATGGAGTCACACATTTCATGGCATCCCAGGTGTGCTTTGTCTCTCGTTTTACCCCATTTTCTTGCACATGCCACAGAACACAGGGGAAATGGTTTCCCTCCTTCTTCCCTATCAGGTCTGGATTGTCTATTGTCAGGAGTCACAGCTATTGTCAGGCAGGGAGAAGTGGGAGGGTCCTAAGATCAGGGATCACTGACCAGGGTCAAAGAATGCCACCATTGAAGTTTATACACGTGTCCAACGTTCATTTCACTGTTGACTAAAAAAAATTGTTATGAATCAGCCCTGAGTTCCCCTAAGGAGAGACGTCTCTTTCCTGGGAGAAATGAGCAAACTAGGCTGGTGCCAGTGTGGGAAGTAAAGTCTCCCAGTTATCGGGAAAATGGGCAACAGTGAGCTGATGAGTTGCTCGGCTTAAGATGGAAGACGATTTTGAGGAAGAGTTAAGAAGATTGGCAAAGAGGCCGGCAGATGAAGGAAGATCTGTGGAGAGTGGCAGGAAGTCACAACATGTTGGCTCTACAGGAAAGAGACGAGGGACAATTAAGTAAATTAAGACACTTCCAGACTTACACCAGTCATCTTTTGCTGTCTTTGGGGTATTTTTCTGGAACATCCCACCTCAAATGCCTCAAATATACCACAATATAAAGATGTGCAAGTCCCTTGCTAAATACAGTTTATTCGCCATGACCTATGCCCATCAAACAGGCTACTGAAACATCTCTTGATTTCCTTCAGTGTCCACTGTGATGCAAATGCTCAGTAAGTGCTGTATTATTTAGGGAGTAAAGAGGAGAGCAAAAGCACTGTATTTCATATAGCGTCTTTCCGTCTTCAGTATATTGAATCTTTCAGTGTGGAATCTGCAGATAAGTAGGGCTTACTGTACTTGATACTGCATGATTGGCAGTGATGTATATTAAACTCTTTCCACTGTGAAGTCAGACTCTGTTCTGTCTGTACCTTTGTGTTCATGGTGTTTGAGAGACAGGGAGGTTGGGAGTTGGTGCCCAGCATAGGCAAAGCTCTATGCAAAATAAAATAACATATAAAATAAAAATAAAGTTATGTGTACTGAAGGAATCGAGCAACTACAGAGAGTTGAATCATGTGTCAACAGGAGAAAAGAGAGCATTTTTTTCCCATAGGGAGACTGCATTTCCACAATTCCTGCAACAAGAGACCTGGGCATTCTGGCGCATTCATTCATGCCTAACCAAGCAAGATGATACAGATAAGGACAGTTTTCCTCACCCTGTCGTAATTCAGCTCATCCAAGAATCTAAGTGCTGTTTAATATTTCTGATAATTCAAAAGTGTGTGGACATATGTTAACATTCACTAAGGATTTTAAGGAGAGGTTCCCTTGAAGTCTAACATCTAGGTGAGATATGTATGTCGCTGGATGTGGCTATAAAACACGGTGGACATTGTTGGTTCATATGATGAATCACAGGGCCTTGCGAATGTGATGTCTCTACAAAAGAGAATCAGGCAAGGCTGATCCAAGACCTGATCCTTAGGGTCAGAGGAACATTGCATACTGCAGAAATACATCATTTTGACACGGCTGCTTATGAACTTCTTTCTGGTTTTCTGGGAATGTAGAATCATCTGTGACTCAACATGTTATTAGCTCTGAAAGGCACTAGGGAACAATGATACCTTCTGCCTGGTGACTCATAAAACAAACATAATGTTATCTTCAATGTCAGAAGCAGATAGCCCACACAGTTTTGGACCTTGGACAGCTTTTGATACCATGACTCAAGACTGGTGGCACCGGTGGAGAGAGGAACGAGCCATTATTGCAGCACTCTTGATAACTAATCTGGTGTTAGTCCTCAGCAGCATTTTACGTAACATTTAATCTTCATACTACAGCCCTCAGTAGCAAACACTTTCACTTCCCATTTTGCAGTTAAGGAATGAATCTCACTGTGAGGAAGGTATGGAACATTTCAAACAGCTGGTCAGGTCCATTGTCTGAACTACCAGTCATCACACTGACACTTCCTTTTATGTGTCACAAAAGAAGGTCTGTTGTAAGCAGCACTGGACTAACATGTGGTAGAGGGCTGAGGGCAGGAAGAGACACCTAAGAAATCCAGGTGCATTTACTCATGTTCTATGGTGTTGCTTGGAACCCTACAGAGCAGCTCCATGGGCTCTGGGCTTCAGTGTATATGAGCTTATAGTGACTGTCATTCAATATGATGAAGCATTATACAGGGCAAAACACTATTAGCGTTTCAGTTATGAGTCATACCAGGATGTAACTGCAAAGAAATTCAGAACAAAGATTAAGATTATGGCCAAGGATATAAAGATTATGGGCAAGCAAAATGATATGCGACATCTTCAAGCACGCAAAAGCTCTTCATTGCACCTGTGGCCATGGTGTGAGGGGAAGGGTAGAATAACTGATGGAGGACAGGGGTTAGAAAGCGTATGTTAGCCGAGCGTTGAAAGAAGCCTATGCTGCACTTTTAATACATGAAGCCCCTACATAAGTCACAGAATCATGTTTTATAATTCCTGTGTGACCAAGGAATGCACTCCTCAAGTTGAAAGTATCAATTGGTCTTTATAAATTTCTCCTCGACTGCAACTTTTTTAAAAAATGGTTTTCCCTGGACCTTTGGAGTAGACTCAGGACTTTATATCTTCCAGGGAAACACTGTTTCACTGAGTTTTATCATCTACACTTGAAATTAAAAAATATTTTTTTGTGCATGGCCTCTCTGAGTTGCCCAGGTTGTCTTTGAGTTCACTATATAGCTCACACAGGACTTGTACCTTCTGCCTCTGTCTCTTGGGGTTACAGAGGAGAATCAATAAGCCTGTTGTTGCTTTGTTTTGTTTTGTTATGGAATTGAAGCCCACAGACTACCTTCTTTGGGTCAGCAAATCTTTAGGCCATTTCCTTCTGAAAACAGGTAAGGGAAGATCAGACCTCCATAGACCTCACTCCCTTTGCTGAGGACCAACCTGAACATCTATGAGATGGCCTACAATTCATACAAGACTGCTACACGCCAGCAGGCAAGGCAGCTGATCGTCTCTTAAAGCAACCATCCTGCCATCTAGTTTCTTTTTTTTTTCTTTTTAAATTTAAATTAGAAACAATCTTGTTTTACAGGTCAATCCCAGTTCCCTCTACTCCTCTCTTGCCTCCCACTGACCCCCTATCCCATCCTCTCTCTGCTCCCCAGGGAGGGCGAGGCCTTCTATGGGGGATCTTCAAAATTTGTCATATCATTTGGAGCAGGGCCTAGACCCTCCCCCATGTGTCTGGGCTGAGACAGTATCCATCTATAGGGAATGGGCTCCCAAAGTCCATTCATACATTAGGGGTAAATACTGATCCACTATCAGAGGCCACATAGACTGCCCAGGTCTCCTAACTGACACCTGTGTTCAGGGGGTCTTTGTTGGTCCTATGCTGTTTTTCCAGCTATCAGTCTGGGATCCATGAGCTCCCCCTTGTTCAGGTCAGCTGTCTCTGTGTGTTTCACCTGCCTGGTCTTGACCCCTCTCTCTGCAACTGGTTTCCAAGAGTTCGGTTCAGTGTTTAGCTGTGGCTGTCTGCCTCTGCTTCTATCAGCTGCTGGATGAAGACTGTAGGATGGTATATAAGATAGTCATCAATTGGGGAAGGGCATTTAAGGTAACCTCTCCACTATTGCTTAGATTCTTAGTTGGGGTCAACCTTGTAGATCTCTGTGTAGGCATTTCTGGCAGATCAGGTGGGACAGGTATTCTGGCACTCGGGAGTCACAGAATAATGAATGTTACACAGTGCAGATGGAAAGGTATCCTGGAGCTTGGGAGCCAAGGAATACCACAGGCCACAATAAATGTAGCAGCTTACAGCCCTGCCTCAGGGAAAGGCTTCCCAGTGTGTATTGGCTCTGCTCCGGCAGGACAGGGTCTTCGAGCTGGGGATGTTTGCCTAGTGTAGCAGTTTTGCTGTGGCAGGAGGTGTCCCATCCCCCTACAATCTTTCTAATTTCCCGTTCGTCTGGTTTGAGGCGCTGGACAACTGATTTCATTTTCCCAAATGAAACATCCGTTTTGTGCATTTATCACGCTTCCCTCAGCCAGCTCCTC
Source organism: Mesocricetus auratus (assembly GCF_017639785.1). Lineage (NCBI taxonomy): Eukaryota > Metazoa > Chordata > Mammalia > Rodentia > Cricetidae > Mesocricetus > Mesocricetus auratus. The sequence goes on from NW_024429266.1 coordinate 46,739,669, forward strand.
AACAATTTCCCTTTTATCTTGTTTCCAATCTTACTGTGATTCTAATAGGATGCATTCTATTTTAATCAATAACTCTTTGAAGTCCTGGACATCTATTCTGGGATGACTCATCTAGTACCCTGTCAATTCTCATCTTGAAACTTTTTTAAGAAAGGAAAAAAAACCATATACTACAAAGACAGTCATGCACAGTGTAGCAACAGAAGAACCACCTGCCTTAGGGATTCTTAATTAAATATAATTTTTAGTTCTCCAAATTTTGTATTTTCTCATTTCCTCTGGAAACATGTCAGAGTAAAACAACTGACATATTCCTTCATGCTTTCCCTGAAGCTTCCCCCTCAACCTCCTTTCACTATGAGATTGCTCATAATGGCTGCTTACAGAACGTCATGGTTTTCTTTCTTCTAAGATTTATAGCTGTTTTTGCCCTGTTGTTTTTCTCTTAAACTCTAAAAACCATCCTTGTACTTTGTGGTGGTTTGGATAAAAATGGTGGGCTTTGAGATCTCAAATGCTCAAGCCACACCCAGTGTGGCATTCTCTTCCTGCTGCCTGCAGATCAAGATAGAGAGTTCTCTGTACCTTCTCTAGCACCTTGTCTTCCTGCATGCCACCATGCTTCGTGCTATGGTGATAATGAACTGAAGCTCGGAAACTGTAAGCCACCCCTACCTAAATGGTTTTCTTTATAACAGTTGCCATGGTCATGGTGTTTCTTCCTAGCAATAGAAACCCTAACTAAGACTGAAGCTGATGCAAGGGATTAGGGTATTGCTGAGATAGGCCTGACTATGCTTTTGTTTGGAGGAATCTGGACTTTGGGACTTTGAATTAGAAAAGCACTTGAATGTTTTAAGTGGGGATTAATGGGCTACTCTAGCAGAAGCATGGAAGACAGTGGTGCTGAGGGTGATTTGAACTGTGGGGCCTGGCTCAAGAGGTTTCAGAGGAGAAGAATATTAACATGTGGCCTAGAGACTGCTCTTGTGATGCTTTGGTGAAGAATGCGACTGCTTTTTGCCCTTGCCCAAAAATTCTGTCTGAGGCTAAACTGAAGAGTTTTGAATTAGTTGCATTGGCAGAGTAAATTTCAAGACAGCCTAGTTTTGACTCTCTTATGTGTTTATTAGTGTTTACTCTTATGAAGATCTCTAATGAAAAGGAGCAAGCTTAGCAAGGAAAATACAAAATGTACAGACTGTACAGATTGAGGAGAAAAGGGGAACCAGGAAGTGGAATGGAGCTAAATCCTGTGCTCCAGGAGATAAACAGATTAAAGAAAAGCCTGCCATTAAGTGGAATAAAGGGAGTGGTGACTTCAGGGCAAGACCCCACCAAGTTAAGCTTCCAATTTGTGAAAAGGAATTAAAGAAAATCTTAGAGCCAGGTGTGGTGGTGCATGTCTTTAATCTCAGCATTTAGAAGGCAGAGTCTGGTGGATTTCTGAGTTTGAGGCCAGCCTGGTCTACTGATGGTGTTTCAGGATAGCCAAGCATCAGTAAAGGAAGTCATGGAAAACAAAAAGCTGGTGAAGATGTAACTAAATGAGGGGATCATCTTCTAGACCCAGCAAGTTGAACGTGGTGGCTTTGGACATGTGGTTCTGGCTTTAGAGTCAAGGATAGAAGAAAGGGGATTTGGAATCTCCCTCCATGACTAAGGGAAGATACCGAGGCCGGGCATACATATGTCATCGGTCTCCCTACAATAAGGCCCAGAGAGGCCATTATGTGAAGCAGTAAAAGAGAAGCCTGGATGGCCTTGAAGACCCCAAGGTATTAGAGATGCGGGAGCTATGGGATAGCTGTCAAGGAGAGCTCCTAACATTGAGTGTGACCAGACCAAGAGAAAGAAGTGTGTTGTAGTCAACAAAGATGAAAGGAGTTGGAGATCTGAAGAGCGCTTTGACATCAGACATAGAGATGCAGCGATTGGAGTTTGCCCAGCTAGTTTTTGGCCTTGCTTTGATCCAGTATTTCCTCATTATGTTTTCTTTTCCTCCCTTTTGGAATGGTAATGCATATCCCGTTATATGTTGGGAGTATGTGATTTGCTTTTTCATTCTGATTTTACAGGTGTTACAGTTAAGAGATTGCCATGAATTTCAGAAGAGACTTGGGAATTTTAAACAAATTGGTACTGTTTATAGACTATTGGAACTTTTGAAGTTAGACTAAATGCATTTTGCATTATGATATGGCTACTAGCCCATGGGGGATAGGTAGTGGAATTGGAATTGAATAAAAATGGTCCCCATAGCCCCATAAGGAGTGGCACTATTAGGATGTATGACCTCATTGGAGTGGTAGGTATGGCTTTATTGAAGGAAGTGTGTCACGAGAGGCAGACTTTGAGGTCTGAAATGCTCAAACTACGTCCAGTGTAGAATCCTCTTCCTGCTGCCTGTGAGTCCAGATACAGAACTCTCACTCATTCTCTAGCTCCATGACTGCCTGCACACTGCCATGCTTCCCGCCATGTTGATAATGGACTAAACCTCTGAAACTGCTAATATTCCATTTAAATATTTTTCTTTGTAAGAGTTACAGTGATCATGGTGTCTCTTCACAGCAATAGAAATCCTAACTAAGATAGACTTCTGAGTCAACTTTAAATTATTTTATTAATAAGACTAGGAACCGGAAGAATGGACCCCAGTTTCCCTGGTAACATATAATTCCCAACGTGGAACTCATTGACATTTCTGGTAACAATATAATCCCAAATTTTAATGGTGGCTCTTTGATTGAGGTAATTTTGAGTAATCTTTATTTTCTTCTCTCGGTTAATCAACCAGCCACAGTTTCCATATGGAAGTATGATTGACTTGGTTAGTTTTTTTTGTCAGTTTGATATAAGCCAGCATTATCTTGGAAGAGGAGTCTCAACTGAAAAAAATGCCTCCATCAGATTTCCTGTAGGTAAGTCTGTAGGGCATTTTCTTGATTGATGGCTAGCCCATTGTGGATGGTCCTATCTTTAGGCTAGTGGTCCTGAGTTTTACAAGAAAGCAAAATGAACAAGCCAGGAGGGAAAAGCAGTTAAGTAGTACTATACATACCCCTGGCGCCATCAGTTCTTGCCTCCAGGTTTCTCTGTTTCCCATTCTGGCTCTACCTTTTCTTTATGATGCACTACAACTGTAATCTGCAATAAACCCTTTCCTCCCCAGATTGCTCTTTGTCAGGGTATTCATCACAGGATTAGAAAACAAACTAGAGTAGCGACTTTTTGTAAAAACACCCAAAGCTTATGCAGGCACTGCCATTAGTTACTTTTGTTTGATGTTGTGACTGGAGATCTAGCAAGAAACAACTTAAGGGAAGAAATGTTCATTTTGGCCCACAGTTGAGGGGATTTTGTTTATCATGGAGGGGATAATGTGGAGGTGAGCATCACTAGGGAGGCAGGGGCTTATATCCGCCCCTCTTCACCTTCCATCTTGGTGCAACAGGAAACAGAGATGAGTGCTGGTGTTCAACTTTCATTTTGCATTCAGTCTTGAACCTCTCACCTTATAGCTGGCACTGCCCACTTTCAGGTTGGATCTTTCCTCTTTATTTTTAACTCTTTCTGGAAGTACCCTTATACAAACCCACTGAGACGTGTTTCCATGGTGATTCTAAATCCTGTCAAATTGACAGTGAAGATTATCCACCACACACTGGTAGTTACATTCAAACATGCCCAAACTCCCACGTGTATATTTCTTCATTCTCTTCTGTTGAATTCACAATCATTTCTTAGAGAAGGTGATATTTGTGATGTTAAACATGAAGTACACCACCTTCCATGGCTTCAGGCCATTTCCCAAAAGACTTGTGGGGTCTTCTTCACCCCTGAGGTGGGAGACTGTTATGGAGAAGCTGATACAGTTTCAGAGTGTTACAAACGCTCTGCAGAGTGACCCACAATGGAGATGCTTCTATAGAATCCACTGGCCTCCCCTTCCTCTATTGAAATGGCATTTATTTCAAGTGCTTAGACACTTATCGAACCTTTATTGAGTAATCAGGACTAGGAGCAGTTGTGGAATCTCCTTTCTCGCTGCCGTCCTAGAACTTATCTTACAGTAGGACATAAGAGCAAGCAAGAGGATGATAGTAGGCTTTGTGAAGAAAGTATCGGGAAGGGAGCCTCTTTAGAGTCACTAAGGACAGCTGTTGTTTAGAGAGTGATGTTGGCAGGATGGAGAGGAGGAAGGACTGCAGGAAGAAAGAAGGTTGGTTGCAGACTTGAGGAAGGCCTCGAAGCATGAGTGAGCACAGCTAACCTAAGTGTCAGCGGGGCGGGCACTGGTGGGAGGAGGATTGCTGAATAGATGGTAGTGGTGGAGTTAGAGACAGAAGCAGGAAGGAGCCATCCTTTGCATGGCCTTAAGTTGCTCTAAAGAGTTTGACATGGAGGGCCTCACCCTCCCTGGGGGAATGAGGGGATAACGGGGGGGGGTGGTTGGGGGGAGGGCACGGGAGGAGGGGAGGGAATGGGAGAGGGACCTGGAACTGACTTGTGAAGCAACCTCGTTTCTTATCTAAATTTAAACTGGAAAATAAAATAAAAAAGAATACAAAAGCAAAGAAACAACAACAAACCTTGCAAACAAAATTGTGTGACTAGTGAACATGTGTGGGCTCATTCCCAAAACTATATGCTATTTTCTATTGAGCATTATCTAGAGGTGATTTACCATCTGTGGGAGGGTGTGATGTTCATATGTGAGTATTCCATCTTATAAAATTTTTGTTAACAATTAAAAAAAAAGTTTGACATTGTCCCAAAACTGGTGGCTAGCAATAGATTGGATCTATGCAAAAAAGTGACAAACTGATTTTATATCTTAAAGAAAAAAGGATTTCCAGCTTGTCATGGTTGCAATCTCACTCTCCCCCAACCTTCAGAATTTCCCAGATTTGTAATAGGGAAAGGAAGAAACCATGAGTCTTTGAAAATTCTAGCTAATCCACTCAGATAGCGAACAGTTAAATATCGTCAGCCCTGCTTAGGGCCGTTCTTACACTAATGTATCACTATGCCACTGCACTCTGGGGCGGAACTAGGTTTTGCCTGGGTAATTTCTGAAAAACAATCTCTTTTTTCTCTTTTATTCCCTGAGTGGCATAGCCTGTTCAGCATGTATCAAAGTTTCTCCATGGGACTTTGCCCCCTGAGGAGAGCAGAGCTAAGACTCGATAAATAACTATTTTATCTTAAAGTGGAAATGCAGCTCTGATCTGGGGCAGTTATTTTGAAAAAAAAAAAGATATCACAAGGCTAGATAACAGCATAGTTTGTACTTTCATAAGTTCCTGTGTTGGGCCTCGGGGTTTTCAGAAAGCAAGGGCTTCTACATAGATTTCGATAACACTGACTCTAGAACCTGCTTTCTTACTATTTCTATTTGTGAAACTCTCAGCTGGTTTAGAAAGCCTTTTAGGATGTAGAAATAAGAAGTATTTAGATTTTTAAAAAATCTGGTTATATGCTACTTTGTTTTTTTGAAAACTCAAGTGGTTTGCATGAACTTTTCAATGTGTTTTCTTTATGCCTAGAAACAAGTATGTGAACTGTTAGCATTTTATATTAGCTGGTTAGTATACTAGTTCGTTGATACTGTCTCCTGGTTTCCTTAATCCTCAGGCATGAAGAGAAAGCAACTTTAAATCTACATCGAAAGGCTAATTTAGGTACACTGCACTACTAATTATGAACTAGTCTTTTTGTATCAAGAAGAAATGATTCTAGGGTAAGTTAGTCAGCTGCCTTGGGAAGTTCAGTAAATGCCCATGCCATCTTCAGGAAATGAAAATCTGCCAGCTGTAAAACTGTGTTCCTCCATGATGTTGTATGTGGTTTAGAGCAGACGCATTGTGCCTGACTCGTCACATCAGTCTATAAATCAGGTTTTAACTGTCAAGATTGAGACTGACTAATGGATTTTACTTCATGTGCCAGCCTTCTTCACTAGTTAGTTTCAGTTGGAGCAAATGAGATACACGGGAAAATTTCGAGTATCTGTCACTGACTCGTGGGAGAGAGCAGTGTTGGAAGGACAGCTTCCATTATGTTCAGGGCCAGGCTAGAGCAGTGGTTCTCAACCTTCCGAATGCTGTGACCTGTTAATATAGTTCCTCATATTGTGGTGACCCACAAACATAAAGTTAGTTCCTTGCTGCTTCATAACTGTAATTTTGCTACTGTTATGAATCGTAATGCAAATATTTGATATGCAGGATATCTAATATGTGACCCATGGGAAAGGGCCATTTGACTCCTAAAGGGGTTGTGCCCCATAGGTTGAGACCTACTGGGTTAGAGGATGTTGACTGCACCCATGGCCCCGTTTCAGACCTTACCAAAGACTGGCATGTTGGTTGGATTTGGTGTGCCCTGTAAGCAGATGATCTTTATTAGGACCGTTACTTGGGTTTTAGCAGCTAGCTGTGGCAATATGCTAATCAGTGACAGTGGCATCAAATCATATCATATGGACAGAAAGCCTCACTTTGGTGGAAGAATCATGTCTGAGTCCTTATTTTAACTCCTAAGTCCTTATTTTAAGTCCTTATTTTAGCATCTGGCACTTTGCTGTGGGCTGTTGTAGGTATGGTGGTGGGCTGGATAAACTCAAGACACCAAGGTGTTTGTCTTAATCTTTTTAAATACTAGTTGGTGAGGGAGAATTGCAGTGGCCAAATGTCTCTGCAGTGGAAAGGTTGTGCTGGTTTATAAAAAAGAGCTGTACAATGTTTCATTTCCACTAGTAATGCATAGGGGTGTCTGCCTCTCCACGCCATTCCCAGCACTTCTTATTGTCTATCTTTTCAATTTTTAAATTTTATTCACTGGAACTTACCTTAATTGAAATTTTTTCATCTACTTAGTTAACTTAAAATACTAATTTTTAAAAATTGTGTGTGTGTGTGTGTGTATCTGTGTGTGCATATCTTTGTGGGGGTTATGTACATGTGACTGTGCGTCAGAAGAGGACACCGGATTCCCTGTAGCTGCAGTTACGGTGCTTGTGAGCCCCTGGACACGGGTGTTGGGACCCAAACTCAGGTTGATCCTGTGCAAGAGCAGCTAACACTCTTGCTGAGCCTTCCCTTCAGCCTCTCATTAATTTATAACATGTATTTCATTTTAGTGTGTTCCACATGTGTGTGTGAGACACATGTGTATGTGTGTGTGTGTGTGTGTGTGTGTGTGTGTGTGTGTGTGTGAGTGAAGGAGGTCAGAGACCAATCTTGAATGTTGTTTCTCAAGAGCCATTCAGTTTGTCTTTTGAGACAGTATCTCACTGGAACCCAAATCTTCTCAAATTGGAGTGACAGGCTGGCCTTGGAGCAGCACCAATCAATCCATTTTGGTCTACCCAAAACTTGGATTCCATTCACAGATTTTTAGGTACTGAAGATAAACACAGGTCCTCATGCTTGTGGGCCACGCCCTCTGTTGACTAATCCATCTCCTCTGCCCCTGACTTTTAAAATTATACTCGTATGACTTGGTCATTAACTGATATCATCTCATTGTGGCTTTGATTTATATGTCCTTGATAGATAAAATATTGAAAGTTTTGGGAAGAAATAGAAATACAAATTTTGTATGGGTTTCTTACATTTTCTGTGTACAAACAGCTTTCCTTCACATCTGGATGTTTTAATTTCTTGCTCAATGGCTTGGCTAGAGCTGTGGTGCCGGATGGTAAGGCATGTGCATCATTGTCTTCATCGTGTTCTGATTTTAGGGGAAGTTCTTAGGGTTTTGCCAGTAAACAACACATTGTTTGTTTTGGGGAGATTTCTGCTTGGCTGAGTGTGTCTCCACTGTTTCTAGTTTATGCTTTAAATCATGGAGGGCCATGTGCTTCTTCTATGACCATTGGGTGGTCATGCGATTTTTATTCTAGTTTATTTATTAATAGGATGTCTCAGGGTTTCCAAGGACATATTCTTTTTTGGGCATGGCATATCACTTTTCAGACACAGCTACTCTTCCTTTTCATGTGTGTGTGTGTGTGTGTGTGTGTGTGTTTGTGTGTGTGTGTGTAAAACACATGATTGTGGAAGCTAGAGGTTGGTGTTACCTGTCTTCTTTAGACATTCTCCACCTTAATTTTGAGACAGGGTATTTTGCTGAAGTTGGAGCTCACCTGCTTGTGTAGATTGACTGGTTAGGACTCCCCCAGGATTCTCCTGCTTCCAACTCTCCAGAGCTTGGGTTATAGGCAGATTTCTGTGCTTTGCTTTTTACATGGGTTTAGGGATCTGAATTCAGGTCCTCATGCTTTTCTTCAAAGCACTTTAGCCTCCCCGCTTGTCCTTTATCATAGCATTTCTCTCCCTCCCTTCCTGTCTCCTTCCCTCCTCCTCCTTCTTCCTTCCTGCCTCTTCTCTCAGTATTTCCCAGGAAGTCCCTGAAACTGACCAGATTCACTAGGTCTCTCTATGTGTCTATGCCAGAGTAAGAAAAGTCTCAGACAAGCAAAACTGCAAAAAAGATTCTTGAGACCAGACCAGTTGCCTAGGAGTAGAACCCAGCTACTTGGAAGCTGTTTAGACTGATGAGGCACCTGTAAAGATACTTTCCAATCTGTTGACCTGCCTGCAGGCTGTACAGTGTGCTTCACTTTTTTTTGTGAACTGTCATTGTGCTGGGGTGGGATTTGGTGACATAGCACAGCTGTCTTTGAGTCATTTCTGCTTCTGTAAATAACCCCTCACTCACATCCCTGTAAGTAATCCCAATACAACCCATTTGTTCACCAAGTTGAACTTTGGTTGTACTTTGTTCTGTCATGGATTCCCATTGGGGATGAGTAAAGTGTGTGTTGTGTCTCCTCAGGAAAAGCTTTGTCACATAGCTGTTCTCCCCATCCCTCCCCTCTATCCCACCTCTCCTCTCCTTCTTCTTCTTCTTCTTCTTCTTCTTCTTCTTCTTCTTCTTCTTCTTCTTCTTCTTCTTCTTCTTCTTCTTCTTCTTCTTCTTCTTCTTCTTCTGCTTCTGCTTCTGCTTCTGCTTCTGCTTCTGCTTCTGCTTCTGCTTCTGCTTCTGCTTCTGCTTCTGCTTCTGCTTCTCTTTCTCCTTCTCCTTCTCTTTCTTCTCCTTCACAAGGTTTTACTATGTGAACTAGGCTGACCTCAAACTCTTCAAACTCTTGTTTTTCCTATCCAGGCTCCCAACTGCTGGGATGTGAACCACCAATGCCTCACTTGACAGTATTTTGCCAGCATTTGCTCCTACATCCCCAGTGACGTTAGTCTGTAGCTGTCTTTCCTTTCGGTGCTTTGTCTGCCTTTCCTATCAGGTGTCCTGGCCACCCACACAGAATGATTTGAAAGTGAACCCTCATTGTTCACCTTTTTGCCAAAGAGGAAAGCAAATGTGCACACTAATGAGACAAATGTGCTTGTTTCTTTTATAGAAAGACTTGAATCTTAGCTGATTAAAGTTTTGATTTTATGACTGTCAGTGATGAGAATGCTGCTTTGCATAAATTCAAAGTACAATATGGTAGAGGCATGTTTAGGGTCATTTCAGAAACTGTTGGAATTTTGTTCTAATCTCATGCTAACATTTGCTTAATGATTTTTTATGAAGCTTAGGCCGGCAATCCAAGGAGCAATTATAGAAAGTTATTTTGTGCTCACATATATTATGGTCACAGAAGGCAATTTTCATGCAACTATATAATTAATGTGAGCATACCCTCTGTACCCCACTGTCCTCCACTTCCTGACCCTCCCCCTCCTATGGATCCCTCTTCCCCTGGTTTTACTTTTGTGTCATCCATACACATAGGCTTTTTATGTATCTATAAAATCTAGGACCCACAAATGTGAGGAAACCTGAGATGGTTGTCATTTCTAAGAACAAACCTGGCTTTTTACAAGGGTGCTAGGTGTCCAATTCAAATCCTCATGCTTGCTCGGCAGGCACTTGACTGGCTGAGCGAGTTCCCTACCCATTACTCACATTCTTGTACCCTTCAGTCTTTTCCATTTTTTTTTCATTTTGTCATTTTTTTCTCTCTCATATCTTCAGTGTTGCCAGGAGTCCACCAGTGACTCCCTCTCCAAAGTTTTTGAGCATGCGCAATGGTTATCAGCTAACCTAAAAATCAAGCTAGTGTGTTTCCTTCAGCTCTCTGTCTGTGCCACATTCTTGCCACCTACTAAACGATGTTACCTCCCTGTCTTCATGCTCTGTTTGGAATCTAAGCTTGGTAAAATCACAAATAGCACCGGGAGCTTCCTTACCACCCTTGGTTCACTTCTAAGCTCATGGCAAGTTGGCTTCTGCATCCAGGATCACACTAGAGTCGCCTTTACTCATGCTCTCAGTGTTTTCCTAGATTTCACACTCAGTCATTATAGGCAAAAATTTCCAGTTCTTATTTCACTAGGCCTTTCTATAGCATTTACCATTGCTGACCACTTTTTGGGACAGTTTTCAGGATTTCTCTGGCCATTTCTTTTTATTGACAGTTTTATCACACACACACACACACACACACACACACACACACACACACACACACACCCTTTGGCCTAACCCTTAAAATATTATTATTCCCCAAGTTCCAGAACTTGATGTTCTTTTATCCATATGTGTATATTATATACTAATAATTTTAAATTCATTTTCCATAAACTCTGAAACCAGCATTCCTAGCTGTCTACTATCTATATCCACTTGTCTATAACATCTCATTTCAAACTTGCACCAAATGAAGCACATCTTGTACAGTGCCCTGATATGCCATTTCCTAGATTTATGGAGCACATGGTCAATACCTTTCACTTTTAAATCTTTACTTCAAATTGACACATACCAATTGTACATATTTATAGGATATGGTGTTTTAGCATATTTATATTTGTCATATCTTATCACCCAAGACCTTTATAATTTCTTTGTGTTAGGAATATTCAAGAGCCTGTCTTCTGTCTTGCAATATTCAATTAAGTCATCATCTTATTACACAGAGAAACTTTCTCTTTGTTCTATATTTCTCAGGTCAGTGAGATGGATAATTGCATATCTATTCAATGTGCCAAAATTCTAAGCTTTTTCTTAGATAACAAAGTTCTTTCTAAACTCTAATTTTTAACCTTCTCTTAAATCTTATTATTTCTATCTTATGACATATGATAGATATAAGACTTACATCACAAGATAAATATAATATGTCTTAGGTATATTATAAAGATACATAAAAAAGATCGATATTTCTTTAAGTTGATTCTTTGGGGATTTCACATTATGCAGCCCAATCCCACTCATTTCCCAGTTCCTCCACGTCTGCAATCCACCCTTGTAACCTCCTCCCCGAAAGAAAATAAAAAAAAAATTAAACAAAAAACATCTCGCTGACCCCTCTGGGCAGTGACCCTCTCCTCTATCAACCCTAGACTTTTCTCAAACACATCACAACTGTCCAATCTCTAGTTCTGCAGTGTTTGTATCAATCGGCTCCATCTTTCCTGCCTCTCTATCACTTATTCATTCGTCACAATGGCATTGGATGCTGCAGTGTGTCACACAGTATACCCTTTTGCCCAAACAGCTTTACTTTTACATTTACTTGCAAATGTTCATTGCCATAAGTCATTGATTTGGTTCAAGGCCTGTGGCTTCTGCTATACCATCAATACCCTCACCAAGACTCCTATCAGACATCATGCTGTTACCCTGAGTCATGAAGATCCTGAGGTTATGGCTCTGCAGGACCAGCCCCTGCTGTACTCCAGCAGGTCATAGATGGGGTAGGTGTTGGCATGGGCTAACTCAAAGTCCTGCATGTGGCAGCTGAGATGGTCTGTCTGGTGCAATGGTTGGTGAGGGGTTGGGCCAACTCGCACTATCCTCAGACATCAACATGGCTTTAGGTGGCATCCTATCTTCATGGCTTTTTGTGGTAACATGGACTGTGGACATCAACACAGACCACAGACCCAGACATGACCCTTGGGCCCAGACATCACCCTGGCCTTAGGTGACAGGGCAGGCCTCTCACATCAACCCGTTCAGTGCACTACCTACTAACTGCTCTGCTTCTCTTTCTCTCGCATCTCTCTGCCACATACTTTCTCATTCATAGGGCACCCACCTGCCCACACTTTAAGTTGACTGGTGGGCCTCTGGCCATCCTTCACCTGCCTGTGCCATGAGGTGGTGGCACGCCATAGATACATATTTTTATCTATCATATCTACATATACAGACCCAAGATCCCTTCAGTTTGCTAGATCACTGGGGGTTCAGGTCTTTTCTGTTTCTTACTATGATGGAAACAGCACCTCTAACTAGTTTTCCCATTTCCTCACCTCTCTCCTACAATGCTCTATATTGCAATCTCTCTAACACTATGACATTCATTATCTTGCAGGGACTTTCTATTACCTTAGATTGGCACATATGGACATATACTTTTTGAGCACAGCTATCCTCCTGTTTGAGCATTGGACACATACCTTCTTATATAAGTGTTAGGTTTGTTGAAGAATTATTTCCTGTATGTATACAAATATAAATTCTTGGATGTTTCTTATAACACACTGTGCCAATTCCCTGGTGTCAGTGGATAATCATCTTTTAAAATTTTAATTAAAGTTATGTGACTTTCTGATTATTGTTATTACAATGGCTTGATTTTATCATTTGTGAACCTATCTGGGTTGTTTAAAAATGTATAGCTTCTGGATAGGGTTTGTTTCCTTCTTTTCTCTCAAGCTATATGGAGAATGGCATTAGAGCCTGACTCTGAAGTATCTGTCTTGCGTCTTGTTCAAGTTGTGCTTTAGTGTTTGATGGAATTAGGAAGGTAAACATCATCTAGCTAAGTTCCCACACGATGGTCTTTGCTGATGTGATTTTGGTGTAGGTTTCAGGTGACTTCTTGGTCACATGCCAAAATCCTGGAAGAATAGCCTCATTTAAAAAAATTTAAAATTTAAATTAGAAACAAGCTTGCTTCACATGTCAATTCCATCCCTCCCCTCCTCCCCCACTCTTTCAGCCACCCCAGCTCCCCAGCCCCCTAAGCCCCCACCCAATCCCCATTCCATTCATCAGGAAGGGTGAGGCCCTCCATGGGGGATCTCCAGAGTCTTTCATTTTGTTCAGGGCAGGGCCTAGGCCCTCCCCCAAGAGTCCAGGCTGAGAGAACATACCTCACTGTGGGATAGGCACCCAAAATCCATTTGTATGCCAGGGATAAATACTGATCTACTACCCAAAGCCCCATAGATTGCCTAGGCCTCCTTACTGACACCCACATTCAGGGGGTCTGGATCAGTCACATGCTGAACTCCCAGCCATCAGTCTGGGGTCCAAGAGTTCTCCCTTGTTCAGGTTAGCTGTTTCTGTGGGTTAAACAAGCTCAGTCTTGACACCTTTGCTCATCACTCCTCCCTGCCCCCAATTGGTTTCCGGGAGTTTGTTTCAGTGAAACAAATGCTCTTTCTCCCAATAACATGAAAGGAAACCTGGAGAGAGGCAAGGCATCAAGCTTATAGGGCATGAAGAGTCTGGTGGAAAGCCTTCTACTTCTACTTTCCATAACAGAAACAGGAAGGCAATGCTTCCTTTCATCCCAAACAAAGAAAGAGGTCTCTGAGAGAAGTCGATGGAGCAAACTATAAGGAAGAACAGATGGTATTCCCTTCCATGACTGGGAGACCACTCAGCTCCAGTTTCCATGATCTTCCCTAATTAAGTCATGGGATTACTTGTGGCAAAACATACATAACACAAAAAGAATAGGCTGCTCTCTAGGAAGATGTATGCGTGGGCCTCTAAATTTGAATGTTTACCTCTTCCCACTTATGTCTCCATTTACTATATGAATTGGATTGAGATCCTAGGCTGAAATTTAAAGAAAGACCCAAGATGCAACTCCAGAAGGTGCTGCTCAGCTTCCCATCTTGACAGTGAAAAAGAGACACATTCATGATGATGCATACAGATGTGTCTCCTCTTATGCCTAGCACCTTTACTATTGCAACATGAGGTTCTGTGAAGAGTCCACCAAGATTGAAATGAAGGTGATTCAATAGCGACTAGGTAGCACACGGTAAGTCCTGGAACATCTAACTTTGGTACTCTTGGATATTCACATAACTCAGTCTTCAACTGTCAACTTGGTAAAGGAGTCAGGGTCCTATCTGGCCATAGTAGGTCAGATATAGTCTCAAGTAGTCCTTTCTCCCATAACTTCCCAAAAGGACTGTTTTTGATTGTAGTATACAAGGAGGCAGTAGCCACGAGGAGCCCCACAGATAATGGACATCTGTAAGCTCAACCACTGCCCCAATGCACCATGAGCTCTGTAAGGTTGACTTTGCTCCATTTTATTGTAATTCCAGCATGGCCCACATTGGGCCATGTGGAGAAAGCAGCTATTAAGAACTCAGTGTGAGCCATGCCAGCTGGATGTAATTTTTAGACTATGGCTTTCATTCTCTATTTTCGGAAGGCTTTTTATTCAGTTTCCAGTTGGTCAGCATTCCTGAGACACTTAGTTCATCAGAGGTCACTTACAGGGCTGGCCCAGGCGGGAGAAGGAGGCGCAAAGCTTCTGAGGCATGGCTCACACAGTCTTTTCAAAGGAAAGCAGCGCTATTTCAACTTGAGATGCCACCATGTTCTGTTATAAGCAGCTGCCATTATGCAGCTCAGATTTCCCTACCTATTACTAAGTGACAGGCTAAGGAATTATCAAAGTATTGCCAGCTATTTCAGAAATGTTTGGAATGATACACTTGTTATTCAAGGAACTTGCATGATAGAAACTGACATTCTCTCATGAAAGACACTGGGTCCAAAGTGGATAAACCTTTTATCATTCGATGGTTTACAGCAGATGCAGAAATCCCCTCCCTGTTTTCTCAGATGCCATTTTGACATTCAGGATGATCTACATTCACGTTTTTAGCATAGGACTGAATGTGACAAAAGTAAGTTTCTTTTCATATTCCATCTTTTAGTGAGGTAAAAATTTTCATACAATGAAATGTACAGCCCTTGGGTGTCTGTATAATTCACTGGATTTTGATAACGGTATACTCCTGTGTTATCATTTATAAGGATGATACAAAACATTCCTTTCACCCCAGCAAATTTGCCCATTCATATTCATATTCCTCCCACTTCCCATAGACAAGCGTTAACATGCTTTTCTGTCAGGACATATTTTTTGCCTGTTCTGGAACTCTGGATATGTAAGCCTAGCCAGTGGGACCTCTTACACATCTGAGCTTTGTTCTTTTGTTAACTGTCATGCTTTTATGGTTTACCCACATTGCTGCACAGATTAGTAGCTTTCTGAGTTTGTGAGATCTGTAAATTAATTTTTGTCCCCCTCCACAAGATGTGAGAAATCCCCAGCCATTATTTGAAGTATTTTTTTTCTCATTCATTTTCTCTGGCCACTTGATGCTGTCATGTACGTCACTGAAACTTTGCTTATTTTCTCTTTTTTCTTGGTAGTTGGCTTTTGTTGGTATGATTTCAAGTTCATTAACCTATTTACCAAGCTGCTTTTACATTCATTTAGTAGAACATTATCATTTGTTTATTTAGTCATTTAGTCACTTGTGTGTGTGTGTGTGTGTGTGTGTGTGTGTGTGTATAGGGGGTTAGATGTATGTACATGTTCATATGTATGCATGTGCATACAGTGTGTGTGTGGATACCAGAGGTCAATTTCTAGTGTCTTCCTCTAATACTTTTTTATATCAGGTGTCTCAGTGAACCTGGACCTTTCTTCTTCAGCTAGACTACTGGCTAGTGAGCCCATGGATTATCCTGTCACTGTGTCACTGATACCCCACTGTACTGTGTATGTGTCTGAGTTTGGCTTATTTATTTATTTATTTATTTATGTAGTGTGTATGTGTGTGCATGAAGTCTTATAAACACACACGTTTCACAGCACACATTTGGAAGTCAGAGGACAACCTGAGGAGTTGGTTCCCTCCTGTTATCTTGTGGGATCTGGACATCAATTTATGTCATTAGGCCTGTGCGCAAGCATCTCAACAGCTCGTGCCTGGCTTTCTATGTAGGCGCTTTGGGATCTAAATGCAGTACTCATGCTTGCGAGACAAGCATTTTACTAACTAATCTACTCCCTGGTCAGGTGCTAGTAAAGGCTTGAAGAAACTCTTATTCTCTTCCTCTCACGTGTGCTGATTGTTAGGGTTAGTGAATAGCTCAGTTGTTGGTTTGCCACCTTTGTGTTGGATGTCTTTGGTCTTTTGTTTTGTTGTAATATATATAATATAGTTCTTAAGGTTTCCCAAGCCCCTCTAACTTGATAAATCTCAGAGTCCAAACTTCTCTATGTGTAGCAAATAGTTTTCTTTTTCCTTTTTCTTGAGACAGGGTCTCATGAATCTCAGGCTGGCCTTAAATGTTTTATGTACCTGGGACTGACCTAGAACTTTTACTTTTCATGCCACCACCTCCTGATTATAAATGTGTGCCACCATGACAGGTTTATGTGGTGTTGGAGATTGAACTCAGGTCTCCATACATGGTAGGCAAAGCCCTCTAACAATTGAGTTATGTCCCAACCTCCATAAAGTTCTTGCTCTGTTCTTTCGTATGTCCTGCTAGTACTTTTTTCTTTTTACATTTTTTTAGAGTTGATCTTGGTTGAACATAGTCTGGAGACTAGCGAAGAATTTTGTAACAATTTTATGTAGCTTTTGGAGGCCATTCATTGGACAGAAATGAACTCTGGCCGCAAGTTTTTTAATCTAATAATATGCCTTTCCATTTTAGTTTCCTATACCTTGTATTACATGTGGACTGAGAAGTATTCTCAGGGGTAAAAGAAGGGAATTATGGATCTCACTCAGTGAATGGAGTTTGTTATTTTCGAACACCTAAACTTCACTGGAAGGTACTCTGCATACTACCAAATGAGAAAGATTAACAACAACGCAGCTACAAATCTTTTGAACTACAATTTTTACTTCCCTACAGGATAAACTACTGCAATAGTGGCACAAAATTTGTGGGAGAAGCAATCACTATTTGTTTGGATTTAAGACTCACCTCATGAGATGGAACCCACCTCTGACACTGGGTATTCAAGAACCGGAGACTAGATAGGCCAGGGGCTTAAAGGAAACCGGATACTGCTAGTCTCTACTGATCTACTAAAGGAACATAGCAATAAAGTGACTCCCAATGGCATTCTGCTGTACTCAGAGATCAGCATTTTGCTCGGCCAACATAAGAGAAGTTTCCTCCTGCAGTAGATGAGAACAAATATGGAGACCTACAGTTGTATAGTATGCAGAGAATGAGAGACCTTGGAATACTGAGTTCTAAATGGGATGTCTTCATCAAATTCCTTCCTTCAGGGCTCAGGCAGTCTGCAGAATAGGAGGCAGAATAGGAGCTAAAGGGAATGGAGGACACCAAAGAACCAAGAGATCTTAAAGGCAGCAAGACTTGCACACACATGAACTCAGAGAGCCCGTGGAGAGTGCACAGGGCCTACACAGGCCTAAGTCACATGATGTCCCAGCACTGAGAGGGGGAGTGGACACAAGCCTCAACCCCTAACCCAGAAGCCATCTCCAATTGATTGCCCCTTGCAAAGGAAAAATTAGTTTTCTCCAGTGGAATCTTACTGGATATACAAACTATGCTTAAGGGCAGACCCATGCCCAACAGTAGATGGTCAACACACATCTAACTCAATGGCATTTTTGGAAGTTCTTTGTCTCATAACACCTCGTCAGGGCTTCTACTCGCCCCTCCCCACTTAGCATTACAGATTATTTTGTGTCTATATTATGGTTTCCAGTTTTGTGTTTTTACGGAATTTTTGTATATTCAAATGTGGGTCTATATTTGTTTCTTGTGGTTGTTGCTTGTTTTGTCCTATCCTCGTTTGTTTGTTCTTATTTTATTATTATTTTTAGATGCCTGTTTGTTTTTTAATGAGAGAAAGAATGAAAGGATATGGATTTGGATGGGAGGGGATATGGGAGAGAATCTGGAAGGGTTGGAGGAGGGAAAACTATAATCACAATGTATTGTGTGAAAACAATCTATTCTCAAAAAAATCTAACTTTCTACAATTTCTTCTTGCTTATTGGATGTTATTTGACTCCTTTAAAGAGTTTACTTTTCTGCATTGTTCTTTTGAGACAGGGTCTTATGGAGCCTGGGCTGGCCTCAGACTCACTAGCTGAGAATGACCATTAACTCCTGTGTGCCTCTACTCTCTGGGGTCCAGGATTACTGGGAAGTACTGCTATGGTTTATCTTTCTGAATGTTTTGAGAGAGATTGTCTTATAGGTGTTCAGGTTAATTCAAAGTACTTTGAAATCACTAAAGCTGGGGTTTAATCTTAAAACAAATAATTTCGCAAATGATCAAGTGAATATTTATACCATTTCTTTCTCTCCCTGGTTTCATCTTGTTTCTTCTTTTCAAAAAGAATTTTTAAAAATTCTTATCTTTATTCGCATTGCCGCCTTTTTAACCTCACGTATTTTCCCCCGGACCATCTCTATCCTTTCCTCAACACATTTACTGCAGTGCTCCTTGACTTACAAATTCATCATACACTGAAAATATCTTAAGTAGAAAGAATACTTAAGCTACAATGGTCCTAACTCGTCCTATCAGCACCATGTAGAGTATGGGCTGCTTTAACCTTATGAGCATGTGGCTCACTGGGAAGTGTGGCTGGTTGGAAATGCGTTACGCACCATACAATCAGCCCAAGAAGGCATCAAAACTCAAATTATGAAGTGCAGTTGCACTGAGTACTTGCTGCTTTCGTCACCTTGCATAGTTGAAAGGTCTTGAGTTAGACTATCACACACTGGGGACTGTGTTAGATTATCTACCTTTCTGCACTGGGATAAAATACCTGAGTTAAAGGATGAAAGAGCTGTGGAGGGTGGAGTGTTTCCTGGTTACAGAGGTGTTGTTTTATGGTTGTTTTGCCTTGCTGCCTTTGTGAGCCAGCATGTCGCAGCAGATGTGTGACAAACAGGTAAGTGTGTTTTGTGGCATACAGGAACACAGGAGAGAAGGGGCAACTATACTGGATTGCCAATACTGCCTCCAGTGGAATCTATCCCCCTCCAGTGGCATGCCCCCCCAACCTCTTCCCACAAGGTTCTAGTGTCTAAAAGTTCCACCGTCTCCAAGTGGTTGGAAAGCTTCCAGCTGGAATTAGGCTGTACCACTGTGGCTAGCTGCTTAAAATGCTTTAGATGGCATGAGAGAAGTCACATTCAAATACTTACTTACCTTCTGTTTTTTGTTTGATTGTTTGTTTCGTTTTGCTTTTGCAAGTCCTCAATACTTTTTCATCATTTGTGGTTGTTTTGATTTTGGAAATCAAACGTTATCTAATATGGCTTCCAGGGAATCAAGTGGCTGATAATATTAGGTATTGAAATTATGGAGAAGGAAATAAAATTGAATGATAAAAAAGCTTCTCATATATAATCTGGCTGGCTGCCTCAGATCTTCCTCTCCTTATCTTCATCATAGAAGAATGGTTGGTTGCATGGCCATCACCAAGATACTGTGAACTGTCTGAGAAGCCTGTGGCAGTTTATTTCCAAACCAGATGTTTTTAACTTTAAACTACCTCTAAAAGAAGAGAAAAAAAAATCTGTTCTATGCTTTACTATCTGTTCTATTGCTGTGAAGAGACGCCATGATCACAACTTTTATGAAGGAAAGAGTTTAATTAGGGCTGGTTTACAGTATCAGAGGTTTAGTCCATTGTTGTCATGGTGGGAAGCATGATGATACACAGGCTGACATGGTGTTGGAGAAGTTGGGAGTCCTATATCCAGATCCACAGGCAGAAAGAGAGAGACACTGGGCCTGGCTTGAGCTTTTGAAATCCCAAAGTCCCCGCTAGTGACACACTTCCTCTGACAAGGGCATACCTACTCCAACAATGCCACATCTCCTAGTCCTTCCCAGTTAGCACCAACCCTTGATGACCAAGCATTAGAATCTATGAGCTTCTGGAGGCCATTCCTACTCAAGCCATCATATACGAATATGTGACCATACATTGTGTGAGAGGGAGGACAATATCTTTTGCTCATCTGTGTATTTCCTTAACACATTTCATACGTGGTGGAGTATTCAATACTATGTAAACATATCAACTTTTCTCTTCAACCAATATTGACACTGGTGGAACTCTTATGATGTAAACTTTTAGATAATTCTAAGAAATTTTCTGTCCATTGTCATTGGTAAAAGTGTTATTTGGCCTCACAGCCTGTAACCAGTCAGCAAAGACTCTCTTGGTAAATCTCTTCCTTATATTACTCAGTATTACTTTTCTATTTTAAGTTCCTAGTGAAAACATGCTTCAGAGTCTCAGCATTCCAATCCTCAGCTATATGGCTCCTCCCGAGGTAGATGAAATGTTAGGCTAGGATTTGTATCAGCTTCTGTAAGATTGACTTCCCTCCCTCTTTCGGCTTTGACTTTGGAGAAACAGCTGCCAAGGCTGGTTTGAGAGCTTTTATTACTTCTCTCACTCACTCCCTCCACTCTTTTAGTGCTGACCTTTGTCCTTCTCTCAGGGATGGAGATAACTCAATACACTGAGTCACAGAGAAAGAAATTGAGCATCAAGGAGAAAGAGGTAAACTGAACATAAATGATACCAGTGCATTTGGAAGCAAAAAAGAATGGAAATCCCCTCTGGGTATTTTCACACAGGATCAGGTTATAAAATCAGATAAAAATGTTTTATTGTTTGAGTTTCTTTGTCTAGAAGCATAGAAAGAGTTGGAGAGATGGAGGGCCATAAAGTCTTATTTGGAAAAACACTCTGGTGGGCTCGTTAGAATGACTTTGGACTCCTGAAGAAAACCTTTGCTTTTCACCTCTTTTACTTGTAAATGGATCTGTGAGTTATTTCTGAATTTTGAACATCTGTGTTTCACCTGGAAGCCCATACCTTGTAACTTCGAACAGATTGCTAATCCTTTTATTGCTCAAGCATTAGTCCTTCTTTTGCATTCCTCCAAATGCTTGCAAAATTATTTAGGTTCATTCACACAAAAGCAAAATGCTCATAAAGCCCTCATCATATGTGTTGTCACTATGATTTATGTTTTTCATGGCATAATATCTGACATTTATTCATTTGTATATTATTTGTGTCTCCCAATTAGACCCCAAAATTTATGAAAGTAATACTTATGAATCTATGTTCAATCTCTTAAGCAGTATCATGAATACCCTAGGCATTTAGTGTTAGTTGAGTAAGTTAGCCATTCTCCAAAGACATTTTGACTTTGTCACTGTTCTAGTGCTATGAAGAGACATCATGACTAAGATAACCCTTATTAAAAGAAAGCATTTTATTGGGGAATGGCACACATGGCACCAGGACAGTAGCTGAGAGCTACATCCTGATCCACAGGTGGAGAGAGAGAGACAGAGAGAGAGAGAGACAGAGAGAGAGAGAGAGAGAGAGAGAGAGAGAGAATGGCTTGACATGAACTTTTGAAACCTCAAACAACCCCCCTGCCCCCCCCATATCTCCTGATCCTTCTATCCTTTCAAATAACACCACTATAAACACTCAAATATATGAGTTCATGGAGGCCATTTTTTTAAACCTAATGCAGAAATGTTAAGCTACACAAAATAGGGAAGTCCTAAGATATTTTATTGAGGGAGAAATCACTTATGTGAGAAGTCAAGAAAGCTGAGAACCAAAGGTCTGCTCACTGATCTCTAGGCCGCAACTGGAACTCAAAGAGAAAGAGTTTCCTCTCCTGGCTCTTCTATCCCCCACACATTCTATGTACCTGTGACCACGCCCAAAGGGGTGTGATCAGAGTTACAGGTACACAGATCTCTCCCTACAATTCCCTTTTTAGTCTAAAGAAAAGATTTAGACTTAAAATAAAACTAAATTGTGTCAGTATACAAAATGTCTCAAACATATATAAATCATATATACATAGCAGATAAATTATAATCTACCTACATCCTATCCTAAGCATATCTATCCCATCTAAACCCTTATCTGAAAGAGATGCCCAAGTCTGAACACCTCCTTCCAATCCCAACCCTAAATAATTGAAAACTAACTCTAACAGGTGTAATGTCAACAGTAGGGAAACGGGGTGTAGTATTCCCAGAACTACTTCCTGCTGAAATGGGATGATGATAACCTCATGGGATCCTGAAGGAAGAAAATGCTAATGCAGTGAAAGTCTCAAGTGGATGGGCTACAACATTTGTACCCAGCCTCTATTTGGCAGGAGATGCTTGATTGACGTTCTTGACTGAAGTTCTAATCTTGATTGAAGCTCTTGTCTGATGCTCTGGCAAAAATGTAGAAGGTACACCATATCAGTTAATTAGTCTGGAGTTGTGCAGAGCGATGTAGTCCCAAACCAGTTTCAGGGTGGTACTTGTCAGTTCAGATGCATCAAATGGGATCAGATGGAATCAATGAAGTGGGGCCCCATATTCTTTCTGAAGTGTTTGAAGATAGAACAAATTTCTTGTTCTCTGTTAATGTCAACAAAGAAATTTCAACTTTTATACGTATGCATACTGGGAAAGGCAACAATAAGGAAGATAGTAATTATTATGGAAATTAGACTTTCAGAGACGAACTGAATATAAACAGATGATAGTCCCTAAATTTTGTTTTCTTCTGGCTTACAACAAATGGCTCCTTGATATAATACAGAAACTATGAATTTTATTTTACCAACATGCTTGGATTTAGAGGAGGAGAGCCAAATCCAACTCCAAAGCCAGCATTGGTTTAAGTGAATTGGGACCAAAAGAGTATTAGGAAGTAAAGAGAAACAGATATTATAAGGACAAAATTAAGAGAATTAAACACTGATACTAAACAGATTCTTCTTTGTTTGGTGGTTCTTAGGGTAGCCATCCTCCCTTCTTTAGATATCTACATGATCAGTATCTTCTCGCTGTTTGGAGATGGGTTTTCCTGTGAAGACAAGAACAAAACACTTGCCTTTCCTTTGTGAGGTCCCCATATACCTCATGGAATATGACTTGTGGATGAGCTGTTATCTTTCCTCCTCCTGAGGTTTTTCCTGTTTAGATCGAATCTTGATCAGTTTTGATGGAATCCAAAGCTTTTTTCTTCTCCTGCGGAAACAAAGGCAAAACCCCTGCTTTCCAAACTGAGGTCATAACATCCTTGAAATATACCGGCTCATTTAGTTCAGAAGTTTTTTTTTTCTGTAGTTCAGTGTCTTTCTGAAGCAGTTTGTCCTTTTTCATTAGCATTAAGAAAGTTTTTGTTAATAAGGCATTATGCAATCTGTGTTTGGGGGTCTTTGTTTCCCCTGGCTGTTTATGGAGCATTTCTTTTAAAGTGTGGTAAGATCCCTCAACCACTGCTTGTCCTGTGGGATTGTATGGTATACCAGTTATGTGTTTTATGTTGTAATATTTGAAAACCTGTTTCAATTTGCTGGAGACATATGGTGGAGCATTGTCAGTTTTTATTTGTGCAGGTATACCCATAACAGCTGTCACCTCTAGGAGTTGTGTGATAACAGAATCAGCCTTTTCAGAGCTAAGAGCGGTAGCCCATTGGACACCTGAAAAAGTGTCTATGGTATGATGCACATATTTTAAACTTCCAAATTCTGGAAAGTGAAAAACATCCGTTTGCCAAATTTCATTTCTGTGAATACCTTTGAGATTACTGCCTGCTGATAGTGGAGTTTGATTATAGAATGAACAGGTGGGGGCAGTTTCTTACTATTTCCTTGGCTTGTTTCCAAGTGATAGAAAAATCCTTCTTTAAGCCTTTGCTATTAACATCGTGTTTTTATGAAATTCTGAAGCTTCTAGCATGTTTCCTATTAATAAATGATCAATCTAATCATTACCTGTGCTAGAGAACTGGCAGAGTCGTGTGGCATCTGATGTGTGTTATATATATATATATATATATATATATATATATATATATGATGAGTTCTATTTCTGATAGTTTCCTGCAATTATATAAACAATGAAGTTAATTCCATAACATAAGGGATAAATTCAGTGGTCTCAATGGGTTAAACAACTCTCTCTGCATATTGACAGTCAGTAACTATATTGAGAGGCTCTGTAAAATCCATAAGTACCATGAGAATGGCGTATAATGCTGTCTTTTGTATAGAGTTGTAAGGGCTTTGAATTACTTTACTTATATTTCCTTATTTATAACCTGCCTTTCCTGACTTGTTTGCATCAGTGTAGAATGTAGGAACTCCAGAGATTGGTGTTTTTTCTTACAATACATGGAAGTATCCAAATTGTTTTCTTTATGAATTTGATTCTCTCTGTTTGGGATAATTGTTACCAATTGTTCCCAAAAAGTTACTGCAAGCTCTTTGCCAATATTCATTATCCTTCCATAAAGAGGAAATGCCTTCATTAGTTAAAGGTACAATAATTTCTGTTGGGCCCCTTCCAGTTAGTTGACGAAGCCTTAATTTATCTTTTAAAATCAAATCAGAGATATTTTCTATATATGTCTTCAGTTTTTTTATTCTGTTTATGTGACAGAAATATCCATTCTAATATTATATCTTCCCTCTGCATCAAAATCCCTGAGGGGTATTCTCTAGATGGTAAAATAACCAGAATGCAGTCTAGTTTTGGATCCATACAGTCCACATGTGCTTCTAGTATTCTCTTTCCTACCCATTCTAATTATTTTTCAGCCACAACCGATAATATTCGTGGATTATTTAAGTCATTGTCTCCTTTTAGGACCATTTTTAGGTGTTTTAAATCATGCCCTTCTACTCCAATAATTGTCTGTAGTTGAGAAATCTCTCCTAGTAGCTTTTCAAGAACATGAAGAGTCTGGTAATGATCTCTCTTAATCTGTACTTTTTGCAGTCTAATTTCTTGTACAGCTATTTTGTAACCTAAATAATTAATAGAATCTCCTCTTTGAATTTTTTTCAGGGGTAATCTGTACTCCTCAGTGAGGTAAAATTTCCTTTGCTGCCTTAAACATCTTTTCCAATGTTCCTTCTTTTGAATCAGCAGGCAGAATGTCATCATAGACACTGGGACGACCATGGGAGATGGCATAGCAACCTTAGGAAGATCTTCCTGGTGTCTGAGAGGGGTAGGTAAACCTCTGTCATGACCTATCACTAGCACTTCTGAATTTGATGTATCAGATTGTAAGTCATCTAAGACCTGCACTCTAGTGACCACCATTTCTCTGAGTGAATTTCCTGGCTCAAAAATTTTTGTAAGGATTTCATAGAGCATGTCAGTTTCTTGGATTCATTGTTTATACGTGATTCCAAGCATTTAATATTATCATCCTTAGATATTATCTGAATGGTATGTAAGTTGTCTTCTAGGAACAGTCCTCAGACATGGAATGAATTGTTTCAGTACGTTTAACAATCTGATGTTCCAGATTTTGAGTTTTATTAGTCAAGTCATCAGACATGGAACTAGTTGTTTCTGAAAGCCTGATAATGTCCTGCTGAATTGATTATATTTTGGCCATAAGAGCAGTGGGCATGGAATCAATTCTGCCTTGTAATTTGTTATGTTTAAGTTCCAAGGTATCTACTTTGTTAGACATTTCCCCATTAACATGAAGATTTTCAATTTTTGACTCTAAGTTTTCAATCATTTGCACAATTTCCCTGTTTTCTGCCCTGTTATTAATGTATTTCTTCCATGTTATTATATGTTATAATATATTTGAAGCTAATCATTGGCATCAGACATAAATACATTTGGAGCATGTCATAATTCTCTCCCAAGATGTTATTCATGAGATAAGCATTGAGATCCCTAACGTTCTACATCATTAGATTATCTGCCATGGTATAAAGCAGGTAATCTTATCAGCAGTTTAAACTACCGGAACGCAAAATTCACCTCCAATGATCTCCGCTTGAGGAAAGGATTTTTATCTGGAATAACTATGCTTGGCCAGCAGGTGGGTGCTCTGTATTTCCCAGTGGAATCTGAAAAATCCTAAGTAGCTTTTCCAGAGATTTAGCGAGGAGGATTTTGTTAAAAGGAAGGGAAAAGCCCCCATGTGGATTGTGGGAATCTGCCCGTATGGAGTGCTGCAGAACCTTACGGATAGGAGCTTTTTTTTTTAAACATTTTTTAAAAATTTTTAAATAGCTTGTTTTACATGTCAATCCCAGTTCCCTCTCCCTCCCCTCCTCCTGCACCCCCTCCCACTATATCCCACATCCTCCCACCCTATTGCCAATTCCTTCAGCATAGGGGATATCTAGAGTCTGTCATTTCATTCAGGGTAGGGTCCAGGCACTTCCCTAAGAGTCCAGGCAGAGAGAGCATCCCTCTTTGTGTTATGGACACACGATGTCTGTTAGTATTCGAGGGATAAACACTGATCCACTGCTCAGGACCCCATAGGTTGCCCAGGCCTCCTCACTGACTTTCACATTCAGGGGGTCTGGATCAGTCCCAGGCTGGCCTCCCAGCTGTCGGTCTGGGGTCCAAGAGCTCTCCCCTGTTCAGATCAGCTGTCTCTGCTGGTTTTGCCAGCCCATTCTTTGCCAATTTGCTCTTTGCTTCTCTCTCTCTGTCGCTGGGTTCCTTGGGTTCTGTTCAGTATTTAACTGTGGGTGTTTGCCTCTGCTTCCATCAATCACTGGATGAAGCTAAGCAATAGTGTAGAGACCACCTCGAATGCCTATTCCTGATAGTGAACTTGATGTCTATAACCATCCTGGAGCCTTCATCCGGATAGGAGCTTTTGGGATGCTCGTTTTGGCAACTGCTAAGAGGCGCAGCATGACGCCAGGGGAAGTCTCAGTGTTTAGTGGCAGTTTAGGGGTGCTTGTTTGGCAAGCTCCCTGGGGACTGGGGCTTGCTGGGCTGAGTGTTGCTTACTGGGAGGGTGGGAGGACTGCGAAGATGTGAGGTCTCTGGGAATGCTGGGGTTCTGGAATGCCAGAGGTCTTTGGCGTGGCTGGAGAACAAAAGGGATGGAACCTGGTTTGGTGGAAGAAAACCACACTGCGTGGGAGAACTGGACTGAGTTGGAAAACCCCAGTGACTTAGAAGGGCCTCCAGGGGCACCAAGATGCACCTGGCCATTGTTCATGCACATAGGTTGACTGGCCAGGAAGGGGGGCGGAGGACGGGTAGGCTGGTTAAACTTACTTGCTGACCCCAGATAATGAGGAAATATTAAGCTACACAAAATAGGGATGTCTTATGATATTTCATTGAGGGAGAAATCAGTTATGTGAGAAGCCAAGAAAGAGGAGAACCAAAGGTCCGCACGCTGCTCTCCAGGCCACAACCAGAACCCAAAGAGAAAGAGTTTCCTCCCCGTGGCTCTTTTGTCCCCTGTATGGTCTACAGGTACACAGAGCTCTCGCTACACAAACCACAACACTTTTCAAATGAAATAGCCCTCTTTCTTGACTTTATGGAAATTTCCAGCATTTTTGAGACAGCTCTGTGTCCAACTGCCTTTTTCATGTTAACATTTAGAGGGAACTTCACATTTGACAAGCCTCCAATATTCCGCCTAATTTTTCATACCAAATGAATGATGTGTCATTTCAGGTGCTTGGCTATATGATTCCTTTTTCCTTATATCTAGTAGTTACCCTTATCCATCTGGACACTCAATGGAATCCAGAAACTGCAGAGAATACCAAGTCTCATTTACGTATTATACATATGCTATGTTTTTTTTATCTCATACACATACAAAAACATGCATATATTTATCTATATATCCATGAAAATAATTTATGGATTAGCCAAAGTAAGATATTAACAACAATAACTAATAACAAAATAAAACCAGCCGGGCGTTGGTGGCACACACCTTTAATCCCAACACTTGGGAGGCAGAGGCAGGCGGATCTCTGTGAGTTCGAGGCCAGCCTGGTCTACCAGAGCTAGTTCCAGGAAAGCCTCCAAAGCCACAGAGAAACCCTGTCTCGAAACAAAACAAAACAAAAACAAAAACAAAAAAAATCAACCAAACAAAATAAAACCAAACGATTGTAATTGCTCACTATAACAAAAGTGACATGAACATGGTCTCTGTCTTACAATGTGTCTTCTGGTGCTGCCGAACAAGGGCTGGGGACAGATGACTGAGCTCATTAGTAAGTTCAGAAATAATTTTCAAGTCTGTCTCCTCCCTTTCATCTTCCCATTTTGCATCCACACAGGCCACTGCTGACTCCCGTCACCTCAGCAGCAGCCTCTACGTGGTGGCTTTGCTTCCATCCTTGACGTCTCACCAAAGATTTTCCATGAGGTGTTGTATGCAGCAATCACAAAATCCTTCACTGTGTCTCTCCTCCGCCATTCAGATAAAACCCAGGCACTTCTCCTAGGGTTTTAGCAATGTCTACCTTCTAGCTTGGACCTCTTCTTTCCCTTATGATGGTTTTCTTTTCTCAGGCACTTCCTGCCTCTGAACTTGTACCCCAGCCAGGCCAGGATTGTGTCTGAACCCAGGGCTGTTTGAACTTGCTGTATCTTTCCAGTGTTGTTCATCTTGTTTTCACACGCTAGCTCTGAATGTAACAGTGGGCGCCAATTCATGCTCCACCACATCCTCTAACTTACTGCCTCTCTAGAATTTAAACTATGTGGGTTTCCCTCGTCCTAGCCCAAGACAGAAGTTCCTTCGGTGCTGAGGGCAAGAACAGGGCCTGGAACAGTGCCTGGCAGATAGGAGCAGGTGCTCAATAAAATACAAGAGTCACATAAATGTGTACAGATATGTGTTCGTAAAAGTAAAAAGGAATCTAAAATAATTTGCCACATACACTTCCAACACTACCAATGGACACAGAGATAAGGAGAAAAAAGAGAGAGAAACATTCTTTTTTAACTGTAAGTTTATTAGGAGAGAATAATAGGGAGGAACTTTTTGAGTGGCTAGGAAGAAGCCTAGGAGAATAGTTTTGTTCTTTTTGTGTATGCCTGTCTCCTGCTTTCCATGTCTTCTGGCAGCTGCTGGTTCTAACACATTAGGGTGACAACTTGAAAATGCTATGTTCCATAAATCTTAAGTGGCAATCAATCCTTTCTCTTAAAAAAAGGGGGGGGGAGTTTCAATTAAGTTTTAGAAAGTAAGGTTATCTCTGAGATGTAAATAATATGTTAACATTGGACTGGAGTCGAAATAGCTGAGAACATGAACTTGGAATGTGCTGAGCTAGTGGTAAGCTGATATCCGGCCTGTAGTTGCCAGAGGATTTTTCTTTTTCTTTTTTCTTTTTTTTTTGTCTCATCTTCATGGTAGAAGAGAAAATGTAAGGGAGTCTGGGCCAATTAATTGCCTGCCTGGGTACTGTCCTGACTGTTTCAGGCAGCGAAAACTGAAGAGGGCTGGGGTGGTTTACTCTTGCTGGGGAAGCTCGGTTTCTGAGTCCTAGAAACCATATATGTTAGTTTAATCAGAGTTTGGCCCAGAGGAGATTTAAATGAAAGGGAATTCTACAATTAGAAGGTGTGGAAGTAGAAAACAGACTAAATCAAGCCCTTGGAGAGGCAGTGTGGGTTGGTGAGAATAGTCGGAGGACGGGTAATGGGCCCTGGTTTTAAGTTCCGATTTTCAGTAGCTGCTGGGTCTGGATTCTGGCAGAATGAGGCTGTGTCTCCTGCTTTCTTCCTCAGCTTTTCAGGGGCCTCACCGGAGAAGGGCCAGAGTCCCATATTTGCTAGGGGTCTGAGTGCAGTTTGTAGCAAAGGGTTGGATAAGAAGTTTTGCTTTGAAATTGGGCCTTGCTCTTTTCCCACTGGTTTGTTTCCTGTTCTGTCAGGCTGGCCTTTTCAACGCGGTTATGAGCTATGAATTGTCTCTTGTTTGTTAGTGTTGACCCAGAACGGCTCGGCGAAGTGCTCAGATGGAAGGGGGTGGGGTGGGGCAGAGCCTGGCTGCGTTCCCAGTGTGGTGGAGAGATTCAAGAACCCAGGAAACAAATTTAGATGACTGATCTTTGGTAATGAGAAGGACCGCACAACAGCAGCTCTGAGGTGGGAGGAGCATACAGAATTTTTAAAAAAATGCCAAAATGCAAAAGTGCAAAAGAGCCCACAAACGGACAGCGTTAAAATCGTGTGGACATGCTTTGCCTTACGCATGTGCGCACTGACACGCTCTGTCTCCTCCCTCAGTCTCATTCTGGTCTCTGTCCTTTTGCCACCTTTCCTGTCTTCCTAAACACAGGATTAACTCTTCTGTTCACACATGATTTTGAGACCATGATTTGCAAATCACTAAAGGTGAAGAGAGGAATATAATGATCTGACCACAAAGAATTTAGACCAGACAAATATTCGTAAAGAATTCGATTTTATACAGTTTAAAAAGATATAATAGTATGTTCAATGGACAGACATATGGTTGGTGGCGAAAAAGAGCTTGACCTTACATGAGCTGAATGAGGCGTTAACAATGAAATCTTGAATTGTACTTGGGGAGAAAACTGTCATACGCTAACCAACTGATTACTACATTTTCTGGGTATGGTTTTCTTATTAAGGGCTACTTCAGTCTAGCTTTCATCTAGTCCTTTCTTGTACACAGACCTTTTAGAGAAAGATCTAAATTAATGATAATGTGGTATTTATTCGACTCAACTATATTAACTGGAATACATCCTTTTAAAGAAGGATGTCAGAGACATAAAAGGGGTTCTTTTTGGTGAAATAAATAAAAACGATAGCCCATTTGGTTTTTTGCAAGGTTCGTCAGCTTCAATTCTTATTTGTACTTTTATTTTTTTTGTGCTTTTGATTTGAGTCTTTGATGTCAAATCAGAAAATGTTTTAGAAGAGAAATATATCAATGTATGATAAAAATTTACTTTCAAACTGGATTTAAATTAGGTTTTGGTTTAGATAAGTTTGTTCACATTAAGCTACTTTGAACTCTAACTTGTATTTAGTATTTGGGCTGTGTAAGCATAATTAGTCAAATCCTGTGCAATGAACCCAACTGGAGATTAGATGACCTTAAATCAAAAATCTTGTGATAATTCATGTTGAAATTAGAAGAATCTGAAGTGAGTTCTTCTCTTTCCTTTTATGCCGTAATGGCTTCAGTTTAGATTATGTTATTCAAAGGGTACTGGAGCTTTCATAAATTATTCATTTGCAAAGATCTAGCTATTTCAAGCCACATCCTCTGAAAAAGAATGAGTTGGGTAAAATGGTTTCAAAGCATTCATAAATGTCTCTTGGCCTTCCATAACTAATGTTGGTGTCTGTTTAAGCAATGCTTACTTCCTGCTACCAAGATATCACACCTAATAATTTCTCTTTGGAAGATGCCTTGTTTGGTCTCATTCAGATGATCACAATGAGTTCAAAACAGAGAAATAAAGAGTGCGTCTCTAGGAATTTTCCTGTGTGATCTAGTCTTTTCTTAAATGTCTGTGACCTCGTACGTTTTAGGCAAAGCAATAGGTAAGTTTTTTCTAGGTCTCTCTCCCTCTGTAGATACTCATAGTCATGGGCTTATCCTCTGACATACTCTAATTTATGTGTTTTTGTTACACTTAGGACTATACATCAGGACCTGGAGAAAGAGCTGAGTGGTTAAAAGCAGTTGATTCTCTTCCAGAAAATTCAGGCTTGATTCCTAACCTTGGTGTGGTGGCTTACAATTGTCTGTAACTCTAATTCATTTCCCTCTTCTGGTCTTCTTGGGTACCAGGTACGCAGGTGGTGCATAGACATATGCAGGCAAACCACTCATGCATATAAAATAAAACTCTATGCCATTTTCTGCATAGTTTAAAAAATCTGGACCATCTTTCTCCATTGTTGGACACAGAGGCTCATCTGGTAATCAATAATCTATAATGGTGATTTGGAAAAAAGTCATTAGCAAAGCTATTCAGTGGTCACAGCTGGTAGCAACTTTGTAAAATTCATATTCTGCAACTAGGTATTCTAGGTAGTGGTGGAGAGGCTGTGGTGGAGAGGCTGCCTTTGATGCCCCTCCCCTATAATGAGTAGGGTACCTTGGTTACCATTCCTAGAGCCTTGCTTGACCCAGTAGCTGATCAAAGCAGAAACAGGCACCCACAGCTGAGCACTGAGCCCCACTCCTGGAATCCAGTTGCGGAGAGGGAGGAAAGATGACCAAATGAACCAAGACAAAACTGAAGATACCCACAGAAACGGTTGACCTTACCTAATGAGAGCACGCAGACCCTTGTCTATAGCAGGGGAACCAGCACTGGACCAAACTAAGCCCTCTAAATGTGGATACCATCTAGGAGTCCAAGGCAGTCTATGGAACCTCTAAAAGTGGAGCCAGGGCTTATCCCTAGGTCACAAATGGACTTTGGGAGCCCTTTCCCTATAGAGGGATGCTATTGCAGACTAGATACAGAAAGGAGGGCCTGGCCCCTTCCCCAAATGATGTGATGGACTTTGATGATCACCCATGGAGGGCTTCACTATCCCTGGGGAGGAGGTGGTGGGTGGGTTGGGGGATCCGTGGGAAGCATGGGAGGATGGGAGGGCGAGGGAATGGGGGATGGATATGTAAATAAGAGTGTTTCTAAAAGTAAAATAAAAATTCATATTATGTAAGCTTGTTGGAGTATAACTTCATGATGAAATGATGGATTGTATACCCACAGCAAGCAGCATTTGGCATGACCGTGCTCCCTGGTGCAGTATGGTCCAGTTTTGTCAGGGTTCAGGCTGTTTGCCATTGTTTCCTTTCAATGTCACTCCTCTGAGTTACAGGTTCTGCCCTTAGCTTTGGTCAGAGGCTTGGTAGGAAATCATCCTGTGCCCACTTCTGTAAGAATAAATGGAGAGTATCTCAGGAGGAAAAAGTAGCAGAATCAAAAAGTGACAGCAACTGAGGCTGGCCAGTGAAGGAAGAAGGCATACATGGGGAGGAGGGAACAACGAATGAAGGAAACCAGTTCTGCAGGAAACCTGGAGACTGAAGGGTGGAACCTGCAGCATGTGTTAGAATGAGAGGCTGTTCAAAGGGAGGGTAGTCTTGACTGATTGCTTAGCAGGAGGAGTGAGATGGGAGACAAAGATGATACAGAGCAGAAGCAATAACTGAAAAATTCTTGCAATTCACAGAATAGGGGAGGTGAGGAGTTCATGTGGAGGCCTTGGCACTGGCAAGGCAGTGAGGCAGCACAAGTCTTCAATGAGAAAAGAAACAGTGAAGACAGATTTTGGAGATGTGTTTATTTCTTCCTAGGCCACGACATCTCCTTGTTTGTTCAAACAGTTGTCTAAATTTTGTGGTGAATGTGTTTTTCTAAATAGGATGCAATTAATATTTAATATTAATATTTTAATCTGTAAATTATGAGTATAGCAGGTTGCTTTAAAATAAGTGGACTTTGTCCAAGACAGCTAAAGGCCTTAAGAGTGAAGAGTGACTCCTGTTAAGTCTTTGGAATTTTGGATGAGGCATAAACTTTTTTCCCCCTCTCTCTCTGGCTTCCTGGCTTTCCTCCAAACTCCATAATTGCTTAAAACATCTCACTCATCCCATTCCTTCTCTCTTCTGGTATGTTCTTAAAAGTATAAAAATTAGAAGAAGTTCCAGAGAACTTAAGGGGTGATCTTGGGATAGACTTATTTGAGAATAGAGATCTGGTCATAACAATCTTGTTTCCTAAAATCACAGCAAAAGACTTGATAGTTGGAAAACACTCAACCAAGTGCATGGCAAGAAAGTGATACAAAGGACTATGAAGGGGTCAGCCAAGGTTAGGTACTATTAAGTCACTGTGAACGTATTGTTACAGTTCTGACTGTCACTGCAATGAAAGCAGTTAAGGGTAAAGGGATTAAAATGTATTAGTAAGATATCAAAGTATGAACTACTGTTAGTATTCAGGCATCTATGCTGACCTGCCCTTGGGTTTCTGACAGGATACACCCTCAGTGGCAGCCCCTAAGAGCACCTCCTGTGCACATTCACTATGTATCCTTTTTAAAGGGCCCTGCCCACCTCCTATCTCTCTCTCTCTCTCTCTCTCTCTCTCTCTCTCTCTCTCTCTCTCTCTCTCTCTCTCTCTCTCTCTCTCCCTCCTCTCCCCACTCTCTTTCCCTTCCACCACTCTTGTTCCCAGGGACCAATCTCTGCCCCCTTTTCTACCCCTTCTCGCTGCTCTTCCAGTAAACCTCCTATGTGAGTCCTGTTGTATGGTGTGACTTCTTTTCAAGGCATTTTTAAAAAATTAAAACAACTATGAAGATCACTAGCTGGGAGGCCCAGAAAGATCAGCGGAACCAGATGGGAATGATAAGCCTGAGAATAGTGGATGTAGCAAGGGATACAAAGACATTGTAAATAGTAGTTGGGGGGGGGGTTAATGGAAGAGAACAGGCGGCAAGAAAGAAGCTACTTGTTTATGACTTACATGTTTCTCAGGATTATGGTATCAGAATAGTTGGAAATCATTAAAGTATGAGGGGCAAATCTTGGAATGATTTAATGAATATGTTTTAATTTTGTTGGTATGTAAGAGTTCTAATAAAGAAAAATATAAATGGGTATCTTTCTTACTTCGTGAAAATTTAAGAGTGATACATGGCACTGACAAAATACTTTGTTAGGCTGGGAAGTAAAGATTTTAAGCAGAATTTGAGCATAAAGAGGATTGAAGTATTTTTAAGTTTATTTCAGTTTTCATTATGTGTACATGTGTGGGTATGGGCACATGTGAGTGCAGGTGTCTATGGAGGCTAGAAAAAGGCATCACTTGGAGCTGAAGTTGCAGGTGATTGTGAGCTGCCTTCAAACTGGGGTTCCCAGGAAGAGCTGTAAGTGCTCAACAATATCTCTTCAGCCTCTGTGAGCTTAAGTGAGAAGGTCTTGGTGTAAACACAGGCTTTGCTATTTGTTGATTAGTTAAGGTGGACATTTTATATAATTTAAAAAGTATGCTGTCTTACAAAAGGTTAATGATAATCATAGTTTGGGATTATTGTGAAGATTTTGCACTTTGCAAAGGTTCTTTTCAACTCCGCAGTTTAAATACTTGATAATAGTTCATAAATATTAACTGGATGTGAAACTAGCCTTTGATGAATATTCTAAAAGAAGACACTTAAGGGCTTATGTTTAGTTAGAAAGTAGTATAATTAGACTGAAGTATTTCAACTATGTTATTGACTGATTTTTTTTTCATAATTACCAATATTTGATGGAACATGGTTGTATAATCCAATGTAAGCCAAAATAAAGACTTAAAATGTTCTGTAGATGTGGTTTGCCCTGTTTTCTAAGATAATTCTTTTTATTCTTAGGGTTCTCCTAAGAGTGATGGAGAAGATATTTGCCTGTGTTTAACTTGCTTTCAATAAAGTAGAACCCCAAACATGAAAAACTGTTATACATTGTACATACTCTGAAATGGCTACCTTTATCAAAAAGGATTAATGTCATGGAGTTTAATCTAAAAGTAAAGAAAAACTAGATATGGATGGAATTATATAGTTATTTTCTCACTAATTTTAATTTATTCTTTATAAGTGATGCTGTAAGTTCTGTGATTCAGACTTTTAAAATAATTACTAGGGGCTGGAGAGACGGCTCAGTGGTTAAAAACACTGAATGCATTCCCAGAGGGACAGGGGCTTGATTCACAATACCTACATGGTGGTTCACAACCATTTGTAGCTTCAGTTCCAAGGAATTGGGCATCCTCTTCTGGTATTTTCAAGCAACACATGATGTGGTGTACAGAAATACATGCAGGAAAAGTAAAATAAAAATAAGTGAAAATTAAAAAAAAAGAATTTCTATTTGTGAAGGCGGTAACAAACTCTCATCTTTTCTCTTCTACTATTGGCATATAACATGTGGATGCAGATAGTTTAGATTCTAAGTAGTGTGCACTATCATTTCCCATAATCCTAAGAATACCTGTCTGGAGTACCCCTTCAGTCCCTCCCTGGTCTGGATGCTTCCACTCTTGCCTCAGTAAGTCACTGGTAGTAGCCACTGAGTTTTGAAAACACAAACCAAGTCATCATGTCTCTTTCTAAATTGCTGGTGTGATTTCATTCCCATATAATAAAATCTAAATTCTGCCCCAGGATCCTTTAGGGCTTAGTAAAGGTCTGGCTCAAGTCTGTGGGGTTCAGTCTTGCACGGTGCTTTTGTTTGTTGAGTGTGCCCTGGCTATTCTAGCACACGCCTCTTTCCAGAACCCAGTGATCATTCCCTGCCTCAGGCACTCACACCTAGCATTATTTTTCCTGGAAAATTTTCTTCTAGAATCCTGCATGCTGGCTACACTTATATTTCTTGGCACTCTGTACAAATGTCATCTGCTCTGAGAATGTTTTCTAATCACACTTCTAAAGCAGTGAACCTTGCTCCCAGATACCTGTCATCACGTCACCATCTGTATTTTCTTCCTGGCACTTATGAATCTCTGAAAGAGCTGGGTGTGTAGCTTTTGGAGTGGTTGCTTAGCACACAAGAGGCTCTGACTTCCATCCCCAACATGGCAAACAAGAACATCACAGCATTTAAAATCACTTTCTGTGCCCTTTGCCTTGACCACATTTTTCCATTTTTATATTTGTAATGTTATAAAATATATAGTTAAGATTCAAAGATATTTATATGCTATGCTAGTACGTCAGAATAGAACATTGTCATCATTTTGATTTTGTTACGTTTCACAAAATTTTTATGTGGGAAAAATATTCCTTTCAGTATTCATGGAACTGCTGTGAAAGCAAACTCTCATTTTGCTTACTGATTGACCCTTTCATTTGCTAATAATCTTAAAAGGGCAGTCTTTTCCTAAGACATAAAGCCGAGCTCAACAATTGTTAACTTAGTGAGTAGCTAAATGACTTGGTGGGACTCCCCATGTCTCTTACCAAGAAGAATCTGGTATTGCTGAAACAAGGTCAAAAGAAACTCACATGGATTTTCTTCCACATCTTGATTTCCATCTTGGGTATTCTGCCTGTTACTCCTAAACCAGGAATTCATCATTCTCAGTGAGTCTGAGCTTTTAGCCCTTCTCCTCTGCAGTATGTTAGAAGCTTACTCTCAATCTATGTTCATACTTTCATGTAAACCCTGTGAGCATTACCTTATTTGGAAGAATAATCTTACAGATGTAATTAAGTGAAGAATCTTGAGATGGGAACATTTTGGAATTTTGGAGGTGGACCTTATATCAAATGTCAAACGTTCCTGAGCCTGCAGAGTTAGGATTCGCAGGGGAGGGCCCTATGATGATAACAGAAGAAATTAAAATTTCACAGTTACATGCCAAGAAGGCCTGAGGCATCAGGGGCTGAAGTGGCAAGGACTGTCTCTGAGTTTTTGTAGTGAGTCCAACCAGAGACACCTTTATTCCACACAAGCGACCTTTAAAACCTGAGAGAATGTTAGTTCTGCTGACTGAAGTACCTGGACAATTTTTAGCGTAAAGTGACATATTTCAGGCTCCACATTTATATTAAAATTGTTTGTTTATCTGAAATTTTTTAATTTAAATTAGAAACAAGGTTGTTTTACATGTCAATCCCAGCTCCCTCTCTCTCCCCTCCTCCCCTGCCCTCCACTAACTCTCTGTACTATCTATCCTCTTTCTGCTCCCCATGGAATGTGAGGCTTTCCATGGGGGATCTTCAAAGTCTGTTGTCTGAAATTCTAACTTAACCTTAGCATTTTTTTTTGCTAATTCTGATCATTTCTCTTGAATCTCAAGATGGTTTGAGAGTGGGGACTAAATTGAGAATAATATATAGAATTTGTCATGAAGAACTGGAATAAAAATTAAAAAGTCAGTATAAGCAAACAAAGTAGAATGGGTATCAAAAGAGTTTTAAATATGCTGCAAAATCTTAAAGTAGTACCCAGAAAAGCAAAAAATTAAAACAATGTCAAATTTGGAATGAGCCATTTTTTTTCATATTTTAAATCTGGTATAAAACAGTCCTAAAAGGCTAGTTTGCTTTTTATGATTGTAAAAAGAAAAGTGAGGGCTGGAGAGGTAGCTTGAAAAAATGAGAAGGAGAAGTTGTTACTCTTGCAGAGGACCCAGGTTTGGTTCCCAGCACCCACATGGTAACTGATAACCTTTGGTAATTCCAGTCCCAGGGGATCCAATGCTTTCTTCAGTTTCTGTCTTCAGCAGACACCAGGCACACACATGGTGCACATGCATACACACATGCAGGGGAAACACTCATACTCATAAAATAAGATAAACTTTATAAAGTCAAGTCCATTCATTCCTAATCTAATTAAAAGATATCTGGAGGAGATTAATAGCAAATTTGGGACTTCTGTTATTTCTACTATAGACACTTTTTAAGATCCAGCTTGAAAGGGAGCAAATTAAAGCCCAGGAATTAAGGAAGAATTAGACTGAGAACAGCGTTTGATGGAGAATATTGGTAGATGGTCTTCCCCAAGGGCTGCAGGTGTTTCTGCAGTGAGCGAGGTGCCCAGGGAAACACCTTTCCTGCTTTTGTGGACCTCAGGAGAAGGCAATCACACTCAGGAGGCAAAAGCAGGCTTTTCCTTGTTTAATTTTCACGTTCTTATAATCATCCTTCCTTCCCTTGTGTGTTTTTAAGCACAAATATCATGCAGGCTATTAGATAAGCAATTAAAACTGTTGAACAAGCAAATGGAGTGGGTGATGGGGGAGGGAAACAAAATTTCCAAAATCTCCGTGTTTGCTTAATGAAAGACTGGAGGAATTGGATGGATGTAATGTTTCTTACAAATAAGAATCAGGTATCCACGATGAAAGGCCAGGTAAAAAAGAACTTTAAAGAGAGATTTTTTTACCCTATTAATTTCACTTATGACTTGGCTATACTCAACCAAAGACACCCTCCCAGCTTTGTGCTTTGAATAATTTAAACTGTGAAGAAAGAGTTGTAAACCCAGAGGTAGACCTGGGTGTGAAGTGGGGAGGGGGGGTGAATAAGGCAGAGCGAATGTCACAGGAGAAAACTGAGAATCAGGTAATGAGTCTTCACCAAAGACAGCAATAGGGAGTCAGTGATCACTGCCAAAGGAAGTTTCTGACAGTTATTCATTAATTTACCCCTCTATTGCACATTGACTATATAGTGTGTGTCAGGAATTACGCAAATATAGGGGTTTCTCCAAAGATCAACTTTGTCTTGGTTTTAGAGGGTGGAATGTACACAGAGAGGAAAAAGTCATGTTCCAAACACGTACCATAAATTCTAAGTATTATGGCAACAGAAATGTGTTATAGTAAACACACAGAGCAGGCAGGCATGGTAGGGAGGGATGAGCAAATGGATATTGAAATCTTAATGGGGTTGATGTTCTGATCTATTAGAGAAGGCTGCTTGCTGAGACAAGTTAAAATTCAGTAAATGAAATAAAAGAGTTATACTGTGAGAACATCACTTTGCTAGGAGACTCTCATGTGCCAGCCACTGCAAGTATTCTGTTAATTCTTTCAGTAACTTCATGGGATTAACATCCCTTAAGGGATTCTTTGTTTGAGACTATGTTTTGTTTCTAACCTTAAACCCTGATCCTCCTGCTTCAGCCTCCCATGTTCAGGAATAGAGGAAGCACCACTGTGCCTAGCCTTATCCATAATGTATACATGGAAGTTCAGTTCAGGAGGTCTGAAGGATAAGGTAGGCATATACAATGTTTGGTTCTAAGATCCTCTTGATCATCACATTTTCCAGTCTTCTCTAGAGTCTGTATATCAGAAGATGCATGCATGTACTAACAGTCACTTTTAAGTGTGTCATGGCTAAAATTGACAAGTTTTAATTACTTTAGTGAATTGAAACCCATGGTTGATAATCCCAGCTTTTAGTAGGCACAGTCCCTATTAAAGCCACATAGTGTATGCAACATCCAAAGACAGTCCTGTAGAGAAGCCCACATTGAAATCCATTTAGCAGGATGTAGTATTTTGACTCTGTACAACCCTGAACTATTCTGTCTTATACTCAGTGGGATAAGGGCATCTGAACATACATGTGGCTATTTAGCTTATCTCTCCTACTTCTCTGTATGCCTTGGGGAGAGGCTTCTGCTGGTATCTGGTACATGTCATGATGGCTCCTGAATGTGCTTAGAGTAGTGCTCCTCAAGTGTTGACATTGTGTTTGGCACTGAACTGCTGCAGATCTTGGGAACCTCTGGTTCTGGGCTGAGGCTGACACCCTGCATTTTTTTTTGCCATTTTTTTTATTGAGCTATACATTTTTCTCTACTCCTCTTCCCTCCTCCCCTCTCCCCTTACGCCCTCCTCCTGCACTCCATGCTCCCAATGTACTCAGAAGATCTTATCTTTTTCCCCTTTCTAGATGAATCTATGTATGTCTCTCTTAGGGTCCTCTTGTTACCTAGGTTTTCCATGGTTGTGGCCTGTAATCTGGTTATCCTTTGATTTATGTCTAATATTCACTTATGAGTGAGTACATACCATGTTTGTCTTTCTGGGTTTGGGTTACCTCACCCAAGATGGCCTTTTCTAGTTCTATCCATTTGCCTGCAAATTTCAAGGTGCCATTGTTTTTTTGTTTTTGTTTTTGTTTTTTTTACAGCTGAGTAGTATTCCATTGTGTAAATGTACACATTTTCCTTATTCATCCATTGGTTGAGGGGCATCTAGGTTGATTCCAGGTTCTGGATATTACGAAGAATGCTGTTGTAAACATAGTTGAGCCACTGTCTTTGTGGTATGAGAGTGCTTATCTTTCACTCTGCATTTCTTAATGCGTTGGCTCACTTGTGACTCTGGAGCTGCTGGCTCATGGGATAAGCTGAATAGCAAGGACTTGGAATGTCTGGAGACAAGCTTCTGACTTACAACAATAGCCTTGGTCGCGTGCTGCACAAGACTGTAATGGTTTATCAGAGATTAATTATCTGGTTTATATAATATATAAACACTGTGTAAAACATGAGGTATTAATGGGGAAAAATAGTCTTCACCTTCCTGTATTATAGAGATACACTCCTGTAGGTGAACCAGGCAGGGGAGTATTATTCTTTTTATTCGTGCTTGCATCCTGTCACCAGTTACAATGAGTACTTTAAAAAATAGTTTATGATTATGAATACTTAAGGATATTGTGGCAGAGACAGCCTAGACACAGGGGTGTGGGGGTGGAGAGGTGCCTTGGTCCTGCCTCAACGAGATGATGGGACAGACTTAGTTGACTTCCTATGGGAGGCCTTACCTCTCCATGAAGCAGATGGGAGGAGGGGGGAGTGGAAGGAATGGGAGGAAAAGAGAGGGGGAACTGGGATTGGAATGTAAAAAATAAATTAATAAAAAGAAAAAAAGTATTGTGGCGGAGAAGAAAAATAACTAGCATACAACCCGTTAAAGCAATGTTCAATCTTATAGGAATAGCTTATTGAGGGACTTTTTTTTATTACTTTAATTTTAAATAGCCTGCTTCACATGTCAATCCCTGCTCCCTCTCCCTCCCCTCCTCCCGTACCCACCCTATTCCTACTTCCTTCCACATAGGGGATATGTCGATCTTGGATCCAAGAGCTCCCCCTTGTTCAGATCAGCTGGTTTTGCCAGCTCAATCTTTGCCCATTTGCTCACCACTCCTCTCTCTGTCACTGGGTTCCATGGGCTCGGTTCAGTGTTTAGCTGTGGGTGTTTGCCTCTGCTTCCATCAGTCACTGGATGAAGGTTCTAGGATGGCATATAAGATAGTCGTCAAGTTCATTATCAGGAATGGGCATTTAAGGTAGTCTCTCCACTATTGCTTAGCTTACCAGTTGGTGTCATCATTGTAGATCACTAGAGTCTCACTGGTGCCAGATCTCTCTTCAAACCTATGACTCCCTCTATTATGGTATTTCTCATCCTGTTCTCCCCCTATTCTACATCCCATTCAACCTTCCTGTTCCCCTGTGTCCTACTCTCACCTCCTCTTCTCCCCCTCTCTTCTTCCCAGCTCCCACTTGCCCCACCACCCACTGTGTTCCCAATCTGTTCAGGAGGTCTTGCCTCATTCCTCTTCCCTGGGGTACCATGCATGTCTCTCTTAGGTTCTTTCCTGTTTCCCAGACTCTCTGTCAGTGGAATAGCAGACTGGCACTCCTCTGATCCATGTCCAAAATCCATATATGAGTGAGTACATACCATGTTTCTCTTTTTGTGACTGGGTTACTCACTCAGGATGGTTTCTTCTAGTGTCATCCATTTGCCTGCAAATTTCAAGATTCTATTGTTTTTTTCCACTGAATATTGCTCCATTGTGTAAATGTACCACATTTTCTCTATCCACTCTTCAGTTGAGGAGTATCTAGGTTGCTTCCAGGTTCTGGCTATTACAAATAATGCTGCTATGAACATAGTGGAACAGATGTCTTTGTTGTATGAATTTACATCTTTTGGATATATCTAGGAGTGGAATTGCTGGCTCTTGTGGTAGACTGATTCCCGTTTTCCTGAGGAATTTCCATACTGATTTCCAAAGTAGGTGTACGAGTTGGCATTCCTACCAGCAGTGTAGGAGTGTTCACCTTTATCCACA
Source organism: Mesocricetus auratus (assembly GCF_017639785.1). Classification (NCBI taxonomy): domain Eukaryota; kingdom Metazoa; phylum Chordata; class Mammalia; order Rodentia; family Cricetidae; genus Mesocricetus; species Mesocricetus auratus. The sequence continues at coordinate 46,782,234 of NW_024429266.1, forward strand.
TCCTCTCTAGCATAAATTGTCCTTGGTGTTTTTGTTTTAGCCATTCTGACAGGAGTAAGATGGTGTCTCAGAGTTGTTTTGATTTGCATTTCCCTGATGCCTAAGGATGTTGAGCACTTTCTCAAGTGCCTCTCAGCCATTTTAGACTCCTCTATTGAGAAGTCTCTATTTAGTTCTGCAACCCAGTTTTTAATTGGATCCTTTGGTGTATTGGAGACTTGCTTCTTGAGTTCTTTGTAAATTTTGGAGATCAGCCCTCTGTCAGATATGGGGTTGGTGAATATCTTTTACCATTCTGTGGAATGCCTTTTTGCCTTGTTGACTGTGTCCTTTGCCTTACAGAAGTGTCTCAGTTTCAGGAGGTCCCATTGTTTGTGTTTGTGCTACTGGTGTTATGTTCAGGAACAGTCTCCTGTACCAATTCATTGAAGAGTATCTACTACTTTCTCTTCTAAGAGTTTCAGTGTGGTTGGATTTATGTTGATGTCTTTGATCCATTTGGCCTCAAGTTTTGTGTATGGTGATAGACATGGATCTATCTGCAGTCTTCTGCATGCCAATATCCAGTTATGCCAGCATCATTTGTTGAAGATGCTTTCTCCTTTACATTGTATAATTTCAGCTTCTTTGTCAAAAATCAGGTGTTTGCAGGTGTGTGGGTTAATATCAGTGTTTTCAATTCAATTCCATTGGTCTACCTGTCCACTTTTTTGCCATTGCCAAGCTGTTTTCAGGATGATAGCTCTGTAGTAGAGCTTGAAGTCAGGGATGGTGGTGCCTCCTGAAGTTCCTTTATTGTATAGGGTTGTTTTGGCTATCCTGGGTCTTTTGTTTTTCCATATAAAGTTGATTAGTATTCTTCCAAGGTCTGTAAAAAATAGTGCCAGAATTTTGATAGGGATTGCATTGAATCTATAGATTGCTTTTGGCAAGATTGCCATTTTTACTACATTGATCCTACCTATCCAAGAGCATGGGAAATCTTTCTATTTTCTGGTATCCTCTTTGATTTCTTTCTTTAGAGACTCAAAGTTCCTGATATACATGTCTTTCACTTCTTTGTTTAACATTATCCCCAGATATTTGATGCTGTTTATGGCTATTGTAAAGGGTGATGTTTCTGTGATTTCTTTCTCAGCCACTTTATCATCTATATGGGGCTACTGACTTTTTAAAGTTAACCTTGTGTCCTGCCATTTTGCTGAAGGTGTTTATCAGCTCTAGGAGTTCCCTTACAGAGTTTTTGGCTCATTTATGTAAACTATCATATCATCTGCAAATAGTGAAATTTTGACTTCTTCTTTTCCTCTGTGTATTCCCTTGATCTCCATTTGTTGTCTTAATGCTCTAGCTAGAACTTCAAGTACAATATTGAAGAGATATGGAGACAGTGTACAGCCTTGGCTTGTTCCTGATTTTAGAGTAATTGTGTTGAGTTTCTCTCCATTTAGTTTGATGATAGCTGTTGGTTTACTGTATATTGTTTTTATTATGTTCAGGTATGTTCCTGTTATCCCTGATCTCTCTAGGACCTTTATCATGAAGGGGTGTTGGATTTTGTCAAAGGCTTTTTAAGCATCTAGTGAGATGATCATGTGGTTTTTCCTTTCCAGTTTGTTTATATGGTGGATTACATTGATAGATTTTCATATGTTGAACTATCCCTGTATCCCTGGGATGAAACCTACTTGATCATTGTGGATGATTTTTCTGATGTGTTCTTGAATATGATTTGCTAGTATTTTATTGAGTATTTTTGCACTGATGTTCATGAGGGAAATTGGTGTATAGTTCTCTTTCTTAATTGTGTCTTTGTGTGGCTTGGATACCAAGGTAATTGTAGCCTTGTAAAAAGAGTTTGGAAGTGAGCCTCCTGCTTCTATTGTGTGGAACACTTTGAGGAGTATTGGAATTGGCTCTTCTTTGAATTTCTGGTAGAATTATGCGATAAAGCCACCTGGGCCAGGGCTTTTTTTGGTTGGCAGACTTTTGATGACTGCTTCTATTTCATTAAGGGTTGTAGGTCTGTTTAGATAGTTTATCTGTTCTTGATTTAGTTTTGGCAAGTGATATCTATCCAGGAATTTGTCCATTTCCTTCAAATTTTTGAATTTTGTGGAGTACAGGTTTTCAAAGTATGCCATGATGATTCTCTGGATTTCTTCGGTGTCTGTTATTATGTCCCCCTTTTCATTTCTGATTTTGTTAATTAGCATGCTCTCTCTCTTTTTTTTGGTTAGTTTGGACAAAGGTTTGCCTATCTTGTTGACTTTCTCAAAGAACCAACTCTTTGTTTCATCGATGTTTTGGAATGTTTTTCTGGTTTCTACTTGATTGATTTCAGCCCTGAATTTGATTATTTTCTCCTGGGTGAGTTTGCTTCTTTTTGTTCTAGAGCATTCAGTTGTGCTATTAATTCTCTAGTGTGACTGTTCTCCAATTTCTTCATGTGGGCACTTAGTGCTATGAACTGCTTTCAGAGCGTCCCATAAGTTTTGGTATGTTGTGTCTTCATTCTCCTTGATTTCCAGGAAGTCTTTACTTTCTTTTTTATTTCTTCCTTTACCCAGGGATGGTGCAATTGTGCATTGTTCAATTTCCATGAGTTTGTAGGGTTTCTGCAATTTGTGTTATTGTTGAATTCTAATTTTAATGCATGGTGGTCTGGTAAGATACAGGGGGTTACTCCAATTTTTTTGTATCTGTGGAGGTTTGCTATGTTTCTGATTATGTGGTCAATTTTAGAGAAGGTTCCATGTGGTGCTGAGAAGAAGGTATATCCCTTTGTGTTTGGGTGGAATGTTGTATAGATGTCTGTTAAACCCAGTTGGGTCATAACTTCTATTAGTTCTTTTGTTTCTTTGTTAAGTCTAGTGTTGAGAGCAGAGTGTTGAAGTCTCCTATTACTAGTATGTGAGATTTTATGTGGGATTTGAGCTTTAGTACTGTTTTTTTCACACATGTGGGTACCTTTGTATTTGGGGCATAGATGTTCAGAATTGAGACTTTATCTTGATGGACTTTTCCTTTGATGAATATGAATAGTCCTTCTTCATCTCTTTTAATTGATTGTAATTTGAAGTCTAACTTGTTAGATATTAGTATTGCTACACCAGCTTGTTTCTTGGGTCCGTTTGATTCAAAAATCTTTTCCCAACCCTATTACTCTGAGGTAACGTCTGTCTTTGACATTGAGATGTGTTTTTTGTATGCAGCAGAAGGATGGGCTCTGTCTTCATATTCATTCTGCTAGTCTGTGTCTTTCTATAGGGAAGTTGAGACCACTGATATTGAGGGATATTAAGGACCATTGATTGATGATTCTTGTTTGTGCTTGATTTATTGGTAGTGGTGTTATTGTGTGTAGGTTCTCCTCCCTTTTGCTTTTGTTGTTTGGTAAAGTGGGATTATCTATTGCCTATGTCTTTGTGAGTGTAGTTATCTTCGTTGGGTCTAGGTTTTCCTTCTAGCACTTTCTTTAGTGCTGGATTCGCAGATACATATTATTTAAATGGCTTTGTCTTGGAATAGTTTGTTTTCTCCATCTATGGTAATTGAAAGCTTTGCTGAATATAATAGTCTGGGCTGACATCCTTGTTCCCTTAGTGTTTGTAGGACATCTGTCCAGGATATTCTGGCTTTCATAGTTTCCATTGAAAAGTCAGGTGTAATTTGGATAGATCTGCCTTTATATGTTACTTGGCCTTTTTTTATAGCTGCTCTTAATATTTTTTCTTTATTCTGTAGGTTTGATGTTTTGATTATTATGTGGCGAGGGGATTTCTTTTTCTGGTCGAGCCTATTTGGTGTTCTGTAAGATTCTTGTATTTTCATAGGCATATCCTTTTTCAGGTTAGGGAAATTTTCTTCTGTGATCTTGTTGAATATGTTTTCTGTACCTTTGAGCTGTATTTCTTAGCCTTCTTCTATACCTATTATTCTCAGGTTTGGCTTCTTCAGGTGTCCCATATTTCCTGGATATTTTGTGTTAGGGATTTGTTGGTTTTGAGATTTTCTTTGGTTGATGACTGTATATCCTCTAATGAGTCTTCAACACCTGAGATTCTCTCTTCTATCTCTTGTATTCTATTGGTGATACTTCCATCTGTAGTTTCTGATCGTTTACCCAGCTTTTCTATTTCCAGCATTCCCTCATAGTGTGTTTTCTTCATTGTTTCTATTTCAGCTTTCAATCCTTCAACTGTTTGAGTTATTTCCTTCTTTTGTTTGGTTGTTTTTTCTTGGTACTCTTTAAATTCCTTAAGAGATTCATTTATTTCTTGATTTTTTTGTTTCATCTTTTCCTCCATTTCATGTATTTTTTATTGTTTTTTCTTCTATTTCTTATGGGATTCCCTTGTTTCCTCTTTGAAGGTCTCTATCATCTACATAAAATAATTTTTGAGGTCTGTCTCTTCTGCTTCATTTATGTAGTGCTTTTCAGGTCTTGCTGGCATGCGGTCTCTAGATTCTGGTGGAGTCATGTTGGCCTATCTATCACTGAGTGAGTTCTTATTCTGTGTTCTTCCCATCTCTTCTTCCAGTGGGTGCAGGTGGGGTCTTTCTGTCTCCACTGGTCTTCTTCTTTCCTGAAGCTGAAGCTGGGCACGCTGGAGGGTGGGGTCTGGAAGGGCTTATGTCTTTCCTGTGTGGGCAGGTCCTCTTGATGCCAGGAGCAGCCCCTGGAAGATTGAGGGAGTGGATGGTGGGCAGGGAGGGTTCCCAGGAGGACCCACGGTCACCTGGGGCTGGGTTTGCAGGTGTGGGAAGAGCTGCAGGTAGGGTCTGTGAGGACTGAGTCTTTCCTGTGTGTGCAGGTCCTCTCAATTCCTGAAGCAGCCTCCAGAAGATTGTGGGGGTGGGTGATGGGCAGGGAAGGAGACCTAAGGAGGACCCAAGCTCACCTGAAGGCAGGCACACCAGAGGGTGGGATCTGGAAGGACTGATGCCTTTCCTGTGTGCATGGGTTCTCTGGATGCCAGGAACAGGCCCCCAGAAGATTGAGGGAGTGGTTGATGGGTGGGGGAGGGGTCCTAGGAGGACCCAAGGTCACTTGAAGTTGGGCACACTGGAGGGTGGGGTCTGGAAGAGACTGAGAGACTTTTTGTTTAGTGATCCTACACAGTGATACAGGAAAAGTTACCTAAGGTGTGAGACATGATTACATATGATGTTTAAAATAAGAGTTCAGATTCAAACTGGTAGGCAGATGATAAGCTCAGGCATAGAAATGGCCTATTTCTAAAAACTAGTGACATGAGGATTGAGAGAAAGGGTAGATTTTTGAAAAAGAATCTGCTAGGGATAGATAGTATGTAGGGAGCTAAAAAGGAAAAGAGAAGTTAAGGATGACCCGCAGGTTTTGGATTTGAATGTTGGATGGATGTTGGTCCCATTTGTAGAATGGAGAACACAGGTGATTTGGAAGTCTGAAGTGAGGATGTCATCTCATGATTTAGAGAATCTGAGGTTTTAGAATCAAATCTCAGGGAACATCGACAGCAGAGGAACTGAGCTTTGGCTGTCTCCTATTTTCCCACATCCTTACTTGTATAGATTCTGGGAAAAGAAAGTCCCAGGATTAGGAATGTCTGACACACAGACGTTGATGGGGTTCGGGAATAGAAAGGAGTTAATCAGTGTTTTGTTGATTTTCAGGTTTTGAGAGACATGTCTCAAACATTTCCAATTCCATTTTCACCAACCAAAACAAGCACGATTCATTGCGCTAAGACTTTTTGCTCATGTAGCAGGTGCCTGGCTTTTTAGTCACTTGGCTGTGCAGAGTAAGATGAAAGCAAAGCCCAGCATTGGTTTCACCTGGCAAAACTCAGATAAAGTATCAAATGGCTTTTGAAGCTCAAATACAGTATTCATTTTTGATTCATCTCCTTTGCAAATACATTATATTTTGGAAGATTTTCACACACTCATTGAACTAAGAACAATTTAAGATTATCCCATGTCTGCCTTTTTTATTTTTAAATATTTAACACTATCAACACCTTAACTTAGCTTTTAACTCAAACTTCTATGTATTTTATTTTTATAGACTTAGGATGAAAACTTGGCAGCAGACAAATTAAATGATATCAGTAACCCAGAAAAGGGAAGGCATGAAGTTCTTTGCTACTAATCGTTTTCTGTCTGCAGGTTTTCGGGCAGTGCCCCAGTCTATGCTTCCCCTATGGCTGTTTGTCTTTAGGTTGGCAATTGCGTCCATTTTCTGTAGCTGCATAACAAATCACTCCCAAGCCTGGTGGCTGAAAACAGTAGTTATCATTTGCAGGAAGCATCTGTGTCTCATGCTAAAAACCTGAATTTGAGTTGTTGGAATGTGTTAATGACAAGCCATCCAACTTCCTCTCAATTAAGGAACCAGAGAAACAACATATAAACCTTGATTCCTTGTATAACCTACCCTAAAAATCACATTAAACAGGATTTTAAAAATCTATTTTTATTTTATATGCATTAATGCTTTTCCCTCATGTATGTTTCTGTGAGGATTTCAGATATTAGAGTTATAGGGCTTTATGAGTTGCCATATGGGTGCTGGGAATTGAACCCTGGACCTTTAAAAGAACAGTTAGAGCTCTTAGCTGCTGAACCGTCTCTCCAGCCCTTAGAAATCACATTTTATCATTCATGTGACATCTTATTGTTTACATAACTTGTGGGGTGTTGGACAAGTACACAAGTAGGAGACATAGTTGAGGCAAAGAAGTTGGAGGCTATGATGAAAGTTGGCCTCGATAATTGTAGAAACTCCTTTTTCAAGTAAGTATTTGTCTAGAGAAATGAGATCATAAATCCCCTGAAATCCATCATGTAGTATCCCATCTGTGGTAACCCCATATTGCTGTGCCAGTCTGTAATAACTGATGTTCATGCCTGAGAGGGGCATGTGGATTGAGAAATGGCATGAAAAGATACTAAGGAAAAGACAGAGACACAGAATGGAGTCAGCATTCTGTGAATACTGAATACAACATGTTTATTCTTCAACATTCTTATATATCTCAACCAAAAAGGGGAAAATGGCAAAAGACTTCTTTATCATATTACAAAGAAGAAGCAGACTTTCATCCTTAATTTTCTAAACATTTAGTAACCATACCTTCAGTAAATCTCATTTTTATTTTTTAATTTAAATAAGAAATAAGCCTATTTCACATGTCAATTCCAGCTCTCTCTCTATCCCTTCCTCCCTTGCCCCCTCCAACTCTCCAACCTCCCAACCCCCCACCCAATCCCCATTTCCCTCCCCAAGGAGGGTGAGGTCCTCCATGGGGGATCTCCAGAGTCTATCATATCATCCAGGGCAGGGCCTAGGCCCTCCCCCATGTATCCATGATGAGAGAGCATCCTTCCATGTGGAATGGGCTCCCAAAGTCCATTCATATGCCAGGGATAAATACCTAACTACTATCCAAGGACACATAGATTGCCAATGCCTCCTCACTGACACACAAATTTAGGGAGTCTGGACAAGTCCTAAGCTGGCCTCTCAGCCATCAGTTTTGGGTCCATGAGCTCCCTTTTTTCAGGTCAGCTGTTTCACCTGCCCCATCTTGATGCCTTTGCTCATCAGTCCTCCCTCTCTGTCACTGGGTTCCAGAAATTCAGTTCAATGTTTAACTTTGGGTGTCTGCCTCTTTTACCATCAGACACTGGATGAAGGCTCTAGGATGGCATATAAGGTAGTACTTAATCTCATTATTGGGGAAGGGCTTTTAAGGTAGCCTCTCTACTATTGCTTAGATTTCCAGTTGGTGTCATCCTTGTAGATCTCTGGAAATCACACTAGTGCCAGATCTCTCCTCAAACCTATAATGATTCCCTCTATTATGGTATCTCTCATCCTGTTCTCTATTCTCCTCCTGATTCAAACTTCCTGCTCCCCTATGTCCTCCTCTCCCCTCCTCTTCTCTCCCTCTCTTTTTGTAGCTCCCCCCCCATGCTCCTGTCTGCTCAGGAGATCCTGTCCAATTTCCCTTCTCTGAGGTAACATGCATATCTCTCTTAGGGTCTTCTCTGTTTCCCAGAATCTCTGGCAGTGGGATTGTAGACTGGCACTCTCCTGATCCATGTCTGAAATCCATATATGAGTGAGTACATACCATGTTTCTCTTCTTGTGACTGGGTTACCTCGTTCAGGATCGTTTCTTCTAGTGCCATCAATTTGCCTGCAAATTTCAAGATTTCATTGTTTTTTTTTCCACTGAGTAGTATTCCATTGTATAAATGTACCACATTTTGTCTATCCATTCTTCAGTTGAGGGACATCTAGGTTGCTTCCAAGTTCTGGCTATTACAAATAATGCTACTATGAACATAGTGGAACAGATGTCCTTGTTGTATGAATGTGAATTTTTTGGATATATGCCTAAGAGTGGAGTTGCTGGGTCTTGTGGTAGGTTTATTCCCATTTTCCTGAGGAATCACCATATTGATTTCCAAAGTGGCTATATGAGTTGACACTCCCACCAGCAATGGAGGAGTGTTGCCCTTTCACCACAACCTCTCCAGCATAAATTGTCATTGGTGATTTTGATTTTAGCCATTCTGACAGGAGTAAGATGGTGTCTCACAATTGTTTTGATTTGCATTTCCCTGATGGCTAAGGATGCTGAGCACTTTCTAAAGTGCCTCTCAGCCATTTTAGGCTCCTCTATTGGGAATTTTCTATGTAGTTCTATAGCCCACTTTCTAATTGGATCCTTTGGTGTTTTGGAGACTTGCTTCTTGAGTTCTTTGTAAATTTTGAGATCAGCCCTCTGTCACATAGGTTGTTAGTGAATATCTTTTCCCATTCTGTGGTCTGCCTTTTTGTCTTGCTGACTGTGTCCTTTGCCTTACAGAAGCTTCTCAGTTTCAGGAGGTCCCATGTATTAATTGTTGACCTCTCTGTTTGTGCTACTGGTGTTATGTTCAGGAAGCTGTCTCCTGTACCAATTCATTCAAGGTTACCACTCAATTTCTCTTCTAAGAAGTTCAGTGTGGCTGGATTTATGTTGAGGTCTTTGATCCGTTTGGACTTAAGTTTTGTGCATGGTGATAGACATGGATATATCCACATCCTTCTACATGCCAGCCTCCAGTTATGCCAGCACCATTTGTTGAAGATGCTTTCTCTCTTCCATTGTATAATTTTAGCTTCTTTGTCGAAGATCAGATGTTCATACATGTATGGGTTAATATCAGGGTGTTCAATTCAATTCCATTGGTCTACCTGTTTAATCTTGTGCCAATACCAAGCCGTTTTCAGGACTACAGCTCTAAAATAGAGCTTGAAGTCAGGGATGATGATGCCTCCAGATGTTGCTTTGTTGAGTAAGGTTGTTTTGGCTATCCTGGGTCTTTTGTTTTTCCATACAAAATTGATTATTGTTCTTTCAAGGTCTGTGAAGAATTGTGCTGGTATTTTAGTGGGGATTACATTGAACCAGTAGATTGCTTTTGGCAGGATTGCCATTTTTAGTTCATTGATCCTACCTATCCACGTACATGGGAGATCTTTACATTTTCTGAGGGCTTCTTTAATTTCTTTCTTTAAAGACTCAAAGTTCTTGACATAGAGGTCTTTTACTTGTTTGGTTAGCATTACCCCAAGGTATTTTATTTGATATCCTTTTGTTGTCTTATTGCTCTAGCTAAAACTTCAAGTACAATATTGAAGAGGTATGATGAGCATGGGCAGCCTTGACTTTTTTTCTAATTTTAGAGGAATAGTGTTGAGTTTTTCTCCATTTTGTTTGATGTTGGCTGTTGGTTTGCTGTATATAGCTTTTATTATGTTTAGGTATGTTCCTGTTATCCCTGATCTCTCCAAGACCTTTATCATGAAGGGGTGTTGGATTTTGTCAAAGGCTTTGTCAGCATCTAGTGAGATGTGATTTTTGTTTATATGGTGGATTATGTAGATGTATTTTTGTATGTTGAACTATTCCTCAATGCCTGGGATGAAGCCTACTTGATCATGGTAGATGATTTTTCTGTTGTGTTCTTGGATTCCATTTATTGAGTATTTTTGAATTAATGTTCATGGGGGATACTGGTCTGAAGTTCTCTTTCTTATTTGTGTGGTTTGGGTATCAAGGTTATTGACATCTTGTAAAAACAGTTTGGCAATGACCCTTCTCTTTTTACTGCATGGAATACTTTGAAGAGAATTGGCATTAGCTCTTCTTTGAATTTTTGGTAGAATTCCTCACTGAGGACTTCTGGTCTTGTTTTTTTTTTTTTTTTTGGTTTGGAAACTTTTGATGACTGCTTCTATGTCTTTAGGTGTTATAGGTCTATTTAAATTGCTTATCTGTTCTTGATTTAATTTGGTAAGTGATATCTATTCAGGAAATTGCTCATTTCCTTTAAATTGTCAAATTTTGTGGAGTACAGGTTTTCAACGTATGACCTCATGATTTTCTGGATTTCCTCAATATCAGTTGCATTGTTATGTTCCCCTTTTCATTTCTGATTTTGTTAATTTGCACATTCACACTCTTCTATTTGGTAAATTCGAATAGAGGTTTGTCTATCTGGTTGATTTTCTCAAAGAACCAACTCTTTGTTACATTAATTCTTTGTATTGTTTTCCTAGTTTCTACTTTATTGATTTCAGCCCTCAATTTGATTATTTCCTGGTGTCTACTCCTCCAGGATGAGTTTGCTTCTTTTTGTCCTAGAGCTTTTAGTTGTGCTGTTAATTCTCTAGTGTGAGTATTCTACAGTTTCTTCATGTGGGCACTTAGTGCTATGAACTTTCCTCTTAGTACTGCTTTCAAAGAGTCCCATAAGTTTAGGTATGCTGTATCTTCATTCTCATTGAATTCTAGGAAGTCTTTAATTTCTTTTCTTATTTCTTCTTTGCACATTATTCAATTTTCATGATTTTGTAGCATTTCTGTAATTTGTGCTCTTGATGATTTCTAATTTTAAAGCATGGTGGTCTGATAAGATACATGGAGTTATTCCATTTTTTTGTACCTGTTGAGGTTTGATATGTTGCCAAGTGTGTGGTCAATTTTTGAGAAAGTTCCATGTGGTGCCGAGAAGAAGGTATATTCTCTTTTGTTTGGATGGAATGTTTTATAGATGTCTGTTGAACCCAATTGGGTCATAACTTCTATTAGTTCCTTTGTTTCTTTGTTGAGTTTCTGTCTGGTATTTCTGACTAGTGGTGAGAGTGGAGTGTTGAATTCTCCCTGTATAAGTGTGTGAGGTTTTATGTGTGTTTTATATTTTAGTAATGTTTCTTTTATGAGCATGGATGCCTTTGTATTTCAGACATAGATGTTCAGAATTGAGACTTCATCTTGGTGGATTTCTCCTGTGATGAGCATGAAATAACATCCTTCATCTCTTTTGATTGATTTTAGTTTAAAGTCTAATTTGTTAGATAGTAGGATTGCTACCCTTGCTTGTTTCTTGGGTCTATTCTCTGGTATCTGCTGCAGTCTGTAGTTCCCAGGCCTCAGCTGGTTGTGTGCAGAGCACAGGAAGGCTGCCTGGAAATAGGCCTTAGGGTGGGTGAAGAAAGAGACTAGGATGCTGGCAGTCTCTGATTGGGTTGGCTCCCACCGGGATGGGAACCACAGGGGCAGTCCTAGGTTTCAGTTTCTTTTTTTTTTTTTTTTTTGTGCAGGGCACAGGAAGGCCAGCTGGAAACAGGCCTAGACTTGCCTAGTCTTGTGGGCAGAGAAAAGGACTAGGTAAGTCTCTGGGTGCATTGGGTCTTGCTGAGATGGGAACCAGAGTGCCAATCCCCAGGCCTCTGCTGGTTGTGGGCAGGGCACCTAGACTAAATCTCTTGTTATTTAATTAAGACATCCGCACCTAAAACCAAACATCCTATAGTAGGCTTGCCTTAGACCTTGGAAGAGTCAAGATAGTTTTGAACTCTGTGACCTTGAGTCAAAATGAATTGAAATCATTTTTTGGACCCCAACACCATCATCGCCATCTTGATGTCTGACTGTCATTCTCTTTAGCAGTTCGCCAAATAGCTGTGAAATCAGGAACATGTTTAGAATATACGTATTGTGAATTAATGTCACTTGGGCTATTAATAGTCAAAGTGCACAAGAATTTTCACCTCCATTTTAAACATAGAAGTAACTTCTAAATTGTGAACCTTAGGTCCCAGTGTCAATCTGCCTTAATGAATAATTTGCAACTATTAGGATTCAGAAAAATAGTTAATGAATATTATTTTCTGTAGATGAAACCAGGACAGGGGCCAGGTATATGGAGTCATGAATTTTTCTCCATGAGTATTAAGACCATGTTTCATGGAAAATTATTATCCTCTCTCTATTTCTTGTTGTCCATAAAAATTTATTCTAGGAAAAGTATTCACATATAAGGGTTTTTTTATAATTCCTTTTTTTCTGCATATGTGTATTTGAACATATGTCTGTGGAGGTGTACATGTATATGTGTATGTGTGCACATGGAGGCCAGAGGTTGATGTCTGATGTCTTCCTCAATTACCATCTACCTTACTTTATGATGTAGAGTCTGTCGATGAAGCTTGCTAATTCTTTTTGATGCAAAAGCAAAGAGTCTTTTATTGAAGTTATTTAATGAGCGAAACCCATTAGCTTGGCCCTTCATCCCTCCACCATGGTGGATGGTTGGAGAAAGACCCCAAGCAACCTTGAGGCAGGGATCTTAAAGGGCAGCATGAGGGGAATGTCTAGGGTTATGAAACAGTTTCAGGATTGGTATGCTTCCAGGTTTGGAAAACGTGCCCTGTGTTTATTGGTCAGCTGGTTGCTATGGCCCATAGGCCCTCCCAGGGCAGTTGCTATGCTCTGCATGTCACTGTTGTGCACTTGTCCGTAAAGTACACCCAGAGATGTAAAGCACAGCCCCGCCAGCTAGCTTCTGATTGGCTTCTTGCCACCAGGAGGGCATTTGATCTCCTAGTGACCAGGACAGGAGCAACAAGGTCATACAAGCACATTGAGGCATGTCATGGGTGCTAAAATGGGGAGGGTGGTCACTACATTCCCCGATTCTTGAAGTACCCATGACAGGACTCAATCCTGAGTCCTGCCTGTTATGGGCTCAAAGGGGTGTTAACAGGCCCTGTCATTAGCCGACAATTTTTTTGAGGGGGTGACCTTTGCATCTGTATATTGCCCCCTATGTAAGGGAGTTTTCTTTTGACTTAGCATCTCAACCAGGGAAAAGGGGCGACATATTCTTTTCCATGCTACTTCCTGCTGATCTTGGGATGCAGTTAGGGGACCCAAGAAGGCTGAAATGGTAGTCAAAAGCAAAAAGGAAATTCTGGCAATGGTGTATCTATCAGGAGCAGCTGGTTGGCAGACTCTGTTGAAGAGACAGGGGGTGTCCACATCAGCTGGACTGGTTCACATCCACAGCAAGTCCAGGGCTCGCAGTCTTTAGGAGCAGGCTGTAGTCAGCAACCGATGCTCACATGTGTCTGCCAGAAGCAGAAACCTGTTAAGACATGTTTAACCTGGGAACAGAAATTAAAACTTAAATATTTAATTGGAACTCTTTAGACCTATAGCTTTATTGATCAAACAGGGTAGGAGTCCCAAGATCAGGGGACAAAATCCCATCCTCAGGAACAGACAGGTGGGATAACATAGGTTGTACTTAGCTGAAGTCCTTTTGACCTGTGAGAAGTGGATCCAAGCTGTATGATTTTTGATTCTCTGAAGCCTATGTAAATTTTAAACACATTAGCATTATCAGTCTGTACTGAAATCCACATTGTAGAAAAAGCAGATATCTGGATATCTGTACTTTTGAGTCATAGCAGAAACTGCAGATTTTATGTTAGAAGTGTACATTTGTCTTCTATCCAGAGAGTCAGGTATGGATTAGACAGAGGTGTCTTTGGCCTGATGGAAAGCCCTTTAAGTTTATACTTAGATGATAACTAAAATAAACCTAAAAACCTTGAGCTTGTGATTGAACAGCAGATCTTACATTTTTACATTCTCTGATCCTTATTGAGGAGCCATATTAAAGCTTGATTTTTATATAAATAAAATGAACTACCAGTCTTGTGGATTTGGCTGCCTGATGTTGTCAAGCTGACAACCATTAATACTTTCAGAGATCTGAGAAGGATAAATTCTGTACAGTTTTAAAATCTACTAAAAAGTGACAGGTACCAGTCCATATACAGCCATACCCAAGTCTCTTTCATTAGCATTGGAGGCACAAGTATCAGGAACAGCATCAATCTTCTCCATGCCTGTAAGGTGAGAGTTTTCTTTTTCTCTGTGGAAGAGAAACATGGAAAAAAACTGACCTTATTTTGTCTTGGCAAAGGGGGTGCAATCAATTTTCCAGTGTCCAGCAGCTTTGTCCACGGTCTGGGTCAGGTCCTGGAAGCAGCGGGTGTCACCTCTGAGCATCTTGCTCACTGGTCAGCATTGTCATAATCCAGGTACAGGAAACAGGGTGCCTCATAATCTTCTTTGGAGACTTTGGGTCATGTTGGGGAAGTCCTTTGTCAATACAGCACTGCTGGCCAATAGGAATCTAGATAGGTGGGACTAGGAGTCCAGGAGGACTCTGGGAAGAAGAAACACAGGGAGTCGAGATGTAACGCCATGGGGTAGGAAGCCCGGAAACTTCTCCAGTAAGAGACATACTTAGATTAACAATTATGGGGTAAATACTTAAGTCAGAGCTAGCCAGTAAGAAACAAGCAAGGCCAACAGTTTCATAATTAATATAGCCTCCTGTGTGTTTATTTGGGACTGATGCGGCTCTGGAATCAGGCTGGCAGGAAGGCTTCTCTCAAGGAAAAAGCTTCTCTTTACAGGGTCACTGTCAGGATCTGGCAGTCTGTCTGATATTATAAACTTTTAAATTAACATTTTAAATGCCATGTTCTGCAAGTCTCTGAAGCATAAGAGGTTTGTCTGCCTTAAGCTTAACTGTTGAAAATAAAATGTTTTAACTTTTATTTTCTTAACATCTTACATTAAGTTAGCAGCTTTTACAAAACTAAAACTTTACATTATCAGGTTTAGCTTTAAAAACAAAGATTTTAAATTGAAGCTCTTTAAGTACAAACATTAAAAATGAAAACATTTTAAAAGCATAAATATCTTAGCTGGGCGGTGGTGGCACACGCCTTTAATCCCAGCACTCTGTGAGTTCGAGGCCGGGCTGGACCAATAGCCTCCAAAACAATACAGAGAAACCCTGTCTCGTAAAAAACAAAAAACAAAAAATAAAAAAAACCAAAAAACCCATAAATATCTTATAACTTTATAAATTTAAACATTTTAAAATCTGTTCTTAAAATGAAATTTTAAAATCCCTTAATTTTTTTTGTAATATTGAAAATGAAAATACACTCTAGGCCTTTAAAACTATTATCATCTGGGTGACTGTTAAATTACAAAGCTTAGCATTTTTATGTATAGAAGCATTAACATTTTAAATCTTAATTAAAAATAACTTGTTTATAGGATGGTGCCTCATAACTTCCATGTGGTCACTTTTAGTCAAGATGGCAGTTTAAGATCTTTTTTAACTTTCGCAAAATGGCTACCAGCAGGCCATGTGGTCAGCTTGCCATGTGACTGACCACAAAATGGTGGCGACCGGCACCATTTTTGTTTTAGCTCTATGCTTGTAACAAAACTTAGATTATGTCAGAAAACAGATAGAGGTTTTTTTTTTTAACAAAACAAGCATATGTAATTTTCTTTTGAGAAATAAACAGAAGTTTTTAAGCAGAATTAAATTAATATGATCAAAATTTTAACTTACATTACCAATTTTTAAAATTTAGTATTTGTATATATGAAACACCACAGCAAACAGCTTACATTTTCCCTTTCTTCTTGTGGTTATGATAACTTTAAGGCCATTCCATTTCTGCAGAAAGACTGGATTTGGCCAAATGGCTTACCTGCCCCCACCACTGTGTGCCCGGGCAAGGAGCTCTGGCAGAAGGGAAAGTTGGCAGATGGCTTCTTTACCAGCATGCCATGTGCGTGGGGCAGAGACAGAGAGAGAGACAGAGAGAGAGAGAGAGAGAGAGAGAGAGAGAGAGAGAGAGAGAGAGAGAGAGAGACCCGCATCCCCACATCCTGCACACCTCACAGGTAGGCAGTTGAGGATGAGAGAGACCCTGCACCAGCCAGGCTCAGCTGTGAGGGCTGCAGCAGCAGTTGGAGTTCAGAGCAGCTGCCTCACTGTGAGCACAGGGACAAGAGACCCTGCTGTAGCATGCTCTAACCCATGGCACACAGCAGGAGGGACTCCTGCCATGCACTCCACGTGCTCAGGGCAGCAAGAGACGACCCCTGACCCACACAATGTGCGAGGGCAGGTAAGGACAGAGAGAGAGATAAGATGGGCCAGCATCTGGCTGGGCTTGGCCAAAGCCTGCAGCTGAAGGACCAACTTATTAGAAAAGCACCCAGCTGGAGTCCAGAGCGGCAGCTGTTCCATCAGAGCTCTTGGGTGCCAGAGTCAGGACAAACAAAGGCTTAACAACCACATAGCACATTACAAACAGACTAGACACACTAGGGCCCTCTTCAGAATCTACAGAATCTTGCAAGAACGTTTAGTGAGATGGCCAGTCAAATGGGATGACTCGGGTCCCCTGACCAAGTGACCTTGGCAACTCAATCCCAATTGAGCCCCCTTCTTTGGGTTCTCTTCCTATAGACTGCCCTGAAAGAGGCATTGGGGCATCCCCCTTAATCCTCTGTTCCCTAAATCCTTGTAGACCTAATTGCAGATCTTGCTAGCATACCCACAGAAACATAAAATCATGCAAACTGACACAAAACATAGTGCTCAGGACCTGCCAAGCATGCATGGCACTAGCAGGCTGAGAATCACAGCAAATCAGAGAACAAGCCTGTTTGAGATAACAAGCCTGCTCGGCCGGTTGGTCTCCCAACCAGCTGGAGATGAAACACAGCCCACTCAGCTGTGTTTCAATCCATTGGGTTCTCCGAACCACAAGCAGAGGGCAGGCTTCACAGAAACCAGAGCTTAAACAGCTAGAAACAAAGACCAAAGTTTTAACAGCCAGGGACAGAAAGCAGAACTTGTAAGACTTGCCCAGGTGAAAACAGAAAGTCACCTGACGTGGCACCACATGACTCAGCGAGAAGGGGTGTGGTGGTGGATTTTGGGGATCCTGGGTGAGACTCCAAATGTTGTGCTCAAATTCTGAACCCCCAAATCATCAAGAGGCCCATTTCAATGCAAAAGCGAAGAATCTTTTATTGAAGTTATTTAACAAGCTAAACCCATTAGCTCAGGCCCTTCATCCCTCCACCATGGTGGATGGCTGGAGAAAGACCGAAGCTTGCTAATTCTGTTGGTGCAGTTAACCAGTTTGTCCAGTGGACCACTCTCCTACACCTCTGCCTCTGGGCACTGGCATAGCAGTCTGCCCAGTGTTAAGTTTTATGTCTTGCATCCACACCTTGTTTCCCTTCTTTCCTTTTTGGCCATCAAAAATGTCATTCCTTTTTATATATGATTATCTTTTAGGGCATGTATCAAATTGTAAACAGCATTAGTGTAGCTGGGGAGCCTTCCAAATGTTCCATTAACTGTTAATAGGAACATTAAGTAGGGAAAAGAAACTCCAAGTAGGCGTGGAGTCTGTTAGGGTTAGACCTCATTGTAATCTCTTTCTGGCAGTCCTGTCAGGCTACTTGAAAGGGAGTCACTCTACTCAGAAGTGACTCTGCTAGGAATTGGGGACATGTCTGGAAATATTGGGTGGATCATGCCCTTCTGCATCCAGAGGAAGAAGCTGCAATGGAAGATTGTGGGGAGATGTTCCCTGAAGAGCACCACAGCCTGGAGATTAAGGAGCTTGCATTTGGATGTTAGGAAAGGACTCTGAGGACAGTCTTAGTGTAGCTTTCTGTGCTGCCAAATAACTCAAGTGCCAGCTACATTATAGAGCATTTGGTCGAAACACCAGAGGAATAAATTTCAAAAAGGGGTAAATTTGAATGAGTGATCTAGAGCAATAACAGACTTAACTAAATTACCAACACTCCAGTGACCCTGGGTGTATTGATTCTGTAGCAGTACAAGCAGATTTCAACATAGCTTTAAATCCTTAATAAAAATTCTATCTGCTTTTATACTTTTATTGACAAAATAATGCAAATTTGCCCCTTAAATTCCAATGGAAACCTAACTCCTTCTTTGAAGGATTTAGTGCCTGTTTTATAGGTAGGGGTTTTGTACAAATTAAATAAAATATTGGCTTAGCAAGTAGAAACATTCCCACCTGTGCCTACAGGTAATGTAATCAATACCACATATTATATGAGGGTAGACTCTGGATGTAGCATTAATAATTATCCTTGCTGTCTTATCAAATGCCCGGTTTCTTTATAGCACCAAGGCAAACATCCATTCATCTTAAAAACAATGTACTAGTGATCTACATGCTGTCTATCATAACAGTCTAGGTAATGAAGTAGGAGCAAGAAACTACAAAGTCTCACTGGTTTAGAAAAGTCAAGGTTTACTTCTGGCTTAGCTACTTGTCTATTGGGTGTTAGATCTCACACATACATTGCTTTACTTTAGGAGACAGAGTGATAGAGCTGGTTCTGCCTGACACACTGCCCATCTTATAACTAAAGAACAGAAAACTGTGGGAGTCCATGAGATGGATTTCGAAGTTTCTTCTTGACAATGTGACTCTTCAGATCATGTTACATTGGTCAGTGCCAGTGCCATGGCCAATCTTATATTTTTGGTTGTGAGCCTAGGCTTTAATGAATGAACCATCTCTTCAGCCTTGCCATAGCCAATCTTTTTTTTTTTTTTTTGGTTTTACCAGACAGGGTTTCTCTGTATTGTTTTGGAGGCTGTTGGTCCAGCCCAGCCTCGAACTCACAGAGATTCACCTGCCTCTGCCTCCCGAGTGCTGGGATTAAAAGCATGCGCCACCACCGCCTGGCTGCCATAGCCAATCTTGACACTTAAAAGTACAGGTGTGTAATTCTAACCTAGTCATGACTAGAATGACTTATGTAAATGTACTGTGCCTAAGGTGTGAAAGGTAAAACTCTAAGAAGATGAAGTAAGTATAAGGCACACTAACAGAACCCACCAAACAGAAGCAATGAGACTAGAGTGAGATGTGAAATGTAATTGGTGTTTTCAATTCACAAGGAATAAATGTAGATCCAGATGCTTATCTCAGTATTATTACTAATATTAATAGGGAAAAGATTGATATGACTTAAAGAGGAATTAGAGTATACTTGGCAGTTCATGAGAGATACAAACAGAATGGGAATGCACGAGATACTTAACTTGTTGAATGAATGTATATAACTGTAAATAGTAGGTTAAAATGTGTGCAAAAGTACTTACCAGGGCTTAAAGAGACATAAACCTGTAATTGTAATTTCACAGAAGAAATCATGTTAGATTGAGACATTTTGGAATGATGTAAAGAGCTGGGACATTTTTCAACAGTATGCAATATCTAAGGTCTTCTAGCAGTAGGTGTGGTCAGGTGACTGACTATTTAGAAACCAGGAACTCTCCTAGTCTTGGATAAGGCTAGTGATATGAAAGGCTAGAGGCCTTCAGATTTTGGAGAGCTCATGACAATATCATCTAAAGGGCTGGCATCCATGGGTGGCCAAGGTAGTAGCAGATCTTAGAGGGGTTTAGAGGGGTAATGACATGATACCGACTTAGTAAGTGTCTCAGCCTCTGTGCAATGCTTTATTTATGAGTTGGGTCTGATGAAGACAGGATATGTGAAAGTAGCTATATACCATTCATCAAACAGGGCTGTTAAAGGGCCCTGATAGAGTAGGAGTAACTAGAGAAGAACACAAGGAGCAAATATCCAGTAAATGAGAACAGAGCTTCTAGAATAGAAAATGTGATCCACAGAAGATTGTGGTCACTGTAGACTGTCTCCTATGCATACCAGGATCCTTCTTAACTTGACTCCTGTTTCACTGACGCACCTTGAACATAAATCCAAGATGTGCTCATACTGCACACTTATGAACAAGCTTCTCTCTAGGGACCACAGAGATGACTCCGTGGTTAAGAGTCATCAAGAGTGCACATTGCTCTTGCAAGGGACCCAAATTTGGTTCCAGGACTCGGGATGAATGGTTTATAACCCTTTGTAACTCCAGGACACTAGACACTGTCTTCTTACCTGTGGGGAAACCTGTACTCACATGTACATACCAACCCCACCTGCCAAAAACACACATAATTAAAATCTAAAATATTTAGAAATAAAAGAAAAATAAGACTGTCCTTTAGCTAGGAGTGACATATTTGTTTCTTATTCAAACTGTCATTACAGATAGCATGGCATTTCACACAAATCTCTTTTTGGCTGTTGCACCTGAAACTATGTAATTTATTTAAATATTGCATAAACTGACATTGCTTCCATGAAGATCTAAGTTGAATGTATATATAAAATTTAATTGATAAAAATATTGCTATCCACATAGATAAGGGGAGAAGATACAGGATTAAGAGAAATATTGACAGTTTCTGTATTTAGAGTTTTAAACCTCACATGGTGCAGCTTCAAGGAGATGAGACAGATGCAGACTCTGTAGCCTGATCTTCCAGAGCCTAGAGGTGGTTTCATTTGCTTAGCAGTTGGGTAACTAAGTATCTTAGTTCCCTCCTCTGTAATAGCTGGATAATAAAATAGCTAGCAATCTCATTAGGTCCCTGGGTGGCCATAATGACTCCTAAAATCAACTATGTACCCAAAATTCACAGAGTTAAGGCCAAAGTTGTCTGTTAGTCTCTCCTCATTTCAAACAGTACTCTCAAGTTTGGGGTCCCTGGTCTGCCTTCTATGCAGAGCAGCTAGGTACAAATCTGAAATGCTGGCTTCTCCCTAAGGTTTAGAGATAGTCTGAGGTTGTAGAGTATAGTCTTCCTTGGCAGTTGTGTGGGCTCTACTGTGCTGTCTGAACCCCCAAATAGCACACAGGACACTATATTAATTATAAAGCTGTTGGCAGTTTGCTTGGTTTCTTACTGACTATCTCTGACTTAAGTATTTAACCCATAATTGTTAATTTAAGTATTTCTCTTACTGGAGAAAAGGGTCCGGACCTCTTACTCTGGCAGTCTACGTGGTGTCTGCCTCTGTGTCTCTCTTTCCCAGAATCCTCCTCAACTCCTGGTCCCACATATCTTGCTTCCCTATTGGCCAATAGTGCTTTATTGACATATACGCAGGACTTCCCCATCATGAAGTTGTCAAACTCAAGTATATGCTGTGCTTGTGAATACAGTTTTAAAGAAACAAAGAGATTCAGGGGCAGCCTATGGGAGAGAGATGCATTGGACATGATCTGGCAGGATCTCAGAGTTCAAGTCTTTTACTCATCCTTCTCTTGTGGTAGCGTAGACATTAGTACTTGTGCCTACCACATTATGTGATCCTCTTTTGGGACCACAGTTTTCCTTGAGTTTTATTACATCAACATGAATGACTGAAAAATTCAACTCAGTCTGCTGCCATTCTCCCCTTGTCTGATACCTTGTGGCTCAAACCCCACCCCATAACTGGTTTTTGAGATGCTACTAAATCTTCATCTTCTGTTCCTCACCACTTTGCCACATGTCTATGGTGTTTTGAATTTGTTTTAAAATCAAGAACTTTTTCAGATGACTTAGTTAGTTGTCTTGTGAAGAAGTATTCTGATTCACTCTGTGTTATTGCCCAGATCATTTTTATAGTCTCCCAAGAGACTGAGACCTTCAGTAATTGGTGTTATAGCTCCATTATGAGAATAATAAGGGCGAAAAGGAGTGGTGGCTTAGAATTTCCATTGCTGTGAAGAGACACTATGAACACAGCAATTCTTATAAAGGAAAACATTTAATTGGTTCTGGCTTACAGTTCAGAGGTTTGGTCTAATATTGGAAAGCATGGAGGCTTGTAGGCAGACAGTGGTGCTGGAGAAGTAGCTGAGAGTCTTACATTTTGCAGGTAACAGGAAGTCGACTGAGACTCTTGGTGGTATCCTGTGTATAGGAAACCTCAAAGTATGCCCCTGCAGCAACACACTTCCTCCAACAAGACCACACTTACTCCAACAAAGCCACAACTCCTAATAGTGCCACTCCCTGGTAAAAAAACATTCAAATCTATGAGCCTATTCAAAAACATCACAGATGGTGAAAGAGTGAATGGGTATAATATAATGGCTACTAACTATTATTTTCTTAGTTTTCATTGTCTTCTGAAAATTACTTGTTTAGTTTATTAAATGTAATGATATAAATTTATATTACTATTATTTGTTAATAAAATATAGCAAGTTAGAAAGTTTGGTATCTATAATAGTACCTGCATCTATATCTGTATTTGTCGTCTATTTAGCTAATAGAATAGGTATGGAATACTGGGCATTTTTACACTTTAAAAATATTACAGTGCTTTGTGATTACCTAAGGCTAAGTAATAGCCTGCAGCATTTTTCAAATGTATTTGCCCAGGTGATCATTTTTTTAGAAAGTGCAATATCTATTAGTGTCCTTATCTGTCTTAAATATAATACCCATTAGGCCCTAAGGGACACAGAACAAAGATAAAAAACAAACAATCCCCAAATCTGACCAAAGGCAAGTGTGGTATCCTGACATTCTCACACAGAAATGATTTGACTTGATGTTTTGTTCTGGTTGTCTTTCTATTTGAAATGCTGGCGTGCAGCAGAAGAAATATCAAATTTAAACAGCTAGAATGTCAGCTGACTTAACAAGAGTCTAATGCTGAAGGAGAAGACAAAAACTCCAGGAAGTGCACACAGAATCTGTGTTCAGTGGACTGTAGCAATAGTTGTTCCTAGGACGACCATTAAAGAAAATATTGCTCCTGTTCCTTTAAAAATACATTTTTACAGTGCTCCTTGTTTAAATCCTTTGTTTTGCTGATAAACCTGAGTTCCTTGGAAGACTGATCCCCATGAGACATCTTATGCCCTTGTAGGTGGATGACTAGAAAGATGCCTGTATTGTGAAGCAAAGAATCTGCTGACTGGGGACCAGGGGCCACTTATCAGCTCTTACTCTAGGCAAACTTTTTACATTTCCCCGAACTTAAATTTGCTCAGGTGTAAAGTAGAGATGGGAATGTCTGCCTCAAAGGATTGTGGTACAAATTAAATGAAACCAAATAAATTAAACATGTGAATCTACCTAGCACTTGCCCAGGAGATGTCTTTGATTTTTGAGCAAAGGTGTTTTTAATTAATTTCCTCAATTATTGTGATTTAAAGGCTAAGGAATCCATTGTTATAATCGTCATAGTGGTTGTGTCAGTCCCCCTCACACCCCCCCCCCCAGTTGAGTTTCCCTAAGCTTTTGTCTGCCAATGATCTGCTATACTTTGAACCTTACAGCTAGTAAGGCCATACAGTAAAGGAGAGTGGGAACAAGAGGTCTGAATAAGGTAACTGAATACTCATTTTTTTAAGAGAGAAATTTCATTGAGTGGCAGGGACTGAGACCTGATTGAGAGGTTGCTGAATCAGAGAGAATTCCTTTAAGTAGCTGATGGATAGAGAGGCAAAAGAGTTTGGGAGGGAGGCTGAAAAGCTTCAGGCTAAGGATGTTTGCTGTTGGTTTGCATCTTGTTTAGGATCTCACCCCCAGATTCGGCTATGACACCTTTGCATCTCTTGTGTTTGCTTTTGTTTTTGAGACAGGGATATTCTGTGTAGGTAAGGCTGGACTTGAACTTGAGTTTCCTGCTTCAGCCTGCATTCCAAGTGCTGAGACTGTAGTCATTCACTGCCATGCTTGTGACAACCTTGCATTCCCTATATGTCATAATGGATGAAGAAGATGGCAGGAAGGGAATTGATGGGGAAAGGAGAGCTATTTCAAGTTAGGCTCTATCACTGGCTGCCCGTGTAAGCCTTGGGGACAGTTCTCACTTCCCAAGTACCTATAATAGGGAGGTACTCCCATCTGCCTTATGCTCTTCATGGCTTTGGGGTGAAGATCATTTTAATAAGGCCTGTCAAACACCTTGAAAATTACAGAGTGTATGATCCAAAATGAGTACCAAGCAATCTCTTTAGAAAAATGGTTTCTTTGTCCGAGATGATTGCATCTCTAGCTGATGCTATGAAAATGTTGCCTTCCTGTTTATGAAGAAAAAGTCTGATTCCTGAAGCATTGATTGATCTGAATTGAACTGGTGGAGCACTAACCCAGCAAATGTGCTTTCAGATTACATGGCGAATCACTTGCACTGTTTATGAGCTGAGAGTCCTTGCCTGCTCTCGGAGGATGCTCGGGCTCTCTGCTAGTGGCTTTCATTACTTACCCACCGGCTGTGCTGCCTGTCAGATCTGCGCTCTTCATTGCGCAGTTTAACCGTATCTCTCGGTAATTTTCTGACTGACAAAATTGCTTGCTCTTTGTTTTCATGGATATAAACGGTACCCACTTAAGCCCCATTTATACAGGGAGAAGAACGGCTGTTCAGAAACCTGGCGTCAAACACTGCTTTCCCAAACCATGTTGTGTTTTGAGCCCTGTGCTCTAAACAGAGCCAAAAGTTAAAAATGTTCATTTTGAGCTGAGAGGCTGTGAGAGATCCTCTAACATAGAGTCTGAGGTTTGGGCTGGAGAGATGGCTCAGATGTCAAAGGCTAGGCTCACAACCCGAAACACGAGTCCGAGGTTTGATGTAACCCTTTACATTCTGATTTCGATTTTGAACTTGTTTTTGGTCACTGTTTGCCTTAGATGAGACTGATGGGGGGAAAATACCACATTTACCAAGTTCTAGAAACTCTCATATAGTATAAACATTTTAGAATTGTATTTTAATTAGCTAATTTACGTGTGTGTGTGTGTGTGTGTGTGGTGTGGTGTGTTCACACAAATGCGTGCCATAGTTCATGTGTGGTCGGAAGACAACTTGCTGTAGTTCACTCGTTTCACAGCATAGATCCAGGAAGTCAAACCCAGGCGTTATATTATTCTAATGAACTTTGACATATAGGCATATAAATGTGGTTTAGAATTGTGAATGTGGATCTAATGAACATAGATTGGCTGTGGTCAGCCAAGCATATTAAATGGTTGCACAGAACATATGAAAATGAATGCAGACTCAGACACAGGGATCCAATGTCCTCTTCTGGTCTTCATTGCCACCATATGCAAGTGGTACACAGACCACTTGTGCATGCAGATAGAAGACCCATGCATATGAAATAAAAAGACAATTAAAATGTCTACACCTGAATAATTATCACACAGTCTAGGTCATGAACATATCTATCACCTCAAACATTTTTAAAAAATTTATTTATTTTTATTTTATATGCATTGGTGTTTTGCTTGCATGTATGTTTGTCTGTGTGAGGGTGTCAGGTGCCCTGAACAGACAGTTGTGAACTGCCATGTAGGTGCTGGGAACTGAACCCAGGTCCTCTGGAAGAGGAGTCAGTGCTCTTAACCTCTGAACCATCTCTCCAGGCCCCCTCAAACATTTTTTTTGTGTCCCTTGGAATTACCCTTCTTTTCCTCCCTGCTTCCCTCTTCCCAGCTACCCAAAGAACTGCTTACTGTTGCTATAGAATTGCTCCCATTTTCTATAAATGAAACCATAGAGTCTACATTTGTTTTTTTTCATCTGTCAATGAACATGCTCATTTCAATATTTATGCTTATTATCAGCATATTAATATTACATTCCTTTTTACTTGCTGATAGCATTCTGGTGTATGAATATGCCATCCTTTACTGAATTTCTTTGAATCTTTGGGTTGTTTCCAGCTCTTAGTTACTGAACATAAAGCTCCTATAAAATAGTCCAGTGGAAGCCTTTAAATAGGATTCATTTTTTGAGTTTTTTTATTTTTTATTATTTATTTTAAATTTAAATTAGAAACAAGGTTGCTTCAAATGTCAATTCCAGGTCTCTCTCCATTACCCTCCTCTCCTCCCGTGCCCTCCCACCAATCCCCCCAATATCCCCTCATTTCCCCAGGGAGGGTGAGGCCCTCTATGAGGGTGTCCATAGTCTGTCATTTCATCCAGGGCAGGGTCTAGACCCTCCCCCAAGAGTTCAGGGTGAGAGTGCATCTCTCATTGTTGGATGGGAGTCCAAAGTCCATTTGTAAACCCGGGTTAAATACTGATCTACTACCCAAGTTCAATAGATTACCTAGGCCTCCTCACTGACATCCACGTTCAGGGGGTCTTGATCAGTCCCATGCTGGATTCCCAGGCTGATGCCTGGGATTCAAGAGTTAACCTTTGTCAGGTCAGCTGTTTCTGGGGGTTAAACCAGCCCAATCTTAATCCCTTTGGTCATCAGTCCTCCCTCTCTGTCACTGGCTTTCTTGAGTCAGCTCAGTGCTTAGCTGTTGGAGTCTGCCTCTTCTTCCATCAGCCACTGAATGAAGGTTCTTTTTCCCAGACTCTCTGGCCATCGGATTGTAGGCTGGCACTCCCCAGATCTGTGTCTAAAATCCATATATGAGAGAGTACATGCCATGTTTCTCTTTTTGTGACTGGGTTACCTCACTCAGGATGGTTTCTTCTAGTGCCATCCATTTGCCGGGAAATCTCAGGATTCCATTGTTTTTTTTCTGCTGAGTAGTACTCCATTGTGTAAATGTACCACATTTTCTCTATCCACTCTTCGGTTGAGGGGCATCTAGGTTACAAATAGCCAGAACTTAAACAGGGTTCATTTTAAATGTAACATGTAATGAAGATCAAAGTTTTTTTACTGTTATTTTTTCAAAGAGGTATTTAATTGTCCCAGCATCATTTATTACAGCACACCATTTTTTTCTCTGATTGTCTCTCGTTCCTAGTTCAGATTCAGTTGCCCATATGTGTGGTTCTGAGTGGTCCATCTGTCCCACACTGACTTATTTGTCTCCAGACCTTTCTCTCTCACTGTCCTGATTTTGATGGTCTTATTGCTGACCTTGACAGTTTATTATAAACTCTCAGCTTTTTTTCCTGTTCAAAGTTTGCTTCTGGTCCATCTAGGGCTTTGCATTTTCATTCAATTTCTGAAAATTGCTTGTCAGTTTCTGACAATAATTTCCTAGGGTTTTGGTTGTGTTTTTTAATGGGATACACCTCAGTTTTGGAGAGAATTAAAATCAGAATCACTGCAAGAGTTTTTCAGTGTGGCAGTGGTTAGATCTATCTACTTTCTCCTCTAATTCCCCTTGGGAGTGTAATGTAGTTTTAAGTATGCTGATCTTTTCTGTGTTTTGACAGGTTGGTTTACCTGCCTATATCTCACTTTTATTGAGTTATTTGAAAGTATAAACTATATTTGGAGAGCACATTTAGGTTTATAATAAAGTTGGTAGACTATGCAAAGTCCCCATATCCCAGTGACTCTCAACCTTCCTAATGCTGTGACCCTTTAACACCATCCTCAAATTGTGGTGATGCCCACCCCACCATAAAATTATTTTGTTGCTGCTTCTTAGCTGTAATTTTGCTACTGTTATGTATTGTAATGTAAATATCCGATATGCCACCCCAAAGGGGTCACGACCCATTGGTTGAGAACAACGGCCACATACTTAGTTCTTGCTATGCATAACCTTCTGCTATAGCTGGCATCCCGTATCTCAGTGGTGTAGGTACCACAGCTGGGACACTCACTTCCTGATTGTCATTCAGAGCTCATAGCTAACTAAGAGTCCACTCTGAGTGCAGTCTGTGGGTTCTGGAAATCTTTGAAGGCACCTACCCACCGTTAGAGCATCATGTAGAATAATATCAGTGTCACAAAACTCCTCTGTGCTTTTCGTGTTCTTTTCCCACTCTCACTGGCAGTCATGGCTCTTACTACCATCTTCATAGTTTACCGTGTCAGCACACCATGGTTGGACTCATATGGTAGGTAACATTTTCTTGACTAATTTCATGAAACGATGTGCATTTAAAAGCCTTCTTTGCCCTTTACTGGTTTGGTAGATGATTTATGTCTTTTTCACTTTTTTCCCTCAATATATGTTTTTATTTAAATTAGAAACAGGATACTTCACATGTCAATCCCTCTCCTACCCCTTCTCCCTTGTCCCTCCGCCAGTCTTCCCAGCCCCCCACCAAATTCCCACATCATTCCCCAGGGAGGGTGAGGATCAACTTGGGGGGATCTCCAAAGTCTGTCATTTCATCCAAGGAAGGATCTAGGCCCTTCCCCATGTGTCCAGGCTGACAGAGCATCCCTCTATTTGGAATGGGCTCCCAAAGATCATTCATACACCATGGTAAACAATGATCTACTACCCAAGGCCCCAGTGATTTCTGTGGCCTCCTCACTGGATCAGTCCCTTGTTGGCCTCTCCATCAGTCTGGGATTCAAGAGCTCCTCCTTACCTTGTCAGCTGTCTTTGTGGGTTTCACCATCATGATCTTGACCCCTTTGCTCATCACTCCTCCATCTCTGCCACTAGGTTCCAGGAGTTCAGTTTAGTGTTTAGCTGTGGGTATCTGTCTCTGCTTCCATCAGTCACTGGATGAAGGTTCTAGGATGGCATATAAGGTAGTCATAAACCCTATCATCAAGGAGGAGCTATTAATGTAATCTCTCCACTATTGCTTAGTTTTCCAGTTGGTGTTATCTTTGTAGATCTCTGGAGTTCTCACTAGTGACAGCTCTCTCCTCAAGCCTATAATGACTCCATCCATTTTGGTATATCTCATCCTGCTCTCCTCTATTTTTACCACGACTCAACCTTCCTGCAACCCCCATGCCTTCTTCTCCCCTCCTCTTATTCCCCTCTCTTTTTTCTGGTTCCCTCTCACCTCCCCCAATGTTCCCAATCTGCTCAGGAGATCTTGCCTCATTCCACTTCTCTGGGGTGTCATGCATCTCTCTTGGGAACCTCCTTGTTTCCCATACTCACTGAAACTGGTATTGTAGGGTGAGACTCCCCTGATCTATATCTAAAATCCATATATGAGTGAGTACATGCCATGTTTGTCTTTTTGTGTCTGGGTTACCTCACTCAGGATTATTTCCTCTAGTGCCATCCAGTTGCCTGCAAATTTCAAGTTTCCATTGTTTTTCTCCGCTGATTAGTATTCCATTGTGTAAATGTACCACATTTTCTCTATCCACTCTTCAGTTTAGGGGCATCTAGGTTGCTTCCAGGAAATAGCTACTACATATAATGCTGCTATGAACATAGTGGAACAAACATCTTTGTTGTGTCAATGGGCATCTTTTGGGTATATGCCAAGAGTGGAGTTGCTGGGTCTTGTGGTAGACTGAGTCCCATTTTCCTGAGGAATCTCCATACTGATTTCCATAGTGGCTGTATGAGTTGGCACTCCCACCAGCAGTGGAGGAGTGTTCCCCTTTCTCCACATCCTCTCCAGCACAAACTGTCCTTGGTGTTTCTGATTTTAGCCATTCTGACACGAGTAAGATGATATCTCAGAGTTGCTTTGGTTTGCATTTCCCTAATGGCTAATGATATTGAATACTTTCTCAAGTGTCTCTCAGCCATTTTATACTCCTCTGTTGAGAATTCTTTATTTAGTTCAGTCTCCCAGTTTTTCATTGGATCCTTTGGTGTATTGGAGACTTGCTTCTTGAGTTCTTTGTAAATTTTGGAGATCAGTCCTCTGTCAGATGTGGGGTTAATGAATATCTTTTCCCAATCTGTGGGGTGCCTTTTTGTCTTGCGGACTGTGTCCTTTGCCTTACAGAAGCTTCTCAGTTTCAGGATGTCTCATTTGTTAATTGTCGATCTCAGTTTTTTGCTACTGCTGTTATGCTCAGGAAGCAGTCTCCTGTAACAATTCGTTCAAGGGTACCTCCCACTTTCTCTTCTAAGAGGTTCAGTGTGAATGGATTTATGTTGAGGTCTTTGATCCACTTAGACTTAGGTTTTGTGCATGGCGATAGACATGGATCTATCTGCAGTCTTCTACATGCCAATATCCAGTTATGCCAGCACAATTTTTTGAAGATGCTATCTTTTTTCCATTGTATAATTTTAGCTTCTTTGTCAAAAATTAGGTGTTCATAGGTTTGTGGATTAATCTCAGGGTTTTCAATTCGATTCCATTGGTCTACCTGTCTATTTTTATGCCAATACCAAGCTGTTTTCAGGACTATAGCTCCATAATAGAGCTTGAAGTCAGGGATGGTGATGCCTCCAGACATTGCTTTGTCGGGTTTTTTGTTTTTCCATATAAAGTTGAGAATTGTTCTTTCAAGGTCTGTGAAGAATTGTGCTGAGATTTTGATGGGGATTGCATTGAGTCTGTAGATTGCTTTTGGCAGGATTTCCATTTTTACTACATTGATCCTACCTTCCAAGAGCATGGGGGATCTTTCCATTTCTTCGTGTCTTCTTTAATTTCTTTCTTTAAAGACTCAAAGTTCTTATGATACAGGTCTTTCACTTGTCTGGTTAGTGTTACCCCCAGGTATTTTATGTTGTTTGTGACAATTGTAAAGGGTAATGTTTCTCTGATTTCTTTCTCAGGCCTTTTATTGTTTGTATATAGTAGGGCTACTGATTTTCTTGAGTTGCTCTTGTATCCTGCCACGTTGCTGAAGGTGTTTATCAGCTGCAAGAGTTCCTTGGTAGAGTTTTTTGAGTAACTTATGTAAACTATCATATCATCTGCAAATAGTGAAAGTTTTACCTCTTCCTTTCCAATTTGTATACCCTTGATCTCCTTTTGTTGTCTTATTGCTCTACCTAGAACTTCCAGTAAAATATTGAAGATATACGGGGAGAGGGAACAGCCTTGCCTTGCTCCTGATCTTAGGGGAATTGCCTTGAGTTTCTGTCCATTTAGTTTGATGTTGGCTGTTGGTTTGCTGTATATAGCTTTTATGATGTTTAGGTATGTACCTGCTATTCCAGATCTCTCCAAGACCTTTATCATGAAGGGGTGTTGGATTTTATCAAAGGCTTTTTCAGCATCTAGTGAGATGATCATGTGATTTTTGTTTCTCATTTTGTTTATATGGTGGATTGAATTGATGGATTTTCGTATGTTGAACCATCCCTGCATCCCTGGAATGAAGCCCACTTGATCATGGTGGATGAGGTTTCTGATGTGTTCTTGGATCTGATTTGCCAATATTTTATTGAGTATTTTTGCACCAATGTTCATGAGGGATATTGGTCTGAAGTTCTCTTTCTTAGTTGTGCCTTTGCGTGGCTTGGGTATCAGTGTTATTGAAGCCTCGTAAAAAGAGTTCGGCAAAGACCCTTCTGCTTCTATTGCATGGAATACTTTGAGGAGAATTGGTATACCTTGTTCTTTGAATTTCTGGTAAAATTCTGTGCTGAAGCTATCTGGTCCTGGGCTTTTTTTGGTTGGGAGAACTTTGATGACTGCTTCTATTTGCTTCGGTGTTATAGGTCTATTTAAATTGCTTATCTGTTTTTGATTTAATTTTGGTAAGTGCTTTTATCCAGAAAATTGTCCATTTCCTTTAAATTTTCAAATTTGGTGGAGTAAAGCTTTTCAAAATATGACCTGATGATTCTCTGGATTTCCTCAGAGTCCGTTGTTATGTCTCCTTTTTCATTTATGATTTTCTTAATTTGCATGTTTATACTTTGCCTTTTGGTAAGTTTGGATAAAAGTTTGTCTATCTTGTTGATTTTCTCAAAGAACCAACTCTTTGTTGCATTGATTCTTTGTGTCATTTTCCTAGTTTATACTTTATTGATTTTAGCCCTCAATTTAATTATTTCTTGATGTCTGCTCCTCTGGGGTTAGTTTGCTTCCTTTTGTTCTAGAGCTTTCATTTGTGCTATGACTATTCTCCAGTTTGTTCATGTAGGCACTTAGTGTCCTATAAGTTTGCGTATGTTGTGTCTTCATTCTCATTGAATTCTAGGAAGTCTTTAATTTCTTTTTTTATTTCTTCTTTGACACAGGAGTGGTGCAATAGTGTATTATCCAATTTCCATGAGTTTACAGGTTTTCTGTGGTTAGTGTTATTGTTGAATTCTAACTTTAAGGCATGGTGGTCTGATAAGATACACGGAGTTATTCCACTTTTTTTTGTACCTGTTGAGGTTTGCTATGTTGCCAAGTATGTCATCGATTTTTGAGAAGGTTCTGTGTGGAGCTGAGAGGAAGATATATATATATATATATTTGGATGGAGTGTTCTATAGATGTCTGCTAAACCCAATTGGGTCATAACTTCTATTAGGAGGCCAGCATGGGACTGATCCAGACCCCCTAAATGTGAGAGTCAGTGAGGAGGCCTGGGCAACCTGTGGGGCCCTGATCAGTGTTTATCCCTCGAATACAAACAGACATCATGTGTCCATAACACAAAGAGGGATGCTCTCTCAGCCTGGACTCTTAGGGGAGTGCCTGGACCATGCCCTGAGTGAAATGACAGACTCTAGATATCCCCTATGTGGAAGGAATTGGCAATAGGGTGGGAGGATGGGGGGATGGTTGGGGGGGGTGCAGGAGGAGGCAAGGGAGAGGGAACTGGGATTGACATGTAAAACAAGCTATTTAAAATAATAAAAAAACTTCCTTGGGTTTGAGTTTTCCTTCCAGAATTTTCTGTAGGGCTGGGTTAGTGGATATGTATTGTTTAAATCTGGTTTTGTCATGAAATATCTTGTTTTCTCCATCTATGTTGATTGAAAGCTTTGCTGGGTATAGCAGTCTTGACTGGCATCTGCAGACTCTTAATGTTGGTAAACATCTATCCAAGACCTTCTGGCTTTCATAGTTTCCTTGGAGAATTCAGGTGTAATTCTGATAGATTTGCCTTTATATGTAACTTGGCCTTTTTCCATAGCTCCTCTTAATATTCTTTCTTTATTCTGTATGTTTGGCATCTTGATTATTATGTGTCAAGGGCATTTTTTGGGGGGTCCACTCTATTTGGTATTCTGTAAGCTTCTTGTACCTTCATTGGCATGTCTTTGTTTAGGTTGGGAAAGTTTTCTTCTATGATTTTATTGAATATGTTTTCTGCCTCTTTTTTTTCTTTTTTTTTGATATTTTTTTTATTAATTTTTTTTTATTTTCCATTTTAAATTTAGATAAGAAACAAGGTTGCTTCACAAGTCAGTACGAGGTCCCTCTCCCTTTCCCTCCCCTCCTCCCGTGCCCTCCCCCCCCCATCCCCCCCATTATCCCCTCATTCCCCCAGGGAGGGTGAGGCCCTCCATGGGGGTGTCCATAGTCTGTCATTTCATATAGGGCAGGGCCTAGACCCTTCCCCAAGAGTTCAGGGTGAGAGTGCACCTCACATTGTTCTATGGGAGTCCAGAGACCGTGTGTATACTTGGGATGGGTACTGATCTGCTGTCCAAGGCTCAATAGATTACCTAGGCCTCCTCACTGACACCCAGATTCAGGGGGTCTTGATCAGTCCCATGCTGGATTCCCAGGCTGATGCCTGGGATTCAAGAGTTAACCTTTGTCTGGTCAGCTGTTTCTGGGGGTTCAACCAGCCCAGTCTTAATCCCTTTGATCATCAGTCCTCCCTCTCTGATACTGGCTTTCTTGAGTTCAGCTCAGTACTTAACCAGCCAGTAAATGAAGTTTCTGTTTCCCAGACTCTCTGGCAATAGGATTGTAGTCTGGCACTCCCCAGATCTATGTCTAAAATCCATATATGAGAGAGTACATGCCATGTTTCTCTTTTTGTGACTGGGTTACCTCACTCAGGATGGTTTCTTCTAGTGTCATCCATTTGCCTGCGAATCTCATGATTCCATTATTTTTTTCTGCTGAATAGTACTCCATTGTGTAGATGTACCACATTTTCTCTATCCATTCTTCGGGTGAGGGACATCTAGGTTGCTTCCAAGTTCTGGCTATTACAAATAAAGCTGCTATGAACATAGTGGAACAGACCTCTTTGTTATATGAATGGGCATCTTTTGGATATATGCCTAAGAGTGCAGTTGCTGGGTCTTGTGGTAGGTTTATTCCCATTTTTCTGAGGAATCTCCATACTGCTTTCAAAAGTGGCTGAACCAGTTGGCACTCCCACCAGCAATGGAGGAGTGTCCCCCTTTCACCACATCCTCTCCAGCATAAATTGTCATTGGTGTTTTTGATTTTAGCCATTCTGACAGGAGTGAGATGGTATCTCAGAGTTGCTTTGATTTGCATTTCCCGGATGGCTAAGGATGTTGAGCACTTTCTCAAGTGCCTCTCAGCCATTTTAGACTCCTCTATTGAAAACTCTCTATTTAGTTCTGCAGCCCACTTCTTAATTGGGTCCTTTGCTGTTTTGGAGACTTGCTTCTTGAGTTCTTTGTAAATTTTGGAGATCAACCCTCTGTCAGATGTGGGATTAGTGAATATCTTTTCCCAATCTGTGGGCTGCCTTTTTTGTCTTGCTGACTGTGTCCTTTGCCTTACAGAAGCTTCTCAGTTTCAGTAGGTCCCATTTATTAATTGTTGATCTCACTGTCTGTGCTACTGGTGTTATGTTCAGGAAGCTGTCTCCTGTACCAATTCTTTCAAGGGTACCACCCACTTTCTCTTCTAAGAGGTTCAGTGTGGCTGGATTTATGTTGAGGTCTTTGATCCATTTGGACTTAAGTTTTGTGCATGGCGATAAACATGGATCGATCCGCATTTTTCTACATGCCAGTCTCCAATTATGCCAGCACCATTTGTTGAAGATGCTTTCTTTATTCCATTGTATATTTTTAGCTTCTTTGTCAAAGATCAGATGTTCGTACGTGTGTGGGTTAATACCCGGATTTTCAATTCGATTCCATTGGTCTGCCTGTCTATTTTTGTGCCAATACCAAGCTGTTTTCAGGACTATAGCTCTATAATAGAGCTTGAGGTCAGGGATGGTGATGCCTCTGGACGTTGCGTTGTTGAACAGGGTTGTTTTGGCTATCCTGGGTCTTTTGTTTTTCCATACAAAATTGATTATTGTTCTTTCAAGGTCTGTGAAGAATTGTGCTGGGATTTTAATGGGGATAGCATTGAATCTGTAGATTGCTTTTGGCAGGATTGCCATTTTTACTACATTGATCCTACCTATCCAAGAGCATGGGAGATCTTTCCATTTTCTGAGGGCTTCTTTAATTTCTTTCTTTAAAGATTCAAAGTTCTTACGATACAGGTCTTTCACTTGTTTGGTTAGCGTTACCCCAAGGTATTTTATGTTGTTTGTGGCAATTGTAAAGGGTGATGTTTCTCTGATTTCTCTTTCAGCCCTTTTATCATCTGTATATAGTAGGGCTACTGACTTTCTTGAGTTGATCTTGTAACCTGCCACTTTGCTGAAGGTGTTAATCAGCTGTAAGAGTTCCCTGGTAGAGATCTTTGGGTCATTGATGTAAACTATCATATCGTCTGCAAACAGTGAAAGTTTGACTTCTTCCTTCCCAATTTGTATCCCCTTGATCCCCCTTTGTTGTCGTATGGCTATAGCTAGAACTTCAAGTACCATGTTGAAAAGGTATGGAGAGAGTGGACAGCCTTGTTTTGTTCCTGATTTTAGAGGAATTGTGTTGAGTTTCTGTCCATTTAGTTTGATGTTGGCTGTTGGTTTACTGTATATGGCTTTTATTATGTTTAAGTATGTCCCTGTTATCCCAGATCTCTCCAAGACCTTTATCATGAAGGGGTGTTGGATTTTGTCAAAGGCTTTTTCAGCATCTAGTGAGATGATCATGTGATTTTTGTTTTTCAGCTTGTTTATATGGTGGATTACGTTGATGGATTTTCGTATGTTGAACCATCCCTGCATCCCTGGGATGAAACCTACTTGATCGTGGTGAATGATTGTTTTGATGTGTTCTTGGATCCGATTTGCCAGTATTTTATTGAGTATTTTTGCATCAATGTTCATGAGGGATATTGGTCTGAAGTTCTCTTTCTTGGTTGTATCTTTGTGTGGCTTGGGGATCAAGGTTATTGAAGCCTCATAGAAAGAGTTTGGCAAAGACCCTTCTGCTTCTATTGTGTGGAACACTTTGAGAAGAATTGGTATAAGCTGTTCTTTGAATTTGTGGTAGAATTCTGCACTGAGGCCATCTGGACCTGGACTTTTTTTGGTTGGGAGACTTTTGATGACAGCTTCTATTTCCATAGGGGTTATAGGTCTATTTAAATTGCTTATCTGTTCTTGATTTAGTTTTGGCAAATGATAGCTGTCCAGGAAGTCATCCATTTCCTTTAAATTTTCGAATTTTGTGGAGTACAGGTTTTCAAAGTATGACCTAATGATTCTCTGGATTTCCTCAGAGTCTGTTGTTATGTCCCCCTTTTCATTTCTGATTTTGTTAATTTGCATGTTCAATCTCTGCTGTTTGGTAAGTTTGGACAAAGGTTTGTCTATCTTGTTGATTTTCTCAAAGAACCAACTCTTCGTTGCATTGATTCTTTGTATTATTTTCCTGGTTTCTACTTTGTTGATTTCAGCCCTCAATTTGATTATTTCCTGGCGTCTACTCCTCCTGGGGGAGTTTGCTTCTTTGTGTTCTAGAGCTTTTAGCTGTGATGTTAATTCTCTGGTATAACTGTTTTCCTGTTTCTTCATGTGAGCACTTAGTGCTATGAACTTCCCCCGTAGCACTGCTTTCAAAGTGTCCCATAGGTTTGGGTATGTTGTGTCTTCATTCTCATTGAATTCGAGGAAGTCTTTAATTTCTTTTTTATTTCCTCTTTGACCCAGGGATGGTGCAGTTGAGCATTATTCAATTTCCATGAGTTTGTAGGTTTTCTGCAATTTGTGTTGTTGTTGAATTCTAATTTTAAGGCATGGTGGTCTGATAAGATGCATGGAGTTATTCCAATTTTTTTGTAGCTGCTGAGGTTTGATATGTTGCAAAGTATGTGGTCGATTTTTGAGAAGGTTCCATGTGGTAGTGAGAAGAAGGTATATTCTTTTTTATGTGGATGAAATGTTCTATAGATATCTGTTAATCCCAGTTGGGTCATTACTTCTATTAGACCCTTTGCTTCTTTGTTGAGTTCCTGTCTGGTATTCTTGTCTAGTGGTGAGAGTGGTGTGTTGAAATCTCCCACTATAACTGTGTGGGGCTTTAGATGAGATTTAAGTTCTAATAATGTTTCTTTAACGAATGTGGATGCCTTTGTATTGGGGGCATAGATGTTCAGGATAGACACTTCGTCTTGGTGGGTTTCACCTGTGATGAGTATGTAATGACCTCCTTCATCTCTTTTGATTGATTTTATTTTAAAGTCTAGTTTGTTAGATATTAGGATTGCTACCCCTGCTTGTTTCTTGGGTCCATTTGATTGAAAAATTTTTTCCGAACCTTTAACTCTCAAGTAATGTCTGTCTTTGAGGGTGAGGTGTGTTTCTTGTATGCAGCAGAAGGAAGGGTTCTGTCTTCGAATCCATTCTGCTAGTCTATGTCTTTTTATGGGTGAGTTAAGGCCGTTAATATTGAGGGATATTAATGACCATTGATTGCTCATCCTTCTTCGATTTGCGATGGTTGTTGTTGGTGGAATTATGGGTGGAATTTCACCCCTTTGTTCTTTTGGCTGTTGGTAGAGAGGGATTCTCTAATGCTTATGTTTTTCTGGTTGTAGTTAGCTACC
The DNA here is from genome assembly GCF_017639785.1 of Mesocricetus auratus. NCBI lineage: Eukaryota > Metazoa > Chordata > Mammalia > Rodentia > Cricetidae > Mesocricetus > Mesocricetus auratus. The sequence continues at coordinate 46,819,815 of NW_024429266.1, forward strand.
TTGGGTTGGAGTTTTCCTTCCAAAATTTTCTGTAGGGCTGGGTTAGTGGACACATATTGGTTGAATCTAGTTTTGTCATGGAATATCTTGTTTTCTCCGTCTATAGTGATTGAGAGCTTTGCCGGGTATAGTAGTCTGGGCTGGCATCCATGGTCTCTTAGTGTAGGTAGAATATCTATCCAGGACCTTCTGGCTTTCAGAGTTTCCATGGAGAAATCAGGTGTAATTCTGATAGGTCTGCCTTTATATGTTACTTGACCTTTTTCCTTAGCTGCTCTTAATATTCTTTCTTTATTCTGTATGTTTGGGGTCTTGATTATTATGTGGCGAGGGATTTTTTTTGTGGTCCACTCTATTTGGTGTTCTGTAGGCTTCTTGTACCTTCATTGGCATGTCTTTCTTAAGGTTGGGAAAGTTTTCTTCTATGATTTTGTTGAATATGCCTTCTGCCCCTTTGAGGTGGATTTCTTCTCCTTCTTCTATACCTATTATTCTTAGGTTTGGTCTTTTCATGGTGTCCCATAATTCCTGGATGTTTTGTGTTAAGGATTTGTTGGATTTAAGGTTTTCTTTGGTTGATAAATCCATTTCTCCTAATGTATCTTCAACACTTGAGATTCTCTCTTCCATCTCTTCTATTCTGTTGGTAATGCTTGTATTGGTAGTGCCTGACTGTTTGTCCAGCTTTTCTATTTTCTGCCTTTCTTCAGATTGTGTTTTTTTTAGTGTCTCTATTTCAGTTTTCAACCCTTGCAGCGTTTGCATTGCTTCTTGCAATTTTCTGTTTATCTGTTCGTCCGTTTGTTGCCTTTTATGAATTTTTTGGTTTGTTCTTTCTTCCATTTCTTGCATTTTTTGGTTTGCTTTTTGTTCCATTTCTTGGATTTTGTGCTTTGTTTCTTCTTCCATTTCCTGCCTTTTTTGGTTTGTTTCTTCTTCTAATTCTTGCATTTTTTGCTTTGCTTTTTCTTCCATTTCTTGCATTTTTTGCTTCATTTCTTCTTCCATTTCGTGCCTTTTTTGGTTTGTTTTTTCTTCCAATTCTTGCATTTTTTGGTTTGTTTTTTCTTCCATTTCTTGCATTTTTTTGGTTTGTTTTTTCTTCCATGTCTTTGAGGGATTTTCCAATATCCTCTTTTAGGGCCTCTATCATTTTCATGAAAGTGCTTTTAAGGTCGTTCTCTTCTGCTTCCTTCGTGTTGGAATATTGGGGTCTTGCTGGTGTGGAGTCTCTAGAATCTGGCGGTGTCATATTTGTTTTTCTGTTGCTGACTGTGTTTTTGTATTGTCTCTTTCCCATCTCTTCTTTTAGTGGGTGCAGAAAGAGCCCCTTCCTGGTCTGGGGACCAGAGTTCCCTTTTGGTGTGTGCTAGTAAGTCCAGTAATCTGGTGGTTCTTCTATGCCTTGTCCAAATGCTGGTCCGTGGGTAGAGAAGAAGAACAGGAATCTGGGGCGCTTAGCCTCCTACCTGGTCCCCTGGACCCTATGCTGGGTCCTGTTGTACCTGATCCGGAACAGCTACTTCCCTGGTCTCCCTGGCTCCTGTAGTTTCCTGGTCTCTTTGGTGGGAGAGAAGATCTGGAGTCTGGGGTGCTTGGCTCCCGCCGGGATTGGGAGCTCTGTGCAGTTCCCAGGCGATCTGCAGGCTCTGGAACACAGGCCGGGAAGCTGGCCTGTTTACCTGATGCTCCCGCCGGGATTGGGAGCTCTGTGCAGTTCCCAGGCGATCTGCAGGCTCTGGAACACAGGCCGGGAAGCTGGCCTGTTTACCTGATGATGCCAGAGGGACAGCTACTTCCCTGTACTCCCAGCCTCCTCTCCTTTCCTGGAATCGTTGGTGGGAGAGAAGATCTGGAGTCTGGGGTGCTTGGCTCCCACCGGGATTGGGAGCTCTGTGCAGTTCCCAGGCGATCTGCAGGCTCTGGAACACAAGCCGGGAAGCTGGCCTGTTTACCTGAAGCTCCCGCCGGGATTGGGAGCTCTGTGCAGTTCCCAGGCGATCTGCAGGCTCTGGAACACAGGCCGGGAAGCTGGCCTGTTTACCTGATGCTCCTGCCGGGATTGGGAGCTCTGTGCAGTTCCCAGGTGATCTGCAGGCTCTGGAACACAGGCCGGGAAGCTGGCCTGTTTACCTGATGATGCCAGAGGGACAGCTACTTCCCTGTACTCCCAGCCTCTTCTCCTTGTTTTCTGCCTCTTTGAGGTGGGTTTCTTCACCTTCTTCTATACCTATTATTCTTACATTTGGTTTTTTCATGGTGTCCCATATTTCCTGGATATTTTGTGTTAGGATTTGTTGGACTTAAAATTTTCTTTGGTTGATGAATCTAATTCTAGTGTATCTTCATCACCTGAGATTCTCTCTTCTATCTCTTGTATTCTGTTGGCTATGCTTGCACCTGTAGTACCTGACCATTTTCCAAGCTTTTCTATTTCTAACATTCCTTCAGACTGTGTTTTTTTTTAATTGTTTCTATTTCAGATTTCATCCCTTGTCCTGTTTGAATTGTTTCTTGCAATTTTTGTTTTTGTCTTTTGCTCTCTTACTTGCATTTTTTGGATTGTTTTTTCTTCCATCTCTTTAAGGGACTTTCTCATATCCTCTTTGAGGGCCTCTATCATTTCCATTAAGTTGTTTTTTATGTCATTTTCTTCTAGTTCATTTGTGTTGGGGTGTTCCAGTCTTGTTGGTGTAGGGTCTCTGGATTCTGGCAGTGTCATATTGCTCCTTGTGTTTTCATATTGTCTCCTTCCCATCTGTTCTTGCAGTGAGTTCCAGAGGGTTCCTCTTCCTCTCCTGATGGGTGTGGGACCAGGGTTCCCTTCTGTTGGGTGTAGGCAAGTCCATTCATTGTTCTGGTAGCTCTCCACTTCCTGGTCTCATGGATGGAGAAATGGACTAGGATGCTGGGGTGCTTTGGATCCCACTGAGATGGATGGGAGCTCCAGTGGTAGACCCCAGGCACAAGAGTGTGGCCTGGAGACAGGCCCTGATAGTCTTTGTCACATGGGTGGAGCAGGAGACTTGGATGCTAGTGGGAGTTTGCTCCTGCAACTGGGATGGTAGTCCCCAAACACTGGCAGCCAGTCTAGTCCTGGTTCTGTGGCTGGAGCAGGGAACTATGGTTCCTTGGCTCCTGCTGCCTCTTCCAGCGTGGAAACTTCAGTGGCAGAGCCCAGGGCCAGGTCCTTTTTCACTTTTTAAAAAAAATTTAAATTAGAAACAATCTTATTTTACATATTAATCATAGTTCCCTCTCCTGAGGCCCGGGCAGTCTATGGGGCCTCTGGTAGTGGAACAGTATTTATCCCTAGTGTACGAATGGACTTTCGGGAGCCCATTCCCGTTAGTGGGATACTCTCTCAGCCTAGACGCAAGGGGAAGGTCTAGGCCCTGCCCCAAATGATGTGACAGACTTTGATGATCCTCCATAGCTCATTTCTTTTTATGATAGAATAGCATTCAATTGTATGAATGCAGCACTTTATATACCTATCGACTAAAGGTTGTCTTGATTAGTTCTAAACTTAATGCTGATGGAAATATTCCTATCCCTAAACTTTGTCTTTGAGGCAAAAAGTTTGATTATATAGCCCATGCTAGTCTGGAATTTACTATGGGGCACAGTCTAGCCCAAGACTTACAATAATCTTGCTCAGACTCTTGAGTGCTGGCATTACAGGTCTACCCATAAAGCCTGACTTTTAATGACTAGATTATTTTTTTTCCCAAGGCCATGGGAATGTTTGTTGTGTTGGTTGCAAATTACAGAAAACATGACTCAACCTGCTAAGAAAAATTTGTTTTTCTCACTTATGTGAATGTAAGTCAAAAATATGAAGAGCTAAGGCTGTATCCAGCTACTCAGTCAGTGATGCTTCCGCTCAGTGAAAATCGATCCTCAGTGTCTCCAGTGGCTTCAAGAGTCCTTGAGTACATCCATGAGAAAGTGTGCACTAAGAGAAGGGTGAGGAACTCCCACTTAGTGATGACTAGATTATTTTATAGACATGTTTTCAACTCATTTGGGTAAATGTCAGGGATCATAATTGCTGGTTTGTATGACAAAAGCATGTTCACTTTTCTATGAAATTGTTAACCAGTGTTCCTAAATATCTATTATGTTTCATATCCCCTAAGGCAACGAATAAGAATTCTTAGTTTTCTATAACATTGTCAGTCTTTGGTGTTGAAGTAAACTATCTTTGCCTGATTATATTGGCTTTGCTCCTTTGTCAAAGATAAATTAACTCGACTAAAGTGAGCCTATTGCTTAGCCCTCTATTATGATCCATTGATTGGTTTACATGTTGTCACCAGCACCACACTGTTTTATCTTCTGTAGTTTTGTAGTAAATCTTAGCATTAGATAGTGTCAGCCCTCTGGCTGGTTTATCCTTTATCATTATTTTAGCTGTACAGGTTGCCTTGAGTATTTCTATAAACCTTGGGATCAGTTTGTGGATGTCTATGAAAGTACTGGCCTTTTTTTTATTTTTAGTTTTTAATTTGGCTTGTGTTGAATCTATAAATAAAGTTTGGAAGTACTAACATCTTAACAGTATTGAGTTTTTCTACCCACTAACAGGAGATATCACTACTTATTTAGTTCTCTGATTTCCTTAATTAGAACAAAGTTTTATTTTTAGCTGAAAATGGATTTTTTTCATGCAGTATATTCTGATTATGGTTTCCTCTCCCCCAACTCCTTCTGATGCTCCCACCCACTCAAATTCACACCTCTTCTTTCCTTCTCTTATTAGAATACCAACAGGCATTTAAAATAATAACAAAGTAAAATAAGATAAAATACAAACAAGAATAGGAACAAACAAACAAATAGAAAAAAAAGAAAGCCTAAGAAAAAATAGAAGAAATTCATACTGATGCTGAGACACAAACATTTGCACACAGAAAATTGATAAAAACAAAATTGGACATCATAAGATACATACAAAATATCTGTAAAGTAAAAAAAAAAAGCTCGGACAAAGCTTTGTGAGACAAAGAAATTCTAAACAATGCCACTCGTTTCATTTTTGTTTTGGGTAGAGAACCTGCCCATAAGTATGGTCTATACAGGTTCCCTAGCTGTTATCCAGAGTTGTTGAGTTCCCATATCCTTAGGTCAACTGTCTCTGTGGGTTCCCTTGTCATGATCTTGACTCCCCTGGCTCATAGGATCCTTTTCCTCTCTCTTTAACAGGATTTCTGGAGCTCAGCCTAGTCTTTGGCTGTAGATCTCTGCAAAGGCTTCCATCAGTTACCGAATGAATGCTCTCTGATGGTAATTAGGATAGTCACCAATCTGATTACAGGGGAAGGCCAGTTCAGGCACCATCTTCACTATTGCTAGGAGTCTTAGCTGGGGTTATCCTTGTGGATTCCTGGGAGTTTCCTGGTACCAGGTTTCTTCTTAACCCCAAGATGGCACTCCCATTAAAATACCTTTTTCATTTTTCTCCCCATCTGCCCCACTCACAACCTGCCCAAACCAATCCCTCATATTTCCATACCTGATCCCTGACCTTCTCCTCACCCTCCCACCCTCAGTTTACCTAGGAGATACCTATTTCTACTTCCCAGGGACATCCATACATCTCTCTTTGGGCCCTCCTTGGTACCTAACTTTTCTGGGGCTGTGAATAGTAGCCTGGTTATCCTTTACTTTACAGCTCACGCTTGGTATAGCTGGGTCTTGAGGTAGATAGTTAGCCATACCAATTTCAAAAGTAGCTGTATGAGTTTGCACTCCCACCAGCAATGGAGGGTTGTTCCCACTACTCTACATCCTTTCCAACATAGGCTGCCATTAGTGTTTTTGATCTTAGCCATTCTGACAGGTATAAGATGGTATCTTAGAGTTATTTTGATTCACATTTCTCTGATGGCTAAGGATGTTGAACAATTCTTTAAGTGCATCTCAGCCATTTGTGATTCTTCTGTTAAGAGATATCTGTTTAAATCCATACCCATTTTTAATTGGGTTATTTGATATTTTGATGTCTAGTTTCTTGAGTTCTTTATATATTTTGGAGACCAGACATGGGCTTAGTGAAGACCTTTCTCCATTCTGTAGGCTGCTGTTTTGTCTTATTGACAGTATCCCTTTCCATACAGTATCTTTCAGTTTCAGGAGGTCCCATTTATCAAGGTCAGAAAATCCTTTTTTTTAACCAGTTTGCAGACAAAGTTTTAGAAAATCATACATGGGTGTTGAATTTTGTAAAGTGATGTGTTCCTACATCTATTAATATGATTGTGTAACTTTTATATTTTGACTTCTACATTAATTCATGTTTTGAATATTATAGCCTACATGCCTGAAACCAATTTTATTTGGTTGTAGTATATGATAATATTTTTCCAGTTATGAATTTCCTGCTTTGAATTATTGGTTACTGGTGTATAGGATCATATTTGATTCTTGTATATTGATATTATAAACTTGCTAAGTAATCTATTATACATATTATATACAGATACTTAAGTTAATACAAAAGGCCACTCATCTGAAGTCTTGAGGGCACCCTCACAGATCTTTAGGACTCTTTTTGTGTGTATTTCTCCTTTTCATACTTGAAACTAATGGTATCCACCTAGGTTCCTGCTCCATGTACATGGCCTAGAGATGTTTTTCAGGAAACAAGTGCACAGGACTTTTTTTGTTACTTGTATATCACAAACATTTTCCTTAATTGCTTGATACTCAATATCTTTAAAATTATTGTTTCATGTATGTTGTTGTTTATTTTTTTAAAGAAGCACCATACTTTGTATTTATACACCACAAATTTTCAACTGTTCTTTTGATGGTAAGTATTTAGATTATATATTTTTTCTTTTAAAAAAGAAATATAATGAATATACTTTTCAATATTATGGAATTATTCAATTTTACACAAACAACTACCAAATGAGATACTCACAACTGTATAAAATCATCAAAATTTGTATGCCTACTATGTGATCAGAATTATGTTAGACTCTGTATGTAATTCTATTTAGAGTTCTTATTTAAAGATAAGATATTCCAGCCAGGCATTAGCACTTGGGAGGCAGAGCCAGGTGGATCTCTGTGAATTTGAGACCAGCCTGGTCTACAGGGAGAGTTCCAGGACAGCCTCCAAAGAAACCCTGTCTCGAAAAAAACCAAAAAAGGGTAAGATTCTCCAAGTAATTAAAGGATAAAGGGAAAGATTAGAATTCACAGATATACTCGTAGGTACTATTTTATTTAGAGTCATAAGCACTTGAGATAGTCTGAAGAAACAATGCTTCCAGAAAGTTAAAATGTGTAGTAAAATATGATGTGATCTTAACCTAATTATAGCACATTGAAATCCAGGACACGACATAACACACTTTCAAACTTTAGTGCAAAGTATAAAATTAAATAATTTAAGATCTCAGTGATTCATAAATATTTTTATGAATATAAATGTTTGTATTCTGCTATAGATGTGGGACATTGAAATGAATCAGTACTGGCAAATGCCCCCAGCATTATAGAAATCAAACTGCCATTCATTTTAGCTGACTGGTTGGTAGTGTGAATCTTTTCTTTCTAGTTCTCTCATAGTGTGTATTTTATTTATAAATCTATATCACTTATCAGAGTCTGTGTCTTCAGAATGATTTATATTTCCATCACTTTTTCTCCCCAGATTGGTAGTTTCTGGAGGGCAGGGACACTATGTTCTTCATGGTTTTCAGTTCTACTGAGTCTGGCTAAGTTTTAGATATGATTAAGTAAGTCTGATGCAAGGCTGGGGATTCAAACCTCTTTGGGTTTAATTGGGATATAATTAAATACATAACTTGGAAATACAATGCTGAAGATGCCAACAGTCCTATGTGAAAGTAAAGTTCAGCTCTGCTCCTGTAGGGAGTTTGGCAATGTGTACTTGTACCATAAGAACATACCAATAGAGTGAGAGATGAGAAAGGCAGAAAAAGACATCTCTCTGTGACTTGAGGGAAGAAAACCTCTTTTAGGAATTCATGGTCTTCTTCTCTTTGTGTGCTTTTGAGCTCTTGCTGTTGGTGTATATATTACTGAATTCCATGTATATATAGATAAATTTTAGATTAATGTTACACTGTTGGTTTAGTACTGGGCTGTTAGCTCTTTAGCACTGTTTGCTTGCTTTTAAAAAAAAAGGAATAAAAGCTTGGACTTGAATGAATGCTTTGTATCCTCTTTCTCATCCATTATAAAGTCATGAGCCAGTGGAAGGAAGAAATATTTAGTGTTAATTGAACAAATGCATACAAAGATTACTTTTCACAGGAAGTTCAAGATTTGTTGCTTAGGTGTAGATCATCTAGGTAGTCTGCAATTCCTCTAAAATGGAAATTTCTATTGGGGTCAAGTTGTTAAATTTCAAAAAGAATTAGTAGGAGTTTGCACTGTGAAGTGTTTCTTTAAGGCGTTTCACATTAACTCTTACTTGGCTATTTCCAAAAGGAATGTAGAAGAGAATAGCTAGCCAGCAGTTAGATAGAAAGAACCTTCAAGAATGTTGGTCTCAAAGAGTTCAGAGCATAACTAAGGCATGATCCTCTGATGACAGACTTGGAGAGCCTCATGAAGGGCCTCACCCTCCTTGGAAAGTGGAGTGTGGATTGGGTGGGGGGTTGAGGGAGGGTTGAAGAGGGGCATGGGAGGAAGGGAGGGGGAAGGAGCTGGGATTGACTTATGAAGCAAGCTTATTTCTAATTTAAATTAAAAAATAAAAAGAAATCTCAAAAAAAGACATGATCCTCATTCGTTTTGGTTGTTTGTCTACACTGCTCAATCCAGGCATAAAGAACTTCTCTGGGCTTTCCTGAAGCACTATGGAGATATTTTATTCTTCTGTTCATCAGGGATACTACTCTCATACAAGCGAAGAGAAAACAAAATGACCTGTGACACCCTGAGACTGTCCCATGACCGAGAGAGAGATTGTAAAGTTGGTGCACAGTTTGTCTAAAAGTAGGTCACTTTTGTCTTTCACCGATGATTGGCTAATCAAAGCAATTCTATGGGTAGAAGGCTGGGAGATCATCTGGAATTTACAATGAAATGACTCTGATGTCTTCTTGCATGACGACTTGAAGAAATATATTTCCAATCCCACAAATCAAATAGATAGTGGTCCAGGGCTAACATTTCATCATCAGTGAAGAGAACCCAGTGAGGCAGATGCTGTCTCTAAGATCAGCCCATTTTGTACACTCAAACCTCAAAGATAGCCTCTTGTAAGGCAGGGTGGGTGTGGCATGTCTTATCTTTCAGATTTTACACACAAAGTTTACTTTAAAAGAATAGCAAATAGCAGATCAAATTAAATACCTGCTCATTGTGGAGCATGAGGGTTCATGCTGTAATTTTTCCTATTCTGATGACATAACCAAATAAATGGAGGCAATTGCTATTTGAAAAGAAAGAAAGAATGAACCTTCAAGAAGTAATTTCTGCATTAAAAAATTGTTTATGATACGATATGAGGTGGTGGTGGCACACACCTTTAATCATAGCAATTGAGAGACAGAGACAGGCAGATCTTTTAGTTTGAGGCCAGCCTGGTCTATGAGTCCCAGGACAGTCAGAGTTACAGAGAAACCCTGTCACAATAAAACAACAATTTTTTTGGTAAATGTATCATTTATCCCTGCCCATTGTGTGAGCAAGGTTGAAGGTGAAATATTTTTCTTCTTCTGGCCTCTATATTATGTATATTGAAATATTTGTATCATAAATTGAGAAGTTCTGAGCATAGCTGGATCTTTATTCTCTGTGGGGCCAGGTTTTTCATACCAGGCACAGGTGCAGAGTGGGCTAGAGGGAGCATTGGCTGAGAAGAAGAAAATCCTGCTAAGATGCCTGTCCATACTGTGTAAATTAATGGAAGACAAGATTTCAGAAAAAAAAATGAAGAACAATGAATTTAGTCCTGCTTTTGTTGTTGATGTGTAAATGCATAGATTCTGCTACACAACACGTATTTCTCTGACAAATTTTCTCTCCTGGTATATTTTAATATATGTCTAAATTTACACATTTCTTTAAAAATGTAACATTAAAATATACCTTCTTTTATTCTAGTAATTTGTGGAATCAACTTGGTAGCAATTGAATCTGGACTTTGGATGAGAATGAATTCCTTAAACAATGCAAATGGATCATTTCAACTTTTTGTCCCGTGACAAACCTCACTCAAATGGGCATATCCAGGTTTGATCCCCAGAAAAACTTTGGTGAAATAAAGCAACAAGTATGAGAGATTTTGTATAGGTGTGCAAAAGTGAGTGTGTCAACTCTAAGACCTTTTTGTAGAAAATGATAAAATAATTTAAAGTATTTATTTCACTATTCTTTCATAAGAATATAAACATAATATTGGTATGATTGCAAATTTATATTAATTTATTTACTTATGATGCAGGGACTGAACCCAGTGCCTTATAAAGTGCTCTTTTACAGAGTTACATCCACAGTTCTCCAAAAATGGTATGATTTAAAGCATCATAGTTTTTTGATTTTTCTTAAATTTAAATTAGAAACAAGCTTGTTTCACATGTCAGTCTCAACTCCCCCTCCCTCTCCTTTTCTGCTTCATCTGCATTGGGATGTTTGGGTATTGCTGGTGTAGAGTCTCTAGATTTTGGCAGTGTCATATTGGTTTTTCTGTTGTTGAGTGTGCTTTAATATTGTCTCCTTCCCATCCCTTCTCCAATGGGTGCAGAAAGAATCTCTTCCTCTCCTGGTGGGTACAGGACCAGGGTTCCCTTCCTGTGGGTGCAAGCAGGTCCAATATTCTGGTATCTGCTGCAGTCCCCAGACCTCATTTGGTGTGTGCAGGGCACAAGAAGGTGGCCTACCTAGTCCCATCGTGGGTGGTCAAAGAGACTAGGATGCTGGGGTGTATTGACTCCCACCTGGATGGGAACTGCAGTGGCAGTCCACATCATAATTTAAAAAAAACTACCAATATTTCATTCCTGATAGCCATTCTCTTGGTAACATAAAGATGAGCAACTTGGTATTATTATTAAGTAAATCTTCCTTGTTAGCTAAAAAAATATTTAGATTATTCCCTCATTCCATGAAGAGTTTCTTCACATGGCCAGTGACCTCAGCATCATCACTTGGTTTACACGTAGTTTGGCCATCAGAGTATCAGTCCTTGTCAATAGCATCATGTTATTCATATGCTGGGCCAATGGCAATGACTGGTTTTTAACTGATGTTTAGTGAAGCCATGGGCTCTGTGGATGTGCCTCCAGTATTGCTAAAGGGGAGCAAGGGCAGCATTATCTTTGCCCAGTTTTAAATGATAACAGTTTCATGTTCATTGGTTTTCTGTAGTAGAGTTCTTGAAAATCTTTGGTTTTTGAAGAATTTTACTCTCTAATGAAGATATTTGAAACCCACAGTAAAGATGCACTTCTTATCCTAGTTTTTTTCCATCTCTATTTTCTTAATAAAAATTCCTCCCTGTGTAAAACTGAAGTGGAAATAGAAATACCTACACAATCAGCACCTAAAGTACTAGAATAATTTATAATTGCTACAGTTATTAATGATGTATCATTAATGGTAGCTCACTAAGAGGTATAGCAGAGGAACAATAAATTACAGGCTGTGTCTAGTTTCTACCTCTTCAACGATTTCTTCTAATTTTAGAAGGCAGATAGGAAAGCAAGTGAGAGAATGGTAGAGTTTCAGGGAACCACTCCTAATCTGCTCTAATTTATCAAAGAATAAATGATTTACATGACTGGCACTCTAATTATTACTACTGAAATTATTTCAACATTTCTTTTTACTAATGATATCACACTGGTTGAGAGTTTTCTGTGGTAAGGTGCAGAAAGCAGGAATTTTAAAGTATTTAAATGAAATTAAAATATTAAATTAATGTTGAGAGCATTACTTTTAAAGTAAGAAATTTCCTGATTGCAGAGGCTATATTCTATTGAAGATTCCTTAGAGTTCTGATGACATAGGTTTTATCCCATGTTTATTTCATAATTGTAGTCCCAATAGAAAAAGATTTAGGTAGCAAGAAACAATCCTAAGAGAATGTGCAATGACTCCACCCCACAAGGTTGGTGTGGCAGTCCCACAAAACATGTGGAAAGCATCCATGAGCATCCTGAACTTCCTCTTTTTGAGTGAGTGGGGTGAGGTAGGGGACAAGGCTTGGATAGCAAAGGGCTGGTCAGTTAATCTCAATGAGACAAAGCAGATTGTTTGTGGTACCATGGTTGTCAAAGTGGAATTTTGTGGGAGATCTATTGGGAATAGAAATTCATGGAAGAGTTATTACCAGTATAAGAACCTATACTGTTTTTGAACTTAGTTGGCCAAATATACAGAGTTTTCTTCAGGAAGAACTTTCTCAAATTACCACAGACTAGCTAACTCAGAAACCTGGGCCAACAGTGCAGGGAATGATGGCTGATGGTGGGGAAGTACAGGGTAAAATGACAAATGGAGGCTGTGATGAATATTCTTGGTTGTCAACTTGACTGCATATCTAATAAACTAAAACCCAAGTGGCTGGGTACATCTGTGGTGGATTTTTTTCGAGTTATTTGTAGTGGGTAGACCCAATTTAATCCAGATCCTTTGAGGTGGGAAAACCCACCTTCAATCTGGGTCAGACCTTCTGCTGGCAGCCTGTATAAAGGACACGGGAGACAGAAGCTTTTGCTCTTGGCCTGCTTGCTGTCACTTTTACTGGCCAGTCCACTCCACCCACTTCTTTGGGATTCCAGTATATATGAAGACATCCAGCTTCATGCACTGAACAGCTATGGGATTCTTGGACTTTCTGTTGGTAGATAGTCATTGTTGGAATAGCTGGATCACAGCCTGCAAACCATATGTGTGTGTGTTCACTTACCAGATATATTCACACACACACACACACACACACACACACACACACACACTATCATTTTGTTTTGTTTTGGTGTGTATGAGCTAGGCAGTGGGAGGGGTGGGTAAGCACTTATTTGGTGACAGTGTTTAAGAGGGAAAAATCTAGACCTCTTGTCCCCAGAACCAGGAGTCCTGAAAATTTTATTATGTTCCTCTTTTCACAGCACATACAGAAACCCATGTGACCAATCCAATGAATTCAGATGTGATAACGCTGTCACCTCATAAGTCAATACTTACTATACAAAAAGGGTTGAGAAACTTCAAACCACTGGCATTACGGATATTATTAATAGAGGCTGTGATTTTCCTGCAGGAATTCTGCTCCAGACCCTGAGGAAAATTGCCTCAGCTATGTTTTATCAAGTGTAGGGATGGCCATAGTGAAGGCATAACCCATGAGGAGTAAGGAGAGCGTTGTCTGGGTATGCCATGGTTCCCTCATCAAGAATGCATGTCAAAGGTGGAGACGAGGTGATGTCATCTTACTATTAAGACAATTTCTGGTTACCTGGAAAACCTGTACAGGTAACTATTGGTGCCTTCTTTGCATGGAGTGCATGTCTGCCTGAGGGGTCCCGGCTAACCTAACAGAGATGCCCTTTGCTCTTCAGGATTTTATACTGAACTTATCAGAGTCTGAATGTAGCAATAGACAGTGGTCAGAATTCTTTTTATATGGTTGACCTCATTAGCTTGAAGCTCTTCCACAGCTTCTTTAGTAAATAGTTCAGGAGGCCATACCACATCCTCTGAAGCAACAAGTCCAGGAAGCCAAACCGCAGCCTATGCAGCTAACACCCATCAGTGAGACTGTGGTCAATGAGTATGTTTCCTTTTTTGACTCCACTTCCAACTCAGAACCAATGAGAGAAGGACAAACATTCTCTTCACACTAAACCTACAAGACATTCTGCGTCTGCCCGCCTGTTTTTCCCTTTTCCTTGGGGGCAACAACTGCTACAGAGAGCTTCTCTGCAGTCTTCCCTTGCTTTCCCACATCACCGTCTGCCTTTGCATCCCTCATTGTGCTTGCACCCTGAGCACACTTCCTGCTTGTTCTCAAGGCGGTTGTTTCCACCTGTCACCTCTTTCTATAGTGTATATGCTTGTTTCCATGAAATACTGGTGTTTAATGCTAATGTGTTCATTACCAGTGAGTAAAACAAATGATTGCAGAATGACTATTTTTAATCATGTAACCTGAGTTATCCAAAAGTCTTAGTTTGGGAATCATTGACTCTCGGGTCACAGGATCTTATGAAAAAAGAATCTTATTGTAGTATAATATACATTGTGTGTAATTCACTCATTGAAATGTGTAGTTCAGTTACGGTTGGTATAGTTATGTATTATACTATCAATTCCTTATAACTATGGATAGTCTCATTCCTGGTCCATCTCTACTCTGAGACAATTGCTAATTTCTAGACAGTTGACTTTACTACAAGTTTTATGTAAGTAGCATCATTTAAAAAAAAAGACTCGTATTTGATTCCTTTAAACTAGCATAATATTTATGGGGTCATTCATGTTGTAGAACAAACCAGAAACTTGTTCCCCATTTTTTATGGACTAGCATTCCTCTATGTACACATACTATAGTTCGCATTATTTATCAGTTCATGGACAGTTGTGTTAAAGTAGCAATAAATGTTTACTAAGGAAAAACTCCTTGTGGTCAGGAGAATAGAATCTCCAGCTTGCATGGAGATTGAGCCTTGTCAATCACCTGATAAAGTGACTACCCCAGGAATGTTTACCTTAACCTTATACTAAACAGATAGGTGGAACATTTTTTCCTTTATAGAGATATTTTATCTCCCCACCTCACCCCGAACTCCCTTCCCTTATCACAGTCCTTATAAGCCATCATGAGGTTCATTGGAGTCTGCCTGCCTTTTGGAGGCCTGAGTCAGAAAGGCCCAACTTTCCCTTTTTCTTTTGGTCCCATAGTTTTCTTTTGGCCAGAACCTAAGTACACTTTTTCTGATATGTTGGCCTTTCTTACTTTCTCTAAAGCTTTTCTCCCTACTATGTGTGTGACCTCAGTGCTGGCTTAAACAACACAGTTTCCCCCTGTGTTTCTCCTCCATTCTCCTCTGGGAAGCTACTTAGATTTAAAAATCCTGGAGGTTTTTCCTTTAAGGTCTAATAAAATTGGCCTTGTGCTTCACTTTGAGCCCATACTCAGCTATTTGTTTCAGGAATTTCAGTCCATCATGGCAGAGATGGAGCACAGCTGAGTATAACTGTTTAAGTCATTGTCAGAAAGCAGAGAGAAGGGTTCCAGAGCAAGATGTAATTTCCAGACACCCACAATGCCCTACTTACAACTAGGTCCTGATACCTTTCATTACCTTCCAACAATGTCATCATATTATGAATCCATTAAGGGACTGATATGTTCATTAGGCCAGAGCCCTCATGATCTAATAGTCTTTGGGGTCAGCATCACACATACACCCAGAGGTGAGCCTTAGTAATTTCCTAGGTAGTAATCTCCTCATGTAATGTGTTTGCGATAATTACTCTGTCTATCCTAGGTCTTCGGCATGCATTTCCGTATGAACTTGAATCCATTTGTTTAATTGCCCAGCATTCTTCATGCAGCTTTGGCACTGAGAAGGTACAGGGCCTGGTGGTGCAGCTGACAGCGCAGCATAAGGAACTGGAGGAACAACTGTGTCGTCTGAAGTAGATGCTTATGAAGAAATGGTCACTTGGAGTACTGTGCTGGCTAGTTTTATGTCAGCTTGACACAAGCTGGAGTCATTTAGGAAGAGTGGACCTTAACTGAGAAAATACCCTCACCAGATTGGCCTCTGGGTAGGTCTGTGATGCATTTTCTTGGTTGGTAATTGATGTGGAAGGGCACAGCTTACTGTGGGCTGTTCCTGCCATAGGCTGGTGGTCCTGGGTGGATATAAAAGTAGGCTGGGTACTCCAGGAGGAATTAGCCAGTAAGCAGCATTGCTTCATGGCTTCTGTAAAAGTTCCTGCCTGAGTTCCCTGTCCCAACTTGCCTCAGTGATAGTGTGTGACCTAAGAGCTATAAACTGAATAAACCTTTTCCTCCCCAAGTTGCTTTTGGCCATGGTGTCTTATCCCAGCAATAGAAACCCTAAGACAGCAACATACTTTACAAAAAAATCATTGCAGTAACAGTATGAAGATGGCACGGTTACTACATCCAATTCATAGATGAAGAAACTGAAGTTCAAAGTGTTTAGTTAACTACATTGAAAACCAATGGTGGAATTAGCATTCAAACTCAGGCTACCACACACCACAAACTCGCTTATAGTATTTTTTTTTTGTGTGTGGCTCTGCTCCCCAGCTTCTAAGTGCATAGAAAGAAGAGAAGACACTTAGAAGATGGTCTTGACTTCTCTGGGCTCAAAGGATCATCAGTGTAAAATTGACTCAAAATCTACTGAGTTCAATCATAAACTAATAGCAATAGAAATCAAAATCGCTTAGCAAATCAAAGGTCCAGTGTTTAGTAAGGAGTTAATAACACAGGCCAAGAGCATTAACAAGACTTGGCTGACTCATGGGAACTGAAATTTCAGGTTGACTCCTACCCTTCTATCTTCTTCTGCACAGATTATACACACAATGTACTGAAGACTTAGGCTCCTTCTGGGACCCTGGAAACCCTGTGGGTACTCAGCAGGAGTGCCTCTGTGGTCAAATTCTAGCAAATGCCAAGCTTCTCCCGTGCTCCCTTCTGGCAATCACTGGAGTTTGAAGTAGTGCTGAGAATTCCAAACCACAGTCTGATTGCAGGGTCAGGCTTATAGACTAGACAGGGTATGATTGGCAGAGATGGTCACAGTCACAAAAAGTAGAGAACATTCAGAATTAAAATGTGAATTAATAATAAATAAAATAATGTTGTGGTTGAGTTCTGAATTCTTGGCATAGTCTTTGAAATGCTCAGCAGATTTAAAACATCAGTTAGTGAGGGAAATAAAAAAAACAATTTGTAGATAATTCGGAAAGGTCATGAAAATCAGAGTAAAGATAGACACCATGATGTATAAATAGGAATGTTTTTAAAATGTTCAAATGAATTTGTTTTTATGTTTGGAAGAAGAAAAATCTTAATACCATTAAAAGAGATGTACTTTAGTGGTCATTTTCAAACTTTCACTGCTGATGTGAAGGGATTGAGCATGGAATTTGCTACAGAGAAAACAACCATAACACTTCATTTTGTAATCTCTGCAGAGAGAAAGTATAAACATTCATGTATGTATTAGTATATTTAAAATGTTGTTTATTTAATAGTTATTTATTTAAGCGTGGGCACATTGGCACACACCTTTAATTTTAGCGCTCTGGTTATTGGCAATTAAGAATCCATAGAGCCGCTTTTATATCTGATTTACTTCCTTTAGCAGACCTTGTATTTAGCAGACCTTTCTTCTGTGTTTCTCTACCAGAAGACCCCAGAAATCTACTTCATTTCTTAGTTCTCCATTCTTGGCTTGCATCTTTGATTTGACTCCTCTGAAGAATTGTTTCTCTTGTCTTGCTGAGGTTTTTTCTTCCTCCCCTTAATATAAAGGTGCTACTTTAACATCATGCAAACTGATAAAATTGATCTTCAAATGTTTCACTGAGGACTATGATTTTAAAAAGCCTAGGATTTATACCGTTTACCTAAACAACAATTTATTATCTGAATAATCTGAAAATGTTAAATAAATGTCTGCAATCTTTTGAAAAGAGTAACTCTAGAGTAAAACAGGTTTTTTTTGTGTGTGTGTGCTTGTGTGTGAAGAGAAAAGTGTGTTTATGATGCATTGCAACTGATTACGAACGCCAGAAAAATGATGCTGAGACTAAAAGCTGGCTTGCTGACCAGGCTTCAAGAGACACATGCCTGCTAGAAGTTCTGGTCATAGAAAGAGGTTTCCTTTTGTTTGTTTTTCATCACAACTATTTAAAAACCCGTGTATCTGTTAGTACTGAAAACTTTAACAAGGTGTGGCACTAAAAAATTGAAAGTATATCAACCCTCTGTCAGATGTAGGATTAGTGAATATTTTTTCCCATTCTGTGGGCTGCCTTTTTGTCTTGCTGACTGTGTCCTTTGCCTTACAGAAGCTTCTCAGTTTCAGTAGGTCCCATTTATGAATTGTTGATCTCACTGTCTGTTCTACTGGTGTTATGTTCAGGAAGCTGTCTCCTGTACCAATTCATTCAAGGGTACCACCCACTTTCTCTTCTAAGAGGTTCAGTGTGGCTGGATTTATGTTGAGGTCTTTGATCCATTTGGACTTAAGTTTTGTGCATGGCGATAAACATGGATCGATCCGCATTCTTCTACATGCCAGTCTCCAGTTATGCCAGCACCATTTGGTGAAGATGCTTTCTTTATTCCATTGTATATTTTTAGCTTCTTTGTCAAAGATCAGATGTTCGTACGTGTGTGGGTTAATACCCGGGTTTTCAATTCGATTCCATTGGTCTACCTGTCTATTTTTGTGCCAATACCAAGCGGTTTTCAGGACTATAGCTCTATAATAGAGCTTGAGGTCAGGGATGGTGATGCCTCCGGACGTTGCGTTGTTGAACAGGGTTGTTTTGGCTATCCTGGGTCTTTTGTTTTTCCATACAAAATTGATTATTGTTCTTTCAAGGTCTGTGAAGAATTGTGCTGGGATTTTAATGGGGATTGCATTGAATCTGTAGATTGCTTTTGGCAAGATTGCCATTTTTACTACATTGATCCTACCTATCCAAGGGCATGGGAGATCTTTCCATTTTCTGAGGGCTTCTTTAATTTCTCTCTTTAAAGATTCAAAGTTCTTACGATACAGGTCTTTCACTTGTTTGGTTAGCGTTACCCCAAGGTATTTTATGTTGTTTGTGGCAATTGTAAAGGGTGATGTTTCTCTGATTTCTTTTTCAGCCCTTTTATCATCTGTATATAGTAGGGCTACTGATTTTCTTGAGTTGATCTTGTAGCCTGCCACTTTGCTGAAGGTGTTAATCAGCTGTAAGAGTTCCCTGGTAGAGTTTTTGGGTCATTGATGTAAACTATCGTATCATCTGCAAACAGTGAAAGTTTGACCTCTTCCTTCCCAATTTGTATCCCCTTGATCCCCCTTTGTTTTCGTATGGCAATAGCTAGAACTTCAAGTACCATGTTGAAAAGGTATGGAGAGAGTGGACAGCCTTGTTTTGTTCCTGATTTTAGAGGAATTATGTTGAGTTTCTGTCCATTTAGTTTGATGTTGGCTGTTGGTTTACTGTATATAGCTTTTATTATGTTTAAGTATGTCCCTGTTATCCCAGATCTCTCCAAGACCTTTATCATGAAGGGGTGTTGGATTTTGTCAAAGGCTTTTTCAGCATCTAGTGAGATGATCATGTGCTTTTTGTTTTTCAGCTTGTTTATATGGTGGATTACGTTGATGGATTTTCGTATGTTGAACCATCCCTGCATCCCTGGGATGAAACCTACTTGATCGTGGTGAATGATTGTTTTGATGTGTTCTTGGATCCGATTTGCCAGTATTTTATTGAGTATTTTTGCATCAATGTTCATGAGGGATATTGGTCTGAAGTTCTCTTTCTTAGTTGTATCTTTGTGTGGCTTGGGGATCAAGGTTTGATCTCCAAAATTTACAAAGAACTCAAGAAGCAAGTCTCCAAAACATCAAAGGACCCAGTTAAAAAGTGGGCTGCAGAACTAAATAGAGAGTTTTCAATAGAGGAGTCTAAAATGGCTGAGAGGCACTTGAGAAAGTGCTCAACATCCTTAGCCATCCGGGAAATGCAAATCAAAACAACTCTGAGATACCATCTCACTCCTGTCAGAATGGCTAAAATCAAAAACACCAATGACAATTTATGCTGGAGAGGATGTGGTGAAAGGAGGACACTCCTCCATTGCTGGTGGGAGTGCCAACTGGTTCAGCCTCTTTGGAAATCAGTATGGAGATTCCTCAGAAAAATGGTAATAAACCTACCACAAGACCCAGCAACTCCACTCTTAGGCATATATCCAAAAGATGCCCATTCATACAACAAAGATGTCTGTTCCACTATGTTCATAGCAGCTTTATTTGTAATGGCCAGAACTTGGAAGCAACCTAGATGTCCCTCAACCGAAGAGTGGATAGAGAAAATGTGGTACATCTACACAATGGAGTACTATTTAGTAGAAAAAAATAATGGAATCATGAGATTCGCAGACAAATGGATGACACTAGAAGAAACCATCCTGAGTGAGGTAACCCAGTCACAAAAAGAGAAATATGGCATGTACTCTCTCATATATGGATTTTAGACATAGATCTGGGGAGTGCCAGCCTACAATCCTATGGCCAGAGAGTCTGGGAAACAGAAACTTCATTTAGTGGCTGATCGAAGAAGAGGCAGACTCCCTTGGTTAAGTACTGAGCTGAACTCAAGAAAGCCAGTAACAGAGAGGGAGGACTGATGATCAAAGAGATTAAGACTGGGCTGGTTTAACCCCCAGAAACAGCTGACCAGACAAAGGTTAACTCTTGAATCCCAGGCATCAGCCTGGGAATCCAGCATGGGACTGATCAAGACCCCCCTGAATCTGGGTGTCAGTGAGGAGGCCTAGGTAATCTATTGAGCCTTGGGCAGCAGATCAGTACCCATCCCAAGTATACACACAGACTTTGGACTCCCATAGAATAATGTGAGGTGCACTCTCACCCTGAACTCTTGGGGAAGGGTCTAGGCCCTGCCCTATATGAAATGACAGACTATGGACACCCCCATGGAGGGCCTCACCCTCCCTGGGGGAATGAGGGGATAGTGGGGGGGGCTGGGGGGAGGGCAGGGGAGGAGGGGGAGGGAAAGGGAGAGGGACCTGGAACTGAGTTGTGAAGCAACCTTGTTTCTTATCTAAATTTAAACTGGAAAAAAAATGAAAGTATATTTTATCATTGTAGAGTACTTTACATAGATCACACATTCAGTTGCCTTGGAGCTAGTGACACAACATTTAGTTTACTTTTTGAAAGTTTTGCAGAAAAATTGCAATGCATGCAAGTGCATATATTTTATATGTTATCAATATAATTTTTTAACCAGGAAAAACAAGTGCAAAGTGTTCACTCAATGTATTAGAATATGCTTTTGCTGATAGGAAGGCAAAACAGATAACTTCAGGGTTGACAGAACAATTGCGTGAATTTGAAAGTAATTTCCTTAAGCAGAAATAAACCAACCAACTCTCCAAAACATGTTATTTTACTCATGTCAAATAAGTAAATTCAAAATGAGTGTAAACAATGCACATTAAGTAAAATGTAGGCAGTCACTGTAGACTCTGTAATTTTCTTGGCATCTTTTTATTACTCACTGAACTTTAGTGTCAAAGAGGAATAGCAGAAATTGCAAGGTTTGAAAAGTTGTTTTCATCTAATTGAAAATTGGTACTACAAATGTATCAGTGTATTATTACCTTTCAGTTAATCAAGATCCGTGTGTGTGTGTGTGTGTGTGTGTGTGTATGTGTGTGTGTGTGTATGTGTCTGTGCATCTGTGTTACTGGACCTGACACCCAGGATCTTATGCATATTAGACAAGTTCCCTTCACTGAAATATATCCCTAGTGCTAATGGAGTTTTCATCAGTTTACATGTAGACATCCATTTATTAATAAACATATACAAATAATTATATATTTATAAGTACTAAGTAGTTAAGTAGATGGTAGTAATAACTCTGTAGATTTTAATTATATAGGTATGTTAATTATATATTATGAGGGAGGCACAGATTATGGAAAGCATTAGAAAAACCAGAATTATTAAACATTCAGGCCTTCTTTTTCTTCAACAGAAGAAAATTACTTATCTTAGCCACCTAGAAGGCTGGAGCGGATGCTTTCTAATAACCTGGTGATCTTTTATTGTTCTATGGACCCAGCCTTCATCTGAATCTCCTAGATCCATAGGCTGTAATCCTGAGTTTAGGCTCTCAGTGATTAGACCCTTCTGTCTGAAAGAGGTCCCATGTACTTGGTATCCTCCATCAATAAATCTCCCCTTATGCTTATTATAAATCCTTCATTATGAGACCTTATCCTGGTCATTGTCTGTAAGTCAGTAGAACTCATTCTTTCTGTAAAGGTCACAGGTGCTTTGCTATGGAGGTGTACTTTGCAAGGACGTTTTGGTGTAGCCATCTTTGAAGCTATGTTATGATAATTGTAATGTGAAGACTCCCTCCCCCACCCCCAGCTCCCGCCCACAAATGTTTACCGTGTTTAAATGTGCAAGAAAAATAAACTGTTAGGTCAAACTCTGGAAAATTTTGACCCAACTCTTGCTAAAGTGGTGCTGACCTAAATTCCATTCTTCACCTCACTAGGTTCATTTTCCTTCTAGCTGTGACGCTTGCAGGGACCCCCAACAACATTACTTCATTGTTTATCACATTAAACAAGTAGAAGTGAGTTTTATTCTGTCGGTTATGAATGTAGGAAGCTGATTGTCAGTCTGAACTTTGATTTTGGTACGGTCCTCTTTCAATAGTGACTATGCAGTTGATGACCATTGAGCATTAAAAGGTCACACACTCTCTCAGCACTGAATGTTAATGCTGACATCATCTTGCCAGAGAAAGAAAACGTGGCATGAATGTTTGAGGTAAAAGAACCGAAAGAGAGGCTCTGCTTTGTCCTTTGACATTAGTGTCGTCCTCCATTTTGGTGATGAGTGATTAGGCTTTAGGCTCATGCCATCTACCACACCCCTCCCCCGCCACACCCCATGCTTTTTATCACGCGGCATGGGTACATGATTTTGTTCTATGCAAGGCTGAATGTGATAGGCTGCCTTTGCCTCCTTTTCTTTTTCTCTTGTGGTGAAGACTGAACACGGGGTCTTGTGTTTGCTTGTAGGTGCTCCAGTGCTCTTGTGTTCTTAAGTCCTCCTACCCCATCCTCCCAAGTGCTGGGATTATAGGTGCTCACCAGTTGGTTTAGGCAGCTTCTACCAAGGCTCTCAGTGACCCTGTGTCTTGATACTCACACTGCTGTGTAACCCCCATCTGGAATGTGGAGGACCCTGAAGAGCTGCTAATAAGAATTTGCTATGGGAGGGCTAGAGAGATGGCTCAGCTATTAAAGGCTAGGCTCACAACCAAAAATATAAGAATTTAGTGTGGGAAAACAGTGAAAGCTGCTGCCCCTGGCCTTGGGTTACTATCATTACTCTTCCTCCCTCCCTCCCTCCCTCCCTCCCTCCCTCCCTCCCTCCCTCCCTTCCTTCCTTCCTCTTCCCTTCAGTCATTCTTTCCAAAAAAATTATGTTACTGGATGGGATGTCTTCTGATAGAATCAACTGGTTTATGGGTTTACTGAATTCTTTATTTTTGTGTATAATTTTGAAAGATTTACTTAATTTTTTATGTATATGGGGGCCTTGGTTTCAGGTATGTCTGTGTGCCAAATGTATGCCTGCTGCTGGCAAAGATCAGAAAAAGGGATCAGATCTCTTAGAACTGGAGTTCCAAATTGTTGTTAGCCTCCATGTGGGTTCTGGGATTTGAACCAAGGTTGTTTGAAGTGATCTTACCTACTACAGAGCCAATCTCCAGTCCTCTTGTTTCCTTTCTTGTAATCTCTCTTACCCTCTTGCTTGCTGCCATGTTGTGAGGCAGTATGTAGAGAGGTTCATGTAGCAGTGATCTGAGATAATCTCCAACCTTGAGAAAGTGAAGCCTAAATCCAACAGCATGATGGGATGTGAATTCTATTAATAACCATACAAATGAGCTTGTTTTTCTTTTAATTTTGAACCTTTAGGTAACTGAATCTCAGAAAACACTCAGAGCTAGATAATCTACCTAAGTGGTACCTGGATACACAACCCAAAGAAACTGTGAGATAATGCATGTTGTTTCAAGTCACTAACATTTTGGAGATTTGTTACATAGCAAGAGATAGCTAAAACAGGAGATAAATTGAAGCACTAAATAAATACTTCCCATATTTGGTTTGTATAGACATGTAGTTTTGTTACTTTAAAATCTAATCATCTTAGATCGTATATAAAATCTTTCTGAGTATTATTAAAACATTGTCATTACATTTTTTCTAGTAACTTTCCTTCCTCTTCATTCTCTGTGTCTACACTGAGATTCTCTTTTTACTTGTTGTATTCAGATAGGCAGAACTTATATTAGAATGCTCTTTTATGTACTTAATTGCTCATTTTCCAAATGGTAAGAATAAAGTAATCTGACAAAAACACTCTGCATCTTGTAGCTGCTGGCTGTGTTGTCAACAAATATAAAATATAACATACATTTATGATTCATTCATTATCCATGATAAAACTATTTTCCATGGGTATTTTCGGCCAAGTGCTTCCTTCAGATGATGTGTCTGGGTTAAGTCAGTTATGACTCATCATATCACATGGGAGAGTGGGGACTGGCACTGTCAAATTCCATGTACCAGATGGAAATTGTCAAAGGGAATTTTATTTGAACTTACATGAAAGTAATTTTTCACTGCTTCTTCTTACTCTAAGTACATATTACTAATGCAAAAAGTATTTTGTGGGCAGGTAGAATTCTAGGGAATGTCATTAAAAGATATTGTGATCATGTACATAATAATAATACTTGTGAGTTAGAAGTCAGTTTTGACTACACAGCAAATTTAAGAGCAGCCTGGGCTATCTAGAAAAATCTGTATAAAATGTATATTTTGTCAATTGCGTGCATTTTGGGAATGTGTCATATTAATGGCTTACAACTGAAATAACAGGTCTACCTGAGTAAAGTTAAAAGAAAGGCTGGCATTTATTGAATAATTCATTTTGCTAGAGAAATAACTTGAGATTGAGTTGGTTTTACTTTATTCTGGGTCAAATGCAACAGTTTTTGCATGTCTTCTAGCACATTGAACTTTCTCTGTTAAGGTGTCAAGGTTTTCAACTCCTAATGAATGTAGCTGAGTTGACAATGATTCTTTATTTCTGTGTCTGTGTTTATAACCGTCCAATGAAGCATTTCAGCCAGAGTCAGGAGCAAGCTCAGTTTATCTCATGGGTTAATCTGAGAAGGGCAAAGAAGGAAGTTGGATTTTACAGGAGACTTCAGCTAATTTATGTGATCTGTAAAGGTTTGGTTCATTGAACAAAAGACTTAAGAGTTGATTGATTTTTTTTTATTTAACTTTGTTATTATTTTAGTTGCTCTACAAAGTAGTTGGTTTTATTATGACATGGCTATACACACATTTTATACCTTGCTCATATTCAGCACTACCCTTCTGCCCTTCCTTCCTGCTTTTCTCTGGCCTCATCCCCCTAAATGGTTCCCCTCTGTTTTCCTTGGCTTTAATTATCATTCACTTGCTGGATCAATGAGATGCTCGTCAAAAAACAACAGAGAAAACAAAAGTGCCTGTTCACAAAGGTTGAAATTGACTATTGTGCTATGCGGTTAGCAGTTTCACTGTTGGATATTGTAGATATTCTCAATGTCATGCTATGAGCATTTTAGACTATCATAGCCTATTAAACCATGAGTCAAGCTTACTTAACTTCTGGGATTTTCTGTTCTCTTAGAGAAATTGACCTTGATTATCTGTTATTTGCTTAGATTACTTGTAGTCCGAAAGGTGTAGCAAATTATTTGGTATCCAGACACAAGCAAGCTGTTCTCACAAGGTCTGCTTTCCTGACAGAGGGTTAGCTACTTCCATGCACCCTCATGACATGGCTTTGTAATATCACAAAGGAGACAAGTTATGTACTGGAAGCAGTTGTGAGTGGTGGGAGAAAAGAACAGATGATTGTTTTCTCATATTTAATTTTTAGACTTACTTCTTTACCTTGGAGTAACTTAATTCCTTCATTGATTTGCTCTTGCTGTTTCTTTCGTTTGAAATTTCTTAGATAGTGTTTGTCCTTCCAGATGCATCACAGCTGTTGTCCCAGAAAGATGACTTGAACATTAGATTGGGTACTCAAACCCGCACAAATAGCTCCTCCCTTCAGTGTTCACATGTCTTGCTCATTTCCCCATCTTCACACTTTTCAAATTGTCCTGTAAGATTAATTTGCTTACCTGACATATCTGACTCCTAAGATTAAAACACTTGAGATCAGAAACCATATCCCATTTAACACTGGAGTCTACATGATAATGACCATGATACTTTATACAGGCTACTATTGTATACATTTTATATTTAAGAACATGGTTTTCATCATATAGCAAACCATTCTGCAAATTCCACATCCTTTTGTAATTCATTTTGGCTTATTAAATGTTTTAATGTACTTTACAAGTTTGAAAGGCAGAGTAATAGATCTCCAAATGTCTACCTCTCAGTTCCTAAAATCTGTGAACATTTGATCATACAGAGAAGGCACAGTGGAGGTAGAGTGGACATCTAGGAACTGTAAGATGGGAGTAACCAATGTTACCTGAGATAAGATGGGAGTAACCCATGTTACCTGAGATAAGATGGGAGTAACCCATGTTACCTGAGTGTGCCATTTCATTTAGACAGGCGATGAAAGATGGGAGAGACAAACCCTCTCCAAAAATCCAAACACTCTAGACAGGAAACCATTGAGAACTATGAAAAATTGTGATAGGGATGCAAAAGTGTAGCTCTTCACAATGTATGGCTTTTGTCAGGGGTGGGGGTAGGGAAGGACTCAGTTTCCTTTAGTGGTTGGCCACTGAGAGTTTGACCATGCTTCAGTGAGTACATGGGCAATATAAAATGGACTTGATATTATTATTTTTTATTTTTTCTTTTTTGGGGGAAAGGAGGTATAAGAGTTGGGGGAGGGCAGACCTGGGAGGACTGGGAAATGAGTGTGATCAGCCTGCATTATGTGAAATTGCCAAACAATTATACAACTATTGTTTTGGATTATGAAAAAGAGAAATGTGGCTGGAGGAACTAGAAAGATGGTTCAGTGGTTAAAGTTAAACACTAAGTGGGGCTAGGGGAACTCTACAAGAGAAGAGGAGGGACTGCAGGAGCCAAATGGGTAGAGGACACCATGAGAATATGGCCCACAGAATCAATTAAACAGAGATCACACAGCTCACAGAGATTGAAATGACAAACAGCGTTTTTCTATGGGTCTGAACTAGGTCCTCTGCATATAATTTATGGTTGTATAGCTTGATGTTCTTGTGGGACTCCCAACAGTGAAATTAGGAGCTGTCCCCAACTCTTCTGCTTGCACTCGGACCCTTTTCCTCCTACTGGGTTGCCTCAGTCATCCTTGATATGAGGGTTTAGCCTTATTGTGTCTTGTTAGGCTACATTCTCTGTAATTTATTTATTTATTGAAGGGAAATGGAGGAGGAGTGGATCTGAGGAGGGAGGGAAACGTTGGTCGGGATGTAATGTATGTGAAAAGAATAAAAGAAAAAAAGAGAAAAAAGTAAACTTTCTTCAGATTGACATGGCAAGCCTGGATTGAACCTTTTAGAGAGTCTGATGCCAGGTGGTTTAGTGTAAGCATATTTAAACAAAGTTTACAAGAAGTTCCCTGATATAATATCATCCCTGGTACACAAGAAAGCATAACCACATCAAAACACATTCAGAGTACACATTATTTAGTTCAAGAAGATGTGTTCTAGAGACAGTCTACTTGTGCTAGCTTAAGGGACAATTCTATGTGTTCAACATTTCTGTGGTTTTTTTTTCCTGGAGATTTGTGGGCACAAGGACCTTAGTGTTGTGCTCCCAAGACCCCATGAAATAGCAATCAAGTCTGTGGCCTTGTGCATGGCACATCAGTTCATTTGAGCAAATTAAAGTATGATTAAAAGAATAAAATTTTAGGGTAAAGTGTGTATAGGAAGCTGTCTTTTCAGGGTTGTTCTATCTTTTGACATTGTGATGGAATATTGTCCACAATTGAGAATCCCATAACTGAGATGCAAAAGATTACAATTTTTTGAAAGTTTATGTGTTGGCTTGTATTAATCACTACCCTCAGCTGAAAGATAACGTGCCAGTGAGTCAGAGAGTATCCTGAGATACTCCTGATTCACAAAGATATGACTGGGTAGGTTCCGAGAAATGCCTTTAAGCAAAATTTTTGAGAAATTGACTATAATTTCATGAACAAGTATGTATGTATGCTTATTTTTGTGAAAAGCCATTATTACAAGGCAATATTATGCAACAAAACAGAAACCAGTTTGCGCAAAAATTCCATCTTTTTCTTTTATTGAACATAGATTTTTTTATACTATATATTCTGATTATGGTTTCCCCTGCATCTATTCTTCCCAGTTCCTCCCCACTGCCTCTCCCATTTGTATCTATCACCTATCTGCCTTAGAAAACAAATAGACACCTAAGAGTTAATAATAAAACAAAATAGAAAATATATTAGATAAAATAAATTAGAATAGGAGAAAGTAGGCAAACAGAAGGAAAAGGGTCCAAAAGAAGTCACAAGAAACACAAAGATGCTTTGGTTTTCACATTCAGGAATCCTATACAAAATATAAAACTTGAAGTTATAACATATACAAAAAATATTTAGGGTAAAAAATATAAAATAAAGAGCCAGGAGTTGGTAGCACATGCCTTTAATCCCAGTACTAGGGAGGCAGAGGCAGGCGGATCTCTGTGAATTTGAGGGCAGCCTGCTCTACAGAGTGAGTTCCAGGACAGCCTCCAAAAATAATACAGAGAAACCCTGTCTCGAAAACACACACACACACACACACACACACACACACACACACACACACACACACACACACACGTATAATAAAATAAAAAAAGCTCTGACGTTATAAGACAAGAACCTCTAAAGATGCCATTGAGCTTTTTTTTTTCTGTTGGGCGTCTACTCCTGGGACTTAGGAGCAGTTTGTGTCCTGGGTGAGATTCTCCCGGAGAAAATTACAAGTGGTTATTAATTGAAGGTAGCTTCTGCACTGAGCATGGGGCATATGTTCAATTTCAGCGCTAGGACCCTACCTGGTGAAGACCCATGCAGGTCCTGTGCATGCTGCCTCAGTCTCTGTGAGCTCATGTGTGTGTTAGTCCTGTGTCTAGAAGGCCATGTTTTCTTGGGGTCTTCCCTCCCCTCTGGCTCTTACAGTCTTTTTGTCTCCACCCTTGCAGGGTCCATGGAAACATCCTATCGAGAATTGAGTATTCCAAGATCTCTCAGTCTCTGAACATTGTCTGACTGTGGTTATCTGTATTTGTTCTATGTCCTGCAGGAGGACACATCTCTGAACCTCCATGCTTCTATGGACCTTAGCTTGCTTATTATTGACTTAATAGCTAACATTCACATAGAAATGTGTATATGCCATATTTGTCTTTCTGGGTCTGGGTTACTTCACTGAGGGTAATTTTTTCTAGTTCCATCCATTTATATGTGAATTTCATTTTTTAAACAGTAGAGTAATATTCTCTTGTGTAAACAAACAACATTTTCTTTATCCATTCATCTTTTGAGGGACATCTAGGTTGTTTTTAATTTCTGTCTATTATGACTAGAGCAGCAATGAACATGGTTGAGCAAGTGTCTCTGGTGGAAAAAAACATTTTTATTTCTACTGCTGAAAGACCACATCCAACCCCCTTGATTAGTGTGTATATTCCAAATAAACACGAACAAAAAATTGTAAAGCAAATGTGACATTTTACTCATAATGTTGTTTTAATAAGAAGACCCAGACCCAGATTTTGGGGTTCAAGCTTCAAGATGAAGATCAGAGAAGCAAAGCAGCCAAGCCACTAGCTCTTAGCTCTTTCCTCTATCTCAGGCTGGAATGGCTGATCCTGTCTCCACGAGCTCTCACCAAGCTTCAGACTGCTGCCTCTCTTCAGTGTGGCTGGAGAATATATGCGATCCTATCCTCAACGTGCCTGGAGAATGAATGCCATCTCTGAGACCCCGCTACTGTCTTAAATACTGCTCATGAGTCCTGGGATTAAAGGCTTGTGGTCCCTAGTGCTGAGATCGTCTTTGTGTGATCTATTTTTCCTTAGGACTGGATATGTCTAGTGTAGCTCAGGGTAGCTTTGAACAAACAGAGATCCATATAACTCTACCTTCCAAGTGGTGAGATTAAAGGTGTGTACCACCACCGCCTAGCTTCTGTAGCTAACTGGTGTGGCTGCTTTTCTATTTTGATTTCCAGTGGCTTTAATAAATGGTAAACAATATATCACCACACAGAATGCTCTGAAAATTTCTGTGACCTGTCAATGACATTTTCAGGATCCCATCTGTTATTTTGATCTTTTTGTTCTGGTAACATAAGTAGCTCTTATTTCACACTTCAGTGTGTCTATTGGATGACCACTAGAGGTCATCTAAGAAATTAAATATCTCACCTGAAGCTCAGACTTTTCTGTCAGGTTGACCTTCATGTAAATCAGAGAAAGAATCTTTAGCTAATGCTTGCTGACTGTTGTAACATACAATATTAACTTGAAAAGTTTATGTCTATGGAGGACTCACACCATCTGCCTTACCTTTCTCTAAGGATGAGATTGACACATGATCTTTGGTTTGTACCCTGTTTTTTTTCTTTCTTCTTCTGCTTGCCACTTTCACATAGTTTTCTTTTAATATATATTTACTTAATTTAGTTGAACAACAAATCTAGGAAGTGTTAGAGTCAAAGTAGCCATGCAAAATTTCAAAATTTGTTAGGCTTGTTTTATTAAAGGAGTAACTGTTTTTGCTGTTGTATTCTTTCCACGCCTCTACACTATGTAGACTATATAGAAATATGCTACAACCAGAGCAAATTTGTATATTTTTGTACAGTTAGCATATCAGTGCATGTGTTGTTGTTTCATCTGTCTTGAGGGTTGCAATAATTACCCATTATAACCATTTAACAGTGGCCTACAAGCTAGAATGATTCTTTGCATAAGGGAAAAAAGGAGTAAATTGTAAGACAAACTAAAAAATACTGATGTTCTTTGACTTATGATAAAACTATAGCTTCATAAACGTATTTTATATAAAAATATTATACATTGAAAGTGCATTTGGCCCATCTAACCCACAGAACATTTCCATTTAGCCTAGCCTTCCTTAAACCTGCTTAGAATAATTACCAGCAGCTTGCACTAGGCAAAATCATCCAACATAAACTCTATTTTGTGGTAAAATGTTAAGTATCTCATAATTTATTGAGTGGTACACCAAAAGTGCAAACCAAATAGTTGTATTGGGTATGTTTTACATCATAGTAAAGTTGAAAAGTTGTAAATTGAACCATCACAATTCAAAGACTATCTGTGAGTTAACTTAAAAAAACAAATCTACTCTAAAACATCTATGTTCTTTTTGCACATAGGTTAGAGATAATACACATCATCTGTGATGGTTAATTTTATATATTGGCTTGACTGGACCAGAGGATGCCCACGCTTCTGATTTACAGTTATGTTTCTTGAATGTTCCTGGGAGATAAGTGTTTAAGTTGATGAGCTACGGCAAGGTAGATCACCCTCTCCCAAGTGAATAGGTATCACACTGTCCTCTAAGGGCCCAAACAGGGAAAAGGTGGAAGGAAATTGGATTTGTGTTCCTGTCATACTTCCTAAGGAGAACCTCAGTCTTCTGGTATTCTTGGTTCTCAGTCTTCAATCTTGGTCTGGGATCTATGCCATTATTCCTTTAGCTTGTAGACTTTGAAGTACAAGACTTGCTGTCCTGCAGATGGTAGATGCTGGGAATTCAAAATTATGTGAATCAGCGTTTTATGATATCTACACATGTATCTATAGCTATCATATCTATCTATCTATCATCTATCTATTCATCTATCTCTATCATCACCATCATCATTTATCCATACTATATATTTTATTGGTGATCCCTCAGTATAATACCATCTAAATATAAACTTACTAGATTAGTACCATTAGTTTGTATTCTAAACATTGGGATAGTTACCCAGTTATCTTAAAAGTTGTTCTGGTCAAGAGAACAATGAAATTCCATTTTTCTCCTCAAATTGACTAAGCTTATTAGCACAAATATCATTTTAATGGAAAATATCTTAATTTCCCAAATGAAAAGAAGGCTGTTTAGTGGAGTGGCATTGTTTCACACTTTCGCCATTGCCTTAATGTCCAGCTCAAGGACAGCCGTGTTCTCACGTAAGCTTCTGTGCCCAATTTGTTGGAGTGCCACAGGTCACCCAGCCTCTGGAAGCTTCACTGTGTGTTTACCAAAGAATGAAAATAATGAAAAAAGCAATTGGGATCTCAGTATTATTATGAGATTGGGTATGTTTTCACCTTGTGAGTTCCTAGTGAAGGTCTTCAGGAGCCCCAGGAGTTCCCAGGTCATATTTTGTGACCTACTGTACTGGATTACCAAAAACAGGGCCATTATAATACATCTTTACTGTAGAATAAAAACATTGATGGGAGTGATTATGGCAAAGTGGTAGTGGATGGTTAGAATATAGAATCTCTAAATGAATTCTGACATTCAGTGACTTTTAAAAAATGTCAGTAGAGCTAAACTTTGAATAGTTTTCTTATCTGAAAAGTGGATATAAGAATGTTTATTTCCAGGGATTATTTTTAAGTATTGCAATTGTTAGTGACCTAAGAGTACTGATGTCTTTAGCTAATATCATTACTGAAGACCTGGTAGATGGTGGGTGTGTTGATAAGGACCTCTTCCCAGTTTTCTAAATACTATGGTGAGTTCAGAAAACAGATGAATCTCTGAGAGACTCTACTGCATCTTCTTGTCACACTATTGCTATCCACTACTTCTAGTAGGTCTGTTGTTGTGTTTAGGAAGATACTGAAGTCTGGGGTGACCAAGTTACTTTGCTAAAATGAGTGAAAGAAGAGACAGCCTGGGAATCCTAACAGCTCCATTCTAGGGTCCACAATCCACCTGCTCTTGTTCCTCATCCTTGCGCTCACCTTTGTCCTCTTCCTCCCTCTTCTACAGGATCTCGCTATGCATTCCTGGATGGCCTGGAACTCAGGGTGTGCACCAGGCTGGCCTTTAACTCATAATGACCCACCTGCTTCTGCCTTCTGAGTGCTAGAATTGAAGGCATGCACCACCAAACCCTGCTCTGGACCAACAATTTTAACTACCATCCTCTACAGTCTTCTAAGAAGATATTTAAGTTTTTAGAGGATTCATTATTTGCTTTGTGTGTATGAATGTTTTGCTGCATATATGTATGTGTTCCATGTGTGTACCTGGTGCCCAGGGAGGATAGAAGAATGCATCATATCCCCTTGGAACTGGAATTACTGGTGACTGTGGGCTGCCACAGGAGTGCTGGGAACCAAACCCAGGTCCATTGCAAGAATATTAAGCACCCTTAACTACTGAGCTAACTCTTTATCTCCCATCTAGAACGATTTTGATTATGAAACTGCAAGTTATGGAATTTGAATTTAGAGTTGGATTTTAATTATTTTTTTCTTGTGTATTTTATTTTCCTGAAAAAATCATTAAAGTTTATACCCATTGATAGATTCACTGTAGATTCATGAATACACTGTAAGAGTATCCAGGTACCCATTAGCATCCATGCTGACTTTAGCTATCTATGCTTGCCTGTGATTCTTGTTTGACTTCTCAGAGTTTATTATTGCTAATTATATAGTAATCATTATGCTGATACTCTCTTTATCTGTTACCTCATAACCAATTGTGTAAGGATAATTATGAGCATGATTTTTACCAGACTAAGATGAATTTAAATTCTTTTAAATGAAGAGAACTTCCTGTTTAATTTCATGAGCAAAATACCTCAAGTGTCCTACATCCATTTTATGGAATTCTCAACTTCCTTAGAACAGCTTATTTTACCAATGACACCATTCTCAAAGTAATTGAAATCAGAATAAGGGATTTAATTTTGTTATCTCCAGGTATTTGCTAGAAAATTTCATATTTTAGATTTATACAGTAATTATATTATTGATTCAGATCTGGGTATAAGATGATAAAAATAATCTTTTCTAATGGATTTCATTTATTTTATTATAGCAGAAACTTTCATGTAGAGCTGGAATGCTAATCATTGTTTTTCTTGGATGAAACTGTGTGTCGTACTTTAGGTGCTATGTGCAATTTAATTTGTGTTAATAAGGGTCAGCGTCACCATCTGGACAATGAAACATGGCAATTCCTTGAGGAAAAGAGATCAAATACCTAAACCCATTCAAAAACATTCTTTTGAACATTAATTATGATATTTAAAGGAAACTTCATCCTTTTATAGTCACTTTTAGAGGTATTTCCTACTTCAAGTTAACCCAAAATCTATTAAATAGCAGGTTTTCAGTGGTAGGAAGAAAGCTGTGATTGAGTGTGAACCGTTCAAGGTGGAACATGATTCTTGTGTTTCCCGACTTCCATTACTTAAGAAATTTCTGGCACTCATGGTCACCCAGTCTTCTCTAGCATTTTCAACTCTATAAGTCTCTCCTTTACAGGGTTTCCCACTAATCAAAGTTATCAATGTCCTTCTTTTGCTATTAATTCTGCCTGAAGAACAGTCCTCTATAGACGGAGTCTGCAGCCTCTGAGATTACTCCTCGGAACTTCCCTTTTTTTAAAAAAAACTTTTTAAAATGTAAATTATAAACAATCTTATTTTATATATCAGTACCGGTTCCCTCTCCCTCCCATCCTCCCATGCTCCCCACCAACTCCCCCATCCCATTCCTCTTCTGCTCCATGGAAAAGGTGAGGCCTTCCATGGGGATCATCAAAGTCTGTCACATCATTTGGGGCCCTCCCCCGTGTGTCTAGGTTGAGAGAGTATCCCTCTATGGGGAATGGGATCCCAACGTCCATTTGTACACTAGGGATAAATACTGTTCCACTACCAGAGGCCCCATAGACTGCCCAGGCCTCCAAACTGACATCCATGTTCAGGGGGCCTGGTTCCATCCTACGTTGGTTTCTGAGCTGTCAGTCTGGGGTCGATGAGCTCCCCCTTGTTCAGGTCAGCTGTTTCTGTGGGTTTCCCCAGCCTGGTCTTGATTCCTTTGCTCATCAGTCCTCCCTCTCTACAACTCAGCCACACCACCCTGAATGTGCCTGATCTCATCCTTAGAACTTTCTATTTCTCTATTCTGCCTCCTTTTCTCTCCTCCTTCCAGCCCTTCCCTGCTGCATCCTGTGACCAGAAGTACATAAAGCCTGTTGGCTTGTAATATTTTATAAGATATTGTGAAAAATTGTAGTTGGAGGTATTTCTTTGACTATTTTAAACAATAATTCTTCTGATAACCCCCAAATTAATTATATGGCATTCCATTTTATATGCCATCTTCCAAAATGTGCTATAATGATAATGATTCTTACACTTCTAGGGATTGCTGAACCTAATGTGTTCTTAAACAATTTTTAACAGGTGATCTGAAAAAGAGCAGGTTCAAAACTTAAAACAAAAACAAAGCAAAACTCTCTGTCTGATGGTTTGGTTTCCATACTGGTGACTGGTGTGATTTTTAATGAGGTATTGTCTTTTCAGCTTCAGGCTATACAATAAGAAAGAAAGCTCTGGCTTGGGCAGACAGGAGCCTGTGCAGATAAACAATATTTTTAATGTCCTGAAAGAATTGTTCACTTTACACCTGGGAAAATGCATAAGGATTTAAAGAACTATGTTTTGAGGGAAGTGAGAACAATTGCTTTTAAAAGAGTTATGCTGAAGGCAGGATTTTAGGATTTTTTTCCATTGAAATCCAGGAGAGAAAAGCATGCTAAGCACGACCTTCTAAGAAGTGTGGGTGTTACAAAAACCAGAGTCTTGTTAGAGTAACACACACTCTCAGGTATGGGGAAGGTGGCATTGTCGTTTGTGAGTATGATTTCAAGCCATTTATTCTGTCAAATGAAAGCATTTTATCATTGTGATACAATACAAGTCTTTCTTTTGGGTGATTCCTAAAATTGTCCTGATATTCGATAGTGGAAAGAAAACTAGACTTGTGCAAATATTGTATGATTAAAGAAAGCAAATGCAGCTAGTGCTCTTGCCTAAGATCATTGCAGATGTACAGCTCAGCGCAGTCACCTCCAATTCATAGTATGTTGAAAACACCCTAGAAAGGTGCAATGGTTCTTTCTCGGGGAAAATAGACATTTATAATTCATTAATAAACTATAATTTCAATGATAACTACGTAGCAATAATAAAGTAAATGACTTTCAGAACCTATGACCTTAAATTCTACCCAGGAACGGGAATTTAGAATTAACTTACTTGTTTATAAAAATAATTATAAAACAGGTAATGTTTTATAATAAAACCACCTCAGTAAGTCGTCTGCTATAATCTCAACAATGTAGCTTATTTTCTTTAAAAAAGGCATGTGTATCTATCTATCTATCTAGCTATCTATCATCTATCTATCTATCTATCATCTATCTACCTATATGTATGTATATTGTGTGTAGCGTTTAGGTGTGGGTGTGCCAGTTCATGTGGGTTGTGAATCCCGGCACATATGTGCCATGGTATTTACACAGAAGTTGGAGGACAGTCTCAGGCATTGTTCTTCCCCTTTTGCCTTGTTTTTGAGACATGGTCTTTTTTTGTTCACTGCTGCATACTAGACACTAGGTGGCCTGTGAACTTCTAGGATTCTCTTGTCTCTGCCTCCCATTTGGCTCTAGATGTGTTGGGATTACACACGTGCATTACTGCATCTAGCTTTGTGTGGGTTCTGGTGACTCACTTGAGTCTCTGCACTCTTGAGTGGCAGGTGGTTCACCTGAGGAGCCATCACCTTAGCCTCTTTTTAGTTTTTAAAATGATCTTACAACACAGCAGTTTTTTATGCATTTCCACATATACTTTGGCTAACCATCTCCTTGCTACACCCCCATACCCTTACCTCCTATCCCCACCTAAGTCCTTCTGGGACTCCCACTTCCGCCTTCATATCGCAGGTGTTCTACTCCTTTCCACACCCCTTTTATTGAAATACTATTTTTCCCAATCTTGCAGGTCTCTTTCCAGTTTTCTGAAGCTAGGATCTACATATGTGAGATAGCATGGAGCTTTAATCCTCATTTTCTTGATGGCTAAGAATGTTGAACTTCAAAAAATATTTATTGGTTGATAGCATTTTTTCTTTTGAGAATCAAGTTTAATTCCTCAGCTTGTTTTTTTCACATCGTCTTTTTGTTCTGTTTCTTTGTATTTTAGAATATTTGTAAGCATCTGCCAGATGGATAGGTGGTAATGATTTTTTCTCTCTCTTCTGTGGTCTGTTTCTTTACTGTTTCTATGCTGTACAGAAGTGTCTTTATTTAATAAAGTACCACTTGTCAGTTGTTGACGTGATTTTCTAGGAAAATGGAGTTCTTGCAGCCAGCCACATGGCTTAGGGATTGGCCTAATGGAGGTGACGGGAATGAAGATGTGACAGGTGCACACAGAAAAGCTGGGATTGGGTGGGTAATGTGCTCTAATGGAGACACACCATTAGTATTCTGGAAACCCAGCATATTTACTTTACAATGTGAATCAAGGAGGTGACATTCCTGTATTCAGCCAAACAAGGAGGCTGCTTTAGCTACTCTCAATACAAGTTGCTGTTATCCAGGAGGGCGCTGTTTTTGATAGTTTCAGCACACACTGCTCTGGAGCAAAGGAAGGCATTGTCCTCTCCCCAAGCTTGATTCAAGGAAGACTTTGCCATTCCCATGGGTCCGAGGCATTTAGGCCCTTCACATGGCTGTGCTCATGTCAATAACACACATTTGCTCAGAACTTCATCTGCCCCTTATATATTCACGTAAGGCTTCCTCTTGCTCCCCACAGGTCCTATTCAGAAAGTCCTTACCTATACTTACATCTTTAAATATTTTACTTGATTTCCCTACAGCATTTTTAGTCATAGGATTCAATTGGATATGACTTATTTTTCAGGATAAGAGGTAGCCACACCTGTAGTTACCCAGTTTTTGTAGCACCATTGTTGAAATGGCTGCCTTTTCTCCAGTGTATATTTTTGGCATCTTTGTGAAAATCAGGTAGCTGTAAATGTTTGGGTTATTATCTGTGTCTTTTACTCTCTTCTGTTAATCACTATGTCTGATTTTGGTGCCAAACTATCCTGTCTCTGTCACCATTGCTCTATATTACTTGAAATCAGGCATGGGGACACCATCAACCTCATTTAATGAATAAATTTTGCTTATGATTGCCTTGGTGATCTGAGATCTTTTGTGCTTCTAAATGAATTTTTGTTTGTATATATACATGTATATATATGAAGAATAGTGTTAAGATTTTGATGATGATTGTATTGAATCTGCAGATTGATATTGGTGAGATATCAATTTGAAGATTTTAGAGTCTTCCAATTCATATGCAAGAGAAGTCTTTCTATCTTCTAATGTCTTCAATTTCTCTCTTGTTTTAAGTTCTCATTATAGAGGTATTTCACTTTTTTGGTTTATTCTAACGTATTTTATTTTATTCTGTTTCTATTGTGAATGACGCTGTTTTCCTGATTTCTTCCTTCTTGTAGTAATGGTATCTAACACAGAGACCACAAATAGACATTGTACAGAGAGTGGGAGACTTTGGGTCACTCAATCCTAAATGGGATGTCTTTACCAAACTTTTCCCTTAGGGCTTAAGAGTCTATGTGGAAGAAAAGATTTTAAGAATCAGAGATGGTGAATGACTCCAAAGAAATGGTTTCCTCTATACATAACAGGGCTTATATACATATGAACCCACAAGAGACTGAGGTATCACATACAGAACCTGTGCAGGATCAAGCCAGATGGGGGTCCCAGTACCGAGAAGGGGAAGTCTACTCAGCATTCCACTCCAAGCCAAGGAGCTATCTACAATTGATGATTGCTTGCAAAGAAAAATTAGTTTTCTCCATAGAATCTCACTGGGTATATTAACTACACTTCAGGGTAGACCCCCATTCTCAGGAGCAGTTGGCCAACACAAAATGAAATCAATGATACCTTTGTAGACTTTTGTCACATACTGCTTTGTTTGGGCATTTTTGTCTTAATTTTATTTATCTTTTTGGTTTTTATGTGTGTGTATTTCTTGTTTCTTGTTTTATGAGAGAGAGAGAGAGAGAGAGAGAGAGAGAGAATGGGCATGAAGTTGGGTAGATGGGGGTGTGTGAGAAGGACCTGGAAGGAGTTGGGGGAGGGAAAGTTTGATTAGAGTATATTGTATGAAAACAAAATTTCAAAAAAAAAGCACTGTGTGGCCTTTATAGATGGTTCTGTTGCTCTACAAAGGGTACCATGATTTGATTTCTAACAGCAGATACTAGATTGCCTCTTTAAAATCTTTATGTGTATGGAATTGTTGTTCTTTGATATGTGGCTCTTTCCATTAGTGTTGCTTGAGTGATTGGTCTTGTGTGAACTAATAATATGTTCTTTCTCTTCCATGAGTAGTAAGTATTCCATTGCATGTGCATATCATTTATTCTCTACTAGATGCGTTTTCGAGTTGTTGCTAAGATGGCTTTTACAGATTATGTTGCTGTGAGCATTCTTTGGTGAACACTAGTGCTACCTCAGTTGGGACTATAATTAAAAAGGAAATATGCATATATAGGAAAAATGTGTATTTTAGTTCTGGTTAGAAGAGGTGAGTTTGCACATGTCTTCCTCATCTTATTTTCAGTGACATTACATTGATAGCATGAAAATGGTCATAAAATGAGTATTTATACCATGAAAATTGGCACACTATTGACTCTAGTGACTATTTTCATACTTTGTGTTAGTGGTACCCTCAACAGTGTATATGAGAGTTCATGCTACATCACATCCTTACACACATTTTGTGTCTTTGTTTTATTTTAGCCATTCTGGTGGATATACTGTAGAATTTTATTTTGAGTTGAATTAGTACTTGGAAATGTTTTGCGTTATTCCACATTAATTTAACCCAAACCTGCATCTATGACTTTATACATGACCTTTGAAGAACATGTATTTTCAGTGCATTAGAAGCAACTGAACAGCTTAGATAACTAACCTGGAGTTCACACTAGAGAAGTGGTTGGGTTTGTGGAAGGTAGAACTGCTTCTTAAGTGGAAATGGTTTTATTTCATTTGAAAATGTTGATACTTTATTAGTAACGGATTTCTTCAGTGCTTCCTTTATGTAGAAATTTCTAGATTAAGATTGAAATCAAGCCGGGCGGTGGTGGCGCACGCCTTTAATCCCAGCACTCGGGAGGCAGAGGCAGGCGGATCTCTGTGAGTTCGAGGCCGGGCTGGACCGATAGCCTCCAAAACAATACAGAGAAACCCTGTCCCGTAAAAACCAAAAAAAAAAAAAGATTGAAATCAAGTGAAATTTCACAATGTATACAATAAAAATGGCATTGTGATGTCAATATAAAGATACATTTCTTCTTATGGGTGGATTGACAGATTGTATACGCAACAGAAACCATCAACTTCAGCATCACAGGCTTTGAGGGGAAAGACTTTCCATCCAGTATCACTACTCAGAGCAGCACACCAACTGGTGATTTGTGGTTATGACTCCAGCCACTCTCTAAGCTTTATCTAAAATATACATTCTTTGATATCAGGAGACTGACTGATGGTGGCAAAGCTTCAAATAACTCAGTGAATCTAGATGTGAAAAGTTAAAACCTCTTCTATAACAAGACAGCATTTGTACTAGATCTGAAAATGATCTATTTACCCTGTTGGACAAGGTACAGTAATGGGCTTTATGTTACATTTCTTATTATCTCTTTCTTAATTGGGCAATGGAAAGTAAATGAGCTGCTGTGTGACTACATAAAGGCATATTCCTAAAAAAAGATGCATATTCCATGAAGCAGTGGGAATATTTCAGTCAAGCAATAATTAAAGGAACACAATGGACTGAAAAGTATCAGCATGAATGGAAAAAATGACAATAAAAACTCATATAATGCAATAAAAAGACATGAAGAAAGAATGCAAGGAAAACTATATGCAGTGAGTCTGGTTCTTCTCCCTTGTAAGGGCACTTTTTGATTTTATTTTTTTCCTAAATTATTTTGTTCATTGCATGACATCTTGTAAATAAAATTGTTGAGAGTGTGTAGTTACGAATTGACAGTGAGATGGCACTGTGAGTTTAGTTCAGATTTAGGAAATAGCTATTTATTTGGAGTTCATGGTGATTTTGAAGCAGATAGGATTATTCATGGTTGCAGTCTATATAGCTCTGGAAGGTGAAGAGTCAGGGGAAATGAAGGAGTAGCACAGGGATTGGGAGGTGAGTAGAGTGCGAAGCCTTGCAGGATAGTGTTTCCACAGGCTGCCTGAGCCCACACTATTTTTCATTGCTCTGCAGTGTTTCTCCTCAGTTTATTTTGAGTTCTGCACTCCATCTATGCTCCCCACCAGCCTCTCCCCTCCCCTAGCCCTTTCATCTTATCAGAACACAGATATTTGCTTGTCTTTCTTGTGTTTGGAAGAGTAAGCCATAGATTTCTGAGTTTTTATATTCCTTTTAGCAAGTTCTCCATTGTAGCTCCCAGTTTATGTCAATGGGATGATGGTTTACTTTGTCACTTTTATCTTTGTGTCCTAATTCCTGTGAGATGCCTGCTGTTATTCTTGCTCCAGCTCTACTACAATTGATACTACCCATGCTATCAAGGTTGCTACAATTCCCAGCTCCTTTCTTACCTTTGTTTCTCTACTCTTTCAGTAGCACTTACCCTCAAGATATGTCAGGACTTCCTCCAGCCTCCTCCTTTGTCATTTTCTTGGCATATCACATTCCAGTCACATTTATTTTCTTTAAAAATATTTCTTTTAGTTTTGAGATTATAATATACTTGTATCATTTCCCTATTCTCTTTCCTCCCTCAAAACTTTCCCATATACTTTTCCTTGTTGCCTCCCATATTCATGGGCTCTTTCTTTTTTTTTCATAAGTGTAATACCTTTTTTTATTACTTTACTTTTAAATAGCTTGCTTCAC
The DNA here is from genome assembly GCF_017639785.1 of Mesocricetus auratus. Lineage (NCBI taxonomy): Eukaryota > Metazoa > Chordata > Mammalia > Rodentia > Cricetidae > Mesocricetus > Mesocricetus auratus. The sequence continues at coordinate 46,861,740 of NW_024429266.1, forward strand.
ATGTCAATCCCAGTTCCTTCTCCCTCCCCTCCTCCCGCACCCCCCCCCAACCATCCCTCCCAGCCTCCCACCCTATCCCCACTTCCTTCCACATAGGGGATATCTAGAGTCTGTCATTTCACTCAGGGCAGGATCCAGGCACTCCCCTAAGAGTCCAGGCTGAGAGAGCATCCCTCTTTGTATTAAGGACACACGAAGTCCGTTTGTATGCCAGGGATAAACACTGATCTATTGCCCAGGGCCCCATAGGTTGCCCAGGCCTCCTCACTGACTCTCACACTCAGGGGGTCTGGATCAGACCCATGCTGGCCTCCCAGCTGTCAGTCTGGAGTCCAAGAGCTCCCCCTTGTTCAGATCAGCTGTCTCTGCTGGTTTTGCCAGCCCACTCTTTGCCAATTTGCTCATCGCTCTTCTTTTTCTGTCACTGGGTTCCATGGGTTCAGTTCAGTGTTTAACTGTGGGTGTTTGCCTCTGCTTCCATCAGTCACTGGATGAAGGTTCTAGGATGGCATATAGTGTAGATGTCAAGTTCATTATCAGGAATGAGCATTTAAGGTGGTCTCTCCACTATTGCTTAGCTTGCCAATTGGTGTCATCCCTTTAGATCACTAGAGGTCTCACTGGTGCCAGATCTCTCTTCTAACCTATTACTCCCTCTATTATGTTATTTCTCATTCTGTTCTCCCCATATTCTAACCCCCACTCAACCTTCCTGTTCCCCCATGACCTACTCTCTCTTCCTCTTCTCCCCCCTCTCTTCTTCCCAGCTCCCACTCCCCCCCACCCTTTGCCATGTTCCCAATATGTTCAGAAGATCTTTATTAATTGTTGTTACATACACACACACACACACACACACACACACACACACACACACCACACACTCTCCTAAATACATAACTATAACCTTCTCAATTTGTCTACTATTACTTGTACATTTGTTTCCAAGGCTGATCATTTGGTATTGGATAACCAATTGATGTGTTCTTCTCTGGGTAGGACTATTTCTCCTGCTCTCAGCATTTCTTAGTTGCTTGTATTTCTTTGTGTAGATCCAAAGCCTCATGAACTTAAAAGCTGCTCAAAAAGAGATATCATGCCTTGAACTGGAAACCTAGTCAACTACCCAGGGCTAGGGAGGTCATGTATTTTGAAAGAGAACCTACAACCAGCACTTTACTAAATTAAACAATTCCTGACTACATTCAAAATATTTGCATGATAAGTGTAGTCCTCACCCTTCATCCAGGAAACTTCTCTTTTCTACAGACACCACTATAGAAAACCATATTCAATCAAAATGCAGAGTTGTGGATCCCAGTCCCAATCGACACATTTGCATTACATCTGCACCTAAGGCTCAGGCATCATTGTGGAAGAGGAGACAGAAAGATTGTAAGAGCCAGAGGATTAAGGGAAGTTGCCTCTGAGACTGTGTCTCCTAGTAATGTCAGAAGCCACATCCATAAAGTCTCACCACCATGACTGTCTATACATGAGCTGAACAAGATAGACTTATTTTCTTTTATGTCTTTGAACATGACTAGCTCTTTGCCTCAGGGAAAATTTTTTTCAGGTAAATTTTTTTTCTCTTTTCTTTGTATGGATGCAAAGATGGTTTTTCATTCTTAAGCTTTAGTTTTATCTCCTTTGATGCCTCTTCTGAAACTTCTGATTCTCCTTTGTTTTAGTCATGTGTTTTCTACCTGATACATAATTTACTTTGTATACTTGTACACTTACTGTCACATAGTGGCTCCTTCCATTTTTACTTCCTTCTTATTTTTCCTCCATCTTTTTCTTTGTATTTAATTGTCTTTCTTGTTAGAGTATAAACATCATGAATACAGTAATATACCATGCCTAGTTCACACAGCTATAGTTTTGTTACCTAGGATTGTACTATATATTACCTATGACTGAATAAAGGGATGAAATCAATTGCAATTTATATAACATATTTTCAAATATGTAATAATTTTCATTAAAAAATAGGTCTTGCTTTGAATTCAAGTGGCTGAATGTACCTTAGCTTCTCAAGTATTTTTAATCAAATTTCCTTTTGCTCTACACATGAATTTCTCATCCAAGACTTCAGCAAATGTTTAAAAAGCTTTTTGTGGACCACATTATAACAGTCTACTTAATCAAATGCAAGTGTTTTTTTTTCAGTTTAAATTAAGGAAATCTGAGCTTGGGGAACTAAGGAAGATGATGAAATTCTCCACACCCCCAATTCTCTTCTGCACTCTGATGTTGACTGTCTGCCTTCCTCTAAGCTTTAATGTCGCCTGATCTGGGTCACTCTCTGAAGGCTTATTAGCTTCCACTTTCAGTATAATTGCAGCCAGAAGCACAGAGTAATTTGAATGCTTTTGACAGGGATAACGTTGGATAATCTTTTATTTATGTAATTAGCTTGGTTTAATTAAGGGTCAAACCTGAGGGGCTTCTCATACTATTGCTATCATATACCCTGCATTAAGTGCATTTAGTTTTACTCAGTAATTCTGTTCCAGGACAGATAAATCCCAGCAGGACTTTCTGACCTGGTTCTGTCCCCCCTGTATACACAAACAGATAAACTCAACTTCAGCTCCAAGGTCTTTGTGTTTTTTACATACTCTCCCTTTCCCAGGCTGATTTGCACAGATATGCTTTCTATCCTGTTTGTGATTTTATTCCTTCTTTTAAAATATTAAAATAGCATCATCTTCAAAATGTTGTTGATTATTGCTAATGTCTCTGGCAAGAGAGGAAGACTTCTTTTCTAGTGCAGAAATTCTTACAAAACAATTCCTTGTCTTTAGGAAAATTTATCAGATCTAGGAATTTAAAGGTCAAGAAGCAAAGAAGAGATATTATTCATTAAGACCTTGGCCTGCTGAGTAGAGGAGGGCAGATTGGATGACAACTGTCCAATGGGAGTTGGAGAGAACGAATTAACAAGAGGGCTTTTTACTGAAAGGAAAGGTGAAAGTATTGGCGGTAAAGTATTTGTATATGACAAACAATGAAGCCATCATGTGCTCATTCTTATGCTTTTCTTTATCTGGATGTTCCTCCTACTAGAAATACGTCCGTGACCTTATGGATGCTGGTCAAATTTTGAAAGGACAGTTTTATGCTATACAGAGGAAAAATGTAGTGTCTTGATCCAATAGGCATCCTCCTGTCTTTACTGCACTTAGTTCATTCTAGGTGTGACTATCCTACTGCACTTTTGAAAATATATATTATATAAATTACAGTAGGTTTGGTCATTTTTATTCATTCATAGATAATATGTTGTATAGTTCTAGGCGACAAAGCTAGGGCTGTGTGTGCACCCATACCCACCCACGCCCACACAAACACACATGTGTATATCCTAGAATTTCCATTTCCTGAATCTTTCCTCATTGTCCCAGCACTATTGGTTTTAGGACAGGATTTTAAGGAACTCTGGTATTTCCAGTAACCCAGCACAGAGACAGACAGAATTATAGGTTCTGAGGAATACCATGAGGACCATTTTCTGTGCAATCAATATTATTACTACTGCATCCTACTGCTGAATTCAATCCACATGGCTTTGAATACTTAGTTCAACTCTTACTCTAGTCAAGAAAAGAAAGTAAAAATTGCTATTTTTCACCTGTGATGTTGGGACACCTTGTCAGTACTTTAATAAGTATAAGCCATATACCTTATGTGTCTCTGACACAGGTGTGTTAAAGGACAAAATTATTTTAAAAATCGTAAAATGACTTATTCACCTTTTTAAAATTAGGCTGAAAATTGAAATTATAGTGAAAATGAATGGTAGTATCAGTGTGAATAAGGCATCAGTGCTCATGGTACTGGTACTAGCTGTCATTGTATTTCCTCACAGTTATGAACTTGACATTGGAAAATAATGCTAGAGACATATGAGAATGTCTTTGTGAAGCCAGGAAGATTATTAGCTGTATTAAATTTCATCCCTTGAGGGCCTGTCATTTTAATGCTCTCTGTGGGAAGTGGGCACAATGTATTTTGGTTGCCTACTGAAGTTATCCCATTTCAGATTGTTTTGAAGAAAAGCATGTGCGCATTTGAGTTGGGAGATGCTCTAGATGTTATGTCATTTTTAGTTAGTGTGTATGCCAGATATTTTCTTGCAATTAGAAGAAGTGAGCTGTTCCTTAAAAATTTGATTTTTTAAATTTTGTTGAACTTTCACTTATAGATTAGAAATTTATTCACTTATAAATTTGAAAAGATTTTACCTATCACTGAGTTATGCACTTTCTCAGCCCCTAAGTGCTTTCTTACGTGGACTGGTGATATTACCGAATATGTAAAGAAATTAGTCAGTATTGGTGAACTCCAAACAGTTTAGTGGACCAGTACTCTTCGAATGGGCTATATGCATTGTGTGATGAATGCCTTTAGTTGTCATGTCACCAGGCTCCATTGGATTAGTGATATTTAGACAATAGGTACAGTGCTACTTCTGGGTGTGTTGTGAGGTATGGGGATATAATGTTTGTGATTTATTAAAACCACTGCAGATCAAAATATCAAAATAGCCAAACTAGTTAGCTGTAGAAGTTAGGTGGCACACACGTTTAATCCCAGGACTCAAGATTAAGAGGTAGACAGATCTTCATTAGTTCCACACTACACTGACTACATGAAATTGACCCAGTCCTAAAAGAAACAGCTCACACAAAGGTGATCTCAGCATCTGGGGTCATATGCCTTTAATCCTACCACTAGGAAGGAGGAGACAGGAGTGATATGGCTGGGCAGAGAAAGGAATAAAATGAGGAGGCAGGAGTTGAGAACTTTCGCCTCTGAGGATTTGTGGAGACAGGGATTGCCATTTCAGCTGGGTAGAGGTAAGATCTACTGGCTTGGCTTCTTTGCTTCTCTGATCTTCAGCTTGAAGCTTGAGCCCCAATATCTGTCTCTGGTTCTTTTATTTTTTGTGTTACAGCAAGGGTACTTGCAGAGGATATTGGCACTCTAAGTTGGACTGAGTGAGGAAGAATCTACCTTAATGTGGACAAGTGATGTCTAATCAATGGGGGGTCTGGATAGCAGAAGGGAAAAGTAGAAGAAAGCATTTCTCCGGTCCCTCCTCTTTCTGGGCCATTCATCATGCCTTAAGCATCAGAATTTCAGGCTGTCTGGCCTTTGTACTCCAAGAGTCCTGGGCTCTTAGCACTTCAACTCCAGAGTAAGAATTACACTGTTAGCATCTTAGGTTCTGAGATTTTGAATATGGGTTTTGGCAGGGTAACAACATCCCAGGCTCTCCAGCTTGCCAATGTCTTCTTTGGGACTTTCCAGTCTTCATAATGATCTGAGAAAATTCTACTTAGTAAATTCCCTCTCATATCACTCATTCTCTCTCTCTACATATATATCCCATTTTTTTCTGTTTCTCTGGAGAACGTTGACTAATTCCCATTATGTTACAGAATCACACATTGTTAACAGAATAGTCTATTCAAACTGTAAGACAGACTAATGGCTTTTAATGGAATAGAGTACAAAGACCTCATGGATATGGTTTCTGGTGTCAGATCTTGGTGTTGTATCAAAGAAGAATAAACACAATTGTGTGAAAAGGCTATTAAAATACCTCTTCCTTTTAGCACAACTTATCTATTTGAGACTACTTCTTTCTCTATAGATTTACCTGACTAGTGTCTCAGAAAAAAAAGCTGAATACGGAAAAATTGTCAGAAATGAACTGTCTTCAGTAAAGTCTGAAGATAAAGAGACTTGCAGGAGTGATAGTCAATGACACTTCCCACTTAAACACTGACTTTGCAAGATGTTTGAGATGGTATGAGTGAGAATGTCCTCTGGAGGCTCATGTATTTGAATACTTGGGCCCATTTGTTGGCACTGCTAGAAGTAGTTCTGGAATCTTTAGGAAGTTGAGCCTTGCTGGTGAAACTATGTTATTGGGGGTGGGCTTTGAGAATTCGTAGCTTTGCCCACTTCCTATTTTCTCTTTCTATTCCCTGTGTGGATCAAATATAATCAGCTAACTTCTTGTTCCTGGCAGCACGCCATATTTTCCCTGCCATTCTGTACTATAGCCCTCTGGAACCATAAACCAAAACTAATTCTTCTCCAAGCTGCTTGCTATTTTGTCACGGCAACACAAAGGAAACTAATATACCAGGATTATCATTTAATAAACAAACACGCTAGTTTTGACGTAACCAAGTGTTATTTTAGAGTAAATCAATATAGAGGTTTAAAAATCTTTAATTTTGTTTTCAAATATTATAAGTGCCAAGAACCAAAATTCTATAGAACTTTACAGGATTTAAAATTGTTCTTAAATTGTAAAGTTCAACTTTATATTATGGACATAGAAAATAAAAATGAAACAAAAGTATTTCTACTTCCATTTTGCTAAAATTAGAAATAATTCTTAATTAAAATATTAGGTGTCTCGTGTAGAGAATTCTATTATGTAAAGTACTTTTAATTGTGTAGCCCAGGCTGGCCTCGAACTCATGATCCTCCTGCCTCTGCCTCCTTCAGCAAATCCTACCGGCGTGTGCCAAATGGATAGCACTGGAAGAAACCATCCTGAGTGAGGTAACCCAGTCGCAAAAAGACAAACATGGTATGTACTCACTCATATATGGATTTTAGACATGGATCAGGATAGTGACAGTTTGCACTTCCACTGATAGAGAGTCTGGGAAACAGGAAAGAACCTAAAAGATATGCATATATGCATAGTACCCAAGAGAAGAGGATGGAGACAAGATCCCCTGAATGGATGGGGAACATGGCGAGGGGTGGGGGGGAGTGGGACCTGGGAAGAAGAGAGGGGGTGAAGAGGAAGAGAGTTGGTCATGGGGGAACAGGAAGTTGAGGGGGTAGGGGTAGAATAGGGAGAAGAGGGAATCATAGGATCGAATACAGATCAGGCACCAGAGCGACCTCGAGTGATCTAAAGGGATAACACCAATTGGTAAGCTAAGCAATAGTGGAGAGACCACCTCGAATGCCCATTCCTGATAATGAACTTGATGTCTATAACCATCCGGGAGCCTTCATCCTGTGACTGATGGAAGCAGAGGCAAACACACAATTAATCACTGAACTGAACCCAAGGAACCCAGTGACAGAGAGAGAGGAGTGATGAGCAAATTGGCAAAGAATGGGCTGGCAAAACCAGCAGAGACAGCTGATCTGAACAGGGGAGAGCTCTTGGACCCCAGACCGACAGTGGGGAGGCCAGCATGGGACTGATCTGGACCCCCCAAATGTGAGTGTCAGCGAGAAGGCCTGGGCAACCTATGGGGCCCTGAGCTGTGGATCAGTGTCTATCCCTGGTATACAAACAGTCTTCGTGTGCCTATAGCACAAAGAGGGATGCTCTCTCAGCCTGGACTCTTAGGGGAGTGCCTGGACCCTACCCAGAGTAAAATGACAGACTCTAGATATCCCCTATGTGGAAGGATTTGGCAATAGGGTGGGAGGGTGGGGGGGAAGGGGAGTGCGGGAGGAGGGGAGGGAGAGGGAACTGGGATTGACATGTAAAACAAGCTATTTAAAATTAAAATAAAAAATGATAAAAAAAGAAGACACGCAAAAAAAAGTACTTTTAATTGTAATTTTTTAGATGTTGCGTACCTTTTTGTCCTAAAAATACATACATACATACACATAAAAAAACAAACAAATTGAATTTTAAAAGTCCTATCCTGTCAGACAAGATGGTAAAGGAAGAGGATCAGGGACAACTTGGGTTTTGTAGGGGATCTTGTCTCAACAAACAAAACCAACATTCATAAAATTTTATGAAGATTATCCCAATCTTTACTGTTCCTGTTTAGTTTTCCTTTGGGAAATTCCACTTAATTTAGTGGCTTTGTCCTAATATTAATTCCCTTGATCAGATCCATATATGAGATGTTTTAAAGTAAGACAGTCTCACTTGTCTTTGGAGAGTTTGGGTCTTTGTTCTGTTATCTCTCCAGTGACCAGTGCTCCATAGGCTTTAACTGCCCTCAGCCATGATCACATAGCCCATGTCCATTGTACCTCCTGTGTCCACTTTTTGATTCTCTATTGGCACAGAGACCTTGCCAGTAGATGACAGTGTCAGCTTAACTCATACATGTAAATTGAACCTGTCATGATTATATCAGATTTCTTGACATGGCTAAAGACTTGATAACCACCTTTGATCAATGCTCTCGATGTGCGTCTTTCTTGGTCTTCCCCTCAGTTCTTCTGATAATTGAAAAACACACTGACCTTTGCCTCAGAAGCTGTATTTTCAGAGAACACAGATAAATATTCTCCCTTTGGAAACATGTTTAAACTATTTTCTTGATTTCTAAATTAAAGACATTGATTTTTTAATGAAAAATGAAGATTTGGCACTATAACTTTTTCTAGCTAATATATTTATGCTATACATTTATATGAATTTTGGTTGAATGATATTTATGTTATTATATTTATCTTTGTGTAATTTGTAGCTTAGTAATATATGACACACCAGAAAAACTTTATTTTTACTTAGTTTTTAATGTGAGGACATTAAACCAATATATCAGATGTTCTAATCTGTTAGTTAAACTTGTGTTTATTCAGGCTCATCCTTTTTAGAACATTTGAGCTTCTTACCACAATAAGAAGTGCTTTTTAGATTTCTTCCACAGTTATCAGCCTTGAGTATAGTTTTACAATCTTTTTACAATTGAAACTGTAATTCAGTTAATTTCACACTCAAGTCTGGGGTTCTGCATCCCATTCTTTCTGGGTTTCTTCCTTTGTTTACATAGAACATTTCTTCAAAAGTTCCCCAGGCGACATTTTGGTGGCGAATCTTTGAGACTGTAGTTTTATAAAACCTTAATTCCTTTAAGTGTTAATGTTTTCTTCTCTACTTAGATTTCTCTTGAAAAATTTCATGGTATGCTCATTTCTAGTCTTTAGTGTCTCATTTTCTGGGAACTTTTGGGATATTTCATTTATTTCAGGTTATCTAAAATATTCTGGTGAATTTTTTAAAATGTGGAAATTATCATTCAGAAAATCCATTATTCTTTTCCATGATATGGAATTAAGACTATAAATATGCTGGTTGGTGAGCCTCTCTTTCAATCTCTTTGGAAACTGAGCATGATCTAGGACTAGTTCTCATGGAGACAACGCTAGTAGAAGGAAGGACTACTGTTTGGATGAAGCCTTTTATGAACTAGGAGTAGGGAGTAATCTTTTTGTACACTGTGAAGAGATTAGATGGGACTTCCAAGAAAAGAGAGAGAGAGAGAGAGAGAGAGAGAGAGAGAGAGAGAGAGAGAGAGAGAGAGAGAGAGAAGAAGAAGAAGAAGAAGAAGAAGAAGAAGAAGAAGAAGAAGAAGAAGAAGAAGAAGAAGAAGAAGAAGAGATGAATCTCAGGGTGAGATAGATGCCAGATGACACAGAGCAAGATTCAAGTTGGAAGAGAGGTAAAAAGCCACAAGGCAAATAGTAGGTTAATGTAAATGCGTTAATTTAAGTTATAAGGACTAGTGGGACAAGCCTAAGCTATAGGCCAAGCTTTCACAATTATTAAGACCTATGTCTCCATGTCATTATTTTGGAGCTGGCTAACCAGGCAGAGTCTCATTACAATAGAAGTGTTTCCTTTGTTCTCTGACAACATATGTGATAGCAAGCCATCAAGCAAGTGTTCATGGACACCTGAACCGTCATAAGGAGCAGACCTCCTTTTCCTCTCTGAACTTCTACATAAAATAGATACAACAGTCTATCACATTTGAGGCATGCCTTGGAGGAACTTCAAAAAATCATGGTGTGCATGTGTGTGCTGTAAATAATACAAAATTCCTATTTATGCTTAGACACTTTGTTAACAAATATTATTGTGAACTTATATCCTTTGTTTGTAGAGAATTTTTCTTTTAGCATTTAATTAGCAATGTATTGCATGTTCTTAATTCTTTCTTTCTACAATATCAATTAGCAGATATGGATCTCTCAGTCTTTTAATTTTCTCTTTTTTCCCATCATCAAAATATTTTCAGATATAATGGGTAACATATATAGATGAATGTTTTTTCCTTTTTTTATTTTCCAGTTTAAATTTAGATAAGAAACAAGGTTGCTTCACAAGTCAGTTCCAGGTCCCTCTCCCTTTCCCTCCCCTCCTCCCGTGCCCTCCCCCCAACATAGATAAAGCATATCATTCATACATGTAGCTCATTTTAGCAATGTAAATTTTTTTCTAGTATGTATTCTTATTTTGTATTGCAATATACCTTTGTTTATATTTCTATTTTTATAATTATTTTGAGATTTTCTTCTGCTTCACATATTTTCTATATTTCTTCTTGTTCTTTTGCCTCTTGCAACATTAGATGACTCTGTGTCCAAGACTGCTAATCTTTGAGTGTGTCTGTCCATACAAAGATGGAGGCTTTTCAAGTGGTTGGAAGCTCATTGTCTATGTGTAAAAAACCTTGCTTTGGACTTGTCTGTTGTGAGATGCAGTGACAAGAAGTCTTCTTTTGGAATACATTTTTGGTTTGGAGATAAGGTCTGGTTGTTGGATTTTTCTTTAATTAATTAATTTTTTGCTGGGGGCAGAATCAGGGCAAGGGGCAAGGAACCTGGGCTTGGTGGGGCATGATCATTAGGAACCGTCATCAGTCTCCACAGACTACTCCTGTTTTCTATCACCCTCATTCTCTAGGGGGCAGTGTTCTTTCTGAAGAAAGTCTGTTCTCTGTGAATCTCAGGGAAAGGGACTAGCCTGGCTTCTTGGCTTTCACAGGAAGGAACTGGAGTTTGCATAGTCCCTCTGCAAACATTTAACTATGCTTCCTGCAATCCTACATCCTGTCACTGAAGGTACCAGATACCTCCAAATCCCCGAGTTCAGGACTCAGGGGTTCGAGTCACAAGCCTCAATGTCTACATACAAATTTCAGTACACACACACACACACACACACACACACACACACATTTGCCTTTTTATCTATAGAGGCCAGAAGAAGGCATTGAATGCCCCAAAAATGTTGTTAGAGGACCTTGTGAGCCACCCAGCATGCATGCTGAGAACTGATTCTAGGTCTTTGAAAAAGCTACAAGCATTCTTAATAGCTATGGAGCCTCTTCAGGCCTTCCTTGTCTACATCATTTGTGGACTCTAAAATTTTGTTGATCTCTCTTAGTTATTGTCACTTCATATCCTGTTCTCTTTATGTAAAATTATATATTTTATATTTTTTTGGTGACAAACAAGAGAGAGGATAGACTTGTTCACTCCTCCATGTCTAACCAAAAGTATATTTTGGGGGAGATTTTAAAGAGGAGCTTTAAAAATATATGTACTTTCATAACCCCATAGTGCCAGGAAAGTAGTCCAGACAGGTGGAGGAAAGGTCTTGTTAAAATTCCATCCTATGCTTTCTTCCCTGTAACTGAGCATCTTCCTGGTGCCTCCAGTCCAGCGCTTTTCCTGGGCTGGTTGTGAAATACAGAGCTTCCCTTAGTCTTCCTGAAGTAACATTAAGCGTCAGGACAGTAAATTCTTCACTTAATCTGTAGAATATACTGCTCATATAAATTGTAAATGCACTGTGTTAATCAGATCCGCCACTAAGTAAATTGCCTGAGTTCTCCTGCCAGTTAGAAAACCTTAGACTCTTGGGTCTAGTATTTCTCTTAGCTGACAATTCAAATTAAGGAAGAAAAAAACACTTCCAGATTCGAACCTGAAATATAACTTGAAACCTAAATGCTGTCATTATACTGTTTCACACAAATGCCTTTTTTTCTCTTAGTTTAACTAGAGTTGCTGCAGGGCAGAAGCAATGGCAGGCAGAGACTTCTGTGTACTTTCCCCTTCCTTCAGGAGACTAGAACACTTTTGTGCTTTCTTATCAGTATCTCAATTTACTGATATACGTGTCAAAAGTCATATGTACTGAAGCGGAACCTCTGTGGGAAGCCTTGAGATTAAACTTTTACAGATATTGCAGGAGTTCAGTCATTCCACAAAGTGGTAAACAGTACGGAGAAACCAAATCCTCACTTAATTAAAGAAATATTGCTCTAATATCATGCTTTTAGAATTTATTTAAGCGTATTTATTTATTAAAATAAGATTGTGACAATTTTTAATCACCTGACTTTGGGAAGTAGTTTCTGTTGAGGATCATGAAATGGTCTGTGTAGGAAGAAATTTGCAAGGCTGGGCTGTGTATAGCATGTGAACATCTGAACCTCAGTGTTGTGGTATTATCTGCTCTTAAGTTTAAATCATTAATTTGAATGAGTCTGCCTCCTACGAACCTTTGGACTTTGCATCATTTGCTCACATACTGTGCTAGTTAGATAATTCTATATCACATATCACCTGGAATCTTCAGCAAAGGCCACTGCAATCTTAGGCTTATAGAGCCTAAGAGCAAGGATTTGGATGAGGCACAATGGGGAGGCTTTTCTCTGCCCCACACTATTGCAGTCTTACCTGACAATGTTTACAGCAGTTGTGACTAGAATCTAGAGGTGACTTCTTCATCCTTTTTCATGGCTGAACAAGCTGTAAGCCTGGGCTCAGCTGTCACAGTTGACTAGGCAGTTGTCTTGCCGTGTGGCTGGTAGCCTGAGTGGGTTCTGAGGTGTTACTGTCTCCAAGGGGGCAGAGTCTGTAGTATCTTCTACCACCCAGTCTCAGAAGTAGAAAGTATCACTTCCAGTTTCCATAAATCCTGTAATCCAGTGTTGGAACCCATCTTGCCATGTGTGTGTATGCGTGTGTGTTTGTGTGTGTGTGTGTTCATGTGTGCATGTTCATGTGTGTATAACAGTGTATGTACATGTGTAAGTGTCTGTGTATGAAAGCCAGAGGTCAGACTTGAATGTTGTTTCCTAGGAGCTTTCTTTCTTGATTTTTGTGACAGGCTCTCTCACAAGACCTGGGGCTTACTGATGAAGCTAGGCTGCACAGCCAGTGAACCCTAGAGATCTGCCTGTTACTGCCTCCCCAGTGCTGGAATTGCACATGTGTGATATCATGCTGGCTTCTTATATGTGTGGAGGGGATGGAACTCAGGTCCTCATGTTGACAAAGCAAGCATTTACAACTTCCTATTCTCTTAGCTGCCTACACTCTTAATAGGAGGAATACCAAAGAATTTTGGGTCTGTGTCTTAAGTTAACAGCTTGAGTTAAGAAGTGTCAGGTCAAGTGGAATGAGGCAAGATCTCCTGAGCAGATTGGGAACATTTGGGGGAGGGGAGAGGGAACCAAGAAAAAGAGAGAGGGATAAGAAGAGGGGAGAAGACCCGGGCGTTGGTGGTGCACGCCTTTAATCCCAGCACTCGGGAGGCAGAGGCAGGCGGATCTCTGTAAGTTTGAGACCAGCCTGGACTACCAAGTGAGTTCCAGGACAGCCTCCAAAGCCACAGTGAAACCCTGTCTCGAAAAAAACAAAACAAAAAAAAACAAAACAAAAAAAAGAAGGTATGGGGGAGCAGGAAGATTGAGTCGAGGTAAGAATAGAGGAGAGCAGGATGAGAGATACCACAATAGATTGAGTCATTATAGGCTTGAGGAGAGAACTGTCACTAGTGAGATCTCCAGAGATCTACAAGAATAACACCAACTGGCAAACTAAGCAATAGTGGAGAGACTACATTAATAATAGCCCCTCCTTGATGATAGGGTTGATGACTACCTTATATTCCATCCTAGAACCTTCATCCAGTGACTGATGGAAGCAGAGACAGATACTCACAGCTAAATACTGAACTGAACTCCTGGAACCTAATGGCAGAGATGGAGGAGTGATGAGCAAAGGGGTCAAGACCATGATGGTGAAACTCACAAAGACAGCTGACTGGTTAGGGGGAGCTCTTGAATCCTAGACTGATGTCTAAGAGGCCAACAGGGGACTGATCCAGACTCCATGAATGTAGTATCAGTGAGGAGGCCTCAGAAATCACTGGGTCAGTGTTTACCATAGTTTATGAATGATCTTTGGGAGCCCATTCCAAATAGAGGGATGCTCTGTCAGCCTGGACACATGGAGAAGGGCCTAGGTCCTGTCCTGGATGAAATTATAGACTTTAGAGATCCCCCCCAAGGAGGGCCTCACCCTCCCTGGGGAATGATGTGGGGATTGGGTGGGGGGCTGAGGGCTGGTGGACGGACAAGTGAGGAGGGGTGGGAGAGGGAGCTGGGATTGACATGTGAAGCGTTCATGTTTCTAATTTAAATAAAAACATTCCCCCCCCCAAAAAAGAAGTGTCTGGTCATTGCATGGCTAGCATCCTCTCTGAACTCTTTGATTTTTATAAACAAGAACATTTCTCTGTTGATGATTATGCTAGGACTCTGGTCAATGAATACAGAGGTTTTATCCAACAACTGATGGGAGCAGACGCAGAGATCCACAGCCAAACATTAGTTGGAGCTCAGAAAATCTGGCAGAAGAGATAAGGAAGGATTGTATAAGTCAGAGGGTTCAAGACACCACAGAAAATTGGCCCACAAAATCAACTAACCATGGCTCAAATAGGGGCTCACAGAGACCCAACTGACAGTCATGAAGCCTGCATGAGATTGACCTATGTCCTCTGCATATATGTTATGGGTGTGTAGCTTGGTGTTCTGTTCCTGTGGGACTCCTAACAGCGGGAGTGAGGGCTGTCTCTGACTCTTTTGCTTTCTTTTGCTATCCCTTTTCTCCTACTGGTTGCCTTATTCAGTCTTAATATGAGGGGATGTGCCTAGTGTTATTATAACTTGACATGCCATGTTTGGTTGGCATTCCTGGGAGGCCTGCCCTTTCTGAAGAGAAAGGAGGGGCGTGGATTTGGGGGACAGAGAATGTGGATGGGAGGGGGAGAGGCTGGAAAGACAGCAGAGAAGAGAAACTGAGGTTGGGATGCAATATATGAGAGAAGAATAAATAAAAACAGCGTTTCTTTTTATTTTCTAGTGAGGGGAATATAGCCAAATCCTATACCTGCACGCTTAGTTTACATGTGTGATTCCACGGCCACGCTGTAGAGTTGATTTAATGAATGGAGACACTGATGTGCTAAAGGCAGATGAGCTTGGTCAGGGCTACACAGCAGGGAAGGTCTGACTCCAGAGCTCAGGCCCTGGGCTACTCTCTAATCAGCAGCATTTTCATATTTATGTGAGATCCTCCCATCTCATTCCAGGAAGTTTACATAATCTAATGTCGCTGGTGAGGGTTGAAATACATTTCTAATCACACTATCAAATATCCAAGCCTTTTGAAAAGTTGCTTTTGGCTAAATGGTGGCTGGATCGTAAACCTCACCATCTAGCAAAAGCACTCAGGGGCTACAAATTTTTAAGGTTTTCATTTCCTGTGAAACAAAGAAAGTGTTCTTAGTTGCACTTGGCTGCTGAATTTGGAGCACGAAGTAAAAGATGCCTTTCTCTGTGAAAAGGGCAGGGCACTTCCATTTGTTTTCCCCCGAGGGGTTGGCTATTTGCTCTAATTTTTGTGACAAGCTGACTAAGGGTCAGAGAATGTCAGGCGTGCACAAGGCCTTGTGCAGCAAAAGTTTAGACAGGAAGAAGAAAGGCTGGTATCAGGTAGGACCATAAGCAAAAAGTGGATCTAGCACAACTCAGGCCAAGTAACAGGGCATTGCCATTTCACTACTAGACTAATAATCTGTGTCAGCTCAAGTCCAACTCTGGTTAATGAAGTTGAAGCCCAAACTGGAGGTGAGAAATCTTAGTTGAGGAGGTCAGAAAGTTACCTAGTAACCTAAGAGTAGGGCCAAGCTAACCTGTGCTGGCTTATACAGGACTCTTTACTGCTTAAAGGAAGAAGAGGAGGAGGAGGGAGAGGGTAAGGGAGGGCTGGCAACAGATGTGCACTCTCTTAAAGGATTGCTTGTGACAGCATAAGTTGTTTGAGAATAAGAAAGAATGGCGAAATCACTAGTCTCTGTGTGTTTCTTCATGTTTTCTAAGCTAGGATCTCTCTTTTTTTTTTTTTTTACCTGTGAACTTATTTGGATTTATTTCCTACAGAGAAATAATGTGGTCCTAACTCAATCTTTAAGGATCTCGGAGAGGCCCTGTTTCTCCTCCCTTTTCTCCCCTCCTCCCTTATTCGCTTTACTTTAGACAGAGGCTCCTTATGTAGCCCTGGCTGGCATGAAATTTGCAGCAATCTTCTCCCCACGCCTCTATTTCCTAAGTGCAGGGATTACAGGCATTTCTTACCATGCTTTTTTTCTTCGAGCTTTCTCAGTTCTGGGGACAAGATCAGGCAAATGGCCCACTAATGAGCTGAACATCCATCTTAGCATCTCTTTTGTTCCTGAGTTTGGGACTTTTGGTCCATGAGTTATGTGCTTACTTACATTATACCAAATTCTATATGTTGCTTAAATGTGTAGAATCAATTAATAAGCAATTACTATATAATCTTCTTTCCCTGAGCACTATACATAATAGTTTAGGTCTTTTCACCAATGTCTATTGAGTACTGACTTTTTATTACCATTTTAAGCTAAAGGAGGCAGATATATTGCAAACCCAGTTATAACCAACATAATTGGTTATCTTCCATCAAACCTGATGTTGAATATTTCTTAATACATGACTCAGATAACCACTCCTATTAGTATTGCTTCCTGAGGGGAGGTTCAAGTAAAGAATCTTATTACTCAGTAGTACCAGGGGATGCAGAGAGAATGTGGTCAAATTGACTTGGTAAATTAAATCCTTGATGATTAAATATTGAAGTATAGGTGGAAGTCAACCTGGTCCTAGGCATAGCAGAGACTACTGACGCCCCTAGCATGTCCTGTCAGCAGTCTGTTTTTGTGTGTGTGTGTGTGTGTGTGCTTGCAACAGACCCTGCCCCACTGGCAGGTCCTACCCTGAGCACCTGCTTCTTTTTCTTTTGTTGCCTCAGGCTTTTTTCCAGTGTTCTTAGAGGTTGGCTGCCAGTAAAGGATACACCAAAAACTTGAATATAGCTAAGCTCCCAGGAGTAACCCTCAATGAATAGAAAGGCAGAGACAGACAAGCCCTGTTCTCCATTCTTCTGGTGGGAGGGTCCTGAGGTTTGGTTGTCAGAGAATGTTGGCAGGCTTGGTCACTCCCGTCTTTTACTGGCTTTTCCACTTTCCTCGTCTAACTTTTTATGTATCTTTCCAGATTTACCTTCCAATTCATCTATCTTCCTCTAAGTTCTTATGTATGGGTCTGCATTTAAGGAATTCAAATGAAATCTATACTAACAAATCATTAAACTTCGTTCGTGTATGGTGAATATAGTATCAAAATTCACTCTATGACATAGTAAGTATGATTGACAGTAATGGATTATGCCCTTAGAACTTTTAGAGAATTAATATCATGCTGTGTCCCTACCATAAAACAAAACAAGATAAAACATATGAATATACACAAGGGCAGTACAAGGAAATACTTGGTGATGATGGATATTTTAATTACTTGATTCAGTTGACAGTCCCCCACAATTTTTGTATACAACTATACTTCTATATACCTAATTAAAATTTTATAACAATAGTATTTCAATATTAGAGCCATTTATTTTGTTTTATATCTCTTGAGTTAGAGAGATCATTGGTAGACTGCAATATTGTTGATCATTATTCATATGGTTCATTGTTCCATTTAAGATGACCATTTGATAGGTGGTGCTTTTCTATGTCATCTTCTGTCTGCTACCCAGCAGACAAAGCTTTAGGTGAGTCTACTCTGTCAGACTGGAGTCTAACATAAATATGTAGAAATGCAGCAAAACCTCAGCTAAACTACAATCAGCACAATCATGAACAGAAAATGACCTTTTTGATATAAATTACTATGAATTTGGAGTAATCTGTTATCACAGCATAGCAGGCTGAAATGACCAATACGGAATAATTTAGTACCATAATTCCCTATGTTGTTTAGCCACATGATTTACATGGGGGATATTTATACTGACATAACTGAAATTTGGATTATTTATTCAGTAGTTTGCAGCAGAAAGAAGGAATCTGCACTTAAAAAAGTCTTACTGAATAGTTTGAAGCCCATCTATATCACTTATTAGAGGTTAAAGGAGATTGGCAACTTGAAGTTTCATATCTTCCAACTAATTTCTAAAAAAACACCATAGAGACCAAGGTCAGTATTTGAGTTACTTATAAATTCTTTTTTCCCAATTTCAACTATATACCTGAGTTAAGGATAATTCTGAGTTAGTATTATCCAAAGTAATAAAGTTTAATTGTATGACATAGAGAAGCCATCTAGGTTCAAACCTAATCAAAAGTGATGAATGTAGCATGTTACTAAGGGCATTGGGAGGCCACAAAGGCAGAGATCAGTAGGACTTTAATAACAGAGTCAATATTTTTGCATAGATTCACCCAGGGAAGTAGTGTCCTTGCTATTAAGATTTTATGAGTCCCTGAGGATAAGCCGTGGTGCAGACTAGGAGATGAAATGAAGGTAGTTCAAAGGCCACCGCTGAAATTTTCTGGTACACTACCTGGAAGCCTGTGCCATTCACTTGTCTAGGTACCTGTGTGCGTTTCCATTGTAGAAACTGCCTATTCAACTCAATTTTTTCTTTATACTTTGCACCCACTCTGAAGAAGACATCAACAGATTCTGCTGGTACTCTAAATTCTCTCAAGGAGGGGGGAATGGTGGTGCATCTGCTCATTTAGAGAGGCAATCCAAGGTAGAATGTGCGATTAGAAGAATGCTTTCCAGACTGAGCGAGGTTCTTCACTGATCTATGTGTGTAAAATGATTTCTGCCTGCAGTACTCATGCATAATTGTTATCATTGTCCTGTGATCAAGGCTATTGCCAAGTTTGTTCATGAACTCAGAGACACTTGAGCTGCCATTTGTCTCTCGTCACTGCACCTGACATCTGTGCCTGTTGTATTTCCTACACAAAGTTCACCAAGGACTTACCCAACTTGGTCATTTTTTTCAAAGATTTTATAATGCTATTCATTTCATGTCCATTACAGTTTCATCTTATACTTTAAAGATGTAATAATAAGAAATTTCACTTACTAATCATTTTCTATATGCCAAGAACTAACTGGCTTATAGAAATCCACAATAGTAGCAAATATTAGTTCAATTTTTTAATAAAAAGAAATAAAGGTCTACAGAGGTCCAGTCCTTATCCATGGTCATACAATAAGTACATGTGGGGATACAAGGTTTAAAACTATGCTAAGTTCTAAACTTACGTTTGTTAGCACTTTTCAAAGTTTGGGGATCATTTTGTGGCAACAATTTTATGTGTCTAGCATACAAGATTTAGAAGTAAATGGTTAAATATTATTTTTCCTATGAAGATATTTTATCTCTTCGGGGGAATATGCATTTTTGTATAGTATGCATGGATATGTAATTTCATGTGTATGTATAGGTGTGTGTGTGTGTGTGTGTGTGTGTGTGTGTGTGTGTGCTTGTGGAAGTCTATGTTTGATGTTGGGTTTCTTCTTTGATCCCTGTTCAACTCATATATCAAGTCTGGGCCTTCAAATGAATCTAGGGCTTGCAAGAGCTTTTCCTATAGCTTTCTGTTCCTCTGGCTAGACTGTTTGCTCTAGAGATTTTCTGTCTGTGTCTTCTGTGCTGGGATTGCATAGAGGGCTCTATGACAACCTGGATTTTATGTAGATGTGACCTCCAGCACTCATGCTTGCAAAGCAAATATTTCATCTGATGAGCTGTCTTCCAAGCCCCTTTGAGGACATTTCTTGGAGAGCTAGCATTTGAACCATAGTGGACTGATGAAGGAAGATTGTCCTTATGAGTCTAAGTGAGTGTTTCCAATGTCTCAGAGGTTGGAGTAGGTCAAGAATCTGGAGAAAGGAAAAGCATCATTTGTCCCTCCTTGAATTAAGACAGACATCTTCTCCTTTTCTTAGCCGCCAGCATTGCTGGTTCTTTGCTGTTTAGACTTGGTCTGAGGATTAATTACCATTCTGTATTTTGGTTCTCTGGCATGCAGATGGCAGATAGTGTTAGCCAATTCCAGCAATAAGTCTTCTGTATCTGTGTACATCCCACTGGATCCTTTTCTTTGGAGAACCTTGATTAACATGGATTTTGGTACTGAGACTGGGTCTAAAGGAACGGAATTTTAATAAGTTTTCAGAGCTTCTGAAATTAGCTTCTAATATGCAGATTATCTTTCCGGTTCTAAAGATAATTTTTGGCATGAACTGTCTTAGTAAATACTCAAAAGTATCTGTATTATTTACCCCTAATGAGCCACTTGTGAGAAGCTAGGAACTAAATAACTTGGTAAGTACAATTTCAATTTTTTTCTGAAAACTAAAAAAAAATATAATCAGTAGTTTGTTGTTCCTAATGCACTGGACAAAATACTGAAACAAAAGAACCAACAAAAATATTTAAACTACAATCTAGGTGATGCATAACTGATACTTGAATGACCCCAGAGCTCATAGATGCTCCCAGAAGAACAGACTTGTCTACTGCAGATAAATGGCTGACAACTGGTGAAAATTCAACTCAGACCCTCAGTGCTATCAGTGGAATTATGGCACAAGTTGAATTCTTAGCCTTGCACATGTCCACTGACAAACTGAGAGCACTAATTGGGAAATATCCTGATGAAGATAAGGCATTGACCTCCTAAATTCTCAGTCTTCTTTGAAGTTGGAGACTCCTCATTCCCAGTGAAAGAGACTTCACTACCAGTAAAACTGGACTCACCCTCAGCAAAAATAGCTCTCTAAATCCTTGTAGAAGAGGTCTCTTTACTTTCAGAGACCATGGAATCTCAGTATTGACTTCTTATTACACAGTGATACTGGCCACAGAGTGGCCTCTCTAGCAGAGCCAGAGAATTCATCCTGCTTCACCTAAAGAAGTTCTGTAGACTCTACTTGACGTATTTTCTGTATAAATCAATGTTTATTCTCCTGAATACTCACCCTATTTATATGTAGACCTACCACAGTACTCCATTCCCAGCTAGCTCCCAAGTGAAGTACAAAGTATGACACATGGTTGAAGTATATTACACTGCAAAAAATTATATACATTTTCTAATTTATCTAAGAGAAATTGGGGAAATGTGTGGGAATGGACATGAGAGGTGTGGAATAATGATTGAAGAAACAAAGTTGGAAAAGGCTTAGTGTGTTGCCACGAGTTCACTGAGCAAAGATTCTGCATTAGACGGAGGAAGATGTAGTTTGAGTGTACATTGTTCACTGAAGGTTCATGTCTTTGAGCACTGTCTCCAGCTGGTAGCATTGCTTTGGAAGGTTGCAGATCTTTTAGGAAATGGAGGCTCACTGGAGCAAGTGGGCAACTGGCGGTACACCTTGGGGATTTTTAGTCCAGTTCCATTTCCTGTCTACTCTCTGCTCTCTGACTGCAGACACAGTGTAGCTCACTGCTTCACATTTCTGCAGACATGTTTTCCTAGCTATGATATACTGTATCACTTCTCAACCTAGGAGCTGAAATGAACACTTATTTCCTTAACTTTTGTTGGGCATTTGTCACAGTGATGAGAAATGTGGCAAATACAGAAGACTTCTGAGTTTGGTTTGTTGATGGAAACATGAGTCAAAATGACTTACTGTGAACAAATTAGAAAGGCCTGACTGCATTGGTTTGATGTAGAACAGCGGTTCTCAACCTTCCCAATGCTGTGACCCTTTAATACAGTTCCTCATATTGTGGTGACCCCAAGACATAAAATCATTGTCATTGCTACTTCACAACTGGAATTTTGCTACTGCTAATGAATTGTAAGTTAAGCATCTCTGTTCTCTGATGGTCTTTGGTGACCCCTGTGAAACGGTCATCCAACCCCCTGGTTGAGGTCTGATGTAGAGGAAAGGATTAAAAGGCATAGGGGGATTGGAAGTCTACAATGAATTTCTCCTTAAAGGTCTACTACACTATT
Organism: Mesocricetus auratus; assembly: GCF_017639785.1. Lineage (NCBI taxonomy): Eukaryota > Metazoa > Chordata > Mammalia > Rodentia > Cricetidae > Mesocricetus > Mesocricetus auratus. The sequence goes on from NW_024429266.1 coordinate 46,883,710, forward strand.
TTTGTAGTATCCAGAAGCTACGCTGTATACCTTGAGAAATAACTTGCACAGGGCACCCCAGTAGTCTCCCGTGTTCTTGCCTTACAGAGGAAAACATAGCTGTTTAGATGAACAGTGAATGCACTGTAAGTGAGTAGATCTGGGTAGCAATGACCAAGGGGCAGCACTGCACTGAAAAGCAAGGTGGGTGAGTTTTCTTGGCAGGCATCAGCATCAATATAGCATTCTGAACAGCCTGAGTCTTGTACACCTCTAGCGCTAGCTAGCTTATCAGAACCCTATAAGTGAAAACAGAGAGGAAGACATGCTATTTTCATACTCGAGCTGTATAAACAGAAAAGTTCCAGGCCAACTGGAAAATGTCTAGGTTGAATGATAAAAATAGAAAGTCCTGTCTGGTTTAAGGATCCGGAGCCTCTATAGCGAAAAGGCTGTGTCTCTTTGAGGAAGAACTCATAAAATACTGAGTCTTTGTAGTGCTACTTCTTCAGCTTTCCCAAAAGGAAAGAATGGTGTCTTAGCATTGCAATTATACATCTGGGGGAAAAGAAACACTCTTCTAGAGGACTACTGAACAGTGTTTTTGAGTTGATGTAGATTCCAGGATACCCCAGAGGTTCTTGGGGCTCTGGTCTGCACAAAGGATCTTTGAAGGTCTGGTGACAAAGAGGATTTTTGCTCAGATTTGTCTTTGCTAGGGTCCCATCCAAGGGCTGTTTATCCAGCTCCAGTATGAATAATTAAGTCCTCTGCTGCCAGTGGAATCCCCATATGCTTCACTCTTAAGGATTATTAACAAGTTGAAGTTTTTGTTTATGTTAGACAAACAGGAATGATAAAAGTAGCATTTCGTCTCCTTTCTGCAACTCCTTTTAGTGTCTACTTTGAAGATGTGAGAATCTTACGCCATCAGCCCAAGACTTCATTGTACTGCTGCCCTTTGTAAGACTGTAGTGAAACGAGTGTGGAGCACAGCACATGAAACTAAGCAGGTGTGTCAGGACAGGAAGCTAAACAGGAATATATCTGAACAAAACAGCAAGTTTCTTATTTTGATAAAATATTTTATTTTAAATCATGTGCTGTGTGTGTGTGCACGTGTGCATGTGTGCGTGCATGCGTGTGTGTGTGTGTTTGTTTGTTTCTGTAAGTGCAGGTGCCTGCAGAGGTCAGAGGCATTGGGTCTCCTGAAGCTGTGACATAGGCAGTTGTGAGTCACTGGGAGTGCATGCTGGCAAACAGGTTCTACAAGAGCAGTGTGTGCTCTTAACCAGTGAGACATTTGTCCAGCCTCCAAGAACTGGCAAGTTTCTGAAGCAAATAGATGAGAGTCGATAAAAGACAGACACTTTAGGAAAATCTCTTGTTTTTATGAGTACTGAATCAGATTGTAGCTTTGGAACTGTACTGATGATTCTGTGAGTCTAACATATACTGTTTCCTAATGCTAGTGTGTTCACTTTACTTGGCATTGAACATAGATAGGTATTTTTATGTTCTTTCATCTTTTATCATTAACCACCCAATTAACTTTACTATCATTGATAACTTTAAAATGCTCCAGGCCAAGGCTATTGAGTTCTTATTTTGTTTTGTCAGCATCTCTAAAATGGTACTTTGCCCATTTATGGCTGCTTCCCACCAGCACATCTGGCATGGGTGACATGTTCCTGCTGTGGGTTTTCTCTCTTTTTCACATAATAGATATTTCCCTATTTTCATTAGCATTGTTAAAAATTGCTTAGATTAAACATTGTCTTACCATGAACCATGTCATTTTTAGACACACACATATTATATATAATGTATAAACACACATTATACATATACATATATATATGTGTTACATATGTAAATATATATGGAGGGAAAATAGTATAGTAGAACACATAGTTTATTTTAACTTCATGGAGAATCTTGGCAGAATATTTTTTATAATTTATTTATTCTTTTAAATTTCATTTTGCATTCCAACCACAGTTCTCCCTCCCAGTCCTCCTCCCATCATCCTCTTCCCTCCCAGCCCACCCCTAGTGCACTCCTCTTCACAGGTAAGTGCTCACATGAAGAATCAACAAAATCTGGCACAATAGGTTGGGGCAGGGCCAAGCCCCTCTCCCACACATTAAGACTGAGCATGGCATCCCACCACAGGGAATGGGCTTGAACAAGCTGGCTCATGTACGAGGTTTGTATTGTGGCCCTACTGCCAGGGGCCTCTCAGATAGTCCAAACTTCACAATTGTCTCCCACATATGGAGAGCCTAGTTCGTTCCCCTGGAGGGTAGAATATTTTTTATTTTCTAGCTGCCAAGGAAGTTAATAAAACAAATAGGTTCTGTATGTTGATTAAAATGCAATTACAGCTCACAAGAAGGTGAAAACAAATATCAGCTCTATAATTATTTGGTTCTTGTGTGTCTTGTTTTCACATAGGAGGCAAAACCCTTGATCTTTATCCTTTCCAGAGACTAATCTTGGGCTAAAGGAGACTTGTTTCATAATAACCTTGCAAGGTTATGTAACATAGAAGACATTTATATACAGATATTTACACTAAATTATTGTCAACTACAGGAGTGCCCTCTCAAACATGTGTACACATCTGTATGTCAGTTTCTTTAAATTGTTCATCAATACTATATTTATATATAACTGTTTTTTTCAGTACTCATAATAAGTTTTAAATACTTTAAAATTATTTTTGATTATTTATATACTTTGAAACTAATTCTTTGAGAATTTCCTATAATATTTGTTGATCCTATTCAGTTCCCTTCCCTAACTACTCATGGATATACTTATCCTTCCCTGCCCAACCAAATTAATGTCTTTTCTTAAGCCCATGAAGCCAAATTTGTGCTGTTCATAAATCCTCAGTGTATGGCCTTTCACAAGAGGAACATGGCCAACCTTCCAGAGGTCACGTACATAAAAAAGAGCTGATTCTTCTTCCAGCAGCTATCAGTTGACAATAGCTCCTCAGATAGAGGTGAGATTGCATGCCTACTTCCCTGTGCCATGCAGGGATTTTTGTTTGGCTTGAGGACATGCAAGTCTTGTTCATGCTACCACAATTCCCATGAGTTCATATGTACAACTGTCCTGTTTTGTTAGGAAGACACTGTTTCCTTGTGGTCATCTACCATCTCTGCATCTTATAGTCTTTCTGACTCCCTCTTCTACATGATCCTTGAAATTCAGGAGGAGAGATGGTATACCATTTAGGTCTCAGTATTATGAAGTTTGATATTCTTCTACATCTTGACCAGTTGTGGGCTTTTGTGGTAGTCTCCATATACTTCAGAAAGAAGCTTCTCTAATGATGATTGACAGATACACTAATATATAACAATAAGTTATTAAGAGTTAGCTTAGCACTGTTTCTAATGAGCAGAAAAATATTATGTTCTCCCATAGGACCTAAGGCCTGTGTTGCCACAGGTCCTTAGTTCTAGTAGCAATATCAAGTATAGTTACATATTGTAGAGTAGAACTTAAATCTAAGCAGAAAGTAGTTGGTTACTCTCATGATATTAATGCCATTTTTACACTAATGGGCATGACTTGGTAGGCCAGGTATGGCTGAGGCTCTCAGAGTTCACAACTGTATAACACTGTTGATTATTTTTCTCCTCATGTAGTATGCACTTGTCTTCAAATGCTATGAAAGCTAGCCAATAGGGATGAAATTTCTAGTTCAATCCTTCTTTGATTTCTCCATGTGCTGTGACTCAAGTATGTAGTATCTACTGCAACATGATCTTACCATCAAGTTCTGAAGGGTATCCAAGAGCATTGGAAATATGTTTGGGGGTCTATTCGACCTCACTGACCAATAACTTCAAACCTATTCCTAATACCGACCGTTTTATTTGTTAGCTTGTGGTATCTAATAGGGAGCCCAGGCCCAGAAATTCAAAGGATAATAATAGAATGGAAGGATTAAATTAGGGTAAGAGAAGGGAGGACAGGGTTGAATAAGGAATATAGTGAGGTGTAACTAGCACTAAAGATTGTTTTGAAAAAGTCATGGAAACATACTATTGTAGAAACTTTCAAAATATATACATACATATATATTAAAACAATTGAGAACCCATTCCACATAGAGGGATACTCTCTCAGCCTAGATACACAGGGAGGGCCTAGGCCCTGCATCAAATGATATGACAGACTTTGAAGATCCCCCATGGTTGGCCTCACCCTCCCTGTTGAGCAGAAAGGGGATGGTATGGAAACTGGTAGGGGACAAGGGAGGAGGGGAGAGAGAGAGAACTGGGATTGACATGTGAAGCAAACTTGTTTCTAATTTAAATAAAAAATCATGAAAAACCCAATTGAAATGGAATTACCCCATAATGGGGTGACAAGATCCCTAGTAAACTTTTACTGTTTTTAATTATGTGTATATATGCATATTTGTGTTGGGATATGCGCACATGAGTATAGTGCCTATGGAGACCAGAATAAAGCTTTGGATCCCTTGGTGGTTGTGAACTATTCGACATAAGTCCTGGGAATGAACTCAGATCTTCTGCAAGAGTGGTAGGCACTCCTAAACCCTGAACCATCTCTCAAGACTCCAATAAGGTACATTTTGACTATGTTTTATAATATCTCTTCCTACCATTTGTGGAATTATTAACTCACCCCATTATCTGGAACTTAATCAACTGCTTTGCTTACCTCTCAGGAAAGTTGCCTTTGCACCTCTGTTTTCATTAGGGTTTTCTGAGATCTTAGGCTATTGGAATTCATTTCTTGAGTGATGTTCCACCTCCGTGCTATGTTTATCCTAAAGACCTGGAGAACTTTGCAAGAAAGGAGGGATGGTAGTACCCCAGTAATTCCTCCACCCTTTCTATTCTTCAACTCTTTTCTAGACTTGCTCAAGTCTCTCCTCCTTTAGAAATATCCTGTGGCCACCCTTTGTCTTTCTTGTGTTGTGTTCTCCTAATAGTATCTCACACATACTGCCATCAGAAGATAGCCTCTACATTGAAAAAAATATGTTTTGATTGTCTCTAGATCATGAGCTACAAGATTCCTTGTTTATTTATCTTCCGAACATGGCACTGTGACGGGATATAATCAAAGTTGTAAATCTATGGTTCTAAAACACCACTGCTAGGTGGAACATTATTAACAGTCTTGATTAACCCATGTCCCCAGAGTGTCCTAGGCATTCATGGGAGAATCTATTCCTGAGCTGGTGTCAGGCTGCAGGAAGGAAATTGAACCGGTTCTTCAGGAGCAGTTCTTCAGGAGCAGTAGAGTGGCAGAATCCTTCTAATATTGCAGAAATACTTACATGGTTAAATCATGAAAGCAAAGGATGTTGCTAGAATAGATGAACCAAATGCTGTAGCTTAAGAATATACTGGTATAAGAGTAAGGACAAGTGGAGGGTGAATATGATCAAACTATATTATGCTCATGTATGAAAATGTCCTAATGAAAACCACTACTTTGTATAAATAGTATATGCAATAAAATGTTGGAAAATACCTCAGTAAAACCAGTAGATATTGCCTGGTAATATAGCTACACATAACTTATCTGTGTTCTAGTCACTGAGCTTGGTGTACCCATGTGGTTATGGTTGTTTAGTGAGGCTGTAACCATATTACTGTGTAGATACATATATGATGGTCACAAAATGACAGTAGCACCTAATGCCATACTTCTCTGAATGTGTCTCCTTTGTTAAATGTGTTTCATCAAATCTTCTAGTCACAACATATAAATTCTAATTAGCCACTATGTGGGTAGAGAATGAAAAATATTTTCCCTTTATTTTGGAAGGACTGGACGCAAAGGAGTGGATTTTTTTTCTTGCAGACCTGGCAGAGAAAACAAATGTCTTTAATACGTGAACCTAAGGCTTATTGAGAGGACCTTTTCTGAAGTCCACCTTTATATAATAAAATTGGGAATTTGGCTTTCAGATGTTACAGTAATTTTCAGCTTTCTTTATGATTGCTGAATGAATGTAGATGACTACATAGTGACTTATCTGAAACTAGTATGGTAATTAGGACATGGAAAGTGCCCTGTAAATGTTAGAGATTTACTAGGAGCTGACATCTGTGATTGTCCCTTCCCTCCCATGAGCCATGCCAGCCTTTCCTTTATTTACATTCTCCAATCCCATCCCTCATCTCAGTCCATCTTAAGTCTGTATTTGGACCAGCTTCTTTGGAAGATCATCACTTTGGGCATTTCTTCTCTCTTCTTTTGGCTGCTTCTGAACAGAGGTTCTTTATTCTTGGAATATGAGGAAATTTGTGCAAGTAGCTCGGGTGATGGTAGGAATATTTCAAATAATATTGTTTACAACTTGGAAACAAGGAAGAGATAATTAAAACCAAATTTAATGTGGCAACTTCCCGAGGTGAAGGTATATGCATCTTTTTCACTTTGGATAGGCATACATCCAAGCAAGGTGTCTCCTCTATCTCCTTGCCTCAGGCAAATTCCTTGATTCAGTTTTACCTTAGAAAAAAATGGTATGTCTGCAGAGAAAGGTGAGGGTTGGGATCTTAAACAACACATGGTGTTATTGGAATGTTAAAAATATATATCTCAGATAGCAGTTTGACATTTGAAGAGACTTTTATGAAAAGATTGAGGAAGTGGTAGAAATCAATTTAGTTATCCTTTGTCTGCTCTGCAGTGAGAAAAATAGAACTTGTATTATTTTGAAAAAAATTTGAAACAAGAAGTTTTCTACTAGTGCAGATAAAATGAACCACTAACTCATGAAAATAAAGCAAGAACAAAACAAAAGCTACTTAATACCCCTAGCAACTCACACACATACACATGCATACACACACATAGACACACACACACTCTTTCTCTGTCTCTGTCTATGTCTCTGTCTCTGTCTCTCTCTCTCATCTACAAGCAACATATATCCTAAAGTGCTTATAATCTCCAATTCAGTCTTAAAGTGTGACTTTTCCCCCATATTTAGCCTCATGTAGATTGCACGAACACTGGTAGGTAAAAAAACCAAAGCAGTTCTGCATAGTACAGTATTCCTGTATATGACCCAGAGGAGTGCTTTACAGATTGTATACCCACAAAATTGTCTCCATTTGGGTACCCACAGAAACAGACTTGTAGACAGCTACCTGTGCAGAGCAGTTTGTCTGAAGAATGCAGGAAGTACCAGGAAGGGTATATAGAGAAGTGACACAGAGAAGGGATGTCAGCTAGTAGAAAATAACAAGATGGTTATTACTAATAACTATTGACATGTAATCTCAGAGGGAAAATCAGGAAAAGGTATAGAATATACCACCTTGGAAGTAAGGAAACTCTATATTTACATATATTTACGTATTCTTTCTGTGTATGTACATATGCATCTATCTGTCATCTTCTTTATCACCTATGTATTAGTTGTCTATCAATCTATCTCCTATTGTCTTCCTTCATCATCACCTATCTATTGTTTATCTATCCATATATTTATCTATCTCTTACATCTTCTTCTTCATCACCTATGTGTTGTCTATCATCTATCTATATCTATCTGCCTATCTATCTATCTATCTCTCTATCTATCTATCTATCTTTCATCTATCTAGCTACCTACCTGCCATTTATTTACTAATGTATTATCTCTCTATGTGTCCTAACTTTATTGGTCTTTGTTAGAGATCTAGGCCAGAGGGGTTAGAACATGTGACCTCTATTTTCTCAGGCTGAGCAAGCTTTAAGAAGCTTCAGAGAGCAGTCCCCAGACAGCTAGACCCACAGAGAGACAAGGAGCTGACAGCCGAGCACTAGGGAAGGCTGTTACCCTGAGAGACTTACTCTGTGTCCACTACGGTAACCGCTTGATTTCTGGGAGGACATTTCTGTGTTAACCACTAAAAGTATAAAATTTTAAAGCATGGAAATGCATGCTTTAATTCAAAATATATTTGTAACTAAAAATGTGTTTGCAATTAATAGTGGAAAACCTTAATTTTTTCTGTAGTTCAAGAATTCTTTAAGTAAAAGAGAATGTCAGTGGAATTTCCTTTGAAAACAAGCTAAGGGTTTTGAGTGTAAGTTCATGTGGGGGGTAGTTGCAGGGACTGGGACGTCACTAAAGGGCATGGAATGAGGAAAGGGGAAATAAGGATGGGTTATTCATCTTCTACTGCTCTGTGCTAACTGATACTTAGTTATACAGTTGCTGTCTTCTGAGGATCTCATTGAGTATATTTTCCAGAACCATCCAGTAGGGGATGGGGTACTGGAAGCTTATATTCATCACCTGCCCCACAGGGTTCTGTGATGGCACCAGGAGCTGTGCTGTGTTCTCCTAAGATGGTGTCTACCTGATGACGACCAGGTTCAGAGAAGCCTGGAGTGGAGTGATGAGCAAGGGAAGGCCAAGCTGGGGCCCTGTAAACTTTGCATCTGGAGGAGTCAGTAGGAGCTTCATGGGACGCGTTACTGTGCTGTGGTTGAAGTGTGGTGCAGCTATGGACAGAGGAGCTGCTTCATGATGGACAGGGCAAGTCCTAGAGGAATGTGAGGAGCAATCTGTACCCCATTATTTTGCCAAGATCTACTTCTGTGCTGAACCCAGAAGCTTTTTGACAATGCCTTTTCTTGATGAGTAAATAAAAAATATGGGAAAGATTTTAAAGTGCACCCCTCCTTTCCTTCCATAATCAGTAATTTTATTTTATCATGTAAATGTATGTTGTTAGTCCTTCAAAATTATTTGTTATTAGAATTGAACTAATTTGGGCCATCTGAGATTTGTTAATTATAATTCAAAATATAAAAAATGTTTTTCTTTCAAAAGGGAGAAGTCATTAACATTATGGAAACACATGTTGTATGAAACAAAACAGAAAGTATGTTTACTCCTAAGTAGTGCAGTCTTCAGTTTGAGTCAGGCGTCACTGTAGCCCCCACTTTTTTCTGTCGTTGAGCTTGGAGCCCTGTTTCACTAGTGTCCACATGAGAGAGAACTGAAGTGATGATAAGGAGTTGATCCCAGATCTTCAGGCAGCTGAACTTCCCACCAACCACAGACCTGGGAGTCTGGGGAGAGTGGCTTATTATGATTGCATCTGAGGGCAGTGACATAAAGTCATTGATGACATTAGCCACCATTGTCTACCTCAGCAACATCACATGCAGAGTGGGTCAGAAGATGATGACCTCTAAAAAGGTCTAGAAAGCTGAGGAATTAATACTTTATTTTGTTATTCAGAGAAAAGTGCATCTAAATAAACATTTGATTTAAAGTAGTTTGTTAGCTTAAATACATTTCGTCTCTCATTCTGTCAATACCAGCAGCTTTCACAAATCAAGATTCAGGAAAGCCTTTCAAATTTTGTGATTTGGAAGAAGATGCTGGTTGCTGTCTTCTAGTCACTGTCGGCAGTTATTACTGCTGCATTTTAACGAAGGGAATCACAGAATGTTGTCTGACTGTGGCTGCTTCAAGTCAAGAGACATATAAGATATTGTCATTCACAAATTAAGTAGAATAATTATGTCAGTAGTTTAGTATACATGATGAGATCTGAGCTGTACCTGGACATGGGAAGGTCTCCCAAAATGTATGTTGCCAGTAATTCGTGTGTGTGTGTGTGTGTGTGTGTGTGTGTGTGTGTGTTGTATGTGCATTATATCAGCTGTGAATGTATAGATGCCCATGCCTCTATGTGTGTGCAGAGGCAAGATGAGGACATTGATTATGTTTCTCTATTACTCTTTACTTTATCTTTTCTCCTTTGTGATATGCTTGAAAAGGTAGGAATCTCACCTCGGTTGGATGGCCACTTAACTCTGAGGATCTGCCTGATTCCTCCTTCAATGCTGGGCCTCTGGGCACTCTCAACCATTATTATGATTTTTTAATGTGGCTGCTGAGGCTTCAGACTCAGGTCCTCATGCTCGCAATGCAAGCCCTTTTTCTCACTGAGACATCTTCCCAGCCCCACTTATTGGGTTTATGCACCATAACCTGCTTGGGTTACCAAATGCTTATTTAAATCTATGAGTTAAATACAGCTAAACACTCTCAGCCAAGCAACAGGCCAGCTAAAGGTGATGTTTACAGAAATATAGGGCTTTTCAATTTTTTTAAACATTTATTTATTTAGAGAGAGAGAATGTGTGTGTATGTGTGTGTTGTGTTGTGTGTGTGTGTGTGTGTGTGTGTGTGTGTGTGTGTCCTTCTGAGAGATTTTGCCTTTAGCTGAATTACAGAACCAAATGAAGCCAGAGATGCCAGGCTTTCAGCTGATTTTAGCTACTCTGTGAACCCAAGTGAAGAGTCTGTGCTTTACAAATTAACAGCTTCCATGTCTCTTGCAGAAAGACCAGCAAGAACAAAGGCCTAGGCCTAGAGGTACTAATACAGGAATATGCTAGTGTCTCTGAGGATGACAGGGTCTTTCCCTGGGAGCTAGAATACTGGACACTTACTGTGTCCCAAGTGGCCTTTATGTTCTTGTTTTACCTATTGAAGAGGGAAATTCATGGGCTACCAAATGTGAATTTCAAGGAAGTTTATTAGAAATTGATAGGTTGTAACGAAAGAGAGAGAGGGAGAGGGAGAAGGAGGGGGAGAGAGAGAGGGAGGGGGAGAGGGAGAGGGATAGAGAGAGAGCGAGAGAGGAGGTCCCGGGAAATAGGGAACTACAGATTAGTCTGGGGACTTTTTTACAGAACTTGTGGCAGACATGGGGTGAGGTATGGGTAGGGGGATGAGCTGCTCAGTCCTATTCTCACTTTTAGTCTTGTAGGCATGTACAATATTTACAAGGAGGGACTCATCTAAGAGATAATGGAGAAACAGGTAGCAAAACTCTCTTCTGGCATTTTTGGGTTCAAGTAAGGACATTTTTGGGACTGCTTCTGTGAGGTCTCTGCTCTGGCTAGTGTCTATTCTCTGCTCTCATTAGTAGGAAAGGATTGGTGTGTGCAGTTGAGGTACAGCCAGTCTTGTCATGCTGTGTTCCACTGTGAATGGGAGAAAGCTGTCAGCGAACGGTAACAAAATAAGACTGAAGAACACAGACACATGCTTAGGAACCTGGGTTTATTCTGCAGAAATGAGACAAAACCCAAGAGTTTCAAGCAAGGAGTAATATTATCTGAGTTACTTTTAAACACATCTGGCTCTTCAAAAGCTTTTAAAGAAAATCCAATTTATTCATGCGTGCATGTGTGTATTTGCTTATTATGGCATATGTGTGGAGGTTAGAAGACAATTTATAGGAGTTTGTCTTCTCCTTGATGATGCAGGTCTAGGGGATAGAACTCAGGCCATCAGGTTTGCTGGCGAATGCCTTTACTCACTGAGCCCATCTCATTGGTCCCATGTGTCTGTAATATGTAGTTTGAATAATTGGTATTATAAGTGTGATGTTAAACAGAAAGCCAATTCAAAAGCTTTGGATGCAGTGGGAGGAGAGCCATTGGTACCCTGGGAACTGCCAGCGATGCAGCAAGAGGCCCGTGAGTTGACTTGAGATATATTTTGGAGTTAGAACCAACAGGACTTGTTGATGGATTAGAAAGTATGGGGAAAGGAAAGATTCATTGATTTAAACTTGAATGATTCAGTAGATGGTTGTTCTGTTTCCTGACTTGGAAATTACCTAGGGGAAGAGCTATGGTTTTGTCTTATAAGATGCCTATTACAAATTCAAGAGACATTTTAGAGTAGAAAATTATAGGGGGCTGAACTTACATCTAGATATAAATTTGAAACATTATCACAGCTAACTTTTAAAAGTGTAGGATTACCTGTGGTAACTCAAAGATACCATTGAAGAATTATAACAAATTAGGAAAATGAGCATATACTTTGCAACCAAAGGCTATTGGTGATCTTAATAAATTTGAATCCTTGACAAGTAATGAGAAAAGAAACTAGAAACTAGCGGATAGAGACAAGGTGCTTTGTTAAAGAAATAATAAGAAGAAAATGGTTGTTACTTTTGGGGTGGTATGAGCTAAGGAGAGCATTTTCCTTTGTTTGTTGGTAAGGCATGCCTACTTGGGTAAAAGAGAGACTTAGAAAAATATTTGCAGCCTCATGGAAATGACCTGGCAGGGAGAGATGCTGGATAGCAGCAGGAGATTACTGAAGCTGAAAAATCCCTCAGAAGATGACAGGCCTGCAGCAAAAGCATGCATGTAAGCAATTATTGGTGATGGGTGTAAAGACACAGTTAAGACTGTAAACAGGAGACATTTGTAGAGTTGGTGGTAAAGCTATGATGGGATTCTAATTCAGTAGATTTGATTTTTCCCCTTAATGACTTTGAGGCAAGATCTGCCTCAGGGCAGATGGGTTTGAGGAGAAAGGAAGGTCATCTTGGAAATCTAGGACATAAAGTTGCCTGGGAAGAGATTAATATTGTTTTTAAGTTTGTTGTGATGAAATTAAGGTGAGCTCAATTAGCTAAAGTGTGGTAGCAACAGGCAGCTTTTCAGTGGTACACAGAGAAAAACAAGGGAGAGAGAACTAGAAGATAGTTGTACATGGTAAGTACGATGGACTAAGATGGGGTAAGGAAACTCAAAGACATTGCTGGGGCATGGTTATAGTCACAGACTAAGTAAATGGCCTCGAGAGAAAAATAGGAATGATGCAAAGACTTCGAGCAGGAACAGGTTGTGATCATAGTGAAATAGAAGAACAAGTGAACATGATTATCTAGAACAGTAATTTTCAACCTGTGGGTCTCAACCTCTTTGGGGGGTCAAATGACCATCAGAAAGCATAAACATAGATACTTACATTATGATTGGCAGCAGTAGCAAAATTACAGTTATAAAGTAGCAGTGAAAATAATTTTATGGTTGGGCGTCACCACAGCATGAGAACTGTATTAAATAAAGGGTTGTGGCATTAGGAAGGTTGAGAACCACTGATCTAGATGGTTCTGAAGAAGGAAATGATCGGAGAAGTTCCAAATGAAGACTCCGGGGTGATATATTCTCTGGTTTGGATGTCCTAATTAAAACTAATTACAAATTAAGCTCCATCAAAGTATTTAGAGGTGGGATCCTTAAAGGCAATCTGTGAGGTCATCAGGGAATCTATCTTTAGGAGTAGATTGATTAATCTATTCAAGAGTTAATTGATTACCATTGGATGAGTCCTCACTAGAGGGAATTTGTTATAAAAAATCAGCTTGTCTCTTACTAATGCAAAGGCCTTCACTACATTTAGTCCCTCCACTTTGGACCTTCTCCACCCCCACTCCCGGAACTACCACCTGACTAAACCTCATTCTTTAAAAATTTCACAGTATGTAGCTTTCTGTGATGCCATGGAAAACAGACTAAGCAAGTGCCTTCTATAATGAAAATAAAGTCTTGGAGAAATGGTGACTAAGGTGTGGGAAGCATAGTTAAACAACTGGCAAACCTAGGTTAAGAGGAAACATCCACAAGGCCAATGAAGTAAGTATTGAGGGTGTAGAGGAGTGAGGAATGTAGGGGTCAGAAGATGTCTTCCATTAGTGAGAGGTCCCATGTAAATGAGGTCAAGAGGAGAGGTGGGTGGCATGGTAAATTGGCATAGCCTCAGTAGCTGTGGATTTCAAAAGTCTGAGAGAAATGAAAGGTTTAGAAGTAGCACTGTGGATCAGAGAACAGTTTCCATCTCAAAGACAGCTGCAAGAGAACAATTTTATATAATTTTAGCACAAGCAAAGGAAAATCCAAGGCAAAAGTGTTAGCAGGAGTGGGTTTCTGGGTCACAGCTCTGAAGCTGTAGAAGGCTCAGAAGGAAAGGGAGGGAGAAGAAAGAGTGGGGAAATGTACAAAAGATGTCCACGTGGCCTGCACCGAATCTCTTGGATAACGTACATTTTCAGAGATGATTGTTCTGTCCAGAGAGGGGATGTGCTAGTGAGCGCAGATGTGGCAGACCAGCTTGGGATGATGAGAGGCTTTGAGAAAAGAGGGCAAGCACTGTGCTGTGGCAGAGAATTTGCACGAGTTTGAAATATGATAGGCATCATAGGATGCTTCTGTCATTGGGTCTTACACTGTGGAAGTTGGTTAAAGTTGAATCACAGGACTGTTGCCTCTGCCCTGTGGGGAGGGAACAGGATCAGTTAGTTTTGTAGGTTGGGCTATGTGTGAAATTTTCTCTCCTCACCAACAGGAGTGGAGTAAAAACCTCTGGAATAAGAATTTCATGCTACAATGAAAAATACATAAATACATTCTAGAACTTGTCGCAGACTCCCTCCCACCTCCATTTTCTTTTAGATTATAAAGTGTAGAGGGCATAGGATCTCTTTATTAGGCATGGAAAGAAGACTTTATTGTGGATACAAATTCTGAATGATTGTAGACATAGAGCCTGTGTTCACGCTGTCATTGAAAGCATGGGAAAAGGGCAGTGTGCGGCAGGGAAAACAGGCTTGAAGAGAAAAAAGAGAAAATAATGAGAAGCCAGGGCTTGGGTAATTGTGTGTGTGTGTGTGTGTGTGTGTGTGTGTGTGTGTGTGTGTGTGTGTGTGTGAACTTCAGCTTCCTTGTGGCTTTTGTGTGTGAGTTAATGTATTCACAGTGACTTTTTAAAACTTAATTTTATGTCGGTCACTACTCTTAGCCATTATATTTTCCCTCCAAAGTCCTGAGAGAAAGAATGGCCTCTGAAGCTATGTAAAGATGGCTCCGTTGTTAAGAACATGCACTGCTCTTCCACAGGACTTGAGTTTGGTTCCCAGACCCTCATCCAGCAGCTAGTAACCACCTGTGATTCTGACTCTGGTGACTCCTTCTTCTAACCCCTTTGGACACCTGCATATACATATGCACCCCCACATATACAGATAAGTAAATATAAAATAAATCTTTAAAAGTGAGTGTCTTCTGGCGCTATTAAATATGGACATCTGTACTGAATTTAACTTGGATGACAATTTCAGTCAAGACTTTGGAGCTAAGAATGGGCAAACCAGATAAGCCCTGTCATTTTTAGAATACTTTTTAAATAAGGTTTATTCCTGTCTGGGTCGGCTGCATTTTACATATTCAGTCACCAGCCTGGGAGGATTATTGTCATGACAACCAGGACTGACTGACTTGCCTCTCAGAAACATTGACAACTCATTGTGTTGGTAGACTCCTGTACATCTGGACTTCCTAGGAGGTTGTAGCATTTTGGTTAAGTTCTAGCTGTGCCTTTCACCAAGTCCAAAGCTCACCAGTAGGCAAGTCTTGACCTACTGGAATCTTGTTGTTTCCACCTATTCAATAGGAAACTATTGCTCTTTCCTTTTTTTTTTTGATGCAGCCTCCTGCTGTCTGTTTTTTTGTTTTGTTTAGTTTTTTGATTTTTCAAGATAGGGCTTCTCTGTATTGCTTTGGAACTTGTCCTGGGACTCACTCTGGAGACCAGGGTGGCCTTGAATTCACAGAGATCAGTCTGCCTCTGGCTCCTGGAGTGTTGGGATTAAAGGTGTGCACCACCAATGCCTGGAAATGTATTTTTTGTTTGTTAATTTGGTAGACTCCTGTCAACACGTCAATATTTGATGAATTTTATGTCTTGCCTTCAGAACTCATTCAAATAAAAAGAAAAGCATCTTCTGAACTTTATAATTTTTGCTCTAGTCTATTTTCCAGTTTTTAGAAATAAAATGCCATAAGAACTCAAAATCCTGGCAGGTTAAAAGCTAGCATGAAGAAAGATGACTCAAAACAGGTTTTGAGCAATTGTAACTTTATTGAACCATGAAGATAACAGATCTGAGTGTCCAGTTCATTTGATGCACTGGATTTATTGTCAATGTTGGAGCACACACGTCAGCAGTTGGCGACTTTTGATTATTGCACACAATAGAAATGAGAAGTAAGTCTGTATTGTGGATCCATCCTGTCTTCTCGTGTGTAGTGGCTGGTAGTCCATTTTGACTATCATTTATGTAATATAAAACTACTGACTTTTTGCAGTATAAAGCAGTGTTTGATCATGCATCATTTTGCCTGTTCATGGCCAGGTACCTTATATCTCTTATCATTTGAAAGTCAGTTATGATTTAGTATGGTTTCAATTGCCACACGTCCTCTTTATTCTATAAAAAAGATTGCCCTTGCATTTAGATGGTTTTCTGCTCAAAGGACTTTGAAAGAACCATTACACAACCCATTACTCTTTTGCTTCTTCCTGCCCCACTTTTAATTAGGCTCCTGGGTAACCAGAACGGTTGCTGCCTATATAAGAAAGCTATGCATTGTCCCATCTTGAGGCTCAAATATGACCTTGCTTCTTCTGGTCCAACTTTCTTTTTAAAAGTTATCTCCCTATTAACATATACAAGTCATATGAAAGGACTTCATTGTGACACATTCATACATGCATATTATTTATCTTTCTGTTGTGCATTTGATAGGCAGAATTGAATGAGATTTATCTTCCCAGGTTTTTTTGTCTGTATACTTTTCATCTTGGTTTCTCATAAAGAGACTCCCACCCCCTTTTCAGTGCTGAGAATTGAACTTAGGGCCTCACATGTGCTAGGTAAGAGGTCTACTTCTGAGCTATATTTCACAGTCCAGTTTATTCCCTTTTAGTAAAATCCTTCACCATCTCCCTTTCTTTAGATGTGTGTTGACTGGCATCTGATCCCATGTATTATAGAATCTGTCCTCATTTTGTTTATCAACTCATGTCCTCGTGAGAATGGCAGGGCATGGCACCTGTGCACCTACAGGAGGCCCCACATTTAGAAGTGCTCTCCCCTATATTTTTGCTGTTGCCATCTTGAAAATTTAATGCTTCGAACAACTCTGTCCTTTCATTTACTATGGTGCCTCAGTATTATTCATGTGCCCCTGAATGTAGGTTGCACCCTTCTATGTAGATAATTGGTATTTGTTTTAACCTGTAACATTCTTCATCTTTCCTTGCTTCTTGCCTTCCTGAGGTACATAATTTTGATTATTATTTTAGTGGTCTCATACTTAACTCTTTACTTCTTACATCTTTCAGAAAAACTTAGCTTTGGCTTTTCGTCAGAGATCCACAGCCAAGCACTGGGCAGAGCTCCTGGAGTCCTGATGAAGAGGGGGAGAAGGGATTATATGAGTCAGGGGGTATCAAGGTCATGATGGGGAAGCCCACAAAAACAGCTGACCTGAGCTCCTGAGATAGTACAGACTCTGGACCAACAGCTAGGGAGCCTGCATGGTAGCTACCTAGGCCCTCTGCATGTGTGTGACAGTTGGGTAGCTTGGTCTATTTGTGGGGCTCCTAGAAGTAGGATCAGGACCTGTCCCTGACATGAGCTGGCTTTTTGGAACCTATTCCTCATGCTGGATTGCCTTACCTAACCTTCGATGAAGGAAGAGTGGATTGTGGGAAGTAGAGGGGAGGCTAGTGGGAGGGAACAGAAGGAGAGGAGGGAGGGGAAACTGCCATTGGAATACAAAATAAATGAAAAATTTTAATTAGTTAAATAAAAAAGAAAAAGTCAGAATGTTGGGAATCAATTTTCCTCAAGACTCAGCTATACCACTCCTTGGTATATACCCAAAAGATGCTCTATCCTGCCTCAAGGATACTTGCTCAACTATGTAAATAGAGGCTTTTTTCATAACAGGCAGAAGCTGGAAATA
Source organism: Mesocricetus auratus (assembly GCF_017639785.1). NCBI lineage: Eukaryota > Metazoa > Chordata > Mammalia > Rodentia > Cricetidae > Mesocricetus > Mesocricetus auratus. The sequence continues at coordinate 46,901,332 of NW_024429266.1, forward strand.
ACCAAGATTTACCAAAAACAAAGAATGAATAAAGAAATGTGTCACCTTTACACAATGAAGTATTACTCAGCTGCTAAAAAAAATATGACATCATAAGATTTGCAGACAAATGGCTGGATGTAAAGAGAAGCTTTTTCCTTGAGAGGAGCCTTCCCGCCAGCCTGGTTCTAGAGCTGCATCAGTCCCAAATAAACACACAGGAGGCTATATTAATTATGAAGCTGTTGGCCTTGCTTGTTTCTTACTGGCTAGCTCTGACTTAAGTAATTACCCCATAATTGTTAATCTAAGTATGTTTCTTACCGGAGAATAGTTCCAGGCTTCCTACCCCATGACGTTACATCTTGACTCTCTGTGTTCCTCCTTCCCAGAGTTCTCCTGGACTCCTAGTCCCACCTATCTAGATTCCATATTGGCCAGACAGTGCTTTATTGACAAATGCATAGGACTTCCCCAACAGCTGGAACTAAAAAAAACCATCCTGAGTGAGATAACCAGACTCAGAAAGACAAACATGATATGTGCTCACTCATAAATAGGTATTAGCTGGTACATAAAAGATAATCATATTAGAGCCCACACAACCAGAGAGTCTAAGTAACAAAGAGGATTCTAGGGGGGTTGTATGGCTCTCTCTGGGAAAGGGAAATAGAATGGTGGGCTAGGGGTGGGTGGAGATGGGAAAAGAAGGTGGGGAGGAAGGGAAGGAGGGAGAGAGTACTGGGAAATATGACTGAAATAGGTGGACACTTTAGTGGCAATGTGAAAGCCTAGTGCAATTGAAGCTTCCTGGAACTTATAAGCATGACCCTGGTGAGGTCCCCTCTTAAAGAAGGATATGGAGCCTGAACCAGCCATCTTTGGTAACCAGGCTAGGCTCCCAGTGATGGGACTGAGACACCAGTCATAAAGCCTCCTACTCTCTGGGGTAATGGTGGTGGCCCAGAGCTTGTGTGTGTGGCCAACCAATGACAAGCCTAACTGGAGGTACTAGCTAATAGAGGGAGACCATGCCTGGATGATCAGAATCTGGAAGCTAAATGGCTTAAAGACTTAGGGTAGAATCAAATTTGACTGACAGAAAGAAAGGAAATGATTCCTAGTTCCTAATGACATTCTATTATACTCATTGATTGATGCCCAGACCAATTTTCATCAGACAGGCTTCCTGTTGTCGTTGATGGGAGCAGATGCAGAGACTCATAGCTTGGGGAAATGCTTCAGAAGAGGGAGAAGGATTTGAAAAGCCAGAAAGGTTGAGGATACCAGGAGGACATGGTCCACAGAATCAATCAGGTTTCATAGGGCCTTGTAGAGACTAGAGAGGCAATCACAGAGTCACAGAGCCTACATGGGCCTGCACTAGACACTCTGCATACTTGCTGCAGTTGTTTAGCTTGGTTTTTTTGTTAATTCCTAACAGAGGAATGAAGGTGACTCTTTTGCCTGCTCATGGGACCCCTTTCCCTCCCACTGGGTTGCCTTGTCCAGATAGGTATCTACTTATGCCATGTTCTGTTAATATCTCTGCGAGGCCTCTCTTTCTTTTAGGGAAACAGAGGAGCAGTGGCTCTATGGGAGAGGGGAAGTAGTGGGGTGGTTACTGGGAAGAAGGGGGAGAGGGGAGGCTGATGTCAGTATGTATTGAATGAGTGAAGAATAAAGAAAAAGAAAAAAAGAAAGGCTTTTTAAAAAGTGTGTATGATCAACTTAAAAAGATTATTTTTATTTTATTTTATATGTATGAAGAGTGTTTGCTTGCACGTATGTATGTGCATTAAGTGCGTACATCATACTGGCAGAGGCTAGAGAATGAATCAGATCCTCTGGGATTGGAGTTACATGTGGTTGTGAGTCACAATATGGGTGTTAAGAACAAATCCTGGGGTCTCTACAAGGGCAGCAAGTACCTTTAGCAAGTGCTACTAAGTCATCTCTCCAGCCCCCATGCCTAGGTTTTTCTGAGCTACTTTCTAAGTAAGAGGAAGAGGATATGAGAATCAATGAAGATGACTCATATAGGGTATAAGCATTTTGGGAGGATCATATGGCTTTCACCACTGGGAGTTTGTCCTTTTATTCTTGTTTGCTCCGGTTAATTGGTTTGTGCTCCCTGAATACACAATAATTGGGGGGTGGAGGAGCCTGCTGAGCAGGAGAGGTTAGCTAACTGAGGTTAAATATTTCTGCTAACAAAAGAGATGGATTGTTTGTGATTTTTGTTTTAGATATGAGTCAATTTTCATTCTTTCTTTTTTGGTTTTGCAGTTTTACTCAAAGGGATTAGTGGGGTGTAAAGACTTTTTGAATAACACTTACATACTTTTTTATTTTTTTGGAAACCAAACACCCTGTTTATCTGGTGCAGCTCAAGTCACATTATCTCATAATACTGTCCGACAGGGAGGATTTAAATAGTAACAAAATCTGGTGTCACCCTGAAGTTTTATCCTGCTGTCCAGGTGTAAACTGTCACTGAAAATATTACTTTAACAAACACTTGTATATTCTCTATTAGATGGGCAGGATTCTGGGCACTTTAACAATATAATCTCTGCTGAACCCGGTGGCACAGCCTGCAATCTGAGCTCCTCTGGAGGCTGAGGCAGGAAGATTGGACCCTTTAGACCAGACTGAATAACTTACACCATGTCAGAAAAGCTAAACAAACAAACAAAAAAATCAAGCAACCCCTCATTTAATTGCGTTGTAGTTACTATTACTTATCTTCATTTTTTTGTTGAAGAAAACGAGGCACAGGTTAGACTTTCCCAAAGCCACCATCATTCTTTGCTAAAGTAAAGGTCTGAAGGCAGTTCTGGGCTCCATGGGCCTCTGAACCTTGCTGCTGCTCCAATCTGTGATCTGTTTAGACTTGCCAGACTGATGGAGTATAGTGTTCACACATTAAAGGGCTTTCTAAAAGCAAAATCTTTAAAACCTTTCCTCTTGGAGATACATAATAATGTAAGTGAATTTGCAGACTGCAAGCCTTGATGTTAGAACCCCATGTGAATGAGGTCTTACTGAGATACACACTTGACAGCACTTCCCCAGGATGTAATGCTAAAGATGCTTCACTTGTGTCACCGTCCCTTCTGGAGACTTGTGATCACAGCTGGTGACATTGCTGACATCTTTTATCTGCTGCCATGCTTTTTTTTTCTTTTGGCTGGACATTACCGCGAGCAGAGTTTCATGGCCAATCAATGTGCTGTGAGAGGATCGATAGCAGTCTGCGGATATCCCTTAGGCTCAAAGCCTGTCCATTTCTCACTTCTGTCTGGGCTCTGCACACTCTTTCATGAAAAGGAGAATCCGGGGATTATTTTCACTACCTGTAGCTTCTCATGGACAAATGAATCTCTGATTATTGTGGAAATCTAGTCAATAAAGCTGTCAGAACTCTTCAAACATGGACAGTGCTGCCAAGTTCAGTGTGCTTAACCTCTAGCTGCTCCAGAGCATGAAATATGAGAGAAGGAAATGATATTTATACGAAAAGACCTTTAAAGGGAAAGAAGTCGAAAGTTAGATGATAGACAAGCATCCTGTATTTCAAGTTGGGGCAACAATCCTAGACTTCCCTAGGCTGCATAAGAAATCAAGCAGTTAATGAAAGCCTGGCTAGATGGAGAACTTTTTCTGGATTATTATAATTTTCCATAATGACCCCAAATGCTCAACCCCCAACTTTAAAGAACTGCATCCCCCATACACACATGGATCCACAATATGCAGAGTGGCATGGGGCTCTACTTGTAGTCTCTACCCTTCCTTTTCATGGCACCTAGGTTTGTCTACTTATTTTCTGTCTCCTCTTCCCATTGAAGAGAAAACCAGGGCTCATACATGAATTTTGCTCTTATTCTAGAACCTTGAGCAAATTTCTCTTGTGTCTTTGGGAATCAGGCACACAGGTTTGGAGGGGGTACAGATACATGTACAGGCACACACAAGCAGTCACATACAGATACAGACACAGAGAGAGAGACACAGACTCACACACACAGATACTCTTTCTCTTACACACACACATACAAACACACAGACACAGACACACATACAGACATACAGATACACACGCACACACACAAAGCCTTCCCCATGTGCTCTAAATACATGATGAATTATTCTTCCATGTTCAAATTGCCATCTAAAATTGTAAAGTATATAGTGCTACTGTTCAAATGGAATTTTCAACTTCTTACTCATGTTTTATGTCATTACACTCTTAATTAGACCTTCATTAGCCTTTAAGTTTTATTCTTTTGCTTTAAGTCTGTGTATAAGCGTATTTTTTAAAATCTACAAAGCTATCCAAACAGAAAAAATGAATTCCAAGGTTAGGAAGATTTTCAAATCATAATTTATGGTGCAAATAAAATGTGATAAAGTAAGGTTGTGTGAGAGCAGGTTCCCAGCCTAAGGCCATTTGCCAAACACTCCTCTCCGAATGGGGGAAAGAATTTCCGACCCTAGTTTGAAGCATTCTTAGAAGCATTGCTGCATCTAAATTTAGAATGGTGCATTGCGTGTGCTTGGATATATTTCAGTGAGCCAATTTAATTTGTAGAGATTTCATCCTGGTGTGTATTTCATTGTTTCTTCTGAAGTTGTGAGGACTAGCCTCTGTCTTAATTTCTCAAAGTATTGTAACACCTTTATTATCATGGCATAATTTATGAAAGATTTACTTTTCCCCAAGGCTCTGCTTTTTTAATTTTAGTTTCTGAGTATTTGCAAAGCTGTGCAAATGATGGACGCATTCACAAAGCGCAGGAAAATCTTTCTTTTGGGCTGCTCCTGAGGTAGTGATTAGTAGTATCTTCTCTGAATATTTAAGTTCTCAGAATTGCTTATCTGTGCTGTGGATCAGTGAAGAATCTGGGTGAGTTGTTGCTGCTTTACATAATTAAGTTCCTCTTGCCAGAAAAAGAAAGTAACAAATTATGGAGTGAAACAAGCCTAAGGTTGGGCTTTTAAAAATACTTTCTATTCCTGTTATTTTCCCATTTAAAATCTGAAACAACAGCAAAATAGATGAGATCAAGGATCAGTCAGGCTGACAGCTCATATTTTCTCATAAAATTCTTAGGAATTTTCCTCCTCAGACTCCTCTGCAGTCAGTGATAAATAGTAAATGCCATTAAGAAAACAACTTCTCATTGTTCAAAAACTGACTAATATGTGGATGAGGTCAAGGTGAGGGGTAGGGAGAGATTTTGCATGTAGAGAAATTGGACCAACTGGACACTCAGATACAGAGAGGGTTGTCAATAGAAGCTTCTTATAGCCTCTGGAGTAGCACAGACTCACACAGCATTGTGTACACCATTTATGTGTAAAACATAGGCCTTGGCTTAGTCTGAAATAAACTTCACATGCCTGTGTAGGACGTCCACTCCCTCTGCAGGCATGTGTGGATGAAATCAGACAGTTTGCTTCATTGTTCTGAATCGCTGATTTCTCTTTTGGGCTGGCTAGTGTCCCGAGTGGAATCCTCTCCCTTGTATTTATACAGCTCTCAAAGATGTGATGGTGTGTTTCTCTGGTTAGTGTAATAGGAAGAATTGCATTTGCCTATCTATTACAAATGGAACTCGACGGGGAATATAAAGAGCACTTTCAATTCCGTGACCATTATTTCAGAAGCAATCAAATGCAGAGGAATGAAAGTCAAACACAGAGAAAAATGCTGATAGATTGGGCAATCTCCATGGCTCTCTGGGACCATCATTATTGCAGTGTTCTAGAAGAAAATGCAGATTTGAAAGATGGGAAACCCCAACCCGTGCAATCAATCACTCATCTCTTGTAGCAATAATAACTGCTCAGGAGCTGCTGTTCAGACTTTAGCTATATAGTCATCCCTGATTGTTCGAAAGCATAGTAAATCTTATGTAAGATTACACGAACACTCCCACACAATTAGTATATGGCACCAGGATATTTTCAGAGGCAGAGATTCAGTCCTGCTCACCTGTGAATGATGAGGTCTAAGTCAGCACTGCAGCTGCAGAGAGCAAGAGCCTTGGCATTGTCTTTCCTCTAGAATATTCCGTCCTTTCAGGCCAGATTTTAAAAATAGGTGTCTGTCTGCCTTCTGTGTATGTGTTCCACCTTCACAGTCGGAAGGTGATTTTATTAACACAGTAAATCTTACTTGACTGATACTTAAGGAGCTGCTTTTTCTGGGTAAACTAAAAGCCTGGCATGGCTTTTCCTAATGTTCTTAAATATTTTATTAGCAGAGTCTCCTCGCTACCCCTTCCTATTCATAGTCTCCTTCAGTTTAATGATCGAAAGCAAGTGGTAGACTTGTCAAAACTGGATTTCCATTAGAAACAATCATTGGAAATGTGATGTGCTTTCTTTCTTATTTTTCTCTTTATTATATGTCTCAGGTTCAGAAAGTCTAGATGGCAGTTTGGAGAAAAATATAGCCTGTTTGCAACCCAAGTAGAGCCCTGAAATTAAATATCATGGTTTTTATAGCTTTTTAATAAAGCTTTCCGGTTACCTCTTTCTCTCTCAGACTCTACAAGGAGCCTGGAGTTTCTCCTCTCTTGTGATGCTGTCAGAGTGCTAGTGAGGAAGAATTTGCATGCAGAGTTGGAGGAGTTGTGGGTCTGCCTTGATGTTCAGGGAGAACATATTTATTCATTGGCAACTTTCTTAATTGTGGGCAGTTCAGGTATCTCATTATTCTTAAATTTCATTTCTATTCATTTCCCCAAAGAAAATGGAGGCTGAATATTCAAAGTATTGCTAAGTACCAAGAGCTTTTTTCCCTTTTATATTTTTGAAAATTACTTTTTGACAGGAGTGAAAAGGGAGAAAATAGAATGGCAGGAGAGTGTCACAGGGGTGACGGCTACTGCAGCATCCTCCGCCTTAGGACAAGATAAAGGAGAACATGAGAAAGAATTGGGAAAAGGCTGTGTCCTGCTCTTTTACCCCTCGTGCCTTCAAAATTGTCTATTGAAGAAAAGCATGCAAAAGATGGCATGTCATAGCTTAGAGTTTGATGCGTTGATGTAATTTCATGAATTACCACACCACACAACTGACACTTAGAATAAAAACCAAATCAAACAGTACCCACAAGTTCTTTTTGGAGTGTGTGTGTGCGTGTGTGTTTGTGTGTGTGTGAGAGAGACAGAGAGAAAGAGACAGACAGAGAAAGAGGGAGAAGAGAGAGAGAGAGAGAGAGAGAGAGAGAGAGAGAGAGAGAGAGAGAGAGAGAGAGAGAGAGAGAGAGAGAGAGTCAAGTGTCAACCTTGTGTGTTTTTCTTCAGGTGTTTTCAGACAGGTTGTTTTATTTACTGTTCACTGATTGAGCCCAGAGATGCACTGGTGTCTGCCTCCCCAGCACTCAGATTACAAATTCACCACTCTGCCTGGCATGCTTTCTTTACAAGGGTTCTGGGGACTGAGCTCAAGTCCTCACACTTGCATGAAAGGTACTTTGCTCACAGAACGGCCACCCCACAACATTTTGCTTCATATTTATTTTCAGTTACGATATCTCATACTCAAAGGACTGAATTCCAGCTGCATAGATATGCTTTCTTCCTTTTTGAAGTAATAATACCCCATAAGTATTCTATATAGAATACACATACTATATAGAATAAGGAAGGCTATTCCAATGCATATTGGAATATATGTATACCATAGTCCTATTTTTGTTATTCTAAATAATATAATATATCTGGTCTGGCTTTTTTCAATCTAGAGCATATTTACAAACTTGAAGATTTGTTGTCACTGTTGTGTGTAGCTTTATGTTGCTCAAATATTGACTAAATTTAACTATGATAATGCGATATTATACTTGTGAATAGGCACTTTCCTTCCTTAATGAGATGAGAGTGTAAAGTCATGAAATCTGGAACCGAAATGTCTTTGTTGAAAGCCCAGTTCATGTATATATATACATACAGAGACTTGAATAATTGGGCAAGTCACTTATAGTGCTTGAGTCATTACTGATAAAGTAGAGGTAGTGATACCTTCCTTCTGGGTCAACTCCTTATGGAAATACTTGTAGACATTTATTGACACATCAGAAACATTTTAAAAGTACACACCCTGTAGACAGTGCCATTTAAATGTAAATAATGGCTGGTTGTCTCTCTCTTTAATTTTTTTTTGCTTTTATTGAAAGTAGATTTTTCTCTTTCATAATACAACATGATTATGGTTTCCCTTCCTTTCAACCTCCCAGTTCCTTCCCACATCTCCTCTCAGGTGGATTCACTCCCTTTTTGTCTCTCATTAGAAAACAAACAGGCTTCTAAGGGACAGTAACAAAGTAGAATAGATAAAATAAAAACTAACACATGACAAACAAGCAGAAGGAAAAGAGTTCATGTAAAGGCACAAGAATCAGAGACCCACCCATTCACTCAATCAGGAATCCCTTAGGAACACTAAACTGGAAGCCATAATAATATACAGAAAGGATCTGCTGGTACATTCCTGTGCAGGCCATGCTGCGTGCTGCCTTCGTCACTATGAATTCATGTGAACTTTGATCATGTTGATTTAGAAGGCCTTGCTTTCTTGGTGTCCTCCTTCCCCTCCAGCTTTTATACTCTTTCTGTCTCCTTCAGTGAGGTTCCTTGAGCCCTGAGGGGAAGGATTTTATAGAGATATCAGCTAATGGCTGAGTGTCCCAAGGTCTCTCTGCATGATGTCTAGCTGTGAGTGAGTCTTTGTATTTGTTTCCTTGTGCTGCAGGAGGAAATTTCCCTGATGATGGCTGAGTAAGACACTCATTAAGAGAGACACATACAGGGTCCCCTGGAGACTGGGTAAAGGGACAAGATCTCCTAGGCTAATTGGGAGCTGGGGTCGGGGAGGTTAGGAGATAGAAAAGGGAAGAAGAGGAAGAGGGGAGGAATACATGAGGGAGCAGGAAGATTGAGTCAGGGAAGAATAGAGGAGAGCAACCAAAGAGATACCATAATAGAGAGAGCCACTATAGGTTTAAAGAGAAATCTGACACCCACCAGGAAAATGTCCGGAGATCTAAAAGGATGACCCCAACTAAGAATCTAAGCAATAGTGGAGAGGCTATCTTAAATTGCTCTTCCCCTATAATGAGATTGGTGACTACCTTATATGCCATCCTAGAACCTTCATCCAGTAGCTGATTGAAGCGGAAGCAGAGACCCATAGCTAAGCACTGAGCCAAACTCCTGGAATCCAGTTTTAGAGATGGAGGAGTGATGAGCAAAGGGGTCAGGACCAGGCAGAGGAAGTCCACAGAAACAGCTGACATGAACAAGTGGGAGCTCATGGTCCCCAGACTGACAGCTGGGAAAGCAGCATAGGACAGAACCAGGCATCCTGAATGTGGGCGTCAGTTAGGAGGCCTGGGCAGTCTATGCTGCCTATGGCAGTGGGACAGTATTTATCCCTAGTGTATGAATGGACTTTGGGAACCCATTTCCCATAGAGGGACACTCTCTCACCCTAGACACATGGGGGAGGGCCTAGGCCCTGCCCCAAATGATGTGACATATTTTGATTATTCCCCTTGGAAGGCCTCACCCTCCCTGGGGAGTAGAAGGGGGTTGGGATGGGGAATTGGTTGGGGGTATGGGAGGAGGGGAGAGAGCAGGAACTGAGATTGATATATGGAATAAGATTGTTTCTAATTTAAATAAAAATCTAGAGGAAAAAAGACACTCATTTCTGAGTAAACAGAATGTCATTAAAAGGCATTTTATCACTGCTTTTTTTTTTTGCTTTTTTTTTAAACCCAGTTATTTTGGAATATTTCTTCATACTGTGTGTCCCTGTGATTGGTTTAATGAAGAGCTGAATGGTCAATAGCTAGGCAGGAGAGATTAGGTGGGATTTCTGGGGAGAGACTCTGGGAAGAAGAGAGGCAGAGAGACACCATTAAGGGCAAGATGCTGAGCAAGCCACAAACACAGTGTAGAGGAGGGCTAACCGACACATGTGGCAGAAGGTGGGTTAGTAGACGCAAGTTAATTTGAGTTATAAGCGCTTGTTGGGAAAACAGCCTAAGTTAAGGTCAGGCTTTCTTAATTAATAGTAAGTCTCTGTGTCATCATTTGGAGCCTGGCTCTCCCAGAAAGTCTGAAGAGAAAGCTTGACACAGCCAGTAGTTTTAGTTTTGCCCTAGGTCTCTGATCTATGCAGTCTTTTGTTCTTGGTTACTCAAACCGTGTCACATAGGCGTTCCACCTTGTGAAGTGGGCCTTAAATCAAGTCAAATATTAGTTGGATACGTCCACAAGCTTTTTGCCACTGTTGCCCTAGTATATTTTGTAGGCAGGACAGCATTGTAGATAAAACTTTTGGGACTGGGTTGGTGTTTGCATTTCTCTTTTGGTAGCCTGCAGAGTACTTTCTTGTACCAAAGACACTAGAACACAGGAGTGGGGGCTCTAGGTGGGCACTAGCTCAACCTCTCCATGTTCAATGAGCTGTGTGGGTGGTGTCTTCAGCAATGGGACCCAGTCATTGGTTTGTGGAGAGTAACCTATTGTCTTCTAAACAGTCTGGGTTGTTTGGGGATTTCTATGGGACCCTTTGGCTAACATCTTTATTAAGATATAACTGAATCCTGGTATTGGAGGATTTCTTTGGTGATGAGAGATGGCCAATTGGGACTCTGTCTCTCTTGGATCTGAATTTTCTTCTGTCTTCATTGCTTTACATTTTGAGAGTGGAACAGTGAACAAGGAACTCATAGTAATTTATTAAAAGTATGGAAGAGATGACTTTGGCAGAAATAAAAGAGGTTCTTGATATTATTTGCCCTTTGCCCCTCTTTATTAATTTTAGAGTCAAGTACTTACATTTAATTTTCAGGAGTTTATTGTTTAATTAAAGACCCTAGTTACTCATTGGAAATCTAATAAATAATGATGCAAAATATAACAAAGAAAATTTAATTTCCTGTAACTGTATGGTCACAAATAGACAGAAATTCTAGCTATACAGAAGCTATACTTTTGTTTTAATCCACTTTCCTGGATCTTTATTTCCTGTTACAGTTGACAGCAAAGAGAATAGAAACAATAAATAACAGGTAATACTTTGTAGTACTTGCTGGCAAAGGTATTTTACGGGGATGGGGTTAGGAGTCTTGTGTGTGAGGAAAAGGAGGCAGCACATGTGATTAAGAAAAATGACCCAACACTATTTTTCCCCTTTCCTTCAAATATCTACAGCCTCTGAGCTTCCCTTCCATCCCTTTATGTTCTTTTCCACCCAAATTCTAGAAGACCTGAGAACCACTGTGCTATATTGTACACTGACAAATGCTAAATTGTTTTTTTTCTTTCCTATCTTAATATGTCTCCAACTAGTGTCAAGCCTCAGATACTCTTCCATGATCCCTTCATGCCTTCAAAACAAGTACTACCTGAAAGACTCTTACGCTACCAAGTTTGGCTGCTAGCTTGAGGTTCGACTTTGATGCCTCTGGAACACAGCTTCTGTGTACTGACTCTCAGGAAATGCTTCATAAAAGATTTCACCTCAGTGATGCTGGGCTCTTCTTGGTCACTGCTAACCAGCATCAACTGTTCCAATAAAGTAAAAGTTTCTCTTCAATGGTACTGGTCTTTTGTTAATCACTGTTGAGTTTTCAGCCCCAGCTGACGAGAACCATAGATTTTATTTATTTGTTTGTTTGTTTGTTTATTTATTTATAAAGTTATTTTTCATTTTACATACCAATCCCAGTTCCCCCTCTTTCCCCTTCTCTTGCCCCCACGTCTCCCATCCACTCCTCAGAGGGGGTATGACCTTCCTTCTTTGAGGAGACCAGAAGGTCTGGCATACCAAGTTGAGGCAGGACCAAGCTCCTTCCCCCTGTAGCAAGACTGAGCAAGGTATCCCACAATATCACACCATATCTCTCCAAAAAGCCAGTTCATGCATGTGGGATAGGTATTGGTGCCCCTGGCAGGAGCCCCTTGCTATAGATCAAATCATACAACTGTTACCACATAGAGAGGGCCTAGTTCAGTCCCATGCAGGTTCCCCACCTGTTAGTCCATAGTCTATTATCTCCCACTAGCTTGGGTTAGCAGTCTCTGTGGTTTTCCCCATCATGATCTTGACCTCCCTTAAAAATCTTAATTCAAATAGCACCTGTGCAATGGCCCTGATAGTCTTTAAGTAACACTCAAACTTCCCTCTGAACCTTTATAAGCCAAGCATCCATCGTCTGCATTTCTCTCAAAACTTTTCTTCCAGGCTTTCATAGAACTGCTCACCAAGCTTTGAATGCTCAGGGACCTTCCTTGCACAAAGTTCCAAAGTCCTTCCACAATACTCTCAAAAACACAGAGTCAGGTGTGTCACAACAACACCCCACAGTCCTGGTACCAATTTCTGTCTTATGCAGGGTTGCTATTGCTATGATTGAACACGCTGACAAAAGCAACTTGGGGAGGAAAGAGTTTATTTGACTTATGATTCCACCTCACATTTATCATCAAAGAAACTCAGGAAACAGGAACTCAAACAAGGTAGGAACCTGGAGGTAGGAGTTGATGCAGAGGCCATGGAGGATGCTGTTTCCTGGCTTGAACCTGCTGGCTTGCTTGGCCGTCTTTCTTATAGAAATCAGGACCATCAGTCCAAGGGTAGTCCCACCAACAATGGACAGGGTTCTCTCACATCTGCAGCTCAAGTTTCTCAATTGAAATTCTGCCATCTCAGATGACTCTAGCTTGTCTCAAGTTGATATAAAACTAGCCAGTGTGGTGTGTACATGAGCTGGTGTGGATAAAGAAATGTATAGCCTTCCTGAATTTGGAGATACATCCAAAGGGAATATCACTGTACTTATTTCAGAGGAATTAGACTAAGTACTTGTAGTCTGTTGTGTACTGCTAAAACAGAATGAATACCTGAGACTATGTAATTGTAAAGAACAGGATTTCATTTCTTATGGTCCCAAAAGTGTAGAAGTCTAGTCAAGGCATAGTCAGATTTACTGAAGGTAGTTGCTTCATCATCGAATCTTCCAGAGATGAGAAATAGCATCGTTTATACATCATAAAAGCATAAGAGCAAAGAAAACTGCTTCTGAAAGTCCTACTCAAAGGAATGGGGGCTCTTGTGGCCTACTTAAGAAACATTTAGATGTCACATAGATTTTAGAAAGACATCCATACAGTTGCAATGAACCTGGTTTTGTAGGGACAGTTTGATTTCATTGTAACTCCAAAGAAACCTCTCAGATAAACTAAGATGGTGCTTCACTCTATGAAGAAATTTTACCCCATAGATGTCCCTGTCACCAGCCTGTCCATGAACTCATTATGTTTTAGAGGCTTTATGTTAAAATGTACCAAGATCACATGTCAACATCAATTGTCAATACTCATTTTTCAGCAAGAGTATGTTTATCAGCCTAAGCTTTCACTTTAGATGCAGAACTGCACCTTTGCTGAGGAGTAATTACTGACAGCAAAGAGAAAAGAAAAAGAACATTTGTTAAGCACTGAAGAGTCTATAACGTACTTCCCAGCGACAGTTCAGAAAGCCGGGTGTGGTGGCCTGTGCCTGTCATCCCAGCACTCAGGGAGCCAGGACAGGAAGAGCAGGAGTTCAAGTCCCAGTAGGATTAAGTAAGGAAAACTGTACGAGAGGAGGAGGAAGGAGGGAAGAAACAAGGCAGGGCTCAGAATTAGTCATTGGGACTCTGGCGAAGACTTTAGAGAGTGATAAATGGGTGGAGTACGAGAAGTAGGAGTTATCATTGCAGATGATCTCTCATCCTCAATTTTTCCATAATTAGAATTTCAGAATTTTTCTAAAATTGGGCTTTGCACATTTTGAAGTGGGATGCAAGTTTCAAAATGAAATTTACTGTCTCTCATGTAATTACCCTACGAGTAATTTTGTCAAATATTTAAAAATAATTTTGTACATAAAAAAGAGCTGCATAAGTATGCATTTTTCTCTTTGTAGGGTCATGTCAATACTTAAAGTTGCAGATTTGGGGGGCATCTTTTTATTCTTTTGGATTAGGGCTGCTCTACTTGCTTATTTGAATAGAAACAATGAACTTGAGGACAAACTCAGATTTGTTCTTGAATCCCAGTTCTATATTTTCCTAACAATTTAATACAATGATTTCCCAAACAGGCTTTATGTTTTGTGAAAATTACAGGAAATAATGTATGTGAACTCTTAGGAGAGTGCCATTACTTATTTCTGTCATTGCTATTACATGTTGTTGCCATGTTCATAGTGCCCCTTCACAGCACTGAAAATCCAAACTAATACAGAAGTTGGTAGCAGTGACTGGGGTATTGCTCTGGCCGCACTTTTGTTTGGAGGAATGTGGACTTTGGGACTGTGGACTAAAGCCATACAAGTAGGGGCATGGAAGACTGCCAAGTGTGACTTGAACTATGGGCTCCTGGCTCAAGAGGTTTCAGAGGAGAAGAATGTTAGTACATTGCCTATAGCTATTCTTGTGATATTTTGTTGAAGAATATGGTTACTTTCTTCCCTTGCCCAAAAAGTCTGCCTGAGGTTAAATTGAAGAGTTCTGGATTAGTTGCATTGTCAGAGGAAATCTCAAAACAGTCTAGTACTGACTCCATTGTGTGGTTATTAGTGTTCACTTTTATGAAGATCTATAATGAAAAGGAGCAAGTTGAACAAGGAAAAATACAAAATGTACAGACCGAGAAGAAGAGGGCCACTAAGAAATCAAACTGAGCTAAATCCTGTGTTCAAGGAGATAAACAGATTAAGAAATGGAATAATAAGAGTGGTGACTTTATATCAAGACCCCACCCAACTAAGCTTCCAATGTGTGAAAAGGAATTAAAGAACAGTTTAGGTCCAGGTGTGTTGGTTTATACCTTTAATCTCAGCACTCAGGAGACAGAGGCAAGTAGATTTCTGAGTTCCAGGACAGCCTGGTCTACAGGGTAAGTTCCAGGACAGCCAAGCTTAGGCAGTGAAGGAAATTATTGAAACCAGAAAGCAGGTGAAGATGTAATTGAACGAGTGGGCCATGTACCAGCCCCAGCAAACAGCAGAACTTGGCAACATTTTTACAGGTAAGAGATTGCATGAAGCTCAGAAGAGACATTGAAGTTTGGATTTTTAAGCAGGGTTGAGACTGTTATAGACTATGGGGACTTTTGAAGTTGGACTGAATGTATTTCTGTATTTTGTTATGGTTACAAGCCTATGGGGGCCAGGGAATGGAATGTGGTGGTTTGAATAGGAATGTCCCAATAGACTCATGGGTTTCAATGCTTGGCCCATAGGGAGTGGCACTATTAGGAGATGTGACCTTGTTGGAGGAAGTAGGTCACCATTGGGGAGGACTTTGAGGTCTGGTATGCTTAAGCTATGACCATCTGCTGCTGATCAAATGTAGAATGTTCAGCTACCTCTCTATGTCTGCCTGCATACAGCCATGTTTCCCACCATGATGATAATGGACTAGATCTCTGAACTGTAAGTCAGTCCCAACTAAATGTTTTTCTTTATTAGAATTGCTGTGGTCATTGTGTTTCTTCACAGCAATAGAAACCCTAACCAAGACACACATGTTCAATGATACTCTGCTTAGAAAGCTGTGCCCTTTTCTTGGGACCTACTATACTTTCTTCTTGATGTATTTGTAGGCTCTATGGTGCTTTAGCTAGAAATTACTAGGTTTCTTGTTGCATCTATGCACATGGTATACAAGTCAACAACCAACAACTAAATACAAAGGATTGTATTGAGCTTGGGTGATGAGTAATCTTAATTGTCAACTTGATTAAGAATCTCATAGGACACACACTTTGAATGTATCAGTAAGGCTGTTTGTTACTGGAGAGGTCTAACTGAGTGAGAATCTATTCTTAAAGGTGGGTGGGGTCTAGAAGAGATAACACTGAGAAAGTAAGTGGAGAATCAACATTCATTTTTGCTTTCTACTGCAGATATCTTGCCCCTTTATGATGGAGGTTACCATAATGCAGTGGGCCAGAGCAAACCCTTCCTTCTCTTCTTTCTGTACGGAACCCTGTTGAAGTAATGTGAAAAGCAACTAATACAGGTTGCTTATGAAATACCTGTGACATTTTCTTCCATCTGTGCTTCTTCTGAATTCTTTTTTGTTGGGGTTCATGAAGGGACATCTCAATGCCTTTTATTTTCATGAGATTTGTTATCTTAAGGTATACATCAGTGCAAAACAATGGAAAAAGAACTTTTTTTGACTTTTGCATCTGTGCTTTAGAACAGGCTGCAAGAAAATTTTCACTTTCTCACAATTCCTTCTGAACATTATTTATGATAACCCGAAAAATAGGAGAATTCATTCAGTAAGACCTCTCAGCAACATCCCAGTGACACAGTCATATCAAATTAAAATTGTAGTGAAATGTAACCTTACATGGTTCATTGATTTAAAAGGGAAAAGTATATTATTGCCTCTATTCATGTCAATTTACACTATTCTTTCTTAGTTTTTACATAGGTCCCTAATAAAGATGGACACATTATTTTCTGACTTTATTGTATCTGTTTTTATTCCCCAAGTACTATATATAAACACTTGAAATTGATTTTTAAGGCATTGGAATAAATGTACACGGCAAAAAAATCACAGACTAAAACTTGGAAAACACAAAAGAGAATAGTTAGCCTAACCTGTCCCTGTTAGAAAAGAAACTTCTGCCTTGAGAGTGCACATACATATTGGATGGGTCATATCTGACTTCTAATTTAAATTAGCCTTCTGCAATGCTAATTGTTTTTGTAAATTTTAATTGACACTATATATGTGTGTGTATGTACTGACATATATAATATAAAACTATTTAACTTGATATAAAGCTACCATATGTATTGATATCAATATTTGATTAGGAGAAATTTCAGCACATAATGTTCTGGGGGGAGTCTAGGGGCAAAGTAAGGACTATAAAAGTGTTTTCCAGGGTACGAACTAGGTTCTATGAGTTAATAATTTTAAAATGCTGATAGGGATGGGGTAGTTCAATAGTTAAGATTACTTGTTGCTCTTTCAGAGGTCCACATTTTGGTTTCCATCACCAGTGCTGGTCAGCTCACAGTCATCTCTACCGTGAACTGCAAGAGGTTTGAAGTCTTCTTTTGGCCTTGGTGGGTATCATCATGCCCATGTCACATACATTCAAAATCTTGAAAAAAAAATCAGTGTCATCAGAAAGAACACAAGAATGGTTGTTGTGGAATGCTGTCCTTTGAGAATAACAAACATTAACATCTTCATTGGAAAATTGTGACTACTTATAAAAGGCACCCAGAGTCAGGTGTGCTGATATACCAGACAAGAAGGAAGGGGTGGGAAAAGATCGGTACACTGTCCCCCAAGATTTCAGCCACTCTCTGCTGTGCATCTTTGCCAGTTATATATGATTCTGCCCCAGCTTCATGTAGCCTCCTGGTCTCCTCAGGTACTAGAGGATGGAAGGTTAGCTGAAGAGAGATTCTCATCTATGCACCTATAGGGAAGGTAGCATCTGTTCTGGCCAAGACTTTCCAGTTGTATGACTGTTTGGTGGAGGAGGGTATGCACACATTTGTAACTATACATCCTTTATAAACAAGCTCAATAAACTCATTGGTTTACTAAGCTGGACTTGGATGTAATTGCTGTTTTGGCATGTCCTTGATAGCCTGAATATAGTAAAGAGATGTTTGTCATGTGTTCCCAGGAAAAATTTATGCAACAGAAGTTAAATAACATAATTTTGTAGAATTAAATACAGTGTACTTACTGGTAAGTTTTTAGTGAACCCTCGAAAAATTTTGAGGAATGATATATTACTAGTATATAATAATGAGTACATTGGTATAAGATATGTTACTAGCATATCATAAATACAGAAAATAGAGTATTTCTTTTCTCTGAAAAGTTAAGAAACAAAAGTCATGGTTAAGTAAGCCCTATTTATTATGTTATTTCTAAGCTCATTTAGTTCAGAGTTTCTCAAAGTGATATTGCACATAAATATAATATGTAAATAAACATAAATAAATCAACAACTGCAACATTAATGTACTGCCTGTTAAAAATGCGGTTTTTAGGCCATCTTTTAAACTTTCTGATTCATGTCTCTGAAAGATAGGGCCCCAAAGTGGTCATCCCAGCAGATCCTGAGGTGTATTAGTGCCTAAGGACTGCATGTACATTTTTACTCTTTTCAATATTGTTTACTAGCTTGATACTGAGTATAAAACAGGCCTTTCACATTCCTTAGCTTTTATGCTATTTGCACTGTGGACTCTTTCAGGGTTGGAGGTAGAGTTAGTTCTGCTATGAGAAATATTTCATATATGGGAACCCAAAATGGCTACTAAAGCACTGACTTCCAACATAGATAACAGAAATCCATAAGGTGTGGCTCTGTTGGGCCAGTTTTTTTTTTTTACAGTATTTTAGGATTTGAGTGACGGAAGTGTGTCTGTTGGAGTTATATTTAAAAATATCATTTACTTGAGGGCTGGTGAAATAATGCTGGTGATCAGGAGTTGGAAATTTCCCCTTTTTCTTTTTGTAAAAGGTGAGACACTGAATACTTTAGGCTTTGTTAACCATGCAGTTTCTAGTATACTACATGTGACTGTTGAACTGGAAACAGGCAAAGAAAATACCTAAATGAATTAACAGGACTGTCTACCAATAAAACTTGATTTATAAAAGCTGTCTTTGCATTTGACCTTTAAGTCATGGAATACTGACATTCTTCTTCAGGAAAGTTGTGGTGTATAATTTGATGGTTTAAAATGGTAGCATGGATATTGAATAAACATTTGTATGAGCACACTGGCAAAGATATAGTTTTCGTGTTTTGGTTTCTACCTTCTTGTGAGGAGCCGCCCTCGCTATCGCCATTAGAAGATGGCACCGACATCCGTTGTCAGTTGGAGTTCACCGTTTAAGCTCTGCCTCTCCCGTGGCGTCATCTGGGGTGATGAGCAAACCACCAATTCCGGCTCTACACGTCTCACTCATCGCTCCTAGGCTTATATAAGGGGCTGGGTTTCTTAGCTTGGGGTCTCCCTCTCAGAAGCTGATCATCTATCTCTCAAGATGCATTAAAGCTTTACTGCAGAAGGATCCGAGTGTCCTGTGTTGTTCTTGCTGGCGAGACTGTGGCGTGGGACACCTTCTTACTATGGGTACTTTACATTGGCCTTCTCATGACTAATCAAACACTGGGGTAGTTTGTGAATGTAACCACAAATAGTCCTCTCACCAAGAGGCTGAGCCTATTTCAAAGGTTATTTCCAATGTGCTGCCTGTGAAACACAGTATATGAGAGGCTGTATAATCTCATCTTAGGCTCTAAGATGCTCTGCATCTTCCACTGTCGTTGGGCACCCTGCTGAATATCAAGATGGAAGACTTTTGCTGCCGCTAACTGCCTCAGTTGAGAGCTCCGCATATGAGTGAACCCACCTGAGGACAATTAAGTCTGATTTATCAAGTCACAGAGTAGTGGTTTAAATGAGGCGGTTTTTGTTTTTTTGTTTTAAGCCACGATGTTTTAGTGCTTTCTTATACAGAGGTAGACCTATCACTGATGTAAATACATAGCAAGGCCATGAGCTAAGTGTGAAAAGGGGGAGGATGTGTTTGAAATTCCAGTAGAAACATGAAATGGGGAAGTGGATGATGGTACATACATCAAAGAAAGCTCTAGAATGAACTAGGGAACTAAAGGAAGGCTGCTGGAAAGTGACTACAAATTCACTGAGGCTGGATGTAGTGACACTTAGTAAGACAGCACTTGGAGACTGAGGCAGGGGATCATGAGTGGGAGGCTAGACTGAACAACACAGTAAGATCCTGTCTCACAAACCTCTGGAGTTGAGCAAACTTAATAGGATTCACGAATTTGAGAGTGAGAGCTGAAAATGGCATGCTGGGTTTTCAGGTGTATTCCTGAATCGCAGCTGCAGGTACTGAGGAGGATTTAGCTGTGGGCGGTCTTACAACCAGTGAGAAAGAGCTAGAAAAGAGTGAGCTGGGAGGTTTAATAGAGTCAAAGAGAGAGAGAGACTTTAATTCAAATGGGCACGGAGGCTGCTGCTGTGACAGTGAGGGACCTTGTAAGGATCAATACATGTTGGTTCCTGTGAACTGTTGTACAGAACCCTGGGGCACTGGCATTGGAAGAATGATGAACTCTGGCTTCCAGAAAGGTTGGTACTTAAAACTCATGGAAGAGATCATAACATTTCTAGTTGGCTAGTTTGGTCCTGCTTGGCTTCACTTCTTAAAATTCGCTCCACCCTTATATATTTCTGTTTAGGGATGCAGACGAGAAGCCATGGCCATTTTGGCTTTATATCCCAGGGGTGGGGGAAGGTGCTTTAGTAGCAACGTTTTTTGGTCTGCTGGTTGGCCTTAGTATGGCAGGATTCCGTTCTGCCACCGTGGCCTCCCTGGGTTCTTCGTTAGCTTTTACAGTATGGTGTGTTTGCCTGCTTGGAAATGGGAACCAGTCTTGGAAGACACGTTTGTTTGTTTGTTTGTTTGTTTTGTGTCAGAGGTGTTGAGCGATGCATAGTCATTTCTGCCCACTCCCATGAGTTCCAATTCAACCTTTATTGATTCTGTGCTTCATCATCAGACTCCTGTTTTAACTCTGGCCTTCTTGCATTGTAGTCATAGCCCTAGCATTTGACATGAAGACAACTTTCAGAGAGTGAGTAACCAGGCATATCAAGTCTGCGTGGTCCAGTCTCCCCTCGGATGCATTAAATCTTCTGCATACACACTCCAGCTGAAAGTCTGCAGATGGACCGCCCATGAGATTGCCCTTAGACAGTTCCTCCTCCCCAACTGAGAAGGTAATTATTAAACGGAAAAGACAAAATGCCATTTTTCCTGCTTATGAGTGGAATCCAGGTCTACCGATATATATGTGGATGTCTGTGGCATGAAGCATACATGCATGTGTATATGCTTTTGTGAGGAGGAGAAACTTTGCTAGGAGAAGATCCAGCAAAGGGTAGGGAAGAGCAGTGAGAGGTGACTCAGAGAAAGATTATAATGAAATCCATTCTTTTATATGCTAACTAAAAAAAAATTAGCTACATCCTAATTGTGGAATTTCAAATGTCCTTTAGCCCAAGATGCTGTTTCACACAACATCAATAAAGGAAGTTTGTTCTATCAGTAAATATTTAATGAACCCATACATTGGGTGTGCAGTAACACAGCACGCTATTTATTCTTTTGCTGCAAGTTGGAATGATTAGTAAATTCATCTTTAAATATTGTAGTATGTTAGCAAGTCTTTTCAACATTTCTCTGTTATGGCTTTTGAATAACAAATGTTGAGAGAATTCTTTTTCTGAGCCCTCCAAAGCCTCCACAAATGACACCTCAACTTTCAACTGACCCAATTCTCTCCTCCTACAAAAGATTCACTGCTTTTCTATATTGAGTTTTTTTTAATGAATTAACAGTGTCTTGTTGGTTTCAAATTACTTCGCTAAAACATGAGTATTCTGCAGCTCCATGTTTTTATATTTTCTATCATCTTTGTTCCTGTTGTCTTGACCTGGCCCCTCGCTGTAGATTCTTTTTAGGTCCTCGGATGCCTTTGATTCCAGTCACCGCCTAGTTTGTTCCTCCACTGCAGTTCTGTGGCTGCCCACCTCTTCCTCAGCACCGTGTTTCTACTCTCTGCATTTTGCTTTCTTTTGTGTCCTGGAGTTCCACTTTTCAAATCTGTTTCCTAGACTGTTTGGTTCTTTACTCTTTCAGAGTATTTGTCTTGTCACACGTATCTTCCTTCTCCTCTACATCTGCCCACCCCATCCTCCCTCATCCTCCCTCATCCTCCCTCTATGTCTCATCCATCCTGAGGACCATCTGCTCTTCATTAAGGATATTTTATTTCAGAGGGTAGAATACCTCCAACATTGGGTTAGAGCATGATATTCCCCTTTTGTGCTGATTCATCCTGAGCTGAGCTAAAGTGTAATGTGACCACAGATTGTGTCCACTGTTAAAATTCCAGTCCACAAAGAGGGCATCCTTTCCATCTTTGCCTGAATTTGTTCTGTAGCTAATTTTTTTGGGGATTTGCACAAACTACATACATGTCTGTAGTAAAGTCTGTACTCCATTTTATGTGATTTTTGTTTCATGTTGCATATTTAATTTGTCAAAAAGTAACAGTATCACCATTTGAAACTGGGCGGGGTCAGTGTGGAAGCAGAGGAGGAATGCATATATTTTATATCACTTCCTTTCTTCTTTGCTATGTGACATCCTGGAAGAGAAAGGGAAAGAAAAGAGGGAGAAGTCAGGTTTTCGAGTTTCTCAGCTTTAAGTCCAAGGAACTAAGTGGAAAATGATCAACAACTGTTGCAGATTCCTTTCTGCTGTGCTATCTCTCAGCCCCTTGGATTTTTTTCTTCCTTTAGTGCTGACCACTTGTAAGGGTTTGTTGTCTAGACACCTGCCTCTTTGATGGAACAAACATGGGAGCTCAGAGATTTGTTACTAACTGCATAGATGATGAGTAGACTCTGAGATGGTCATCTGGGGCCAGGACTGTAGCTCGGTGGTATGGTAAAACATTTGTGAAGGTTCTGTGTTCAATCCCTAGCACTATGTAGCAACAAAAGTGCAATCATTTAGTTTCTGGGTATTTGGAAACAACTGGGATAGTTCATAAGTATTGTATGCTTTAGATTAAAGTCAGGTGAGACCTCTACTATAGGGTACAAGCATATAGGTTTACATGTAGGGGAGGGAAAGGCTTTCTGCAAGCAATGTATTTATCTACGAAAGATGACAAGTCATTGTTGATTCTTCATAAGAAGTATAGTTGGGTTGTAGCAGTTAAAAGCTGCCACTCTGGGCTATCCAGTAACAAGAGTATAAGATAACATTTAACAGAGCAACAAAGAAAAAGAAAGAAAAGAAATGACCTGGAGGCTTCAACTTTAGTTTGGGCCCGGGTGGGCAAACTTTGTGGAAATGACTACATGATTCAGGTCTGCAGGCTGCATGGCTTGTGTTACTTGTCTTTAGGGAAATGAATTTTCCAGAGTTTGGACTCCAGTGAATAAGCTTCAGATTGCATCGTTAGTATTCTGCTTGAAGCCAACGGAGGTAAAGGCAAAGTACTTGACTTAAAACTTTAAAAGCCTTCCAGGACTTTTCTTTATGCATTGATTTCTCAAATGTGGTGGAAACCACCTAAATAAATGGGCTTTTCTCTTTAAATGTGGAACTTCCTGGAAAAGACACATGGAGTGAAATGTGCTCCAAATGATGTTTTGAAAAAAAAAATTGACAGCTCCCTTTCTCTTGTCCACCAGAGTACTATGGAGCACTACTTTACTATTCCAGAGAATAAAGGCAGTGAAGATTGTGGTTCCTTTTACATAGAGCAGCATTAAAGGGTGGGACTAGTAAGTTTTCTCTAGTGTTTGGGTGCTCACTGTTACCCTTTGTCATGGTTTATGTGTTGATATCAATGTTTAACTCACTGGTACCCACTGTTGTTGGGAAACTTAGAATGTGAATCCTAATAGTTAAACATTTGTTTGGGATTCTATCTGTAGGGTTAAAAGTTGGGAGTGTAATACAATAAAATGATTGTATTATTTATTGATGCAGAATAATTTGCCAGATTATAGGAAGTGAAAGTATTTGCTAAGAGAAAGAAGAGGAGTTAAAACAGAAAATGTTTGCTAAGACATAAGGCATAGCAAAATGTGTTTTGAAATGGTTTTGCCTCTCTATATGAATTACTACCCCATGTGACACTTCATTGCAATGTTGAAAGGCAAAGTAAAATTTAATACGTCAGGCCTGCCATATTCTTTATATGCCATCTTAGTGTTTTATTCTGATGAACAATGTCCTCACTTCTCATGCTTCAGATATTTGTGACTCTTGTTGGATATGAAGAAAGGGGCAGAGTTTACTGGGGGTGTATATAAAGTTCTTGATGCAATCTCAACTCCCCTTTCAGTTCCTCTTTTAGTTGGTGCCAGGGGCTCTTTCTTCTAAGCTTTCATCAAAGGCCTTACATTGAAGGACTAACATCCTAAGGTAAGGTTTTAACTGGGAACAGCAGAAAATTGTGGGGATGGTGTCCTTCCTCATGCAGTGAGTGAGTGTGGGCTGTGAAGCCCATGGTAACATGGGTCAATCAATGTTCCAGGCAGTCATGCTGTCATATTTTTGGATCAACACCAAAAGGTCAACCTGAAGGAGTATTGGTTTCATAGGCATTTTGATTTATCTGTTAACAATAGTTTTATGAGTTTTTGAAAAAGCTGTAAGATGATATAATTGTTCAACATGGCTTTAACTTCTGCAAATGAATTAGAATAAATATACTCACCCATATCTCTAAACTTGATCTCCCAAGGGAAGAAAGATTTCAGTTGGTAGATTCAAGGAAGAAAATGAAATTGAATGCTAGAAAAAAAATGAAGCACCTGTGAGTTAGAAGATAGAAGTAACTTAGAGGTTCAAAAATTGTTTCATAATGTTTGATACATTGTGATGCTAGATGTGAATTGGAAAAGGACATTACTAACAATGAAAAATTTAAGGTTTCCTAATTGTGCTATTTGTTCTCATTGTTACAAAGTTAATAGCAACAAGCCAAACCAAACCAAACACCTCTTGTCCCCCATAAGAAAAAAGTGATGGAAGAGATGATTCAGCAGTTAAAAGTATGTACTTCAGGACTCAGGTTCAGTTCCCAGCACTGTTAGAAATGGGTCTGGAGTAAAAAGAAAATGTCCAAAGAATTCAAATTATTTGGGAAAGGCAAAGAGTTCTGCTGCAGGGGAGTGTGTAGCTCTGACCAAATGAAGCAGACAAATGCACCCAGAGGGGACACCTGCTGAGTTTTTATTTCTGACACAAAGGAGTATTGTGCCTCCCTCTATCTGGCCAGAATTTGGCCTCACATTCTCAGACTGTTTGCTAGTTCTAAAGGGCATGGATATTTGGCAAAATGCAACTGTTGAGAATAGGATACAACTTTCAGTACGTAATTTGATCTTAAAAATGCTTGGGGGGGGCGTGTGAGGATTGTTTTTGCCAGGTGGCATCTTTATATATTTCTTTAAAGATGAACATAGTGTCAGTGTCATTTAACTCTTTGATAGAAGATGATACATTTCATTTACATTTCTCACGGCACTGGTGTTAAGTGGGTCACATACACCTGCTATTCCAGGTGGTCTTTTGTTCTCTTCTGGCCTGTGTAGACAACTGCATTTGTGAACATACATCCACACAGACAAATAATTCAAAAATCTTTTTTAAAAGATAAGAAAGCATTTTCTCTTTAAAATAAAGTTCAACATCTTACTTGTATTGTAAACAGTTCCCAAATTCCTGACTGACCAATGAGTGAAGAGAAAGAAATAATTTTACTTTTCTAGGGTAAAACCTAAATATGTTTGATGTGTAGATATAAAACAGACGGCTTGTGCCTCTCCTCTGGTATTTGTACTTTGTGAACCAAGTGATAAGTAGAAAAACAAATAAGTCTTTTCTCTTAGAATATTAAAAACCAAGGCAAATCAACAAATATTCATTAAAAAGTTGGCTCCAAGATATTGTACTAGATTGAATTATGTGAAGGAAAAAATAATGGGTCAAGAACAGTGTATGTCTTAGGATGGGTACAAGGTACAGGAAAAAGTAATAAAGTTTGTTAAACAACCTACTGTATTGCTAAAGGCACAGTGGAAAAACATCTTTGGGCAATTGCTATTTATAATTAATATCTAATTGAAACCTTCAGATCATTTATTAGATTTAATTCTTGTGGACAGATAATTCAGGGTTCTAGTGTAGGTGGGAGAACCTCCTGACATCCTTGTCTCATGGGGATAAGGAGGAAGATCTGTATTATTTGTAAGAAGTATCTAACAAATGAAACCATTAAATGCAGAGAGAAGAATGGTCCTCACCAATTTTGGCAGCAGGGACAAACAAGAGAGAAGTTAAGTAGGTATGATTTTAGTTATATAATCAAGATCTACTCCTAGCACCACCAGTTAACAGTGCATTGTTCACTTAAGATTTTCCTAGAGGCCAGAGATGTCATTGCAAGGGCTACTGTCCTACCTTCTAACCAAAACCCTTCCAAGCTCCAAAACAACAACAACTACAACAACAAAACAACCGCCCCCCCCCAAATAAAAGCAAAAATGAAAACAAAAGCCCATAGAAAGTGGTGAAAATAGTTTTAGAAGTGATGGACATGTATTTTACTTTGATTGTGGTGGCATCTCAGGAATATACATATATAGACTAAAGTTTGATAAATTGTGTATGAATGGTTTTTTGTGTATGAACATGTAGATTGGCGCCAGTCAGGAGCAGTGATTGATAATAGACATCTTGGGATGAAGAAGCCATCTTTATGCTGATTGTGATGATTATGCACCAAGGTAAATACTCTAAAATCCATTTCCACTGTATAATCAACTGGGTTCCCCAAGCTGGTCTTTTTGTACTGCATGGTTGAGTAAAGCTTTTGCTGTTTGCCTTGACAGATGGAGCAGATTGCTTTCAATCAATGCAGCACTTTCTTGTCATTGTTTTAATGTAGGAATTGTAGGGGAAACTGGTGTCCCAGTGTGTTGGATGGTTGCAGAACCTGACCTCTGTGGTGGGTGATGCCTAGCTTGGTGTTGTTGGTTCATGTGTTTTACCCAGTTGGGGTCACTTTCAACTCAAGTCTGGACAATGTAGAGTACTTACTTTTTTTTCATGGGAGGGTTAGGACAACAAGATGCTCTTTCTATGATACATACTCTGTTGATAGTGGGTGTAGCTTTGAGTTGTCAGCAAAAATGTCCTTGACCTTTCATGTTTCAAGTGGAAAAGTTAACTATATAAGTGTAATCTATACTTAACTTACATAGGAAAGATGTTGTCTCCATAGAATTTGGACCCTTCTCTCTACTGCCAAGCTTGAAGCTTGGTAAATGCAGTCATGCAACACATAATATTTTGGTCACGCATGGAGAACACACACAATGGAGGACCCATATGGTTATATCATCTAGAAAGATCAAAGGCAACTTTATTTGTGCATTTGTACTGTGTTTACACAATGAAGTTAGTTATCCAAAAACATGTCTCCTAATCTTTGAGGGATGCTGTTACTGCTAGTACCTTAATGATTAACAAATTACCTTTCCAATAATCTTGTCTTTGGGAATAGAATTTCTATCACTCAGAGTTACTTTGTAAGCCTCTAAGAAATTTTAAAATAAAAAATCATTTCCTTTGTCCTAGGGGTTTTGATTTTGATGAGTGTCTTAGCATGACCAAAAACAATTTGGAGAGGAAAGGGTTTATTTCCTCTTACAGTTTACTGGGCAGAAATTTAAGCCAGGAACTGAAGCAGAGGCCTTAGAGGAACTATACTGTCTCACTACTGAGGTAACACAGTTCACTCAGCCTGTTTTCCTGGACAACCCAGGACCACTGGCCCAGGGGTAACACTGTCCTTAGTGACCTGGGATATCACTGATAATGGATCACTACTACTACTACTACTACTACTACTACTACTACTACTACTACTACTAAAATTACCCTTGAAGACTTGCCAACCAAATGGAGGCATTTTCTTTTTTTCTCATTAAGGGTATTCCTTCAACTTAAAATAAGCACTGGCCAAATGAATGTATGTTAAAGGGGCATTTCTTGTGTTGGCTTGTAAAATATGGTCTGGATAGGCCAGTAATAGCTATCTTCACATGGAAGAATCTAAGAACCAAGTAGCTCAGTTCTAAAAACTGTGTTCAACAGTCCCAATCTGGTATTGAGGTCTTGGAGGGCTCCTGAAGAGCCACTGATCTTCAGTGTGTGTTGGAATCCCGAGGAATCTGGATTTTGTTATGAGCAAAGAAATGCAGCAGGGACAGCAATAGGCAGATAAACTTGCTAATGAGATGTGAAGGCAAATGCAGAAGGCATCTTGGACCTCTTTTGTCTGGGCAGCCACTGGAAGGTGCATCTATGTTTCTGTGTCAGCAGCTTGTCTCTTAGTTGATTCCAGATCCAGTTAGACTGAGATCCAAATCAACCACCACACTATACCTCTGAATATTTTCTGAGATAGTTTCGTTCATGTCCCCAAGACTGGTACTACAGAGCACACTGTATCAGAATGACACCTGGATAACAGGGTAGCAGAGAGTCTCACCAATACTTTGTGGACATTTCAGAGGGCAGATATGATGGTTTCCATGTGAGATCTGAGGAACTTAAACATCTTTACCACAACCCTGAAACAGATACAGGAACACCAATGGCCTCCACTATTGTCATCTGGAGACAGTTTCTTAATTGAAGTTTGATGATCTTGGCTGTGTCAAGTTGAGAAACCTAACTAGGACCATGCTTTGTAGAACATAGTTGCAACTGTAAATCTTAATTTCATACTTGAGTTAATAATTCGAAATGGACTCTTGTGGCGACCACCCTCGACCAGCAAGAATGATGCGGCAGCGAGGAATCTTCTTCTCACAGTGTATTAGGGATACTTGCTTACAGGGAGTGGCCTTGACCCCAGGAAGTCAGGGCTTAATATACTCAGCGATAGCCAATCAACTACACCCAGGTGGCACACTAGGATAGGTTGTCACCAAGCAGATCTAGAAGGGTAAGTGGCCTAACTCCTAATAAGGAGTTGTTTACTTACTGAGAGCACTTGCCGTTGGGCTGGCGGAATGCCGAAACCGGCACCATTTTATGGGTGTGGTACTCTGCAGCTCCCAACAGACTCTGGCATTTTAAGTTTGTCTAATACACACCTGTGAATCTGTTGTGTACTTCCTCCTCAGAAATGGTAACTGTGTTCACAACATCCCACACTACAGTCCATGGAGCCTGTGCAGTAGCAGTCCACAAAGAACTTAGCACATCTGAAGTTTTGTGTTCAAGTTTTGTATTATAAGTGAATTGGGAAGTGCCACTGCACAGTGGTTCATTGTCCTGTAGCAGGGTTGGAATGGGAAGGTTTATTGGGTAGTTGAAGAAATGACAAAAGAATTTCTTTGGTTAAGGTCCATGTTGCGAGCTGGTTAGTGGTTCCAGATTGAAATAGTTTCTATGTAAGATGTCAAAGCCACCTCTTTGAATGTCTTGGTCCAATTTGTATAAGGCACATGAGCCACATGTTAATTTGTGATTTCTAGTTATACCTTTTAAGCCATTTCCTCAACTGTCTCATTACATATAAAACACTCTGGGAAAACAATCTGAAGGATTTTAGTGTAGCTCTCTTACTATGCTCACACAGGATAATCCTGCTAAGAACACACCCAAGCTCATTCACTAAAGTACTTTAACTTTTGTTTCCTTGTGTGTGTGTATTCATGTATGTACATGCAATATGTTCATGCACATGTGAATGGCAGAGGACAACTTGTGAGAGTCAATTTTCTCCTTCCATATGGCTTCCAGGGATCAGACTCTGGTGGCAAGATGGTCCCATAGTTAAAGCACTTGCTGCTGAGCCTGACCACCAGAGTTAGCATTAAGATGCTTAACTCTTACGCTGTTAAAGCCTTTTCTGAAAAACTCCCTTTCAAACAAAACCTTATTAGATTGCTAACGCATCAACAATTTAACATGTTTTTCTATGTTGCAAAGAAAAATAGAATGAATTTAAAATATTTTTGTTCTATGATAAAGATTTGACAACTAAATGCTTTTTGTACTTTTGATTTATTCTTGTTTTTTTTGTGACATGAATAATTCTAGCATTGAAAAATGAGAGCCCAACTATGCTGTCAGACAGATTGAGTGGCAAGTGAGCCTGGTGAAGGGGGAGGGCTTTAGGGGCAGGTGACTGATTCCTTCAACGCAGTAAGAGGGGATGGGTGGAAAGAGGACAGGGTGAAGATGAGGAAGGGAGCAAATATTCCTGAGCGGGGCAGCCACCAGGTGCATACAACTCTCTTTTAGATTGATTTTTTTTCTCTCCAGTCTGTGAGTTCACATTGAGCCTCTGTGAGATGGAAGAATCGTGGCAGCTTGGGAAGATGATAGAAGGTGTATACACCCTAAGTCTTATCAGGTCAGCTCTGATGCTGCTGCCAGCTAAGCTGACTTCTGTTCCAGCTGTCCTGTGCGAAGTGTTTAGAGACAGGTACTGTCTAGGTACCCATTTCTGTGGCCATGGAGGCTAACCCTTAGTGTGATCCAAGGTCTTATAACTGCTTCTGACTATTAAATTACAAAATACAAATTGACACTGAACCAAATAGATAAAGTCAGATAACTGGTCTTTGCTGGATGGTAAACTATTTACTGCTTAATGTTAATGCAAATGTAGTGACCATCAATTGATCAGATCATTAATCTTCATATACATAACATAATTAACATCTTTCCAATATTATAATAAAATAAATCAATAATGTAAGCATAAAATCTTACACTGAAAATTAATGTATCTATTGCCTGTGTCCCTCTTAATGGTGAGAATGCTCAAGTATTCCACGTATACAAATAAGTTACATAGCTTTTGTCTTTTGACATCTCATTTCATTTAGCACAATATTCTCCACTCCATTTAACATGACAATTATTTGCTTTTTAAAGTTATGTGATAATTTGTATATGTATAACAATTCTTAAGCATTCATCTGCTGATGGACAGTTAAGATCTGTAAACTTTACCTTACTGTTCTGAGTAATACAACAGTGATCATGGAGAACAGACACTGTTTCTGATAGACCAATTTTTATTATCTATGGATATGTATTAAGAAGTGGGATTTCTGTACCTTATGGTAGTCCTGGGCTTAATTTTTTGAGTAAGTTCCATATTTTCCTTAATGGTTGTGTTGACTTACATTCCCACTGACAAAATAGAAGTATTTTCTTTTCCTCCTCCTCCTGGATGCTTATTATCTTTGAATTTTAATTATAGTCATCTAACATTTAGAACTTCTGAAATTTGAGTTTTAATCCTTTTTTGTGAAGAAGTTTTTACATTTTGTTCTTTAATTTAAAAATATTTTTAATTAAAACATAGCTGTGTCATTTCCACCTTCCTTCTCCACCCAAGCTCCCTGGCATCTTTCCCTCACTTACCTCCCTCTTAAATTCATGGCCTCTTCTTTAATTTCTGTTCATTCTCTCTCTCTTTCTCTCTCTTCTGTCTCTCTCCTCTGTCTCTGTCCTCTCTGTCTTTCTGTCTCTCTGTCTCTGTCTGTCTGTCTGTCTGTCTCTCCCTCCCTCCCTCCCTCCCTCCCTCTCTCTCTCTCTCTCACACACACACACACACACACACACACAGACACACACACACACACACACACACACACAGACAAATATAACCTGATTATTTCATTTAGTTTTGGTGGTATGGTTTTAAGGTTGACTACTTGGTATTGGCTCATCCCTGAGAAAACCTAGTTCCCCTTCTCTGAGAAGTTATTAAATATGATTCACCATAATAAAGGAAGTTATGTATGTGTCTTCTTTTCTAGGGATAGGGTCCTGTGAGGTTACCCCCGTACTTTGATATGTCAACTGTTGTTGGAATTGTTCAGGTCTTGTTTAGAAAGTTGTATGTTGATGTTTCATGGGTGACACTTTCCTGTTACATAGAGAAGACACAATCTCAAAGCAGACTTCTTGGACCTCTGGCTCTTACAATTCTTCTGCTCCCTCTTCTGAGATCTTTCCTGAGCCTTGGGTGCAGGGGTTGTATTGTAGATATACTAGCTGGAGATATTCTCTGCATTTTTATTAGTTGTGGATTTCTGCAATGGTCTCTGTTGGCCAAAGATGCTTTTTTTTTTAATGAGGGGTGAGAGATATGCTTATATGTAGATACAAAGATACGTATTTAGAATGTAGTTAGGGATTAATAGCGGGCATAGTAACACCGTGGTGTAGGTTCTCCTTTAGGATCTATGACCTCATTAGCCACATGTAGTTAGTTGTCTAGGCTTTTTGTGTCAAGCATAATTTCCCTCCAGTTATGGGGACCTGAAGTTAAATTGGACAATAGGTGATTATTACCAATATATAAGTACTATATATTGCCATATGTATGTGCATATATATATATTTACATGTCTCATATGTAATTTAAATTAGATGTGTGTAGTTAGATTTATATATCTCTCAGAATTAGTTGAGCGACTTTTAAGATAACTTCGGCTATTTCTAGTTTCCAAATGGTGGACTACTATAGATTCAGTGCACTCTTGCCAAAATTCCACAGCATTTTTCACAGAAATAAATGGTAAAATTCTTACAGAATCACATCACAAAGAACCTTGAATAGCAATGAATCATGATCAACAAAGACAAAATAGAAGTCACCTTGTCTAGTTTCAAATTGCATTTTGAAGCTACAGTAATCAAGACTGTATAATGCTAGACTTAAAACAGATGCCTAGACAAAAGGAACAGAACACTGAGCCCAGAAATATACATATGCATGGTCAACTCACTTTGAGAAAGGAAACAGGAATATCTATCTGGAAATGGATAATCCCTTCAAAATGCAAAAATTGAAATTAGATAATTATAATAGTAGGTTGACAATGATGTGAGTCTCAAAACTTAAATACACAGAAGAAAACTTATGGAGGCTGGCAACATTAATTATTTTTGGAAAGCTGTGGGATGTAGTGCTAAGAATTTACTCTGACACAATTAAGGTGATACTGCCAATTTGTTTGTTTTAACAACTCCCTTTCTTATGGTGAACGTAATGTTTAGAGAGTGAAATGCCTGAATAACCAAGGAAATAATCGATGAAACGACAAACTGAACAATAGGAGAAAAGGTTTGAGAATTGCATATCCAAAAATGGTTAGTATCTAGAATATATAAGGGACTCATTAAATGTAGAAGTGCTTCATTCCTCAAAGACAACTGCTTTATTTCTCCTATAAGGTACTCTTGACTAGTGTAAAGACGCAAAGGGTTCTTTTTCATCAGTGTTGGGGTTATGCAGCATTCGCTGAGGGTACACTGTGTTGGGAAATCTTTCCTTAAGATTTTATGTTGAGTACATTGTGATAGAGGGAACTATCAAGTGTCTGCCAAAAAAATTCACAGCCATTGTTTTCAAAAACATGTCTTAATTTTTGTAGCTCAAGATATCTACATGGGAAAGAAGAAGGCAAAGAAACTTTATGCTGACCCATTCCCATAATGTTTATCCCATACCCCTCAGACCAGAACCTAAGACATGATGCACACTAAAATTGCAAACTTCAAGTTCTTTGCTAAAGTGGCAACACTAATCATTGGTTGGAGAGAGCCTGGGATGTTGGGTTCAATATTTACTCTGTGGCACAATTGCAGTGATTGTGCCAATTTGTTTATTATAAGGTCTGCCTTATTTATGATGAAACATTTACTTATATTTAGAGGATGAAATAGCCAGCATGACTGATGCATAACACACTTTCTGTTCAGGCTTCTAGTTGCTAGCTCTAAAATAAGGCTGGGGGTGTTCTTATCTGTAGATATTGTACAAAGTCTAAGTATGAAGCTGTAAGGATTCCAGTGTTTACCCTGGAAAAGCAGATTCTAGATGATTTAGTTTATGTTGAATGCTGAGTCATTTATGCCTTCTCCTTGACTGATGGCAGGGGAGCTCAGTAGGGCAGTCAAGTGACCTATTTTCTAATGGACAGGGCTGCATCTGCACTGTAGGAAAACATTTTTAGTGTTGCCTTAATGAATATATGCCATGAGGTCAGTACATGTCCTTACAGGAAAGATTTCCTTGAGTGGTTATGCAAATTCAAGCACCTTGAGCATGTCCTGAATTAGAAACACCATCGTTGAGCCTTGAGTTATAACAAAGGATATTGGAAAGAAGGTCTGTAGGTGCCCAGCATCACAAAATGGTTTTGAGACAGGTGTTTTCCTGAGAAATCATGACAACTATTTCGAGTTAGGAAGCAATAAGCAGGTTACAATATGTTCTCCTAGGACTTGTACATACTTTTTCTTTCGCTAAAATGTGTAAATTATTTGTGCATTTACATGTATACTAGCTGGACATGTGCATGTCAAAGCACTAAGGGAGTTAAGTAGTGTTAGTTCATGCTGAGAATTCTGGCACTGCATCTTTTTATATGTGCCTTGGAGATAGACGTAATGGCACATCACATATTCAGGGAGAATTGGCTTCAGATCTCACCATAAGCGCTTTGGGAATTGTGATGTCTGCCTGACATATTGGGTCTTAGATGTCTCTTCGGAGCTTTTCTGTACTGTTCACAAATCCTGCTGCATTCCGGAGATGGGATTTAGACTGACTCATCTCTCCTGACCTCTAAATTCATCTTGACTTCGAGTTCTATATTGCTTTTATGCTACAGACTGACAAGCTATAGATTAGAATTTTAGGGGTGGAAAAGAAAAGGAAGATGGAAAGAAAATGCTGAGGATATTTTTTAGATAGGCTAGAACAGTATGGAGGAAGGCCTTAGAGTATGTTGGGGGGTCCCTAAAGGCTGGAGGATAGGTGTAGCTCAAATACTAAAATCCTAGAGACAGATATTGGGGTTCAAGGTGAAGATCAGAAAAGCAAAGTAGCCAAGCCACTAGAGAGTTCCTTAACTCTACCACATCTCAGATCAAAGGGGGTGATCCTGTCCTCAGCTTGACTGCAGACTGCAGACTGCAATGCTCTCCTCCAAACCTCAGACTGCCCTGAGACTGCACTGAGATGCTGCCTTATATTCCTCTCTAGTGCTGGGATTAAAGGCATGTCATCTCAAGTGCTGGGGTCAAAGGTGTGAGCTCTGTTTATCTTTTAGAATGATTTATTCTCATGTAGCCCAGGGTAGCCTTGAACTCACAGAGATTCATTTGCCTCTGTCTCCCAAATTCTGGGATTAAAGGTGTGGCCACCACCAAGCTAACTAGTGGCTTATTTGTGTGTGTGTGTATGTGTGTGTGTGTGTGTGTGTGTGTGTGTGTCTAGTGGCTTAGTTCAGCACTCTGATCTTCAGGTAAGCTTTATTTGTTAGGTTACAAACAAAATATTGCTACAGATAGGGCCCCAGAGAAAGGTGAAAGATCATCAGTAAGCATCTTGACAATCATAATCAAGATGTGATGTGAGGTATCAAGTTGAGCTAAGGATAGATCTTAACAGGAAAGGGTCTAAGAACAGGATCCCAGTAAAAATCAAATTGTTGGCCCTGTGACAGGTGGCCCAGGCTCAGTAACTTTAGGACCATACCTGCTATCTCCAGCAGATTAATTGTAGTTGGCACAGTCAGAACAAAAGAGGCATTGGTAATGCCCCTTGTTACAACTCAGCTGAGTTTCATATTCAATGTGATGTTATTTTTTTTCTTTTGAATGGCAAACCTGTGAGATGTTTATTATGGATTTCTTGGGCAAGTGTCCTTGCTTTACCCAGGTTTTAATTAATAAAGACTGCTCTAGTTCTTCAGAATGTGGCTTTGACTCTTCCTTGACAATAGACCAGTGTTGAACAAGGTCTCCTGCATCAGGACCAGAAACATGGGTATGCATGTGGGGAGTATTGATGATAAATGGACAAATGACCTTAATTGTCCTTAGGTTCCTTTCCTTCACACTTAACATTAGTGTCTTCAAAGTGTTGTTGAGAAAATGCACTTAGTTAACACACGCATGGTGGTGAACCCCTGAGAGCATGTTAGTATTAGCTGATCTCGTTTATCCTTATTGATTGTGGAGGCCAGTTGGTCTGTTTCCTCCTTACTCTTACCAACTTCAGAATCTGTGAGGGGGATGTGGTTATTGTTTGATTGGGAACATATTAATCCTCTCTCCAACCACTCATATAAATTTGTATGCAGTATGTGTGTGGGGGTTATGGACAGGAAGGATTGAAGGGCATGAATTCTCTATATATGAATTCTCTGTAGCAGAAACTCTTTGAAGCTGATTTATACCTGGGAGGCCTATGTGTAAATTCTCATCAGGGTCCCATAGCCTACCCACTAGACATGCCTCTTTGACATGAGCACCATCCAATTCATATCTTTTTGATGCTGGTGACCATCGTGGCTTTCTTGTTCCCACCAAACATTATTTGAAGTCTTAAAAGTAAACCCTTCAATAACTGATGGCTGAGAGACCAACAGGAGACTGATCCAGACTCCATGAATGTAGTGCCAGGGAAGAGGCCACAGAAATCACTGGGGCCTTGGGTAGTAGATCAGTGTTCACCATGGTTAATGAATGAGCTTTGGGAGCCCATTCCAAATTGAGGGATGCTCTCTCAGCCTGGACACATGGGGAAGGGCCTAGGTTCTGCCCAGGCTGAAATGACAGACTTTAGAGATCCCCCTAAGGAGGGTCTCACCCTCCCTGGGGAATGATGTGGAGATTGGGTAGGAGTCTGGGGGACTAGTGGAGGAACAAGGCAGGAGGGGTGGGAGAGGGAGCTGGGACTGACATGTGAAATATTCGTGTTTCTAATTTAAATAAAAACATATATTGAGGAAAAAGTTTGTCTTAACAAGTTGGCAATTTTTGTTTTCAAATGCCATGTGAATAGTAAACCCATTCCTATACAGTACCATTCTGACATGGCAAAACTTTGGCCTAGGGACATGTAAAGGGCATTTGTAAAGGGTTATTGTCTAAGAGGGGAAAGCAAGAGCACAGCATAACCACCCTGCAAGGGAGCAATATTTGTACTACTGTGAAAAGTAGGTGAGAGAATCTCCTTATTGAGAGGTCCCCACATTACTCATACTTTGTTCTGTTGGAGAGTATCTGCTTCAAGGACCATTTAAGTGCAAGAGTAGTGGGCTAGTGTGATCAAACAAGAAATGCATATTTTATGTATACCCCCCATCTTGAAATGGAGATTCTAGAACCCCTTTCATTTTGTGAACAACGAGCTGACAGGAGCATCTTGTCTTACACTATTTTATCTCAGCTTGTGCTTCCCAACACAATAGCTATAGTCTCTTGGGGGATGCTAATGATGAGCCAGGTGTCTCAGGTCCTAATGGCTTCAGGACCTGAAGACATGATTAGAGGAATACAACTTTGGGCCCAATGAACTGCTTTCTGGAGGTCTTTAAGAACCCCTAAATGAAGGTGGAGATCCCAGTTCCAGGACACAGAAGTTTGAAACTTCCTTAGATCTTACCTTGTGTTCCTCATTATACACCTCTTCATCCACCCTGTGTGGTACTCTTTATAACAACCTAGTAATAGGAAAGTGTGCTGAGTTTTATGGGCCATTATAGAAAATGACTGAATAAGAGGAAGGGGTTGTGGGAAACCATGATTTGTAGCAATGTCATGCAGAAATGTGGGTAACCTGGGACTTCACACTTGGATTGACATTTGAAGGATAGGACACTTCTGTGAGGCTGAGCACTTAATTGGGAGTATTTGTAGGATATCCAGTTGGTACCTGGAGATTTTTTGGCATACCAAGACCCATATTAGTATTAGAGGAACAAATGTGTTGTGATGAGAGAAATAGGGTTCTCCATAGCCCTCAATAGTCTCTTCTATTTCTTCCTCCCTTTCATTCTGTGCTAATCTGAAGGATTCCAAGGTAGAAACTCAATCCAATAAAACACACAGTTGTGAGGCCTCTTCCTTGCTTTGTTACTGTAGTTCTCTGGCTCAAAGTAGAGAGAGCTATTAAGTTTTTTAAAGAAGCTTGTTTATCCTTAACTGCAACTTTCCCTGTTTTGATGAGAATGAATAATGTAAATTGCTAAAGTGATAATGTCCTTGATAGTCAAGGTACATTTTGTTATCAGGAGTAAGGAGAATAGCTAAGGATTTTCACAGAGGTTTTTTTTGAGTGTCAGGGAGAAATGAGTAAGAAGATAATTGTGCAGAGACAGTTATGGAGGCAACTGCCGTTCAGTCCTTCCTTGTGCACCATGATAGTTATGAGCTCTTTGAAGAGTGATTATGAGATTGTTGATATTTTGTTGTCGCTGATACCCTCAATAAACTGTGATACCCTCAGTAAGTCCTGATACCCTCAGTCAGTCCTGAACATGAGTTTGTGTGAGTCAGATGATCAAGTGGCACACGATATAAAGATAGAACTATCTCACCATTGATAGAACTACTTGGTTGATTGTTAGGAAACAGGAGGACAATGCATTTTGGGGCTGTTTTTCAGGCTCTCATTTTGTGCTTCACTTGGGTGTCTAAATGACAAGAGACTAAATCTCTTGTCATTTGGCCCTGAGGGTTAAGAATGACTACACCTTAGACCAAGTCTATTGCTATTTAGATAATATATTCACACCTTAGACCTACAGTAGCCACACATTAGACCTTTAGGTCTTAAGGCTTTAACTTTAGAAGAATAAGCTTACTTTTGAACTCTCTGACCTTAAGCCAAGATGAAGCAAAGCCATTCTATGGACCCTAACAGAGAAGCCATTGTACATGGAGGGAAATCTGTCATGTGCCAGGAGATGTCTTCGATGGATGTCACAAATCTTACTCAAAATGACCTACAAAGTGAAGTGCTTGTCTAGTATAGGGTAAAAATCCTTAAAATAGCTGACCAGTGGTGGCGCATGCCTTTAATCCCAGCACTCAGGAGGCAGAGGCAGGCAGATATCTGTGAGTTTGAGGCTAGCCTAGTCTTCAAAGAGTTCCAGGACAGTCCCCAAAAACTACAGAGAAACCCTGTCTCAAAAACCAAAAAAATCCTTAAAACAAATTTATATAGCTAAAATATAAGACTCATGACTCATACTTTTGGAATTTGTATGATTTTTTCACTGTTCTCTGAAGCTACATCTGTGGAGAAAACCAAGACCACCCTGATTAAAAAAATCTCTGTTGGTAACATGGTCCTTTTTTAATGACTGCTCATATGATTGTTTCATCATCTTTCTAGCGTAAGATTTCCTGGCTTTTTCTGCTGTTTTACTGAGTTAATTTTCCTAAGGACACAATGTCTACTCTGTACACAACTTGACAATTCTTTTTTCTTTGAGGAGTTCCCCCTAATTTATCTCCCTAGCTGAGTGTTCTGCTTCACTGATGATTTCCCCTGTGTGTAGCAAGTCATGTAGATTCCTTTTTGGATGATTCACTTCTTCTTTCATATTTAAAAACCATAAATACATTCTTTTATGAAAAAATTATTTCCAATAAAAATCTATAACATGATGTTTCACTTGCTTTATTTCTACGTTTTGAATCTGTGTTTTCAACTGTGTCAATTCTTATATCATTAAATATTTCTTATTACTTCTCTCCTGATACTTCATCAACATTCATACTTCCCTCCCACATTCTCCCTCTGCTAGCCAGGGTTCATTTATTTATGGATTTTCCTCCATCTCTACCCTTAATTCTCTATTGCATTGTTAGATCATCTTACATAAGCTATTGCTTTCTTGAGTTTTAAAAATTTAAGGAATTGCATGACCATTTTCTATTTCATGGCCAAATGTTTCTGGTGAAAGTTATTTCTCTATTTGTGTTGTTTCCATTTTCTCATAGTACTATTCAATATCTGTTGCCTTTCTTTTATTATTTCTCATATTTGAGTCTATACCCATGCTGCACTGAAAGCACTGATTTCATATGAGTTCTCATTTTTGAAACAGGTAAATATTTCCCACATTGACTTTTCAGGGATAATCGCATTGTGGGGCAGTGATGAGCATATTCTAGATGAGCTGGAATTTTTCTCATCAAGGATGACTTTTCTTTCTTTCTTTGTGTGTGTGTGTGTGTGTGTGTGTGTGTTTGTATTCATGTTGCATCTGTATACATGTGAGCAACAGTGTTTAAATAAAGTTAAAGTAGACTGGAAGTTGATGTGTTCTCCACAATTGCAAGTCATTTCACCGTCCCAGTCCCCACCTATAAATAATAGTATTCAAAGAGGCTTTCTCATTTCTGCTTGTGAGAGTTGTAGCCAGTCTTGTTAAATCCTACTGCTTTCTCACTTATCCTGCTCTTATCTTGGGAAAAAGGGGTTTAACTTATGCACCTGTGCATGTGACCTTCAGTATCAGGTGATGGATTATGTTGTCTGCTGAGTGCTAGCCTTCCTCCCTGTGCCATGACTTCAGATATAATTTTGTTTGTTTTTCATGTTTTGGGCACTAATTTCACAGGAATAGTTAGTTTGGGATTTTAGGTAGACCCTGGTTTCATTGAGAAGCAAGGCTGTATTTTTGTGCATTACTTTCAAGATGCCATCCTTAAATGATGTGAGACTTAATTACTTGGAGTGTTGATTTAAAAATAGAGGTTCCCAGAGCCCTTTCCAAGATCTATTAAAGCACAGATTTCTTGGTTGGTTTTCAAGACTCAAAATTTGAAACATATACCCATTATGATTTTCACATACATAGAAGCTGACAAGTTAAAAAAAACGTTGCCCCATATCTATGGCCAAAAAAAGTGTTATATATTAAGGTGTTTCATGACTTATTTGCTTATTGTCTTGTGTTTACATTTTGTAGGTCTATATAGAAGTAAATTTTTACATGTGATCTTTTTCTTTCCAATTTTCTGAATATGCATATGTTCACAGAAGTGTTAGTTCACTTTGGGGGTATCAGCCCAAATATGCACATTTCTATCCTCCCTATTATCTGAAATTCAGGAAGCTTTTCTATCTTGTGATTTGCTTCAAACCCCAGCAGATGACGACTTGAGGTATTAATACTGGTAGTTATTGAAGCTTTGTAATACACCCATATATGCCCCTTAAGGAACTTGTGAGATTGACTCAGTAGGTATAGCACATCTTTTTCTCCCATGCTAGCCTCTGGTAGCCAGCTTGCTGGAGCTGTGAAACAGGAACAGCTTCATTAAGAGTGGAAGGAGGACATGGAATTGTCTTTTATCAGCCTTCCTACCTTTCCAAATATGACAGCAAAGACAGGACATTTCAAAAGTAAAGAGGGTTGCATTTTGCGTGTTAGATGTCTTGATTTTTTGTCACGCTCAGTTTCCTGTGAGCTAATGCCTTTCATGCTGCTTAGAGGTTGACTTCAAAATGGCAACTAATTAAAAGAAGAAAATTTAGTATCGTTTGAACTTGAGTACTTCTTTGGAGATGAGAGAGGAAGATGCCCTAGATTTATTTTAAAGTGATTTACTTTCAAATCTGTGGCCAAATTGAGTATCATAGAGGGTTACTACTAAATACAGCTCACAGATGTCTCTCTGTGAAGGTATCTTAATCTTTTCTAGATCTAGCAATCAAAGTGGCTTATTTGTCCTTGTCCTGAGGATGTTTTCCACATATTCATGAATATGATCTGAATATTAAGATATTTAAAAGCATTTGGGGGAATATGTACAGGTTATTGCTGATTTAGAATCATTTAGTTACCTCCCTCCAAATGGTGACACGATTTATTTGTTTTTGGCTCACTCTATTTTCATTATGCATAGGTAATAAATATGTGGCTAAATCTCTAACTTGGCTGAAGTGTGCTTGTGTGGAACAGTGCACACAGTATCCTCCAAATGATACAGATGGGAGAGTATCTCCTACCAGTGATGTTGTAGAAGGTTTATGTTATGTATCCTGCCTGGTTTAAGGAAGCACTTGAACTTGACTTACTTACTTTGCTAGATTAAAACATAGAATTTTATATGTAGAATTACAGGGTTGCCATTTCATATATGTATCAGCTATGTATAGTTTTTGCTAGTAGCCATGAATAGATTTTGCTACTAGCATTCAAAGAACAGTAGTGATGACAATTGTGTAGCGCACAAATCACAAAAATCGGGTAAGCAAAGATGATTGCCATTTAGAATATCAGTTATGTCCTGAGAACCAAGTTAGGCATTTTCATATTTAGTTTTACTCCATTCTTGAAACATTTATTTGCTATAATTTATGTCTCAGTGGTGTCAAAGTCTGACCAGGGGGAGTTTAGTTGTCAGAGGTCATTTAGATTTCAAGTCATATAATTGGAGTCAGTTGGCAGGCCCAGCTACAAGGATACCTCACAAACACCACTGTCTCTTTACCGCCTTTCTGCTTCCTTGCAAGGATATCTTGAACAAAGCTGAAAATGTGTTAGGATGTATCTAATTATTTGCAGTCGTTGGCATTTTGGCCATCTTTGTTTATTCCTTTGAAAAGAATAGTAGTGTGCATAATCAGTACATGGACATTCTAGAAAATGAAGTATATCTGTAATTCTTATGCTGGTAGTGGAAATAATCTGATCTTTTTTTTTTTTTTCAGAAAGACCTCTGGGGGACTGTGCCCTAGAGCAGTTTCTACACTGAATCTATTTCACTGCTGTGGAGTGGCTATGACATATTATCTTTTAAAAATAGCGAGTAAGTTAGAAATAACACATGGAATAGGCCTAGAACTGCATTGGGCTTGGAGTAGTGTAGATGTTGGTGTCTGTTGGGACCAACTGATGCTTCCAGGTTCTTGGAAAAAATATTGAATGGAAACAGGAACAGTAGCTGAAGCAGGAAACTGCTTAAGGAAGAAAACACTTCCAAAGAAGGAAGTGGGTCAGAACTGGAAGAGAGCTGGGAAGATTGATAGCAAATGCCTCGGTGTTGTGGGCTTTTCCATGCATGCTTCATGCTTTCTCGGCAGTTCAGGCTTCCTTTTTTTCCTTTTGCTAACAGCTAGTTTCTTTAATAGACTCTCTGCCTCCCTCCCTCATTCCCTCCCTCCTTCTCCTTCCCTTCTTCTCCCTCCCTCCCTCCCTCCCTCCCCCTCCTCTCTCTGTATGTATGTATGTATGTATGTATGTATGTATGTATGTATGTGTTCACTTGTGTGTGTGGTGGTTTGAAAGAAATTGGCCCCCATAGGGAGTAGCACTATTAGGAAGTATGGATTTGTTAGAGTAGGCATGGCTTTGCTGGAGGAAGTACAGCACTGTGGGGGGTGGGATTTGAGGTATTCTTTGCTTAAGCTATGCTTAGTGTCACAGTTCTCTTCCTATTGCGTGTGCATCAAGATGTAGAGCTCTCAGCTTCTCCTCCAGCACCATGCCTTCCTTCATGCCACCATGTTTCCTGTCATGATGATAATGAAGTGAGAGTTGCTATGGTCATGATGTTTCTTCACAGCAATTGAAATCCTAACTAAAACAGTTGTCTTATGGAGTCCAGGGGGACAGCCTTGGGTGTTGGTTCCTCAGCACTCTCCAGTATTTATTTTCTTCAGATAGTCTCTCACTAGCTTGGAACCTGCCAAGAAGGTTAAGTAGGCTGGCTAGGCAGTGAGTCATAGGTAATCTATGTGTCCTCACTTCCCCAGTGATGAGATTACAAGTCCTTGCTATCACAACTGGCTTCTCTCTCTTAACAGGTGTCTTAGGGTCTTTATTGATGTGAAGGGACACATGAACACAGCAACTTTTTTTAAAATTTTATTTTGATTTTTAATTCATTTTACATAACAACCACAATCCCCCTCCCTCCCCTCCTCTTGCTGTTCCCATCTGCACCCTACCCACATCCATTCTCCAGAGAGGGTAGACCTCCCATAGGAAGTCAACAAGGTCTGGCATGTAAAGTTGAGGCAGGATCATGCTCCCCATCCTCCCTGCTTCAAGGCTGAGCAAGGCATCCCACCATAGGGATGGTACACTTACAGTTTCAGAAGGTCAGCCCATTATCATCATGATGTGGAGCATGGAAAAGGGCAGGTAGATGTGGTGTTGAGTAGTAACTGGGGTCCTACATCTTGCAGGCAACAGTAAGTTGACTGAGACACTGGTTGGTGTCCTGAGCACAGGAACTCTCAAAGTCCACCTCCACAGTGACACACTTCCTCCAGCAAGGCAATATCCACTTCAACAAAGCCACACCATTTAATATTTCTATTCCCAATCAGATTATGGGGGCCAACTACATTCAAGATACCACAACAGGATTTCTAGGGGGACAACGTGAGGTCCTTGATGCTTGCATAAGAACTCCAAGTGATCCATGACACCCTGTGTTAATGTTAATTTAGACATCATTCTGTGCATTACTCTCTTGCTGCTACAGCAGAAGATCAAAAATTGGGTGAGACTGTTATAACCAAAATGTATGCTGTTCATTTTTCAGGAACTGTGTTGTTATAGTCAATATGGAAGATTGCTGAACTTCAATGTCAATGTTTATTTTTATATATGAAATAT
The DNA here is from genome assembly GCF_017639785.1 of Mesocricetus auratus. Lineage (NCBI taxonomy): Eukaryota > Metazoa > Chordata > Mammalia > Rodentia > Cricetidae > Mesocricetus > Mesocricetus auratus. Next base: position 46,945,495 of record NW_024429266.1, read on the forward strand.
ATTTTCAGCTAAGCATACCTATTGGATACAGTAATGGCAAATTTAAGAGCTCTTTATTTGTACATTAAATGAGTCAAGCAGTCAACAAAGCAATTTAGTTGTTTTCTGGAAGCATTCAGGTATCTTTATGATAATGGTGAATCTGTGCAGCTTCATAAAGAGATACATTTCATTAAAGGTTACCATATTATATAAGCATTCAAGTAATCTTAATTTAAAAAGAACAGATGATTTGGCCAAGATTATCAAGACTTTGTCACATTGACTCATCCTATTCATTTTTACCTTGAAAAGTTTTGATGTTAAGAAAAGTCACAAATGATAGGTTACTCCTATGACTTTGAAAATCTATCCAGTGAAGTACATTTTATTACTGCAACATTATATGTGTCACACTTCCTAGAATGAAAGGTTCTTAGAATTCTCTAATACCCAGGGCATAATGAAATCCTTTCACTTGTCTCAAGATGGGAAATAGCTGCCTAAACACAACTCAGTAATGTCCTTTTAGTTTCACAGTTAGTATGCAAGTCCCTTACTGCTGTTGTGGGATCTGACTCTGTGACCCCGTTCTTATGTGCCCATGGTCTGTACAGAGTTAGGTCATGTTCTCCATAATGTTCTGCATCTTGCATAATGTTTTTCTTCTTCCTCTTTGTTTATTGGTTTCTCACAAATGAAGGTGAACTTCAGAGTTGAGGTTTGTAGATCTTCAATATCTTACAATAGTGTTTTTACCCACCTAGAATTATCAGTGTGGATACTATGCGTCTAATGAGGTCACCATATTTACTTCTCATACTTGTTCTTCATGCTGAATGAAGTTGAGTAGTTTCATATACTGACAGGCTTCCATGAATAATCATCATCTGATATCATTACTTCCTTAGCAGATATTAGTTAGATGGTGGTAGTGGGAGCGCATTCATGTCCCTAATCTTTGCACTTATGACATGGAAGCAGGAAGATGAAAAAGGGTTGAGGTTGGCTTGTGTGAGATGGGAGGATGGGGGAGGGGAGAAGGAAGAGGTTGACTGAGATTTATTTAGGTATAAGTGAAGTTCAATTGAGTGAGCAGATTTGTAGCATATAATATGAAAAGTTTGGATGTGGTACACCAGTTAAACATCACATTGAAGCCTCTAGCACACCCATACTCCTAAAATTCCCTCTATCCCTGCTTCTAGACAACCATTACCATGCTTTTGTCATCTTGGATTAATTCATGGATTTTCTGTTCTCCTTTAAGCAGTAAAGAGAGTTTTTCACAAAATGTTAGAAAACAGGTTTTACTCAGTGTAACTTTAATGTGAGTTTTTCTGTTTTGTCATGTGTGAAACCCTTTTCTGTGAGGTGAGTGGCATGTGATCGATTCAGCAAACAGAAACTGCCTGTGTCTCAGGCTGCCCAGCAGTTATGAAAAGTTATTTAAGGTGCTTCCTCATACGACTTTTATAGATTGCTAGGGTCTGAGTGATCCTAACTAGATAGGGATTTATTAATTTCCCATGTTACTTTGACTAATGCTTTATAGTATAATGTACAACATAATTTATGACATCATCCCCAACACTTTCATCTATTGTATAAACCATATGGAAAGCAAACTCTGATTTTTCCCGTGTTCTCAGACTTAAATTCATCTTTAGCTAACTGTGTAGATCAGGATGTAATGTATTGCTTTCTCTTAGCAAACAAATGAATTATGGACTAAGGATTTCTGACCCAGCAGGACCAATGACAATTGACCTAAGTTACTACCAGGGAAATGTAATCGAGGGGATATCTCATAAGTCAGACATGATCTTTTTGCCAAGTACTCTCTTGATACATGGTTCTTGAACTTGTGAGCTTTCTTCAAATGCAGGGCCCCCATCTCTCCTTTTCTCCTCTCTATCCCTCATCCCTCTCTCCCTTTTCCTTCTCCCCTATTTCCTCCCTCCCTTTTCTTCTTTATATAAGGCCACCCTGTCCTTGCAGAGGGATAATGCCCCCATGTTATCTTAGGCTTAATGGTCCACTGAAGATTTTGTCTACATGGCATCAGCACCTTCAGCCCACATCTAGCAAGAAAACAGCTTTCCTTTGTAGCTGGCAGTGGGAATGTAGCTGTGCCAGCATCTTGATTTTTACCATTTATATTGCAAGCCATTCAGCCCATGCTAATTTGCTACAACGCACTGAGACAATATTCCTTGTCATATGTCTGGTGACCTTTAGAATTCTAGGCTTGATAGTCTTTGTGAAGAATTGGTTGGGGGTGAGCCCCAGATTGGAATCTCTTATGTCCTAAGAAGTTAGAGGGAGGAAATCTCTATGACCCAGACCTTTGTGGTGGAGATTCGGTTCACTCAGCTCACAGTTACAGTTTGGTTTTAGTCCTGCAAGTAGTCCTTTTCTGCTAGCACCCAGCGTTTTTGTTGTTTTACAAGCGTGCTTTACATGTTTAATTCAGCGTTGTAGTTATTTTAGTTGGGGAGGGTGGGCTTTCTTGATGCAGGGACTGTTCGTGCTGGAAGTCTGGGAGCTATTCACAATCCCTTCTCCAAAGTGTTTCCCCCCTTGAAGGCAGGCCACAGGTGTCCTACTTCAGAGCTTCCCTGTTGGTCCTCTGGAGCCTGGGGATCAAAAGCCAGAACTTTTGAGACACCTTATCTAGGAAGAGAGAGGTTTTAAATACTAATGACTTCCATCACGGGCTCCGTAGAGATTGCTTTTCTAAGCAATTCATTATCTGCCATTCATAGTGTGTTTCCTGAGAGGGAAGAATTTGGCAGGCAAGGTGCACTTGAGTATGTGGCTATTGAAACCGATCATGCTCAATAGACTGCCTCATGATTATCGGGTGAATGGCTCTTAAAGCTTTCAGTAGTTTTCTTTGTGTGTGTGTGTGTGTGTGTGTGTGTGTGTGTGTGTGTGTGTGTGTGTGTGTGTTTTATATGCTAAGATGCCTGCAGCACCCTCCACCCACCTTTCACCTTCCCATAGATAGATAGGTTCTTAGCTATTTACTGTGACCTTTGTGTCTAAATCTGGCCGGAAGAAACTTAGAAATGAAAAAAGGAAGTGAGGCGGAAAGTGGGAGGAGCAGGGCAGCTGCATGATGGTTTCTCTTGCTCCAGTTGGAAACTCCATAAAAGAGGGGAACTTGGTTCCTTCTTGCATTCAACCAACCTTGAACTAAAGCTTAGTAGTGCTACAAACTGCAGTTAAACATTTCCCCCCCAGATAGTATTGGTTTGCAATGACTTTGTACAGGAGTCATTGTGGTTGACTCACAGATAATACATTTTTTTAAAAAATATATTTTCTCAAAGAATGCCAAGAAAAGCCACTAATATGCTTGAGAGTAGAGAGGATAAAGCCTATAAGTACTTAAACAGAATAATAATGTTTACATTTTTGTCTGTAAGTGGCAAAAACCAAATGGCTACGTTTAATATAGCAAGAATGCAGAAGAAATATTAGCGACTAGCTGGGATTGGGGAATTGATATGAATGAATAGGCAGCTTCTTTTAAAAAGTTTGTTACCACTGGGAAGTCACACAATTAGCACTGCTACAGTTAAAATGTGTATGTACTCATGGAATTTGGGATGGAAACATAAATTTAAAGATTGTGTTTTATGATGGGCATCAGACCACTGCCTTAATCTGGAACTTATTTCATTGATGCAGGTCTTTGAAAAAATTGTTGCTGTAGCAACAATGTACACTTTCTAAAAATAATACATAGTATAATCTTTTGCTTCTTTTACTCCTTTGTGAATATATAAGATTATTTCAAGTATTTTGCTTTTCAAATGAATTGTTTTACAAATTAAACTCCTAGGTAGAATTGTTCTATCTTATGAAAAAATTTGCTACATTGCCTTTTATTCTTACCCTATAAATGATTTATGCTGGCTATCCTTGTCTTTTTAGAGTTTATTATTTCCCTACTAAGGAAGCTTATTATTTTTTAGTATTTTGTAGTGTATAGTGCTAGAGTGCTCAAATAGATTTTAATCTCTATTCAGAAAAGTTTTATTTGTTATGTCCTTCTGAGTTGAGGTAATCAAAGCTGAAGGCAGAAGTTAGCGAAAGCCTTTGATAATTTCAGTATAATGTTCTTTATACTTCTTATATTGTGTCCTCAATATCAGTTTAAATTTTATTTATCTATCCTTGAACCACTCTTGTGCACAACAAGCTTTTTTTTTCTTTTCTCTTTTTCTTTCTTTTGGCCTGGAGCTTATGCATCTAATGCTAAAACATGAGCTGAGCAATAATTAAGTCATTCCTTACAATGTACAATATTATGTGCTTAGACTGTTTAGCTTCAGATAATGATGGGAACTCTTTAAAGATGTTGGTTCCTATTCTTACAAGCCTGATGACAAATCTATGCCACACTGGGAGCCCGGTGTTCAGGACTGAACAGTTTCATTCTGGGGAAATGAGGTTAGTCTGAAGCTCACAGACTGAGCCCTGGGCTCCTGTGTTGTACATCAGTGTGCCACTCACTCTTACTGGGTCTTATTCTTTACACCAGGGTCTGATTAGACTGATCTGAATGGAATTCCTAACTTCCCAGACTGTAAACTGCAGTCATAAGCTCGTTTTCCCCAATCATGTTGGTGATCCATATTCAATTGCTTTCTACCATTCCTGTCTTTCCAGTCTTGAGGAATAATGCATTTTATCCTTCTAAAAGATTGACTTGCTAATTTTTACAAATGAGTGAGAACATGTTATTTCTGTTTGTCTTTCTGCATCTGACTTGTTTAATCAAATCATCTCTATTGCATACATATTAATGGTAATGACAGGATTTCTTCTATGTGGATTGCTATTCCATTATGTACACATGACATATTTTTTTCATCCACTGATGAACATCTAGTTGATTTCATGTTTTGGATATTGTCGGTAGAGCTGCAATAAAACAGGCTGTTATTAATTTTGTGATCTAATGATTTCATCATTTTTTGATGTATGCCCAGTTAATAGAGTTGTTTAATCATACAGCATTTTTTCCAGATTTTTGAAGACTCTCCACCTGGCTTTCTATAATGGTTATACTAACCCTCCAGTCAAGAGTATATATGTTGACTTTTATGCACCTCCTTACTGTCACTGTGATTTTTAAAAAGGTTTTCGTTGATAGTTGATAGCTATTTTGAGATAGACAATATCTAACTATAACTTTGATTTTGAAGTATGTTTGTTAGTAATGTATATGTTTTCTTTGGGACATGTCGGTTTAGTTCTTTAACCCATTTAAAATTGGATTATGGTGTTTTTTTTGGTGTTCAGCTTTGTGAGGGAAGTCCTTGTACAATCTGGACACTAATACCTTGTTAGGTAGATAATTTGCAAATATTTTCAAATATTCAACTTTGGATTCCTATGTCTTTGGGGTCTTATCTAATGTACCATTGCCTGTACTGATTTCATAGTTTTGCTACTGGGAACAGAGCTTCAATAAAAAAAATTTGCTATTACTTCAGTGATTTAATGATTTCCTGTATTCATATGGTAGTTTCATAGATTCACACTTTATCTTTGGGTCTTTGATCAATTTTTAGTTGACTTTGGTATATAGTATGAAGAAGGATTTTAATTTCATTCTTCTCCATATGTAAACTCAATTTTGCCAGCACCACTTATTGAAAAGCCTTTCTTGGTGCCCTTGTGAAAAATCAGTTGAGTACATGAACTGATTTCATCCTTGTGTTTATAGTTTGTTCCATAATCAGTTTGTGTATTTTTTGTGTCAGTGCCATGCTTTTATGGTTACTATAATTTTGTAATATATTTCATTGTCACCAGATACTGTCATACCTCTGATGCTAGTCTCTGGTTTCTTTTCTCAGATTACATTGGAGATTGTCTGTTCTGGATCTTTTGTGTTTTACCTGTCGTATTGAATCTACAGATCATTTTGGATAGTATCTTCATTTATAAATGCTTCTGATCCATGAACCTGGGGTATCTTTTTTTGTGCCCTCTACAACATTTTTCATCAGTATAGATATTTCATTTCTATGGATATGTTTGCTCCTACACATTTGGTAGATGTTGTGAATGGACTTGCTTTCTAAAATGGTACTGTGTTTTATATTTTGAGCTTTGTTTGGAAGCTTCATTCAATAAAACATTTAAGTATTCATATATATATGATTATATATATATAATCACTCCACCTACAAATATGGATAATTTAAATTTATCCTTTAAAATTGAGATGCGTTTTTTTTCTCTTGGCTATTATTTTGACTGAGATTTGCAGCATTATATCAAATAAGAGGGCTGAAAATGGATTTTTTGTCTTGTGCCCAAGCTTAGAGGAAACCCTATCAGATTATCCCCAGGCAATCTAATACTTGTCATAGATCTATTTTAAGTACAGTATTAAGAGTTTTGAGAGTCTTCATTCTATACCTAATTTGCTGGAAGTATTTTTTTAAGTAATGAAGGATTATTGAATATCATTGCATGCTTTTATTTATCTACTCAAATGAATTTACATGTTTGTCTTTGACTCTGTGTATGTGCTGTGTCACATATATTGGTTTCCATATGCTAAGCCATTCTGCCATTCCTGGGATGAATCCCGTCGGTTTATACAGTGATAACATTTTTCATGGGCTATTTAGTTTGCTAGTATTATATGGAGAATCTTTGTACTTGTGTTCATTCTGATATAGATCTGTATTTTTTTGTTATACTTTGTTTGCTTTTGATACATGGCTTACTATTGACAGAGTTCCTACTATTAAGGACTTTTGAAGTAGTTTTGAAGAATTGGAATTTTTTTCATGATGAAAACTGTATTACAAGCACATTACCAATACCAATAATGAGAATATGAATCTAGCTTTATATTCTTTTTCTGCCAAGAACTTGTAAAAGTATCTAAAAGAAACTCAATCAGGAGATCTAAGAAATTTTGTCAGATAAAAATTTCCAAATTTTACCAAATGTTGATGTAACAATTGAAGAGCAAAACTTTTCATCAGGATACTTTTAATAATTAAGTCATATGGTAATACTCCAAGGGCAACATTAAGTTTAATGCAACATCAGTGTTGGAAGCAACAACAAGCTATTCTATATAGATGATACTGGGGCCTCTGCTTCCACTCTTTAAAAAAGCGGGAAAATTTTCAAAGGGGAAGAGATACAGAACTCTTCTTAAATAGTGTAGGTGGATTTTCCATTCATGGGGAAAATGAGGTAGGGTCTATAAAGATGAGAAATGACTTTTTGCAACAAGATCTTCCAGGTCATTACACTGGTCTTGGATTTGGTCAATCATTGTGGGAGATCTCCAGCTGGAACCATTCATGTTCTTCTTCTTCCAGCCTTTCTTGGAAACAGCGTTCAATATATTCTTCTTTGCACAATTCCTTCTATTTGTTGAATTCTTCTTCATTTTTCATCCACATGCACTCTGCAAATAGATTATCATCTTGAAGAGAATGACTGTTAATAATAATCACATCTTCATTGATGATGCTTGGGCTAGTACTGCTGCCTGGCAGAATTAGTTTTTAAAAATACAAAAGTTCATGCACATGTGGTCAATCTCAGATGTAGAACTCATTTATACATTCTCAGTGCTTTCTATGCTTGAGTAAGGAAAAGTATGTCTAACTTGGGATCAAATGGCAAGAGGCTATGAAAAATGGCCAGTCCAGAAGTAAAATCTGTAGATTTTGTGTAGTCATATATACAATTTTTATAACTAAACTTAAAATTTTGGATCATTTAAGGAGAAATGTAGAAAGAGGCAGGGAGAGAAACAACATAAGACAGCCTTTATATTACCACAGAAGAGAAAACATTAGTGTTCAGAGAAGTGAGTGTTCAGATTATCTACGTAGGCTTTTTTATTTGTGTTCCTTAACAAGTTATGAATACTATCCTTCTGTTAGATGAATAAATAGTGGGCAAGTAATCTCTCCTATTTTGAAAATTACATCTTTCCTGTGCTAATGGTTTCTGTTGAATGGACACTTCTCCATTTGAGGCAGTCACGTTTGCCTTCTTTAACTTTGGTTTTATGTGTTTTGAAGGATGATCTTTAAAAATCATTGCTGCATAATTTTCCAAATTTTTTGTGGTCTTCTAGTTTGGGAAGAAAATGAGGACAAGTAGGAACAAAGAACATTGTGGATTTAGAGAATGTTCAGGAGTTGCTTGAAGATAATGTTTATTAGATTTGAGAAGCCAGTTATACTCCAGGAAGAGTGCATAGCTGGGCATGAAAAACTACAGGACAGCCAAAGGGAAGAAACAAGGGAATTTAATGGTTGAAAACTAGTTAACAATATACATGAACACATTACAGCATTAGGTTGCATACCTATGTGGTGAAGTTGTTTCTCAGAAGCAAGGGCAAAATGCAGTTTTTTATTTTAAGACAAGCAAAATAAGAATGTTTATACAAATTTTAATCATCTTAAACATGTTTCTCAGGGTCAAATATGTTTCCCAAAATAATTTGTAATCTAGACTTACAAATGCAAATTAATAGAAAGAACTTGGGTCAATGAAAAATGGTCAGAAGAGGGCTAACAAGATAGCTCAGTGGGAAAGGGTACTCAGGACCTGAGTTTAATCACCTGATCCTACGATGGAGAGAAAGAGCTGACTCCCACAAGAGAAGTTCTCTCTCCCTCTCCCTCTCCATCCCTCTCCCTCTCCATCCCTCTCCCTCTCCATCCCTCTCCCTCTCCATCCCTCTCTCTCTCTCTCTCTCTCTCTCTCTCTCTCTCTCTCTCTCTCTCTCTCTCTCACACACACACACACACACACACATACACACTACCTACTACTACTACTAACCACAGGTATAAATATTGTAGTACACTTCACTTAAAAGTATTAAATGAGATCAACCCCAAAATGCTTCTTTTACTTATAAAAGACACCATTGGAACTTGAGGTTACAGAAAAATTTGACGTAGAGGGATTGAGAAAGCTGAGAAAGTGGAAAGAAAGTTTGTGTGAACTCTTAAAACACTTCAAAATGTAATTCTAAAATAAGAAAATGAGAGTTATGTATTGCATACTGATGAAGGACTCAGGTCTCTGAAGTTACAATGCTAAGTACATAGATACCTAATAATAGCTTTAAAATATAGAAAGCAAAAATGACAGCATAAAGAAAATAAGCCTTCACTATCTTACTGGGAGACTAATTAATACAAATTGTCTCTTTAATTGTCAAATTAAGCAGATGATATATCTGACTATAAAAGATTGGAATGTCACAATTAGGAGCATTGATCCAGTAGACACAAAGAACACTATAGCAGCTATGGGAGAATTATATGCACTTCTTATGCAAACAGGAAGCATTTACATAAATGGACCATTTAGGAGGCCATTGGCCTTTTCCATCAATGCACTTTAGAGACCAGAGATTATGAACACCACATTCTCTTACCACAATGCACTTAAGACAAGAAGCCAACATAAAGATAACTTAAAGCTCCCATGGCAGAATATGATGCTTATTATCCTTCAGTAGCCATTCTCTGCTTTATCTTTCTGGTCTGGCACTTGCTAAAGTATGAGTATAAATGTGATTATTCTGTTTTCTGTGAACTTTAGGAATGGAAGTATGTGATGAGCTTCCTCATGAAATGTCTTACAGAAGAAATGGCTCTTAATTCATTGTTTTTCATAGACCCCACCCACATCCCATGATGCATATATACTATTGGAAAGTCATCTCTCCTTGCAAGGGGGGCATTAGCATCCTAGTATTGAAGGAAGTTCATCTCACTTCTAGTATGGCTGCCTCATTACTACTTTATATTACCATTACTGTTACAGATCTGCATGCACATGAAAATTAAAAATATACAGGACTGGGTATGGTGGTACATGCCTTTCATCCAAGAACTCTGGAGGTGCAGGGGTGGGTAGATCTGAATTCGAGGCCGGACTGGTCTACAAAGTGACTTCCAGGTCAGCCAGGTCTTTGTTGTGAGACCCTGTCTGAAAAAACAAATGAAACAAAATAACATAAATACACTTTTGGACATTTTGGGAGTTAAAGAAAAGTGTTGAGGTTTAGACTATCTACAGAACTGAGGGGTAATATGCATTTTACTACTTGTGTGTTTTTGTGGGTGCATGCTTTATGGGTTGCTGTTAACATATTGCTAAGGTGGGCATGCGTAATCTTAAATGCTTCAGTAGTACATGAAAAAAAAAGCCCGTGGTTTAATCAACTAAACTTTTATAGAAAGAAAACCAGAGAAAGTTGAAGGAGAGAAGTGAGGGTGAGTAGGGAGCAAAAGCCAAGAAGGATCAATAAACACAAAAGAATCACTTTAAACACAGTTGAAAGCTAAACAGGCTAAATGGAGGCAAGACAATGAGGAAATGTGGAAATTTAGGAAGAAGAGTTTGTTAAGTAGCTGTGCCAGAGTTAATGATAACAAACCAGTTGAATAACTCCATGTAGAAAAATTGAAAACCTAGGCTTGAATAGAGTGAAATTTGAATTTGCTTTCAGAGGCTGGGAGAAGCTTGGGTCAAGGACTCAGGATTAGATTAGGGAATCAGAAGACTCCACACACCCTTCCAAGGTGTACCCACCCTTCCAAGACCATGTTCCTCTCAGTGAGCCTTCCTAGGTCATGGATCATTTTGCTTTATCCTATTGGTTGTGATGTTTATGGTAACTACTGACAATTTGATTGAGGTGTTAATACCCGTGAAGCCTGAGACTAATTGTAAATTGTTGATTGGTTACTCTTTCATAAAATTTGTTTCATGGGAGAGGCAACATGAACTTATGTAATCATTCTGTCCCTCTCTAAGCTACAGAGGTGTTTGTTAATATAGTGCTGTAGTCTACTATTTTACCCAGTAGTTTAACCTATTACAGTGATTTCTTTGAGTTGTCTGTTACCTGGCTAGTCAGCAGGGTCTGAACTAAGGGGACGAAGAGGCACCTGGGAAAATCTGTAGGAGAATCCTACTCTCAGGTTTATAGAGCAGAGTGTGACTTTAACGACAGCAAATTGAAAGATTGTGCTTTCCTTGGTATCTCCTTGACTTCCTTACCCAGATGTGACTTTGTACATTAAATTCAGTGGCCTTTAAACTTGTCCCCTCAGTTATTCACTCTTCACATGTTTTAATCTCATTGTGTACTTTTTCTGCTTGACCCTTGCATTCATTAGACTATGAAAGAGGAATGGGAAATTATTAAGGGAGAATGGAATTGAAGCGTCAGACTCAAGAAAATTAACTATGATCCTTGGTAATGGGTATATCACTGTAAAACACGGTTTTACTTCAAAGGACTAACTTATTCTTGAACCAAATGCTAGTGACTGTGGTGTAGCAGTAGAGCTACAGGTGAGCCCACATAATGTTCCAGTGTGCAAATATATTAATGAAGGTTTTAGAGAAGAAAAGCAAGTAAGAAGTGAAGGCATTATTTTCAAATACACTTGTGGAAGCAACAAGTAGATGAGGGATATGACAGATGGGAGAGAGCTCTGCTACAGGTTTCGATTGTTGCCTGGTTTCTTCTAAGCTTTTTGGTTGATGGGAGCTTGTGACCTCTTAATTAATTTAGACAGATTTTTACCCAATAGTCACAAAGATGTCATTCCATATGTGCAGACAGACGAGAATTACTATTAGAGACACTCAAAATAGCCTAAGATCATTTTGTTGTAGATGCAGATCATTCCATCTCTTGAAAATTAAATGGTTCTAATCAGTCAATCACACTTTTTTCTCTTTGAATTTATGTTCACAGGTATGTTAATATTTCTAGAGTCAGCAGGCCAAGCTAGGGAAAGTGCATATAGGGTTTTATGCAAATATATCTGTGCTGTCATTGTGTTTATATACACGCTTAAATTTCCCCATCTCCCTAGATTAAAAAAATCATAATTCCACACTGAGGCTGTATTCAATTCCACACCAAAGTCTATTTCCAACACACACACACACACACACACACACACACACACACACACCAGTTTCACTGTAGCTTTCTCCCTTTCTATACTTACAACTTCCTTGTGAAATAATGAAAAATATGGAAATCATTTTTTAATACATTACTTGATTAAACCTTGTAATGTTTTCCCATTTGTCTTACACACCATTCCGTTTGTACTCAAGCACCTGTGCTTGCTGGCCCCATATGCACACACCCCTCTTCCATTTGAGCTCCTGTGCCTCATGCTATGCATCTGCTGCATCCATACATTCTTAGCCTGAAGAACTTACAACACCAAATATCTTTTGCACGAGTTTTCTCTTGTTTCTGCTCATGTGCTGGCCTGCTGCAATTGGATTATCTATGCTGTTTCCTTGGCTGGAGTTCTGACAACTTCTCTGGAACCATTGCCACATGTGAATTGTCTCCTAAACTAGAAAAGGCTTTTAGTAACATGTTGGCCTGGATGCATCCAATCTTCTACTCAACTCCATGGATGTCGTCCTCAGTTTGGTTGGGATCTGTAGTAGTTAATCTTGTTTGCCAACTCTACTGAACTAAGATGTGTCTAGGTTATTACTAAAACCTCCCCTTCGGTATGTCTGTGAGCAGTTTTCAGACAGGATTAATTGGGGGGAAGTAAGAGACCTACCTGAACGTTGATAAAAAATCCGTTAGGCTTGAAACCTCTGGTATTCTCTCTCCGCATATTAGCCATTGTGATATGGACTACCATACTGTATCATGGCCTCCATACAAACTTACACTTAAAATTTTGAAATGCTGACCAAAATAAATCGTTCTTTATGTCAGGGCATCTAGCCATGGTGACAACAGCAATACTAATAACCTAGGCTCTCAAATTGGGGTACCTCTTCATATCACTTGGCCCCATCTGATCAGATACCACTGCTAGGTAACATGACTAATTAACTGGTCACTCACTAATTAATTACTCACATTACTAATTAATTACAAGTCAAACAGTTACATTACCTCTTACTCAAAGTCTGCTTCATGCTGGATCACTACTCTGTAAATGCCTTTCTCTACTGAACAGGTTCAGCCTTTGAACCAATGTGGGTGATTTTTGTCTCAGGTCTTTGAGTATTGAGTTGTTCAGGAAAGGAAGGAGAGAAGAAGGAATGAAAAATGGAAGAGGTGTGACCCTTGCTGAATAAGCTACTAGCAAACTCTGACTTTAGTAGAAAACAGAAAAACACAAGCAATCCATCAGACATATAGATGCAAAAATCCTAAATGAAATATTAGAGCTCAAACCAAAATGATATCTTAATAGGGCACAAATTACATTATGACCAAATTGGATTTATTCCAGAAATTCAGTGTTGATATGATATTAGCATTGGAATCAGTGTAATGCATCATATTCAAATGATAAATGACGAAATATTACAAACTTAGTAGATGCAGTAATAGTATTTGCAATGAACTCAATGTGTTTGCTTAATAAAGTCCAGAAAATTAAGAGTAGATGCCAAGGTACTTTGGAATCAGACTAGAATGCTGGCAACTGTACTTTTAGTCATCATCATATGGGAGGAGTTAATCAGTGTCACAAAAGTCATGACCTAGGACATTATTTTCTGAGTTTCTGCCATTTAAAATATATCTTAAATATTGTTTCACTAAAAAATAATATAAGCAGATAGATGCAGTGATGCATGCCTTTAATCTCAGCACTTGGGAGGCAAAGGCAGGTGAATTTCTGCGTTTGAGGACAGACTGGTCTACAAAGTAAGTTCTGAGCCAGCTGGGGCTACATACCCTGTCTCTAAAAAACCCTACCCAAATATAATAACAACAATGATAGTATAAGCAGGTAGGTAGTGAATTGAAGACAGACATAAATTCTTTGTTACTACATTGGATCTAGTCTTTTCTTAGTCTGGGCTGGCCTTAGGTGATACTCCTGACCAAAATATGGCACAAGTGATAGAACAGGATTCCCTAGGGAAAGTCACAGGACATCTTAAGAACTTGGCCCAGCTGGGCAGTGGTGGTGCATGTCTTTAATCCTAGCACTTGGGAGGCAGGCAGCCCAGTCTCTGAATTTGAGGCTAGCGTGGTCTATAGAGCACATCCAAGGATAGTCCAACCTATATATAAAAACCTGTCTCAAAAAAACCACAGAAAGGAAGGAAGGAAGGAATGAAGGAAGAAAAAACTTGACACATGCTCCGGGAACACTGATTCTAAAAACCCTGAGCCACACACTAAGAAGTCTCTCTTACGTAAGATTTTTCATGCTAAAGAAGCCAAAGAACAACCTGAATCTGGTTCCAACTTGGATGTCGAGGTGCCACACACAGATGTGAATGAGGCCACATCAGACCCATGTGAGGTGTTATCTCTCTAAGCTGAGGCCTACTGATTAAATTTTGTTATAAGACTATTGCTGACCTGAGCTCTGCCTAAATTGCTGACCTATATAACAATTAATTAAAAGGTAGTTGTTTTAAACCACTCATTGCAAAGTTTGTTTTATTGCTAGAGATAACCAGTATGTAAGTATAACAGACATCAAGTACAGAAGCCAGAGCATCTAGGTAAATATATAGTATTTCTTTTAAAATTTTATCATTTTTAAATTTATTGTTTTTAAACTTTATTACTTTATTCCTTTTCTTACTGTCTCTGTAGAATTCCATGTTTTTAAAAATTTTGCTTACTCGTCTGGGCTGGATTATATTTTATATTATTGAGGTAGATTTTAATAATTCAAAAATATAAATATATTTCCATTTAAATTCATTCCTCCCAAAGACTTCAACCTAGAGTTTAATAATATTTTTATTTAAAGTTGTATTCACAAGCCTTACAAACTAATTTGTTATTTCTAACTTGAGAAATTAATTATCTGTAGGATATACTACAGATGGATTTGTTGAGATAAATGTTTTTTGATTATGTGTAGAATCTTCATTGTGTTACCCTCTCTGTCAAATGATTTAACTGATTATGTTAACAAACTTTCTTTGACAATATGAAGTATTCAAGCAAAAATAATGCAAGATAAGTTTAGGGATTGGAAAGATGAATGTTTGTTTTAATTTCTTCTAAAATTCTTGCTATTTATTCATGGCTCACCTGGGATTATACACAGCAGGCTGGATTTAATCTTGAAGCAATATTTTTGTATTTATGGCCAAGTGTTGGGATTACAGTGTGTTCCACCATGCCTGGCTTACTTAAATTTTTTAAACATTTTTAGATTAATTGAACATAAGAATGACTTTCTGGGGGCACTACGAGGCTCATGATTACATGGAAATACTCCCGATTATCCCTGGAACAGAGCTCGTTTTAATAATTGCTCAGCTAAATCCTAGATGTGATCTGTGCAGTGTGGAATACAGAAACCCACATCTGAAATCCAAGGCTGTTGGACTGTAATGCCTTATGAGATATGTTTTGATTTGGGGCCCAAGATTTTTCTAATTTCATGATATATCACATGAGGAGGTTACTTTAGCACCAGGTGGTTACTGTTAGTATGATGAAGCACCATGACCACAACACAACTTTGAGGGGAAAGGGTTTTTTGATATATATATATATATATATATATATATATATATATATATATATATATATTTATGAGTCATAGTACATTACGGGCAGTCAAGGCTGGAGCTCAAACATGGCAGGAACCTGGAGGCAGGAGTGGATGTGGAGGCAGGAGTGGATGTGGAGGCCTTGGAAGAGTGCTACTTACTGGCTTATTCCCCATGCTTTGCTCAGCCAGCCTTCCTCTGGAATCAAGGATCACCAGCAGGTAGGCCCAGCAGCCCACAGTGGCCCACTCATAGAAGCTCTACAGCCTTTACTGCAGCCAAATCTTATGGAGGCATTTTCTCAATTGAGATTCCCTCCTCTCAGAGGATTCTACCTATTGGAAAGCTGACATAAAACTACCTAGCATAGGATACATAGGAAGAATTGGCCAATGTTTTAATGACTGAGTCATGTCTCTGCCCTGCCCTTTTTATTAAGTTTTTTTTGGGGTTAGGATTTTCTTGATCTTAAACATCTGATCTTGCTGCCGTAGTCTCCTAAGTGTTAAAATATTTTACTTTGTACTCATGGATGTCTTACTCTTGATTTTTCTCTAAATGTGTTAGGTAAGTTTGTCCTAAATTCTACTAAATGTAGGTAATATGATTTTATTTTTAAATTAATGCAACTATTTTTGTCAAAATATTTGAAAATATTATAAGACTTATTTTAACAATATCCCTAGTAAAAAAATCTCCCTAGTAGGCTTTTTGCTCTATAGAGTAAATATGTTTTACAAAGTAGTAAGTCAATTCCTATAGTTTCATAAATCCAAAAATTGAAAATTAGAAGTGTAATGTCCATCAAAAGATCCCCCTAGTACATAATATGACACAATTTTTAAACTCTCTTAATTATGCTTTGCATTCTCTTTGAATTTTCATTTAATTTTTACAGTCTTTTGCTGATTGCATAAGGACAGTTTAATTTATTAACTATGTGTAAAACTGTTTGCGTACTTGCAATTAAAAGCTTCAAAAGCTTAAGTTTCCTGATGATCCACTTCTCTGATACTTTGATTAAAGATTTCCAACTGATTTAAAAGAAAATGTTACCAATGTTTAGGTCAGTAATGGAGAAAAAATTCAAATACATAATTTGATGGACAAATTAGTTCCCCCATGATTCAATTACTATTGTTTGGGTTTATTATATTTAGCAGGAAGAGGAAGCCTGTCCTGTTTGTCCTGCTGGGGTGTATTTTTGTATTCACCATCAGCTTCATTAAGAATATTTTGTAGTTTAGATACCCTACCTTAGGAATTAGCACGCTGATGCTGCAAAGAACAAAATAATCAATATTTTAGGCTTTGTGGCCTATATGTTCCCTGTGGGGACTAACAATCTTTGCTGCTGCACTGTGACAGTAGCTCACCAGGCAATAGTAACCAATTCCCTTTGATGGCTATGTTTCTTGGGGCTACCATCCCAAAGACTACCACTGGTTGGGTCTTAAAGAAACAGAAGTTTCCTGTCACAGTGGAGGCTGTACTTCTTAAGTGAAAGTGTCGGTATACGTCATTGCTTTTGTGGCTGTGGAAGGAGAATCAGGTTCAGTCTCTGTCCTATGTTGTGATGGCTGCTGACAGCGTTGGGCATGTTTTGCCTTGTGAAGCATGAGTCCCATTTCTTCCTCTGATGTCACATGGTGTTCTCCTTGTTGACCTGCCTCTGCTTCTGTGCCTTCGTTCCCAGATTCCATCTTTAAAGGTTACCGTTTGATTAGATTGGGAACATCCTCATGCAAGATGGTGTCATCTAAATTTGATTACATATGGTGCATATGGGGATTAGGGTTTGGGTATATCTTCTTGATAGGTTCAATTCTATCTACTGCATTGCATTCCAATAAAATGTTTGTAAAATCAAATGAAAGGACAGTATGAGGACTGTGAGTTGCTGATGGTTGATCTTTCCTGTAAATGAAGTTGAAATTAAATTATACATTGTCAGAACTGCCTTCCCTCTTGATAGAATGTTACAGTTGATTTGAATATTATTATATATTATATATATATATACAAACAATCTGATAGTCTGTCTATGCATAAGTAACTTAATATATTGAGAGCAGTAATCACCAAAATTTATATTCACATTTTATAATAACTATTTCTATATATATATGTTTTAACTGAATTTAATACTTTAAAATGTTACATATTTTATATAATAAATATCTTTAAAAATCATCTATTGGCAGCTGTATAAAATTGGCACCACCGAATGTTTGAAAAATTAGACTTTTGCTAGATGAATTGACATATTAAGAACATTTTTGTTATGAACAAGAAAAATGGTATATGTAGATAATCACAGTTGGAGGAGGAGAGATTGCTCAGCAGTTCAGAACACATACTGCTCTTGTAGAGGATCTGACTTCAGTTCTCAACACTGGCATAGCAGTTCAAAGCTGCTTGTTTCTTCAGCTCTGGGGGATTTGTAGTACCCTTCCTGCTTCCATGGGTGCTGTATTCATGTAATCACACACACACACACACACACACACACACACACACACACACACACACACACACAGACACAGAAACAATTAAAAAACTCATTAAAAAATTAGCCTGATGGTGGTGGAACATTTCCTTAATCCCAGGATTTTGGAGGCAGAGGTAAGAAGATTTCTGTGAATTCAAGGCCAGCATGGTCTACAGTGTGAGTTCCAGGACAGTCAAGGCTACATCGAGAAACCCTGCCATGAAAAGCAAAAACCAAACAAACAAAAGAAAATTATCAAAGTCAATGTACAACAGCAGTTAGTCTAAATGGATGAAGTGTGTCATGGAATGTTATGTAAATCCATTCTCTGTACCCAGAGGTGTTGAATAAAGAATGACCTCATTAAAATATCTACTAGTTTGAGTATTGCTTCTGGTTCTTCATGAGCTTCGTGTCTCCAGATTCCCCTGTGGTTGTTATTACTGTGGCTCTTTGGTCGAGGAGAAATGCCAGTCTTTTTCTAAAAGTAAACCTTTATCATTACCTTTTATGAAATGGACAGTTAATACTATTTTCTTTTTCATTAATTATGTACTATTTTTTATTGTTTATCTCTATTACTGGTGCTGAAGAATTTATTTAAAAAAGTTACCAACCCCCAAAAATGTAGGTTTACACCACACAATACATGGTGGAATACTATCAAGAGGCTTTAGACCATTTTGTACACATTGTTAGTGGGTTTGCTTAAACTCTTGTTTCTCATTGACTTTTTGTTTTTCTGAAATAGGGTTTCTCTGTATAGTTTTGGAGCCTGTCCTGGAACTCAACTCTGTAGACCAGGCTGGCCTCATACTCGCAGAGATCCGCCTGCCTCTGCCTCCTGAGTGCTGGGATTAAAGGCGTGCACCACCAACACCCAACTTTTAATGTATTTACAGCTAGTTGTAACTCTAGTGACTTCATTAGCTGTCAGCCCTAGCTTTATGACAATGAAGCATGCACCACCTGTGTGAGGTAGGAGTTGTGTGTGCTCATGTGTATGTGTCTGTGTGTGTGTATGCATATGTGTGTGCGTGCGGGTGTGTAGGGCCAATATTTGATATAGCACAGTCAAATGTTCAATATGAGCCAGAGGACTTTATCACTTGTTATTTTAATTCTGTTTGCTTTAATAAAAAAAGTGTGCATGCCTATATAACCAGAGTTCCAAGGGATCTGATGTTCTATTCTCATCTCCATGGGTATTATTCCCATGTACACAAACACATCACACACACACACACACACACACACACACACACACACACACACACTTAAAAGTATTTGAAAAAGATCAAAGGGAATAGGTGTATAAAGTACTGCCTGTGATTCCAGAAAAGGAAGAATTAGCTAGCATTTGAAAAAGCTCACAAAAGAGGTGGGTTGTCTCTTCATCTTTCAGATTTGTGTTTCAAGTCTGCCTACATAATAAGAGAAGTTCATTAAGAATGAATGCTGAAACACTCAGGGAATGGGATAATGTGAAAGGGAAAACACTGTCAATTGCAGGTGCTCTCACACACTGTTGTAGAAGAGAAAACATACACAATAGACGTATATCAAGCCTTTGTGTCTAGTAAGATGTTATTTTTTCTTTTTCCTTTTTTTGTTTGCTTATTTCTTTTTTAATATTTATTTTTAAATTTAAATTTAAATTAGAAACAAGGTTGCTTCACATATCAAATCCCGGTCCCTTTCCCTTTCCCTCCCCTCCTCACACACCCTCCCACTAACCCCTCCAATATCCCCTCATTTCCCCAGGGAGGGTGAGGCTCTCCATGGGGGTGTCCATAGTCTGTCATTTCATCCAGAGGAGGGCCTAGTTCATTTGTATATCCGGGATAAATACTGATATACTACCCAAGGCCCAATAGATTGCATAGGCCTACTCACTGACACCCACATTCAGGGGGTCTTGATCAGTCCCACGCTGTTTTCCCAGGCTGATGCCTGGGATTCAAGAGCTAACCCTTGTCAGGTCAGATGTTTCTGGGGTTAAACCAGCCCAGTCTTAACCCCTTTGCTCATCAGTCCTCCCTCTCTGTCACTGCATTCCTTGAGTTCAGCTCAGTGTTTAGTTGTAGGAGTCTGCCTCTGCTTCCATCAGCCATTGAATGAAGGTTCTGTTTCCCGGACTCTCTGGCCATGGGATTGTAGGCTGTCAATCCCCAGATCTGTGTCTAAAATCCATATATGAGAGAGTACATGCCATGTTTCTATTTTTGTGACTGGGTTACCTCACTCAGGTTGGTTTCCTCTAGTGCCATCCATTTGCCTGAAAATCTCAGGATTCCATTGTTTTTTTCTGCTGAATAGTACTCCATTGTGTAAATGTACCACATTTTCTCTATCCGCTCTTTGGTTGAGGGGCATCTAGGTTGCTTTCAAGTTCTGGCTATTAGAAATAATGCTTCTATGAACATAGTGGAACAGATGTCCTTGTTGTATGAATGTGAATCTTTTGGATATACGCCTAAGAGTAGAGTTGCTGGGTTATGTGGTAGGCTTATTCCCATTTTTCTGAGGAATCTCTATACTGATTTCCAAAGTAGCTGTATGAGTTGGCCCTCCCACCAGCAGTGGAGGAGTGTTCCCCTTTCACCACAACCTCTCCAGCATAAATTGTCGTTGGTATTTTTGATTTTAGCCATTCTGACAGGAGTAGGATGGTATCTCAGAGTTGTTTTGATTTGCATTTCCTGGATGGCTAGGGATGTTGAGCACTTTCTCAAGTGCCTCTCAGCCATTTTAGACTCCTCTATTGAGAATTCTCTATTTAGTTCTGTAGCCCACTTTTTAATTGGATCCTTTGGTATTTTGGAGACTTGCTTCTTGAGTTCTTTGTAAATTTTGGAGATCAGCCCTCTGTCAGATGTGGGGTTAGTGAATATGTTTTCCCATTCTGTGGGCTGCCTTTTTGTCCTTTGCCTTACAGAAGCTTCTCAGTTTCAGGAGGTCCCATTTATTAATTGTTGACCTTACTGTCTGTGCTACTGGTGTTATGTTCAGGAAGCTGTCTCCTGTACCAATTGGTTCAAGGGTACCACCCACTTTCTCTTCTAAGAGGTTCAGTGTGGCTAGATTTATGTTGAAGTTTTTGATCCATTTGGACTTAAGTTTTATGCATGGTGATAAACATGGATCGATCCGCATTCTTCTACATGCTAGCCTCCAGTTATGCCAGTACCATTTGTTGAAGATGCTTTCTTTTTTCCATTGTATATTTTCAGCTTCTTTGTCAAAGATCAGATGTTCATACCTGTATGGGTTAATATCAGGGTGTTCAATTCGATTCCATTGATCTACCTGTCTATTTTTGTGCCAATACCAAACTGTTTTCAGGACTACAGCTCTATAATAGAGCTTGAGATCAGGGATGGTGATGCCTCCAGATGTTGCTTTGCTGAGTAAGGTTGTTTTTGATATCCTGGGTCTTTTGTTTTTCTATACAAAATTGATTATTCTTTCAAGGTCTGTTAAGAATTGTGCTTGTATTTTAATGGGGATTGCATTGAATCTGTAGATTGCTTTTGGCAGGATTGCCATTCTTACTTTGTTGATCCAACCTATCCAAGTACATGGGAGATCTTTGCATTTTCTGCGGGCTTCTTTAATTTCTTTCTTTAAAGACTTAAAGTTATTGCAATACAGGTCTTTCACTTGTTTGGTTAGCATTACCCCAAGGTATTTTACGTTGTTTGTGGCAATTGTAAAGGGTGATGTTTCTCTGATTACCTTCTCAGCCCTTTTATCATCTGTATATAGTAGGGCTACTGATTTTCTTGAGTTGATCTTGTAGCCTGCCACTTTGCTGAAGGTGTTAATCAGTTGTAAGAGTTCCCTGTTCTTTGGGTCATTTAAGTAAACTATCATATCCTCTGCAAATAGTGAAAGTTTAACCTCTTCCTTTCCAATTTGTATCCCCTTGATCTCCTTTAGTTGTTGTATTGCTCTAGCTAGAACTTCAAGTACAATATTGAAAAGGAGTGGAGAGAGTGGACAGCCTTGTCTTGTTCCTGATTTTAGTGGAATTGCGTTGTTTCTGTCCATTTAGTTTGATGTTGGCTGTTGGTTTGCTGTATATAGCTGTTATTATGTTTAGGTATGTTCCTGTTATCCTGGATCTCTCCAAGACCTTTATCATGAAGGGGTGTTGGATTTTTTCAAAGGCTTTTTCTACATCTAGTAAGATGATTATGTGATTTTTGTTTTTCAGCTTGTTTATTACATTGATGGATTTTCGTATGTTGAACCATCCCTGCAACCCTGGGATGAAACCTACTTGATCATGGTGAATGACTGTTTTGTTGTGTTCTTGGATCTGATTTGCCAATATTTTATTGAGTATTTTTGCATCAATGTTCATGAGGGATATTGGTCTGAAGTTCTCTTTCTTAGTTGTATCTTTGTGTGGCTTGGGGATCAATGTTATTGAAACCTCATACAAAGAGTTTGGCCAAGACCCTTCTGTTTCTATTGCGTGGAATACTTTGAGAAGAATTGGTGTAAGCTGCTCTTTGCATTTCTGGTAGAATTTTGCACTGAGGCCATCTGGCCCTGGGGTTTTTTTTTTTTTTTTGGTTGAGTGACTTTTGATGACTGATTCTATTTCCATAGGGGTTATAGGCCTATTTAAATTGCTTATCTGTTCTTGATTTAATTTTGGCAAGTAATAGCTATCCAGAAAATTGTCAATTTCCTTTAAAATTTTGAATTTTGAGATGTACAGGTTTTAAAAGTATATCCTGATGATTCTCTGAATTTCCTCAGAATCTGTTGTTATGTTCCCCTTTTCTTTTTTTTTTTTATTCTTTTTTTTTAAAATTTAGATAAGAAACAAGGTTGCTTCACAAGTCAGTTCCAGGTCCCTCTCCCTTTCCCTCCCCTCCTCCCGTGCCCTTCCCCCATCCCCCCCGTTATCCCTTCGTTCCCCCAGGGAGGGTGAGGCCCTCCATGGGGGTGTCCATAGTCTGTCATTTCATATAGGGCAGGGCCTAGACCCTTCCCCAAGAGTTCAGGGTGAGAGTGCACCTCACATTGTTCTATGGGAGTCCAAAGTCCGTGTGTATACTTGGGATGGGTACTGATCTGCTGCCCAAGGCTCAATAGATTACCTAGGCCTCCTCACTGACACCCAGATTCAGGGGGTCTTGATCAGTCCCATGCTGGATTCCCAGGCTGATGCCTGGGATTCAAGAGTTAACCTTTGTCTGGTCAGCTGTTTCTGGGGGGTTAAACCAGCCCAATTCCCCTTTTCATTTCTGATTTTGTTAATTTGCATGTTCACACTCTGCTGTTTGGTAAATTTGGACAAAGGTTGGTCTATCTTGTTGGTTTTCTCAAAGAACCAAGTCTTCGTTGCATTGATTCTTTGTATTGTTTTCCTAGTTTCTACTTCATTGATTTCAGCCCTCAGTTTCATTATTTCCTGGCATCTACTCCTCCTGGGGTAGATTGCTTCTTTGTGTTCTAGAGCTTTCAGCTGTGCTGTTAATTCTCTAGTATATGTATTCTCATGTGGGCACTTAGTGCTATGAACCTCCCTCATATCACTGCTTTCACAGTGTCCTATAAGTTTGGGTATGTTGTGTCTTCATTCTCATTGAATTCTAGGAAGTCTTTAATTTCTTTTTTTATTTCTTCTTTGACCCTGGAATGGAGCAATTGTGCATTATTCAATTTCCATGAGTTTGTAGGTTTTCTGCAATTTGTGTTGTTGTTGAATTCTAATTTTAACACATGGTGGTCTGATAAGATGCATGGAGTTATTCCAATTATTTTTGAAGCTGCTGAGGTTTGATATGTTGCTGAGTATGTGGTTGATTTTTGCAAAGGTTCCATGTGGTGGTGAGAAGAAGGTATATTCTTTTTTATGTTGATGGAATGTTCTATAGATGTCTGTTAATCCCAATTGGGTCATAATTTTTATTAGACCCTTTGTTTCTTTGTTAAGTTTCTGTCTGGTATTCCTGTCTAGTGGTAATAGTGGGGTGTTGAAGTCTCCCACTATAAGTGTGTGGGGCTTCATATGTTATTTGAGTTTTAGTAATGTTTCTTTTACAAACATGGATGCCTTTGTATTTGGGCCATAGATGTTCAGAATTGAAACTTCATCTTGGTGGATTTCTCCTGTGATGAGTATGTAATGACCTCCTTCATCTCTTTTGACTGATTTTATTTTAAAGTTTAATTTGTTAGATATTAGGATTGCTACACCTGCTTGTTTCTTGGGTCCATTTGATTGGAAAATATTTTCCCAACCTTTAACTTTAATGTAATTTCTGTCTTTTAGGGTGAGGTATGTTTCTTTTATGCAGCAGAAGGATGGGTTCTGTCTTCAAATGCATTCTGTTGGCCTCTGTCTTTTTATGGGTGAGTTAAGGCCATTAATATTGAAGGATATTAATGACCATTGGTTGCTCATTCTTTGATTTGGAATGGTTGTTGGTGGTGGAATTAAGTGTGGAATTCCACCCCTTTTTTCTTTTGGCTGTTGGTAAAGTGGGATTATCTAATGCCTATGTTTTTCTGTTTGTAATTAACTTCCTTGGGTTGGAGTTTTCCTTCCAGAACTTTCCGTAGGGCTGGGTTAGTGGATACGTATTGCTTGAATCTAGTTTTGTCATGGAATATCTTGTTTTCTCCATCTATAGTGACTGAGAGCTTTGCCAGGTATAGTAGTCTGGGCTGACATCCATGGTCTCTTAGTGTTGGTAGAATATCTATCCAGGACCTTCTGGCTTTCAGAGTTTCCATGGAGAAGTCAGGTGTAATTCTGATAGGTCTGCCTTTATATATTACTTGGCCTTTTTCCTTAGCTGCCCTTAATATTCTTTCTTTATTCTGTATATTTGGGGTCTTGATTATTATGTGGCAAGGGGACATGTTTTTTTAACATACTTTTTTATTTTTTTTTTATTTTCCAGTTTAAATTTAGATAAGAAACAAGGTTGCTTCACAAGTCAGTTCCAGGTCTCTCTCCCTTTCCCACCCCTCCTCCCGTGCCCTCCCCCAACCCCCCCCCGTTATCCTCTCATTCCCCCAGGGAGGGTGAGGCCCTCCATGGGGGTGTCCATAGTCTGGAGGGGACATGTTTTTTGTGATCCACTCTATTAGGTGTTCTGTAAGCTTCTTGTACCTTCATTGGCATGTCTTTTTTTTAGGTTGGGAAAGTTTTCTTATATGATTTTGTTGAATATGTTTCCTGTGCCTTTGAGTTGGTTTTTTTCCCCCTTCTTCTATACCTATTATTCTTAGGTTTGGTCTTTTCATGGTATCCCATATTTCCTGGATTTTTTTGTTAGGGATTTGTTGGACTTAAGATTTTCTTTGGTTGATGAATCAATTTCTCCTAGTGTATGTTCAACACCTGAGATTCTCTCTTCCATCTCTTGTATTCTGTCGGTTATGCTTGTATCTGTAGTACCTGACCATTTGCCCAGCTTTTCTATTTGCAGCTTTCCTACAGCTTGTGTTTTTGTTTTTGTTTTTATTTTCTACATTTCAGTTTTCAACCCTTGTGCTGCTTGAATTGTTTTTTGCAATTTTTCCTTTGTCTTTGTCCATTTGTTGCATTTTATGCAATTTTTGGTTTGTTTTTTTCTTCCATTTCTTGCATTTTTGGATTGCTTTTTCTTCCATTTCTTTGGATTTTCCTATATCCTCTTTTAGGGCCTCTAACATTTTCATGAAGTTGTTTTTAAGGTCATTCTCTTCTGCTTCATTTGGATTGAAATTTTGGAGTCTTGCTGCTGCAGAGTCTCTAGGATCTGGCAGTGTCATATTTGTTTTTCTGTTGCTGAGTGTGTTTTTGTATTGTCTCTTTCCCATCTCTTCCTCTAGTGGGTGCAGAAAGACCCCCTACTGGTCTGGTGGTTAGGGGCCCAGAGTTCCCTTCCGGTGGGTGCAAGCAAGTCCAATACTCTGGTAGTTCTTCTATTCATGGTCCTAGTCCTGGTCCTGTGGTTGGAGAAGAAGCCCAGGAATCTGGGGTGCGTAGTCTCCCACCTGGTCCCCTGGTCCTGTTGGTGGAGGAGAAGACCTGGGATCTGGGGTGCTTGGCTCCCGCAGGGATGGGACACCCTGTGGCTGTCAGTAGGCATTCCGCAGGCAATGGAAGGCAGACCTAGATGTGGGGTGTTGTTTACCTGGACTTGCTGGTCCCCTGGTCTTATTGGTGGAAGAGAAGACCTGGGATCTGGTGTGTGTGGTTCCCGCCGGGATGGGAAGCTATGTAGTAAGATGTTATTAAAAGTTACATTAAACTCAGACCAAAAGATTCTGAGAAAATGTTAAACTCTTGCAAGGAGAAAGACACTGCAATTGCCATGGGTGCTGGTACTTAGACACCCCTTATTACAATGTCTTAGAGTGGATGTGTAAGATGTTGAGCCTATCAGTCATTTAATTTTTTAAAATTGTGCTGTGGGCTTCACATCTGCATTTAATTATCTCCTTCATGTTATTTAATTTTCTCTAAATTAACTTGCTTAAGTAAATTTCCCTAATTTGTTCCTCCCTCAACATATTTAACTTGATGTGGATTTAAGAAAAGTTGTGTTCTAGAGGCTATACTTAACTGAGTCTCTGGAGAAATATTACAGATATGTGGTTGGGGTGTTGTAGTTTTCAAACTCTTAATGTTGTAAAAAAAAATCTCTTTACAGTTTGTTAAAACTCTAAATTTCTGGCCTTCCCTGGCAGCAGAAATTAAAAGTGAAATTATATCCTGAACATTTTAAAGGGTATTGAATTGACCACCTTTCTTTTTACTTAAAAATGCTTTCTTTTATATGCAACAAATGCATATTGAGTTTCTATTTCATATCATGTAATATCCAGGTAAATAGATTAAGGTAGCTCAACTCAATAAGGCAAGGTTCAAGAATAATAGTAAATAGTAAGTGACTAATGTGTGACCAAGAAGAAATAGCAGACATGAAAAACAGATCTATAAGAAAACTTTCCCTAACTTTTGAGCAGTCTAGAAATGTTGGATAGTGTGTGTATTCAGAGCAGCAGTTTTCAACCAGTGGTTCTCCACTCCTTTGGTGGTCAAATAATCCTTTACCCAGGGATCACATATCAGATATCCTGTATAACAGTAGCAAAATTACGATTATGAAGTAGCAATGGAAGTAGTTTTATGATTGGGGTGGCCACTACAATATGAGGAACTATATTAAAATGTGACCACATTAGAAAGCTTAAGAATCACTGATTCAGAGCTTCTATTTAAAAATTTTTAATAATGTACATTTAACTTTTAAAAATAGGTTGAAATATGTTTAAAAATGAAAAACAGGAATAATTGGTTTTCATTTGCAGGCTGTGTATTCAATTCTTTATCAGTGGTTAATGGTCACAGTCTTTGTTGACCTGTGACATTTTTATATTTAGAGATTTTCAGTGAGGGTGCTGATACCCAGAACCAGAAATGTGATTTGTGATCTCCCGCATGGTTTAAAGAACCTAGAAAATGGACACATTTCTGGATTTTGTTTTGTAAGGATGCATTTGCAACTTTACCTTCGAAGTGTTGTTCTACATTGATCTACTGGAGACCAACACCAGCCTACCTGATGTTCTTGTGTGAGTGAAGTAGTAAATCTGGGGGTGATTCTGAAGTTGGGAGAAGGAACTAGGCCATGGATAAAAGACCAAGAGCAGAGCCTGAAAGGTATCTATAGTGTTAATGGTCTAAATGAGATCAGCTATAGCAATAGAAAGGAAACAACACTGTTAAGTGAAGAGAGAGTTGAGGTAGGAAAAATACTTGATGTGATATCAAACCACATTTTGAGTTTGACTCCTGAGGAAATGAATCCCGAGGAACTTAATATGTGGCATAGGGAAACTTTACTTAGCTGGTTGACATGCAGGCGGAAGAATACCTTGAGAATCTTATTGTAATGGGGGAATACCACAGTATGGTATCAAATGTCATTGTGCAGTAAAGAGCTTGTGCAAGTGAGAAACCCTTTCACTTATATGTGTGTGTAAAAACCTTACACAGGTTAACCTCTATGTATATTACAGAACTGTAGATTAGCAATGCACTAATGAAGATTTCATTGTGTACAAAACACAAGTACTTATGTTCACTAAGTTTTATCAGGTATCCAAGTCTTACACATCTCATGCATGTATATAATTTTGTGTAACTGTTAGTGTTACAGTATCAAAACAAATACCTAAGTTATCCATTGCCTATCACTTGTCAGGAAGAATTTTTTGGCTCCACTATAATTCTATGGTATTATCTTGATGCATATGATCAAAACAGACCAAAATATTGCTATGTAGCAAATGACTGTGCCTCCCAAAGTCCTCATCTGCAAGTGGGATTCAAGGATGGGAATTTTGAAGAGGTGCAATTATTTAATCTATTGGGACATATTTATTGAGGCTGAATTGACATTAAGAGTAAATGGGCATTGTTTTCCTAGTCTAAGAACTGATATATAAGGTGTTTATAAGTCAGTTTGGGTTGGCCTCACATTGGCCAGTATAGACTTGGTACAGGAAGTGCAGTTTCCTGTGCACACATCCCCTCTGTCATTAATGGCATGGGATTGTTTTTTTCCTCCGGGTTAAGTACACATCATGTAATAGGACAGTTTAATCCAAAATTCTTCATTGAATGAGGTAGGGCATCTGCTTTATAAAGAAAAGCTCAGAAATAAAAAAAATCTAGATTCCAGAGAAGGATTTACCACGTAGGGCTCAGGGAAGGCTGACTGAAGCCTTCAAGAACCCGAGACAAAGAAACTGTTTTTCCAGTTTGGGGTATAGACAAATAGAAGGTCCAGTTGAGGGCCTCCTAGATTCTGGTCACTATCTGGATAGAATCTTGCCATCTTCTTAACCCTTTTTAAAGTTTACAAACTTCTAGAGTTCTTCACAAGTACTTTTGATACCACCAAGAGAGACCTTGGGGAGATACAAATTCAACTTGCATGTTGTTAAGTTTGAATTGGAGATAGTTGAAAGACCATATCTGGCTGATGCTGGAATGGAAGGAGAAAAGTATTATTGGATCTGGAAAGATCCACTCAGCATCAAGGAAGGAGATAGAAGGAGAACACCAGCAAAGACAGAAGAATCATAAAAAGCAAAACCTCCAAGTTCCTTGTAAAGGACTTAGAATTAGATAGAACTTTGGGGCACAGCTTTATATTTGTAGGAGAACAAAGCACTGACTGAAATGAAACAAAGGAAGCTGGGCAGTGGTGGCGCATGCCTTTAATCCCAGTACTCGGGAGGCAGAGGCAGGCGGATCTCTGTGAGTTCGAGGCCAGGCTGGACCGACAGCCTCCAAAACAATACAGAGAAACCCTGTCTTGTAAAACCAAAAAAAAAAAAAAAAAGAAATGAAACAAAGGAGTCAGTGTAGAGATAAATGAGTCATCATTCATCTGAGAATGTGATTTTAGATCTGTTAGAGACGTTAAACTTTTCAATGGCAGAATCTCATCCTTTGTGTATTAAACTCCTAGCACAGGCATTAATCCACAACTGAATTTGAGGAAGTTTAACTTTTTCCTTTTGATTATATTTTACCCCTTAAGAAGTAAACTACAACTACAACTACAGCTAAAGGTGAATACTTAGAAAATAAAGATCTTCAAAAATCTTGGTCTTTGGTGAACAAGGAGGAAGGGAACAAACTTCCCATAAGAACTTAAGAAAATGTAGAATCACTTACATAATCTAAATTTGGCAGCAATTACATTTAGATAATTTCAGGGAAAAATGTCAAGTAGCTATAGATATACTGGAAAATTGTATCATTAGAAAAGTTGCTTTTAAAGTTTTAACATCAAACATTTCTACTTCCGTTAGAAACCTTTCACATACACACGTTGGGTACCTTTTTGAAAAGCATAAGCTAGTGGACATAAGCTCCACATTTGTCACTGGGTTCTATAAGTTCTTGTGTTTAAGCTTTCATCACTACTGGAATATGTTGATTTATGTTTGAAAAATTAAGCTTATTTACAAGGTATACTTTTTTATCTACTTATTAAATTTCTCTCAATCCTTTAAATATTCAACCAACAAACTCAATGCAAGGATTTGTTATAACTTCTCTCCAGTAGCAACAATCAAGGGTGTTTACTTTGGAGGCTAATAGGGAGTGACATAGTCCTAGATCTGTTTTTTAATGTCTGCATGCTGCTATGAGTATAACTCAGTGATTGCAAGTCTCAATCTATAAAAATGGGGAGAACGAGAAAATTTACTTCCTAGGAATACTTGCAAAATCCTAGAGTTTAAATTGCACTGAGTCATTTTGTTTTCTCAGGTCAATTGTTATATTTTTCCATTAATCAAACTTTAATAAAGCCTGTCTTACCTACCTCAATAAGACAAAAGACATAAGATATATTAAGGTATTTTCCAAATCCTAGAACATAGTGAGTTTTACTAAATCAGGACCATGGACTCAGTCTCAGTTACCAGAGAAAGTGGGTTGAATAATGTGCTCAGATTTTGTTGGATGAGTAGTAGACTTATTAATGAATAGAATCTACTGGACAGGAGCTGTTTGCCAGTACTAAATAGGAATCTATAGTTTTGACACCTTGTAAAATATTCAGTGCAAAGTAATTCCTGTACAACTATTATGCTATGTAAATGTAAAATAACACTAAGGATTCTTTTCCTCTCAAAAAAGTTTCCAAATATGAAGACATTGGAAAAGCAGTTCAATCTTAGAAATGAAGACTTTCCCCTTCAATATTTTTAATGAATACTTATCTTGTGTTTTTCTTGTGCACATACAGCGTAACTCTTCTACTATCATCAGACTCATGTTTTAAAACTGGAGGTTTATTTCACCAGTTCTGAGGACAAGAAGGCTCCAACCTCCAGGATTTTACTCTCAAAATGCAGGTTAAAGTTGGTGAAAGAGATTTGAGCTTGAACAAGTACCAGAATGCAGTCATGTCTAGACACTCAAGTCAGTTCTGTGTGGTAGTGAGCTGTCCCAGCACATAGAAATACTCCCTGTGCTCTTTCTTAGGGTAGCAAGTACTTGAATGATGTCTCCTGTGGTGATTCAGTGGAAAAGAAGATACCAGCCACTCACTGGGACAGAAACTCAACCAGGGTGACAGTGATTATTTTGTCTAAAATAGTCAATATTGTCCACTTAGGAGGAGGACCAAGAAGGACAGAGGTGGATTCATGGAAACTTAGACTTCTAAAAGCAATGGATAGTTTTCAACGGTGGCAGCTGTATATCCCAAAGCTTCAGGAGACTTCTGGCATGCTATGCTTCCAGTCCTAACTCCTGTAACTTTGTTCTTAAAAGAGTGAGTGAAATATTACATTCTCGATTTATAGTTCTGCTCTATCATTCAGAGCAACATGGTCTTATGGCCCCTTTGGTTTGATTTTAGTCACATTACTGCTTGCCTTGTTAGTACAATCCATTGATGACTTTTTTAAATAACTGAGAACTAAGCCCCTAGTGAAAGAAGTTTGAGGCATTCGTTATTTTATCCAGATACATATTGAGACTCATACAGGAGGCCATTTGAGACTGCCTTCTGGTTATCATAGTTGACCTGATCCTAAATAATTTGAGCAAAGTTATTAGTTCCTGTTTATCTAGCTGAGAAAACATAACTAACATAACTATTCCAGGATTTACCCATTTGTGTGTGTGTGGGGGTGAAGGGGTGAGATACATTGTAGTAACATCTATTTTAAAGTCTGAAGACAAAAGAATGTGGAACTGAAAGATAAAGCTCATTTCCCCAAAATCCATGAAGGCAAACTGGGTAAACTCTGAGAGAACACAGCCCAGGTTGCAGTTTCAGAAGATTCTTTTAGTGCAGTGATTCTTAACCAGTGGGTCCAGATCCCTTTTGGGGGTCAAAGGACTCTTTCGCAGGGGTTAACTAAGATCATGGGGAAACACAGATATTTATGTTACAATTCATGACAGTAACAAAATTTCACAAAAATAATTTTATGGTGCGTGTGTGTGTGTGTGTGTGTGTGTGTGTGTGTGTGTGTGTGTGTGACCACAACATGAGAAACTGTATTACAGGGTCACAGCATTAGGAAGGTTGAGTACCAGTGCTTTAGTACATCTGTAGAATGAGAGTTACGAACAAGGAAGGACTGAGAAAAATCACAGTGATTGGAGAAAACACATCATGTTCTGGAAGCTTAAAAATAACATCTGAACAAGAGACCAGAACAAACTAATGTGCATTGACAGGCACGAATGTTGGATCTGGTTTTAAAAAGGGGGCCTTTCAGGTTAGAGAGAAAGCATCCTTGTGACAGGTGATGATGACAGCTTCAGAGCAAGTGTTAAGTGCAGCGATGAAATGGATGCGTAGAGGGTAGCAGCAGTGTTAGAAAGAGCTCAACCAAAATTGGAGTGAAACAGGCCAGGCATTGAAAAAGGTAAAAGGCTCAAATGGAGTTTTTTTTTCCAGTGTGTAAGGGAATTTGAACATAATGATCATTTACTCCAAGTTTTGAAGAACTAAAGCAAGCATTTCAGCTTCCTGCAATTACTTAACCATGTTTTCTGGCAGTCTATTTGCCAATAAGCTGTTAATTATGGTTCTCGTTGGCAAGAGTGGTTGTTAATATAGTTAATGAGTAGTGTGTGGAAGTATACATGGAGATCATTGGCCTTTCCCTTCAGATACAAGCATCAGACAAGTCAGTAACTATTTCAGATGACTAATTTTCCAGAAATTGCTACTTGCTAAAAAGTCTCTGAGTGCTTATCCCCTTGATCTGTAGTGAGCAAACACTAAATAGAACAAATTGCTAAACACTAGACCAAGGATTGTACATGTGGCTCCTAGAGTAAGGAATGAGGTGCTGGAAGGAGCAATTATACTGGCTGGTAAGTAGCTGTGGAGTCTCCCCCAGGTCGTGCCATTGCCAGTAGCTAATGCTGCCATAGAAGAAATACAGTGCAGACACAGTCACTGAGCCAGAGCATCACAGTAAGAACACACCTGTAGATGGCTGAGTGATAGGATTACCTGCTAAAGGAGGTGAAAGACTTCTCCAAAAGAGACTTTCAAGGTGAGCTGATTTTTTTTAAACAACTCAGATATGGCTGTCACCATCCTGAGAATGCCTCTCATTTTCAGACAATGGCATAAAAGGACAAGGGCCTGTGAAGTTGTTCAGGTCTGTTGTGATTTTGACTTTGTTTCCTGGGGATGATTTGAATATTTGTTCCTTTAATGGCTCTAGCTCTGCAACAGTCTGGGCTTTTCAGGCACTTAGGGAGCCCTGCGTTCTTGCCAGCGGCCTGCAGAGTGTGTTCAGTATCCTTCAGCCTGATGGGAATCCCGTATGCCCTCTTGATCATGCTGTGTGTTTCAGGAAAACACTTGGTTTTTTTCTCCCACACTTTTGGCTGGGATTTTATTGTTACTCTCGTTAATCAGAATTGTGGTGGTTGATTTTGCTGTTAATGTGCTAAAATACAAATGCACGATGCTTAGTTACTAATCAGATTGCTAGCAAACTATTTTAAAAAGAAAACATGGAAGGAGGTTGCCAGCTCTGCTAGCTAATGAAGCAGTTTGGAGCCAATGACCTAATTTCTTTATGGATTAGAAATCACTGATTCTCTATTTTTTTAAACTCAAACACTCTGTAAAGTCATAGACAATTTATTTAAATATAAGCCTAATAACCTGATAGGTGAAATTGTCTAGGTTCCTTCATTATTGGTATTTTGTTGGCATTCTGAGCTTTGAGCAGTCAATCTCTTAAAGCCGTTTGGTTTAGCTGTCCCTTCCCGAGTTACCTGTGACCCATCTATATAAACTCACACTGCAGCTGCTAGAAGGAGAGATCGCTATCCTTAGGGAGATGCACTTTAGACGGTGTGAATAATTGGGATTTTATTTACTGCTGAGAAATAAACTCAGGCTGGCATTTTTATGACTATTCGGGGACTTGGATGCATCATTTTCCATGATTGCTATTGCCCAGCCGGGTTGCTTCTTGGGCAATCTGGCAGACAGAGGAAATGTTATCTCGTTGTAGATTCTCTTTTTAATTATCAGGGATTTGGAAATCCAATCCAAAAGATTAAAGTCGTTCAAATAAATTTCAGAAAGACCCATGATGCAAATGGGCTCTAGAAGCTCCATCCTCAGTTATATTTTGAAAAGTTTTAAAAATCCCAATGAGATCTTTTTTACAGCATGGCATTGATAATCTCTGACCATGTTGTTGGAAACCTGAGTTAGATCTAGTATCTTTCCTTGACTGTTCCTCTGAAGCTTTGAGGACAGAGTTGTTAACTGTTCTATTCTCTAATTCTCACTCAGATCTGAGTTGAATAAGGAAGAATTTGGGGCCAGGAATGTACAGTCACACTGTTATCTGTGGATTTTTTTTTACATATTGATAAGTTTTTCAGTTAAAAACAAATACTGCATTTTCAAAGTATGACCTGATGAGTCTCTGGATTTCCTCAGTGTACGTTGTTATGTGCCCCTTTTAATTTCACATTTTGTTAATTAGCATGTTCATACTCTGCCATGTTAAATATTTGAATAAAGGTTTGTCTATCTTGTTGATTTTTTCAAAGAATCAACTCTTCGTTATACTGAATCTTTGTATTGTTTTCCTAGTTTCTACTTCATTGATTTCAGCCCTCAATTTAATTATTTTCTGGCCTCTACTCCTGGGTGAGTTTGCTTCTGTGTGTTCTAGAGCTTTCAGTTGTGCTGTTAAATCTCTAGTGTGACTATTCTCCAGTTTCTCCATGTGGGCACTTAGTGCTATGAACTTCACCCATAGCACTGCTTTCAAAGTGTCCCATAGGTTTGCGTATGTTGTGTCTTCATTCTTGTTGGATTCTATGAAGTAATTAATTTCTTTTTTTGTTTCTTTTTTGACCCAGGAATGGAGCAATTGTGCATTATTCAATTTCCATGAGTTTGTAGGGTTTCTGCAATTTGTGTTGTTGTTAAATTCTAACTTTAAAGCATGGTGGTGTGATAAGATAGAGGGGGTTTTTCAATTTTTTGTACCTGTTGAGGTTTGCTATGTTGCCAAGTATGTGGTCAATTTTAGAGAAGGTCCCATGTGGTGCTGAGAAGAAGGTATATTCTTTTGTGTTTGGGTAGAATGTTATATAGATGTCTGTTAAACCCAATTGGGTCATAACTTCTGTTAGTTCCTTTGTTTCTTTGTTAAGTTTCTGTCTCGGGTCCTATCTAGTGACAAGAGTGGGATGTTGAAGTCTCCAACTTCAACTGCATAAGGGATTATGTGTGATTTGAGTTTTAGTAAAGTTTCTTTTACGAATGTGGGTGCCTTTGTATTTGGGGCATAGATGCTCAGAATTGAGACTTCATCCTGATGGATTTTTCCTGTAACGAATATGAAATGACCTTCTTCATCTCTTTTGATCGATTTTAGTTTGAAGTCTAATTTGTTTGATACTAGGATAGGTACACCAGCTTGTTTCTTGGATCCATTTGATGGAAAATCTTATCCCAACCCTTTATTCGGATGTAATGTCTATCTTTGAAGTTGAAGTGTTTCTTGTATACAGTAGAAGTAAGGATTCTGTCTTCATATCCATTCTGTTAGCTTGTGTGTTTTTATAGGCAAATTAAGATCATTAATATTGAGGGAAATTAAGGACCATTGAGTGTTAATTCTTGTTTGTTTTTGATTTGTTTCTGTAATTGTGGATTTACCTTCCCCCCTTTTGTCTTTTGATAAAGTTGGATTATCTACTGTGTATGTTTTTGTGAGTGTAGT
This sequence comes from Mesocricetus auratus, assembly GCF_017639785.1. Classification (NCBI taxonomy): domain Eukaryota; kingdom Metazoa; phylum Chordata; class Mammalia; order Rodentia; family Cricetidae; genus Mesocricetus; species Mesocricetus auratus. The sequence continues at coordinate 46,981,313 of NW_024429266.1, forward strand.
TACCTTCCTTAGATTGAAGTTTTCCTTCCAGTACTTTTGTAGGACTGGATTTGTGAATATGTATTATTTAAATCTGATTTTGTTGTGGAATATCTTGTTTTCTCCATCTATAGTGATTGAAAGCTTTGCTGGGTATAGTAGTCTGGGTTGGCATCTGTGGTCTCTTAGTGTTGGTAGAATATCTATCCAGGACCTTCTGGCTTTCAGTGTTTCCATGGAGAAGTCAGGTGTGATTCTGATAGGTTTGCCTTTGTATGTTACTTGTCCTTTTTCCTTTCCTGTTCTTAATATTCTTTCTTTATTCTGTGTATTTGGGGTTTTTACTATTATGTAGCAAAGGGACTTCCTTTATTGGTTCACTCTGTTTGGTGTCCTGTAGGCTTCTTTTACTTGAATTGGCATATCTATCTTTAGGTTGGGAAAGTTTTCTTCTATGATTTTGTTGAAGGCTTTCTGCACCTTTGAGCTGGGTTTCTTCACCTTCTTCTTTAAAATTTTTAAATTTTAATTTTAAATAGCTTGTTTTACGTGTCAATCCCAGTTTCCTCTCCCTCCCCTCCTCCCATACCCCACCCTCCCCACCAGCCTCCTACCCTATTGCCAATTCCTTCCACATAGGGGATATCTAGAGTCTGTCATTTCACTCAGGGTAGGGTCCAGGCACTCCCCTAAGAGTCCCGGCTGAGAGAGCATCCCTCTTTGTGCTATGGGCATACTATGTCTGTTTGTATTCCAGGGATAAACAGTGATCCACTGCTCAGGGCCCCATAGGTTGCCCAGGCCTCCTCACTAACACTCACATTTGGGGGATCCGGATCAGTCTCATGCTGGCCTCGCCACTGTTGGTCTGGGGTCCAAGAGCTCTCCCCTGCTCAGATCAGCTGTCTCTGCTGGTTTTGCCAGCCCATTCTTTGCCAATTTGCTCATCGCTCCTCTCTCTCTGTCACTGGGTCCCTTGGGTTCAGTGCAGTGCTTAACTGTGAGTGTTTGCCTCTGCTTCCATCAGTCACTGGATGAAGGCTCCCAGATGGTTATAGACATCAAGTTCATTATCAGGAATGGGCATTCGAGGTGGTCTCTCCACTATTGCTTAGCTTGCCAATTGGTGTCATCCCTTTAGATCACTAGAGGTCACACTGGTGCCTGATCTGTCTTTTAACCTATGATTCCTCTTCCCCCTATTCTACCCCCCACTAAACCTTCCTGTTCCCCCATGACCTACTCTCTCTTCCTCTTCTCCCCCTCTCTATTTCCTACCTCCCCCTCCCCGCCACCCCTCACTGTGTTCCCCATCTGTTCAAAGGATCTTGCCTCATTTCTCTTCTCCAGGGTACCATGCATATCTCTTAGGTTCTTTCCTGTTTCCCAGACTCTCTGTCAGTGGAAGTACAGACTGGCACTATCCTGATCCATGACTAAAATCCATATATGAATGCGTACATACCATGTTTGTCTTTTTGCGACTGGGTTACCTAACTCAGGATGGTTTCTTCCAGTGCTATCCATTTACCTGTGAATTTCAAGATTCCATTGTTTTTTTCTGCTGAGTAATACTTCATTGTGTAAATCTACCACATTTTCTCTATCCACTTTTCAGTTGCTTCTAGGTTGCTTCCAGGTTCTGGCTATCACAAATAATGCTGCTATTAACATAGTGGAGCACATGCCCTTGTTGTATGACTTTGCCTCATTTGGATATATGCCTAAGAGTGGAATTGCTGGGTCTTGTGGTACATTAATTCACATTTTCCTGAGGATCCTCCATACTGATTTCCAAAGTGGCTGTACGAGATGGCACTCCCCCCAGCAGTGGAGGAGTGTTACCCTCTCACCACATCCTCTCCAGCATAAATTGTCTTCAGTGTTTTTGATTTTAGCCATTCTGACAGGAGTAAGATGGTATCTCAGAGTTGTTTTGATTTGCATTTCCCTGATAGCTAAGGATGTTGAGCACTTTCTTAAATGTCTCTTGGCCATGTTAGCCTCCTCTATTGAGAATTCTCTATTTAGTTCTGTACCCCACCTTTTAATTGGATCCTTTGGTGTTTTGGAGACTTGCTTCTTGAGTTCTTTGTAAATTTTGGAGATTAGCCCTCTGTCAGATGTGGGGTTAGTGAATATCTTTTCCCATTCTGTGGCCTGCCTTTTTGTCTTGTTGACTGTGTCCTTTGCCTTACAGAAGCTTTTTAGTTTCAGGAGGTCCCATTTGTTAACTGTCGATCTCAGCGTTTGTGCCACTGGTGTTATGTTCAGGAAGTGGTCTCCTGTACCAACTTGTTGAAGAGAATCTCCCACTTTCTCTTCTAAAAGTTTCAGTGTGGCTGGATTTATGTTGAGATCTTTGATCCATTTGGACTTAAGTTTTGTACAAGGCAATAAACATGGATCTATCTGCAGTCTTCTGCATGCCAGTACCCAGTTATGCCAGCACCATTTGTTGAAGATGCTTTCCTTTTTCCATTGTATAGTTTTAGCTTCTTTGTCAAAAATCAAGTGTTCATAGGTGTGTGGGTTAAAATCAGGGTTTTCAATTCGGTTCCATTGGTCTACCTGCCAATTTTTGTGCCAATACCAAGCTGTTTTCAAGACTATAGCTCTATAATAGAGCTTGAAGTCAGGTATGGTGATGCCTCCAGACGTTACCTTGTTGAACAGGGTTGTTTTGGATATCCTGAGCCTTTTGTTTTTCCATATAAAGTTGATTAATGTTCTTTCCAGGTCCTTGAAGAATTGTGATGGAATTTTGATAGGGATTGCACTGAATCTGTAGACTGCTTTTGGTAAGATTTCCATTTTTATTATGTTGATGCTACCAATCCAAGAGCATGGGAGATCTTTCCATTTTCTGGTTTCCTCTTTGATTTCTTTCTTTAAAGGCTCAAAGTTCTTGATATACAGGTCTTTCACTTCCTTGGTTAACATTATTTCCAGATACTTGATGTTGTTTATGGCTATTGTAATGGGTGATGTTTCTCTGATTTCTTTCTCAGTCACTTCATCATCTGTATATAATAGGGCCACTGATTTTTTTGAGTTTACCTTGTATCCTGCCACATTGCTGAAGGTGTTTATCAGCTCTAGGAGTTCCCTTGCAGAGTTTTTCGGGTCACTTATGTAAACAATCATATCATCTGCAAATAGTGAAAGTTTGACTTCTTCTTTTCCTATTTGTATCCCCTTTATCTCCTTTTGTTGTCTTATTGCTGTAGCTAGAACTTCAAGTACAATATTGAAGAGATATGGAGAGAGTGGACAGCCTTGTCTTGTTCCTGATTTTAGAGGAATTGCTTTGAGTTTCTCTCCATTTAGTTTGATGTTAGCTGTTGGTTTACTGTATATTGCTTTTATTATATTCAGGTACGTTCCTGTTATCCCTGATCTCTCTAGGACCTTTATCATGAAGGCGTGCTGGATTTTGTCAAAGGCTTTTTCAGCATCTAGTGAGATGATCATGTGGTTTTTCTTTCGCAGATTGTTAATATGGTGGATTACATTGATAGATTTTCTAATGTCGAACCATCCCTGCATTCCTGGAATGAAGCCTACTTGATCATGGTGGATGATTTTTCTGATGTGTTCTTGAATCCGGTTTGCAAGTATTTTATTGAGTATTTTTGCATGGATGTTCATGAGGGAAATTGGTCTATAGTTCTTTCTTAGTTGTGTCTTTGTGTGGCTTGGGTATCAAGGTAATTGTAGCCTCGTAGAAAGAGTTTGGCAGTGAGCCTCCTGCTTCTATAGTGTGGAATATTTTGAGGAGTATTGGAATTAGCTCTTCTTTGAATTTCTGGTAGAATTCTGCACTGAAGCCATCTGGGCCTGGGCTTTTTTTGTTTGGGAGACTTTTGATGACTGCTTCTATTTCATTAGGGGTTATAGGTCTGTTTAGATTATTTATCTGTTCTTGATTTAGTTTTGGCAAGTGATATCTATCCAAGAAGTTGTCCATTTCCTTTAAATTTTCAAATTTTGTGGAGTACAGATTTTCAAAGTATGCCCTGATGATTCTCTTGATTTCCTCAGAGTCCGTTGTTATGTCCCCTTTCTCATCCCTGATTTTGTTAATTAGCATGTTCTCTCTCTGTCTTTTGATTAGTTTGGACAGAGGTTTGTCTATTTTGTTGATTTTCTCAAAGAACCAACTCTTTGTTTCATTGATTCTTCTCAATGTTTTCCTGGTTTCTACTTGATTGATTTCAGCCCTCAATTTGATTATTTCCTGGCGTCTGCTCCTCCTGGGGGAATTTGCTTCTTTTTGTTCTAGAACATTCAGCTGTGCTATTAATTCTCTAGTATGACTGTTCTCCAGTTTTTTCATGTGGGCACTTGGTGCTATAAACTTTCCTCTCAGCACTGCTTTCAAATTGTCCCATAAGTTTGTGTATGTTGTGTCTTCATTCTCATTGAAATCGAGGAAGTCTTTAATTTCTTTTTTTATTTGTTCCTTTACCCAGGGATGGTGCAATTGTGCATTGTTCAATCTCCATGAGTTTGTAGGGTTTCTGCGATTTGTGTTATTGTTGAATTCTAATGTTAATGCATGGTGGTCTGATAAGATACAGGGGGTTATTCCAATTTTTTTGTATCTGTGGAGATTTGCTATGTTTCCTATTATGTGGTCAATTTTAGAGAAGGTTCCATGTGGTGCCGAGAAGAAGGTATATCCCTTTGTATTTGGGTGGAATGTTCTATAGATGTCTGTTAAACCCAGTTGGGTCATAACTTCTATTAATTCTTTTGTTTCTTTGTTAAGTTTCTGTCTGGAGGTCCTATCTAGCGGTGAGAGCGGAGTGTTGAAGTCTCCTACTATTAGTGTGTGAGATTTTATGTGCATTTTGAGCTTTAGTAATGTTTCTTTCACGAATGTAGGTGCCTTTGTATTTGGGGCGTAGATATTTAAAATCGAGACTTCGTCTTGATGTATTTTTCCTTTGATGAATATGAAGTGCCCTTCTTCATCTCTTTTGATTGATTTTAATTTGAAGCCTAATTTGTTAGATATTAGGATTGCTACGCCTGCTTGTTTCTTGGGGCCGTTTGATTGGAAGATCTTTTCCCAGCCCTTTACTCTGAGATATCGTCTGTCTTTGGTGTTGAGATGTGTTTCTTGTATGCAGCAGAACGAAGGGTTCTGTCTTCGTATCCATTCTGCTAGTCTGTGTCTTTTTATAGGTAAGTTGAGGCCATTGACATTGAGGGATATTAATGACCATTGATTGGTGATCCTTGTTTGCGCTTGATTTATTGTTAGTGAAGTTATTTTGTGTAGTTTCTCCTCCCTTTTTCTTTTATTAATGACCATTGATTGATGATTCTTGTTTGTGCTTGATTTATTGTTAGTAAAGTTATTTTGTGTAGTTTCTCCTCCCTTTTTCTTTTCGTGTTTTGTAAAGTGTCATTATATATTGCTTGTGTTTTTGTGAATGTAGTTATCTTCCTTGGATCTAGGTTCTCCTTCTAGCACTTTCTGTAGAGCTGGATTCATGGATACGTATTGTTTAAATCTGGCTTTGTCATAGAATATTTTGTTTTCTCCATCTATGGTAATGGAACGCTTTGCTGGATATAGTAGAGTGGGCTGGCATCCTTGTTCCCTCAGCATTTGTAGGACATCTATCCAGGATCTTTTGGCTTTCATCATTTCCATTGAGAAATCAGGTGTGATTTGGATAGGTCTGCCTTTGTATGTTACTTGGCCTTTTTTTTAGCTGCTCTTAATATTTTCTCTTTATTCTGTAGGTCGGATGTTTTGATTATTATATGGTGAGGTGAATTCTTTTTCTGGTCTTTTTTTGGTGTTCTGTAAGATTCTTGTATTTTCATAGGCATATCTTTCCTTAGGTTAGGGAAGTTTTCCTCTATGATTTTGTTGAATATGTTTTTGTATCTTTGAGTTGTATTTCTTTGCCTTCCTCTATACCTATTATTCTCAGGTTTGACTTCTTCATGGTGTCCCATATTTCCTGGATATTTTGTGTTAAGGATTTGTTGGTTTTGTGATTTTCTTTGGTTGACGACTCTATACCCTCTAATGAGTCTTCAACACCTGAGATTCTCTCTTCTATCTCTTGTATTCTATTGGTGATACTTGCATCTGTAGTTCCTGATCATTTACCCACCTTTTCTATTTCCAGCATGCCCTCGTTCTGTGTTTTCTTTATCGTTTCTATTTCAGCTTTCAATCCTTCAACTGTTTGAGTTGTTTCCTTCATTTGTTTGGTTGTTTTTTTCTTGGTGCTCTTTAGATTCTTTGAGAGATTTGTTTATTTCTTGAAATTTTCCTTCATTTCATGGATTTTTTTGTTTGTTTTTTCTATTTCTTCAAGGGATTTCCTCATTTCTTCTTTGAGGGTCTCTATCATCTTCATAAAATTATTTTTAAGGTCTGTCTCCTCTACTTCATTTATGTAGTGCTTTTCAGTTCTTGCTGGTATTGGATCCCTAGATTCTGGTGGAATCGTGTTGGTCTTTCTATCGCTGCTTGAGTTCTTATTCTGTCTTCTTCCCATCTCTTCTTCCGGTGGGTGCTGGTGGGGTCTTTCCATCTCCATTGGTCTCCTTTGTTCCTGAAGCTGAAGCTGGGGAGGTTGGGGCCTGGAATGGCTGATGTCTTTCCTGTGTGGGCGGGTCTTCTGGATGCCAGGAGCAGCCCTGGAAAATCGAGGGGATGGGTGTTGGGCAGGGGAGGGGGGGTGTCCCTGCCGGAGACCCAATCTCACCTCTTCTTCTATACTTATTATTTTTAGATTTGGCCTTTTTACGGTGTCCCACATTTCCTGGATATTTTGTGTTAGGGATTTGTTGGAATCTATTTCTCCTAATGAATCTTCAACGCCTGGGACTCTCTCTTCAAACTCCTGTATTCTGTTGGTTATGCTTGCATCTGTAATTCCAAATCGTTTACTCACATTTTGTAGTTCCAGCATTCCTTCAGACTGTGTTTTTTGTCTCTATTTTAGCTTTCAACCCTTGTACTGTTTGAATTATTTTTTATAATTTTTTTGTTTGTCTTTTCTTCCATTTCTTTAAAAGATTTTCTCATTTCTTCCTTTAGGGTTTCTATCATCTTCATAAAGTTGGCTTTTAGGTTATCCTCTTCTGTTTCATCTGTGTTGTGATGTTCAGATCTTGCTGGTGTAGAGTCCCTAGACTGGTAGCATCATATTTTTTTTTCTGTCATTGAATTTGTTCTGTATTGTTGTCTTCCCATTCCTTCTTTCAGTGATTACAGATGGGGTCTCTTCCTTTCCTGGTGAGTATGGGTCCAAGGTTCTCTTCCGGTGTGTGCAAACAGGTCCAGTTCACTGACAAGTCTCTAGGTGCGTGCAGATGGGTCTCAGACACTCCCTCTTCCGGTGGGTGGGAGCTCTGCCATCTGCACTTTGTACTCTGCCTTCTGCCCTGAGTAGGGGCAGACTTAGGCAGACTCTCTCAGCAGGCTCTCCCACGTGTCCAGGCTGAGAGAGCATGTGGAATGGGCTCCCAGAGTCCATTTGTATGCTAGTAATAAATATTAATCTACGCTGAAGAAGGAGATGCCTCTGAAAGTGCAAGAAGCTTGCTGAAAACCAAATAGACTGGACCAAAACAAAAACAAAAACAAAAAAGTCCCCTTACCACATAATAATCAAAACACCAAACATACAGAATGAAAAAAGAATATTAAGAGCACTGAAGAAAAAAGGCCAAGTAACATAATAAAGGTAGACCTATCAAAATTACACCTGGCTTTTCTATGAAAACCCTGAAGGCCAGAAGGTTCTGCATAGATGATCTGCAAACACTAAGAGACCATGGATGCCAACCCAGACTACTATACCCAGCAATACTCTCAATCATTTTAGATGGAAAACACAAAATATTCCATGACAAAACCAGATTTACACAGCACATATCCACAAAACCAACCCTACAGAAAGTTCTGGAAGGAAAATTCCAACCTAAGCATGTCAGTTACACTCAAAAAAACATAAGCAATAGATAATTTCACTTTAACAATAGCCAGAGATAGATGACAAATTCACACACAATACCACCATCAAAAACAAATCCAAAACAAACATGAATCAATAATCAATCATCATTAATATCCTTCAGTGTCAATGGTCTTAACTGACTTATAAAAAGACACAGGCTAACAGAATGGATATGAAGACAGAATCCATCCTTCTGCTGCATGCAAGTAATATACCTCACCTTCAAAGACAGATGCTACCTCAGTCAAGGTTTGGGAAACTATTTTCCAATCAAATGGCCCTAAGAAGCAAGGTGGTGTACCTATCCTAATATCTAACAAAAATTAGACTGCAAACTAAAATTAATCAAAAGAGATGAAGAAGGTCATTTCAGATTCATCACAGGAAAATCCATCAGGATGAAGTCTCAATCCTGAACATCTATGAACCAAATACGAAGGCACCCACACTTGTAAAGGAAACTTAAATCACACATTAAACACCACATACTTATAGAGGGAGATTTCAACACCCCACTCTCACCACTAGACAGGCCCAAAAGACAGAAACTTAACAAAGAAACAAAGGAATTAACAGAAGTTTTTACTAAATTGGGATTAACAGATAACTGTAGAACATTGCATCAAAACAGAAAAGAATATACCTTCTTTTCAGAACCACATGGAACCTTCTATAAAATCGACCATATTCTTGGCAACATAGCAAACCTCAACATATACAAAAAAATTGAAATAATTCCATGTATCCTATCAGATCACCATGGTGTATAGTTAGAATTCAACAGTAACACAAACAGCAGAAATTCTACAAACTCATGGAAATTGAACTATGCACAATTGCACCATTGCTGGGTCAACCAAGAAATAAAAAAGAAATTAATGACTTCTTAGAATTCAAAATGAATGAAGACACAACTTACCCAAACTTGTGGGACACTTTGAAAGCAGTGTTAAGAGGAATGTTCACTGCATTAGGTATCCATATGACGAAAATGGAGAATAGTCACACTAGAGAATTAACAGTAAAACTGAAAGCTCTAGAAGAAAATGAAGCAAACTCACCCAGGAGGAGTAGATGCCAGGAAATAATCAATTTGAGGGCTGAAATCAAAAAAGTCGAAGCAAAGAAAACAATACAAAGAATCAATGTAACAGAGTTGGTTCTTTGAGGAAATCAGTAAGACAGGCAAACCTTTATCCAAACTATCCAAAAGGCAGAGAGAGAGATCATACTAATTAACAAAATCAGAAATGAAAAGGAGGACATAACAACAGACATGAGGAAATCCAGAGAATCAAGTCATACTTTGAAAACATGTACTTCTCAAAATTCGAAAATTTAAAGGAAACGGACAATTTCCTGAATAGTTATCACTTACCAAAATTAAATCAAGAACAGATAACCAATTTAAATAGTTCTATAACCCCTAAGGGAAGAGAAACAGTTATCAAAAGTCTCCCAACCAAAAAAAGCTCAGGCCCAGATGGCTTCAGTACAGAATTCTACCAGAAATTCAAAGAATAGCTAATAAGAGTACTCCTCAAACTGTTCCACACAATAGAAGTAGAAGGGTCAATGCCAAATTATTTTTATGAAGCTACAATTACCTTGGTACCCAAGCCACACAATGATACAATGATACAACTAAGAAAGAAAACTACAGACCAATATACCTCATGAACATTGATACAAAAATACTCAATAAAATGCTGGCAAATTGAATCCAAGAACACATCAGAAAACTCATCCACCATGATCAAGTGGGCTTCATCCCAGGGATGCAGGGATGGTTCAACATTAGAAAATCTATTAAAGTAATTCACCATATAAACAAATTGCAAAAGAAAAACCACATGATCATCTCACTAGATGCTGAAAAAGCATTTGAAATATCCAACACACTTTCATGATAAAGGTCCTGGTAAGATCAGGGATAACAGGAACATACCTGAACATGATAAAAGCAATATACAGTAAACCAACAGCCAACATCAAACTTAATGGAGAGAGAAAATCAACTCAATTCCTCTAAAATCAGGAAGAAGACAAGGCTGTCCACTCTCTCCTTACCTCTTCAATATTGTACTTCATGTTTTGGCTAGAGCAATATGACAACAAAAGGTGATCAAGGGGATACAAATTGGAAAGGAAAAAGTCAAAATTTCTCTATTTGCAGATGATATGTTGGTTTACATAAGTGAACTGGAGAACTGTACCAGATATGATGGTTTCCATAAGTGACCTGAAAAACTGTACCAGGGAACTCCTACAACTGATAAACACCTTCAGCAAAGTGGCAGGATACAAGATTAATTAAAAAAATCAGTAGCCCTCCTATGTACAGACGATAAAAATGCTGAGAAAGAAATCAGAGAAACATCACCCATTTCAATAGCCAGAAACAGCATAAAATATCTTGGGGTAACACTAACTAAATAAGTGAAAGACCTGTATAGCAAGAACTTTGAGTCCTTAAAGAAAGAAATTGAAGATATCAGAAAATGGAAAGATCTTCCATGATCTTGTATAGGTAGGATCAACATAGTAAAAAATGGCAGTCATGCCGAAAGCAATCTACAGATTAAATGCAATCTCCATCAAAATCCCAACACAATTATTCACAGACTTTAAAGAATAATACTCATCTTTATATGGAAAAACAAAAGATCCAGGATAGTCAAAACAACCCTGTACAATAAAGGAACTTCTAGAGGCATCACTATCCCTGACTGCAAGCTCTATTACAGAGCTATAGTCCTGAAAATAGCTTGGTATTGGCACAAAAATAGTCAGGTAGACCAATGTAATCTAATTGAAAACCCTGATATTAACCCACATACCTATGAACACCTGACTTTTGACAAATAAGCTAAAATTATACAATGGGAAAAAGAAAACATCTTCAACAAATTGTGCTGGCATAACTGGATGATTGCATACAGAAGACTGCAGATAGATCCACATGTATTTCTATGCACAAACCTTAAATCCAAATGGATCAAAGACCTCAACATAAATCCAGCCACACTGAACTTCTTAGATGAGAAAGTGGGAGGTATCTTTGAATGCTTCCTGAATATATCACCAGTAGCTGAAAGACTGAGATCAACAATCAATAAATGGGACCTCCTGAAACTGATAAGTATCTGTAAGGCAAAGGACAGTCAACAAGACAAAAAGGTACCCCACAGATTGGGAAAAGTTATCCACTAACCCCACGTTTGAGAGAGGACTGGTCTCCAAAATTTACAAAAACTCAAGAAGCTAGTGTCCAAAACACCAAAGGATCCAATTAAAAAGTAGGATACAGAACCTAATAGAGAATTTTCAAAAGAGGAATCTAAAATGACTCAGAGACACTTGAGAAAGTGCTTAACATCCTTAGCAATCAGGGAACGGCTAATCAGAACATCTCTGAGATACCATCTTATTTCTGTTAGAATGGATAACAACAACAACAACAACAACAAAAACACCAATGACAGTTATGTTGGAGAGAATGTGGAGAAAGAAGATCACTCCTCTACTGCTGGTGGGAGTGCCAACTCATACAGTCCCTTTGGAAATCAGATTCCTCAGGAAAATGGGCATCAGTCTACCACAAGATCTAGCAATTCCGCTCTTAGGCATATACCCAAAACATTCACATTAATACAACAAGGACATCTGTTTAACTATGTTCATAGCAGCCGTATTTGTAATAGACGGAACCTGGAAGTAACCTAGATGCTCCTCAACTGAAGAATGGATAGAGAAAATGTGGTACATTTACACAATGGAGTACTATTCAGCAGAAAAAACACAATGGAATCTTGAAATTAGCAGCCAAATTAATGGCACTAGAAGAAACCATCCTGAGTGAGGTAACCCAACCAAAAAAGACAAACATGGTATGTATTCACTCATATATGGATTTTAGACATTGATTAAAGATTTACCAGCCTATAATCCACACCACCAGAGAAGCTAAAAAATCAATGAGGACCCTAAGGGAGACATACATGTTACCCTGGAGAAGGGAAAAGGTCTCCTGAACAAAATGGTTGCATAGGGAGAGAGGAAAGGGAACTAGGAGATAAGGGGGAGAGAAGAGGAGGGGAGAGGAGGACATGAGAGATCAGGAAGATTGAGTCATTGGGAGAAGACTAAAGGAGAGCAAGATAAGAGATACCATAGTAGAGGGAGACATTATAGGTTTAAAGAGAAATCTGGCACTAGGGAAATTTCCAGAATTCTACAAAAACGATACCAACTAACAATTTAAACAACAGTGGAGAGGCTACCTTAAATGCCCTTCCCCAATAATGAGATCGATGACTACCTTATATGCTTTCCTAGAGCCTTCACCCTGTAGCTGATGGAAGCAGAAGCAGACACCCACAGCTAAACACTGAACTGAATTACTGGAATTCAGTTGCAGAGAGAGAGAGAGGAGTGGTGAGCAAACATGTTAAGACCAGGCTGGTAAAAACCACAGAAATAGCTGACCTGAACTAGGGGGAGCTCATGGACCCTAGATTGATAGATACGAAACCAGTATAGGACTGATCCATCCTCCCTGAATGTGGGTGTAATTGAGGAGGCCTTGGTAGTCTATGGTGTCTCTGGCAGTAGATATGTATTTATACCTACCATATGAATGGACTTTGGGAGCCCATTCTGCATAGAGGGATACTCTCTCAGCCTAGAAACATGGGGGAGGACCTAGGTCCTGCTCCAAATGATATGACAAACTTTGAAGATCCCCCATGGAAGGTCTTACCCTGCCTGGTGAGCAGCAAGGGGATGGGATATGGGGTCATTAGGGGGCAGGGGAGGAGGGGAGGGAAAGGGAACTGGGATTGACATGTAAAACAAGTTTGTTTCTAATTTAAGTAAAAGTAAATAAATAAAAAACTAAAAAGAAGCTAATGGTATAAGATAAAGTAGATGCTGGGCGGTGGTGGTGCACGCCTTTAATCCCAGCACTCGAGAGGCAGAGGCAGGTGGATCTCTGTGAGTTCGAGGCTGGGCTGGACCGATGGCCTCCAAAACAATACAGAGAAACCCTGTCTCGTAAAAGCCAAAAAAAAGAGATAAAGTAGAGTATTCATAACTAATTATAAATCTTCATGTCATGATTTGGGGGCTAGCAGTCAAAGAAAGCCTGTTGTATCTGGTTTTGCAAAACAAAGGGCATAATTTCACTTTAAACAAAAAGTTTTCAAATACTGGTTAGGGCAACAGCTTAATTGGATCATGATGGACAGAGTGTGGGGTTTAGGTACTTTCTTTTGTAGCATGGCCTCAACCAACCTAACAACACAGGTAGGGGCTCCTGTGGGGTCAAAATCAGGAGGCTACTGTACTTGTCTACAAGATTTTCTTACATGAACTTGAGCATCCTGCGTGCATTAGAACTGGGATTTCTTGCAGCAGAATTGTGTCCTTATTTAAAAGGATAGTAAAACAGCCTCATACTATTACCTTACGATGTTTTCCAACTGATCTGATTAATAGAAAGTCAGATTATTTTTAGCATAATTGAGCAGCATATCTAGGACAAACTCAGGGGAGATTAGGTAGGCCATGAATTGCCCTGGCTTGTAGATGGCTGATGGAAAATTTGAATAATTTACAAAAATGAAGGCCTTTCCTCAAATATCAAGCAGTTCATTGGCATTCCTGGACACTAATGCACATAATATGTGGATTTATTCCATTATATATGACATCTGGACTGGGAACAAAAACAGAATGTCAGCAGATATAGTAAAGGTTATGATAATGGTTACAGCCAATCTGGCTGACTATGTTGTGTGTTCTGTTCTTTTGACTGCCTGTGGGTGAACAAGACAATCTTGTAAAAGAAAATAAACATATTAACATAAGACAGGCAGGGTTTTGAGACAGTGCCAAAGTGCAAATATCATGTGTGGACTCCTCTCAGGGCTGGTACGTTTGGAAAGGTACATCTTGCTGCCGTGCAGAGCTTGCATTCCTCCTCCCTACGGAGAAGAGTTGGGCATGTTGTTTAAGGGTTAGGAGCCCGTGCCAAGTCGTGGATGCTGAAGTCCTAGTTGTTGCCTGACTCCCCTTCTGTGAGCATATGTTCAGCTTGGCTCCTCTGTGTTGTCTGGAGGAGGCTTCCAGAGTGGTTCTGGGCAGAGCTTGGCACTTGCTGAAGAGCATCTGATCCCACTTCATTTTCCTACACCCTGGCTTCCTGTGCCAATTACCAGTAGGAACCTGGTGATTTGAGTTTGGGGTCCTTTTTGGGAAGTGGAGTCCTGGTTGTTGCATATATAAGAGAATTGCTGTGAGTTATAGAAGACATATTGACTTGTGTGATCATAGTTTTGCAGTATAGAAATCCTCTTTCTAATGTCAAAAGAATCATCAAAATGTTATAAATATAATAAAGCACACAGTAAGCTGCAGTCTGATAAATGACTGGTACCACAAGGGCTGGTAATATTTTGCAGAAGATAGGAATATTTTCTATGGGGGAAATATGGTCAATTCAAATGTTTAAAATCCGGGACTATCATGTAAATATTTGGTTCAGGTTGTAACACTGAGGAGCAATGAGCCCTGTAGAAAATACATGATTACATACCTCTGCATTCAATTAGGATGGAAAACAACACAATTAAGTCTTTAAAAAAAAGACATTGGAAGGATGGATAGGACTACCTACTTTGTGATAGCTAGTGACATAATATCACAGAGCAATGGAATTTCCAGGTGAAATAGCACTTTGAGATTATTTTGGCAGCCTTACGATTCACCAATAAAGGAACAGAAGTCAAATCTCTTGACCTTTTTGTAGTCATCAGGATCTATGAACCAGAGTTGTGATCAGGACTCAAATTTCCTGCATGCATGCTGAGATGCACATGAAAGACTGTGGACCTTGGCAATACCACATTTATACTGTAGCAAAATAGGTGCTATACTGTATTTCCCCCTTTCAGTGTAGTGATCGTTATGAAATTAATTTTTAAGTCCTGATGGTAAAACTATTTGAATAGAATAAATGTTTCAAATAGCATGACAAGGGAATAAATTCATAGCATCACAGGTTACAAATTCAGTAGAATATGCCTGCAACTGGGGTTTATGTATGAAGAATTCTACCAAATTAATTGTAGCCGTAGAGCATAGACTTCTCACAGGGGTCAGAAAAGTATGACCAATTTTTACATAATATAATTTGAGCAGAAACATTATTTTAAAATATAGAATTTGATGCTGTTTGTTGAAGTGTGAATAGTATAGCTGCTTTGAAACATGGTTTTGTGTTTGCTAAAGTACAATGGTAACATAGCTTGCTGGGCAACAGGGTCGTTGGGAAACACCAATGCTCATAGCATCATGTTAAGAACTGAAATCCTCATCAACCTTTAGGTAACAAATTATGTTTTATTTATATGGTGGACTCATTCATAGTGTGAAAACTGATAGGTTATAGTTATTTGTATTAGTGAAAGTAAGTAGAAGCACACATATCTACACTGAATCTCGTACTCAAAATAAAAAATAAAACCTTCAAATAGCTGAATGCTGTGCGGTGAGGCCAGAAGAATAATTCATGCATATTTAATATGGGAAAGTAAGGCAATAGTCAACACAAGAATAAGGATAGTGGCTTCCTGTTGAGTGGTAGATGGATTTGAGTAGGGGAAGAGGGTGTTTGTAGCACTAAATGATACAACGGTGGATGCATCAATGTCCTGTCCTTTAAAAGTACATGCTGTGTAGACCTGCATTCACCCTGATGCATGTTATGGGTTTTAAACAAAAAATATGAATAAGAAACATTGAGTAATTTGTGTTTACCTCATTTTTGAATAATAGCTTATTATTCAGCCATAAATTAAGACTTTTGCAGACATGTAGGAAGACAAGCACAAAGACACAGACACACATAGAACCATTCTTAGGAATTGCTGTGTAAAATGGTTAAAAAATGCAATGATGCTTAAATCTTTGTCATGTGATAACTTAGAATTTACATGTGATGCATGCCTTACATTGTAGTAGGTCATAGGACTACTAAGTATCTGTTATATTATTTATGAAATAATGAAACAATAAGAAAATATCAGTACATGTAAAATATAGACAAAAATTTTTGTCTGAAGTATTTTGGTCTATGGTTGGACCAAACTATGTTGGTCAGTTTTCACCACTGTGGTAAAAGGTGAGAGAATTCATTCACATATTTTTATTAATTTTTTCACATAATATATTCTGATCATGATTCCCCTCCTTCATTTCCTCCTAGATCTTTCCTCACTTCCCCATCCTTTCAACTCCACAACATCTTTCTCTCTCTTTATAAAACAGATGGAGATGGCTTTTTGCTTACCTGTCTCCTCTTGTTTGAGGGTAGGGTCTTACTCTGTACACTGGTCTGTTATGGAAATTATAGCAGTTTTCTTGTAGCACCTCCCAGGTGCTAGGATTTCAGGCCTGAGCTACCATGCCTGATTAAGAAAAAACAGAGGGAAGATTTAATTTTTTGTCTTATGGTTTGAGGGTTTTTTATCCATGACAAATTGGCTATGAATCTGTGGGCTTGTGGTAAGATAATACAGCATTGTCAAAGAGCCCAATAAGGCTACTGACTTCATGGCATGTAGGAACAGAAGGCTTGACAGTAAGACACTTAATTTAGAGGTACCATGAACAATGGTCTGATATCCTAACAGGCCCCAGATCCTACAACCCACTGACTTTAAGGTCACTGATAGATTAACCCGGTGATGAAGTTAGCATTATTATAATCCAATCTTCCCTCAGTAGCTCCACCATATAGGAACCAAGCCTTCAGCATATGAAACTTTTAGAAAAAATTTTATTCAAATCACAATAGAAACATAGAAGTAAAGAGCACAATATACTACTTAAATTCAGTAAGGTGTTCTATTGTGGAATAATTTAGCATCTTAATCATTTTGATTGTACATATCAGTAGTATTAAGTGCATGCAAAACTTTGCACAATCAATATCTTAAGATTTTCTCTTGTATCTTTCTAATCATTAAACTGCCCATTCCCTTCTCTTCACCCCATGGCATCTATCATTCTCTTTTGTTTTTAAGAACTTAGCTTTCTAGTGATGCCCTCTAAATTGAGACATGCTATTCAGGAGGAAGGCTAGCTAAGACTCTGGAAGTTCTTAAGATAGATTCATGAAAACTCAGGAAGTAAACAGCTCACAGGTCTCAGAAGTCCATGAAATTTATCAGACTCATGATCCTCCTCCATTTAAATCTATTTTATCAGTAACAACCTGCAAGAAAAGGGACCCTCTAGTCTGTGGAAATGCCTGCAAACCAGGCAGATGTTTTCATGTGTAAAACAACTGTGATGGCCTGTACTTTCAGTAAGGCAGCTGTCTTGATTCAACAATGCTCCCAAGGGTAGTAGCCTTCCATATAGTCCTACAAGTAACTTCAATAAATGCACACACACACACACTCACACATACACATTCATGCACACACATCTCAGGTTAGAGGAATATTATGTTATTTATATATACTTGTTTCCATGTATAGAATACTTTGATTCCTCCCTCCAGGGAGTGAACTGAAGATGCATTTCAATTATTTGTCCTGGGAAAAATAATGGGAATAAACACATAATACTCAGATCTTTCCATCAGGACCATATATAAGATCCTGGGGCCAAGCAACTTACACAATTAAGGATGTCAGTGTAGTAAGTTGTTGGCTACTAAGAAAGAGGGTCAATTTTCTTCATGGATGAGGCTCCATTAGATGGACCTATACACATGGACACACATGGGGCACTAAAAGGACTTGGTGGGCATTGAACAATAATAAAAAAGACAGAGCACATACATTTGGAAAGGAAAAGTGTGTAGTGGGTAGGGGAGGAGTTGGAGGGAAAGAAATAGGGTTGGCTTAATTCTAAACACATCACATTGTATGAATATTAAAGTAGTTAATAAAATTTTATCTAAAAGTGTTAAAAAGTACATTCATCTAAAATCTTTAGAAAAGGATGTTAATGTATCTGGGAATTCCTTGGCGGGAAAGATCTTGCAGGAAGCTCATGAATTCATCTGTCAGGCATGCTGTGAATATTCTGTTCCCAACTCTTTCAGATAGCTCTTTTTAACCCATCACTTTTTACTAATAAAAACAAAAATGCATGCTATTTTACCCCAGTCCTTTCTGCTGCCAGCTCTTTTGGGGCAGAGAGTATTCTATGGTTCTTTGGATTGAGATAAAACTTGATAGCCTGGAAAATCTCTGGAATTTCTCTGCAGGGCAGGCTTCATCCCTAGAGTGGTAGCTTTGGTAGGATAATGCTTGTGGCTTCAGATATTTTTATTTTAATGAACCTCTTCTGTGGGTATAGATGGGGCAGGACAGACTCCAGGGTTTCTGTCTTGATGTGTTCCTGTGACTTGGTGTTGATTTTTTTCTCTAGATAGCTCTGATCTTGCTCACCTTTTGCAGAACTTCTAGCTCCTGTTCCTGTGCAGGTAAACCTTGAAAGCTCAGCACAGTCATGTCTAAAATCTTGCCTCTGATAAAGCTTCTGTACTTGCCTCCTTCTGTGTGTAAGGTCAGGAATATAAGATCAAAGGAACAAAACACCAGATTCTCACTGGAAGATGTGTTACCTTGCTCAGTTTTACAGAATATCTGAGTTTTTACTCCTTCTTAAACAAGATATTGGATGTTTTTATTATCTTGTATTGGTATGAGACACTTAGTGTCATTTCTATTAATTGGTAATATCCCAAGTGAACACTGTGTATCTCTAAGAAATAAAACAATGTGGCATTTAAAAAATATCAGATCGGTGAAGAATTGTGCTGGGATTTTAATGGGGATTGCATTGAATCTGTAGATTGCTTTTGGCAGGATTGCCATTTTTACTACATTGATCCTACCTATCCAAGAGCATGGGAGATCTTTCCATTTTCTGAGGGCTTCTTTAATTTCTTTCTTTAAAGATTCAAAGTTCTTACGATACAGGTCTTTCACTTGTTTGGTTAGCGTTACCCCAAGATATTTTATGTTGTTTGTGGCAATTGTAAAGGGTGATGTTTCTCTGATTTCTCTTTCAGCCCTTTTATCATCTGTATATAGTAGGGCTACTGATTTTCTTGAGTTGATCTTGTAGCCTGCCACTTTGCTGAAGGTGTTAATCAGCTGTAAGAGTTCCCTGGTAGAGTTCTTTGGGTCATTGATGTAAACATTCATATCGTCTGCAAACAGTGAAAGTTTGACCTCTTCCTTCCCAATTTGTATCCCCTTGATCCCCCTTTGTTGTCGTATGGCAATGGCTAGAACTTCAAGTACCATGTTGAAAAGGTATGGAGAGAGTGGACAGCCTTGTTTTGTTCCTGATTTTAGAGGAATTGCATTGAGTTTCTGTCCATTTAGTTTGATGTTGGCTGTTGGTTTACTGTATATAGCTTTTATTATGTTTAAGTATGTCCCTGTTATCCCAGATCTCTCCAAGACCTTTATCATGAAGGGGTGTTAGATTTTGTCAAAGGCTTTTTCAGCATCTAGTGAGATGATCATGTGATTTTTGTTTTTCAGCTTGTTTATATGGTGGATTACGTTGATGGATTTTCGTATGTTGAACCATCCCTGCATCCCTGGGATGAAACCTACTTGATCGTGGTGAATGATTGTTTTGATGTGTTCTTGGATCCGATTTGCCAGTATTTTATTGAGTATTTTTGCATCAATGTTCATGAGGGATATTGGTCTGAAGTTCTCTTTCTTAGTTGTATCTTTGTGTGGCTTGGGGATCAAGGTTATTGAAGCCTCATAGAATGAGTTTGGCAAAGACCCTTCTGCTTCTATTGTGTGGAACACTTTGAGAAGAATTGGTATAAGCTGTTCTTTGAATTTCTGGTACAATTCTGCACTGAGGCCATCTGGACCTGGACTTTTTTTGGTTGGGAGACTTTTGATGACAGCTTCTATTTCCATAGGGGTTATAGGTCTATTTAAGTTGCTTATTCTTCACAGACCTTGAAAGAACAATAATCAATTTTGTATGAAAAACAAAAGACCCAGGATAGCCAAAGCAACCCTGTTCAACAAGGCAACGTCCGGAGGCATCACCATCCCTGACCTCAAGCTCTATTACAGAGCTATAGTCCTGAAAACAGCTTGGTATTGGCACAAAAATAGACAGGTAGACCAATGGAATCGAATTGAAAACCCGGGTATTAACCCACACACGTACGAACATTTGATCTTTGACAAAGAAGCTAAAAATATACAATGGAATAAAGAAAGCATCTTCAACAAATGGTGCTGGTATAATTGGAGACTGGCATGTAGAAGAATGCGGATCGATCCATGTTTATCGCCATGCACAAAACGTAAGTCCAAATGGATCAAAGACCTCAACATAAATCCAGCCACACTGAACCTCTTAGAAGAGAAAGTGGGTGGTACCCTTGAACGAATTGGTACAGGAGACAGCTTCCTGAACATAACACCAGTAGTACAGACAGTGAGATCAACAATTCATAAATGGGACCTACTGAAACTGAGAAGCTTCTGTAAGGCAAAGGACACAGTCAGCAAGACAAAAAGGCAGCCCACAGAATGGGAAAAAATATTCACTAATCCCACATCTGACAGAGGGTTGATCTCCAAAATTTACAAAGAACACAAGAAGCAAGTCTCCAAAACACCAAAGGATCCAATTAAAAAATGGGCTACAGAACTAAATAGAGAATTCTCAATAGAGGAGTCTAAAATGACTGAGAGGCACTTGAGAAAGTGCTCAACATCCCTAGCCATCCAGGAAATGCAAATCAAAACAACTCTGAGATACCTTCTCACTCCTGTCAGAATGGCTAAAATCAAAAACACCAATGACAATTTATGCTGGAGAGGATGTGGTGAAAGGGGGACACTCCTCCATTGCTGGTGGGAGTGCCAACTGGTTGAGCCACTTTGGAAATCAGTATGGAGATTCCTCAGAAAAATGGGAATAAACCTACCACAAGACCCAGCAACTCCACTCTTAGGCATATATCCAAAAGTTGCCCATTCATACAACAAAGATGTCTGTTCCACTATGTTCATAGCAGCTTTATTTGTAATAGCCAGAACTTGGAAGCAACCCAGATGTCCCTCACCCAAAGAGTGGATAGAGAAAATGTGGTACATCTACACAATGGAGTACTATTCAGCAGAAAAAAATAAGGGAATCATGAGATTCGCAGGCAAATGGATGACACTAGAAGAAACCATCCTGAGTGAGGTAATCCAGTCACAAAAAGAGAAACATGGCATGTACTCTCTCATATATGGATTTTAGACATAGATCTGGGGAGTGCCAGCCTACAATCCTATGGCCAGAGAGTCTGGGAAACAAAAACTTCATTTAGTGGCTGATCGAAGAAGAGGCAGACTCCCTTGGTTAAGTACTGAGCTGAACTCAAGAAAGCCAGTAACAGAGAGGGAGGACTGATGATCAAAGAGATTAAGACTGGGCTGGTTTAACCCCCAGAAACAGCTGACCAGACAAAGGTTAACTCTTGAATCCCAGGCATCAGCCTGGGAATCCAGCATGGGACTGATCAAGACCCCCCTGAATCTGGGTGTCAGTGAGGAGGCCTAGGTAATCTATTGAGCCTTGGGCAGCAGATCAGTACCCATCCCAAGTATACACACAGACTTTGGACTCCCATAGAATAATGTGAGATGCACTCTCACCCTCAACTCTTGGGGAAGGGTCTAGGCCCTGCCCTATATGAAATGACAGACTATGGACACCCCCATGGAGGGCCTCACCCTCCCTGGGGGAATGAGGGGATAGTGGGGGGGGTGAGGGGGAGGGCACGGGAGGAGGGGGAGGGAATGGGAGAGGGACATGGAACTGACTTGTGAAGCAACCTCGTTTCTTATCTAAATTTAAACTGGAAAATAAAATATAAGAAAAATATCAGATCCAATGAACATGTAATTTTCCCTGTACATTTATTCACATCTTGTGCATTGAAATGGATGGTAAGTTTAATGCATGTGTGTAGAAATGGAAAGCTGTGGCAACTTGGCTGTAAGGATAGCTTTGAACTCATGGTAGAACTACAGAGAGTAAGATGAAAAAATTGTCCCCACATTGAAGCAAACAGGAGAGAGAAAAACACATCATGGTTAGAGACAGTATATTGTGTTTACCTCACCCTTTTAATGGAGACTCCTCCTGTACTAGTTACTGAACTTCAGGACTTCTTTGGTTTGAAAAACTGTGAGCATATTGAGGATTTTAAGAACCAGACATGCCTCTAGGATTCAGATGTTCTAGGATAATATCTGAAGGGACAGAACCTAAGCGATTACTGGCTTTTATTTTCAGGTGCACGTTTCTTTAGCAGAAAAAGAAAGAAAGGTTCATCTTTAGTCAGCTCACGGGAATTAGTAAGCAACCAGAAGTTCGCTAATGAGCACAAATAGGCCATCTATTCTTGAAGATGCCACAGAAGAATCCAAAAATAAACCCTGAAGGAGGAGGGAGAAAAATACAAGATTCACACTTCACTACACCCTTTGCATCCAAAATGTTGAATAAAGTGAGGATTATTTGAAAATTTAAGCAGAGGCATTAATTATTCCAAAAGGGGAGTCTGTATTTAAAAATATAAGAGAATATTCTAGGAATCCCAAGGTGTTGATGCAAGAATGTGTCTCTAACTTTGCAGGGGAGAGTACAGTTTCCTCTGGATCCAGCTGTGAGTTACCAGAGCTCAGGACTAATGATTTCGGTTACTCTATTTCTATGTTCTAGCAGGGTACTATTCTATGAAGTTTCCATAGTAACAACAAAGAAAATTAAAAATCAACATATCTTTCAGATACATTGGTACCTCCACACAGGTAGGTTATAGCAAAGTGTGAAACCTCTGCTAGAAAAGTCAGGTGCTAGCCAGGCGTTGGTGGCGCACGCCTTTAATCCCAGCACTCGGGAGGCAGAGGCAGGCGGATCTCTGTGAGTTCGAGACCAGCCTGGTCTACAAAGTGAGTTCCAGGACAGCCTCCAAAGCCACAGAGAAACCCTGTCTCGAAAAACCAAAAAAAAAAAAAGAAAAAAAAAAAGTCAGGTGCTACCTGTTGACATCCTTTGCCTTTGTATTAGTGAAGCCAGGATCTGTTCATTCATTGCAAAGGATTTACCTAATAGTCACAAATATGTTAGCCCATACACAGAGATGGACAATAAGCGGGCATTTAAAGGTGTTAAGGATAGCGTAAGATAGTGTGGCTCTGCATCTGAAGCATTCCAACCTCTCCACATCGTTGGAGTTCTAGTCAGTTATCTGCCTTACAGAGGGTTCTATGCAAAGTGTGGTTTCCAGCTGGGAATACAGGTTCACATGAAGAGAGGTGAGAGAATGTGCTTCATGGAAATGTCTCCATCACCTGAAACTTAAAGCTCTTTTGAGAGTATACTTTAAAAGACATAAAGGAAATAGTTTGTTATTGTGGAAGAAACTTAGAAATTATTGATGATCCCCAAAAAGAACTCATTCCATTATCCAGTGATGATGCATGTTAAACATGACTTATAAATATATTGTTTAGAATTTATGTTATAAATTTTGAAGTTTGAAACTTTAGAAACTGCCAATATAGGCAGCATATGTTGTTAGTGGCAATTATTTATTTAAGCTTTTATTCTTCAGGTTTTCAAACCTTGGGTTACATGGGAACGGTGAGAGGATGGAGGATAGGAGAACCTCTGATAGCCAGTCAGCTGCCAGAGTGAATTGAGATAAGGAAAAGGAAAACTGAACCAAAGGAAGCTACATGAATCTGTATCAGTGATGCTGTGGTCATGGATGAGTATGGAGAATTTAAAGAGACAGAGTTGTCTTAAATACGAGAGAGAGAGAGAGAGAGAGAGAGAGAGAGAGAGAGAGAGAGAGAGAGACTGAAAGCGTGCTTGAGTTTGTAATCAGATCATCCTGTGGTACTTAGAATTCTGTAAACAAATGTTGGGATACATTTTCTGAAATCTCATGGCTCCTCTTTGAGTGCAGAAGAGTGGACCTCATGCTGTATGGCGCTCCCTGCTGTGTTCAGGTTATATTTAATAGTCCTCATAGGGACCCTATAAAGGAAAGCATTTGATAGCAGTAATAGAACCATTTAAAAACATTGTCTCTGGGTTTATCTGGGTTATTGAAATGTTTTGACTATCAAAGTGATTGTTTTTTCTCATTGTCTTTTTTGGCTTGAACATATTTACAAGCAGTTAAATGAAATGGGTTTTGTAATTATTGGTTGGATAATAAGTATATATCAGAGAGAGCTATTATATATGATACATATTCTGCTATGTGTTTACATTTCCACTGTGAATTCTAGAACCTAATTTGAATGTTTAAGAGGCAAGGAAGGACTAAAGTTAGGGATATGACTGTTACACTTTGGTTACAGTGTTATTCTGATTCCTCTCAGGCCTTTGGGTTCTTTATTTCTTAGGCACTGAAAATTATGCTACTTGAGCAGTTCTTTGGGAAGGTCTGGGCTTCAGTCCAGGTACCTGAAGGGCTGGCTCATGGAAAATGGGAAATATAGGCCATTTATCTCTGGCACTTTCCTGTTCAGTGTCCTAGGTTTCTTTCTGTCCTTCAACCATCAAGGGTTATGCTGCCATTGGTAAGATGTTCTTGGCTCCCACTGTAGTATATGAATGTGACCCTTTTTGTAGGAATATAGTTTGATAGGAGGATCATAAACAACTGAAAACCCTTAACTAGGAGATTTCATTCAACCAATCACTGGATAGTATTGGAACAAGTTAAATCTTTGGGTACTTGGCACATGCCAGCAACTATTGTAGGTGCTACACATTCATTTTGCATTTATTTCATCTTTGTAATGTGTATGACAGTGTAAATAGTGTTGACACGTGCTAATTTTCAAAGTTGTTTCATATACTTGGTTTGTAATTCACTGTAAAACTTGTGAAGTCAGTACTTTTCAAATGTTTACAAAGAAAAAAAATAAAATTGCTTCCTATACACCAGTATCTATGCCACCATTTTTTTCTTTTTTTTTTTGCCTCTGGCACTCATTTTCCAAAAAAAATACTTGGAGATGAATTTGAAGGACTTCCTGTGTAGGTGCTTGCTTTTCTCTCACTCCAGTTCTCTCTCAAAAAGAACTTGGTGTAGGATGCAGGTCTGACAGTGTTACTAGGCCCTGGCTATGTGTTTGAGCACCCAAAGAATTATAGCTCAATGCTGTTGTTGCCATTTCTGTTTAATTGTTCTTGTGGAGAGCCCTTAAAACTGACAATTTTAAACACTGCAGAGAACATAAATATGTTAAACACTGTTGGATTAGAGTGCACTATGATTTAATTCTCTGTCTTCCTCATTGCCCTTTGGTTCTTAGAACTATGCATTAATTAACCAATGCCTGTTTTTTTTTTAATGAATCAAAAACAAACCTCAAATGGAAAAGATTTATAAGTAATCAATGATTTTTACTTTGCTCGTTTTTAATATTCAACACATAGCTAAATGGCATCATTAGGATGAAAATGAAATTACAGCGCAGCTGTGTTAATTATGAAAACAGATTAAAACATTGGTGTTCATCATTTGGATTCCTCTGTTTTGAGGCACATTGCTCTGTTTCTTCTTCCTCACACTCATATTCCCATCCCTCCCTCTCATTCACTTTTCCTCCCGCTCCATTTAACATATTATTGGTAGCAGAAATTTGACATTGTTATAGCTTCCTCAAGGTCTTTCACAGGTGCCAGAAGACACACTTTGCATGCCTTATCTGCAATAAGGCAAAGCGTGCCGAGCAAGGAAGATTAGAAACAAATTGTAATGATCTATACCCCCACTTTCACATTTAATCTGTGCCTGAAGATATTGTGGTCTAAATTACAAAATATATTAATGTCTCAGAAAAGGTAGCTGCCCAGGTTCACTCTTAGCAAGTTCAAATTGAACTCTGTGGAATATGGAACAGGAGAAATTATTTACAATCTATTCAGTTGCCAGCCCTTCCTTTGGGCTGAAGACAGTGCACATTTGTATTCCTGTTACATTCTGTTGTGCTCTTCCATCTTTTACATCCCCTAGGACAGGGAGAGAGGAGCTAGAGGAGAGAGATGCTTGCTAAGCTCCCAGGTTCCTGGCAGGATGAATAATGTAAACAAAATGCGTTCTTTGCCCAATGGTCCTCCTTAAGTGGTGCACAAGTTAAGTAGCATACAAAAATAGGTTTGCACGAAGTGGTTATTTTTGTCTGCAAGTTTAGGCACATGGATAAACTATGCATTACTATAGAAAAATACTCTTGCCTCCGGAAAATATTCTCTTTTAGGAAAATCAATTAACCTCACTATCAGTATTATGCAAAATCAAGAATATGACTTAAAACTATTGATTCCCCACATCACTAAAGTGACCTGTTAAAACGAAAGCAGATTTAGTGGATAAATAATCCTGCCATGAGCTTTCCATCCAGGTACCCATACATGGTTGGCTCCATTGAGAAACTGAAAGTAGAAAGTTAATAAGTTAACTTTTAAATATAAAAGTTCTTTAAAAGTAGCCCTTGTGTTAGTGGTATCTTCAAATGGAGGCTGATAGGCATGAAGCACTGGTTTTTAATCTTCCTTTTAAAGGTGTAGAAACGGTGAAACGATTGATGTTTTCTATAATGTTGGTTGCTGGTGATGTATTTCCTGATTGTCAAATTATGCACAAGTGTGTTTTGCTAAGTGGTTACCACACTCCATAGTTATTATTCATTTTGAAAACAAGAATTGGTAGTTTCTATGATCACAAACCATTGCACTGGATAGTTATTTTTAAGTGGAATCAATAATGCAGCAAACTAGGTACCTTTTTGGTGGAAAACGTTTTTTTGGAAGAGATATTTTCAACTTGCTTTAAAATTTGCTGCCAGAACCATTATTCCTCACCTAATGAGAGACTTCCCTGGACTCATAATGAATTCAGCCATTCTCCAGTGTAGTGCTCAATACTGACTTGTGGACCATCCTGTTCCAGAGCCAAATTGAAATTCATCAGTGCCTGTCTTGTTGGTAAAATCATTAGGAAGCAATGCATTATTTAAGAGGTTCTCAGACACATAGGGGTTGGAATTGCTATTGATGACAGATGTTGCTAAAGTGTTCCTGCAAAATAGCCATGATGAAAAGCCATGGCTTTAAAGCTCTGAGCAGATTTGAGAGCTTGACATAGTTGAAATACTCACATGGTAGCTATGGACTGTGGGTGTCAGCTTTGGGTGATACCCGCCTTTCCCCACTCACTAGAAATGTGGAGACATTCACAGGACAAGGATAGAAACTCGAAAGAGCAGATGATCTTGGACACGTTTTCCACAAATATATGTTGATGGTCATTCATTTGAATGAGATGTCCTTGTGTCTTTATTGAGGAGCCCTCCCTATTCTGAAGTTCAGCGGCTCAGCAGAGTTGTTCAACTGCTGAGGTTGAACCCTGTTCATTTTTTGAGTACTTGGAAGGTAACATTGCAAAGTGCAAACATTTCAAATGCCACATGACCTTTCTGAGACAGTTTTTCTACGCCTTGTGCTGTATCTGGCCTGATCTTCTCCAAGCTTGCCTTTTTATACTACAATCAATGTTTTCTTTATACTTAATTTATTTTCTTAAAACTTCCAGTTGATACAATGGAGATTGAAGATATAATTCAATTTCTTAGCCATATCCTGTGCTAATATTTATAACTTAACTGGTTTTATTATATCCTAAGCATGTGCAGTGTAGCCTGAAAACAATTATTGGTAGGCTGTCATGGTAGCACTGAATGTAACTGGACATTTAAATAAGTCAGCTTATTAGTTAATAAAATGGCTAGTGCCCTTTGAATGCATTTCAAGCAGTGTTGGAACTCACAAGCAGGTGCAGTGAGCAGTAGAATGCCTGCTTGGAGTGCTTTATAAGAAGCTGTATTGGGTTTTTCTACCAAGGGAAGACATAGAATCACATTGCTGTGAAGTGAGAACTTGGTAGATGGTAGCAGTTAGAATGTTAGAGCCTCTTGTGACTCAGGAGACTTAGATGTTTGCAGTTTTGTACGCTTAAAATATCTTCAATAAAAATGTAGTACATTTATACAGTGGACTATTATTTGGCTGTTAAGAAAAATGAATTTATGACAATTACAGTTAAAGTGATGAAGCTAGATGCAATTATCCTGAGAGAGGTAACCCAGTCCCAGAAATACAAGCAATGTATTTTTTTCCTATATGTGGATGTTAGCTTTGAAGGTTTATATACATGTGCTTTATTCAGAGTATTCAGAGGTGAGGTAGCTACTAAAGAGCTGGAAGAAAAGGGAGATCTTCCAAGGAATGGGAAATAGAATATAATGTTACATAGCGATATATGGGAAATTGGACTAGGAGGATTAAATGGGGAGGGGTTTGACAGTATAGGGTAAAGAAGGGAATATGAGAAGGGAAACATGAAGTCAGAAACAGTAATTTCATTTTGAAAAGCCTCATGGGAATCTACCACTGTAGAAACTTTCTAAAATATGTACATATATGAAAACATTTAAATTGAGTTACTGAATTGCTGCCAAATAAAACCCACTAATATCAAAAATCCATTACATCTTTCTGAGTTTTTGATCAGATGAGTCCTATTGACCTTCCCAAGACATTGCAAGCTATTGCCAATACTATTAGTTACCGTCTGACAGTAAGACCCTGATGACAATATATACTCATCCCATTAAGGATGGGGAAATTGAGCTGGTGCTTGCTTCACTCCAGTAGGTGTTCATAGTTTTGGAAGGTATTATGACACACTGCTGGTGGAGGTTAGTAATTAGAAATACCACCTAGCAATGAAAGTTGTGAGGTAACATAGCAGCCTGATACAACAAAGGTACACATGTTATGGGAGTAACCAACCACATGACCAAGCCAAGCAAAGCAAGTCTTACTTGGAAGCTTCTCCGGTACTGCAGCAACTGACATTGTCTTAGTGTTTACATGCTCTGGAATCTAGGTAAGCATTCACATGTATTTACAAACTGAATCCTCAAAAGTGCCTTGTTTTAAAGGAGAGGTTTAAAAGAGCTGGCAACGTGGTTGAAAGTGAGGCAAGAGAAGACTGGTGATTCTAAAGCCCTCACTCTTAGCTCTTGTCCATGTTGTGTTATCATTGGAATCAAGGTTTGAGAGGGACACAAGAAATTGAAGCATGAATGAAGACACTGAAATTTCAATAATTGAAACGTTCCGTGATCTCATAGCTCACTGATGGCAAAGTAATACCTAGGTTTTGGGTCTCCTAGGGTTGGAGCTGCTGTGTGGTTGAAGATGAAAGCTGGCTTTTGGGGCTGGAACAGGTTTGTCTCTTTATCTTTATGCGCTATGACTGCCCTTGCTCCTGTCTAGTTTGGTGGTCTGCTCCTCCTTACATTTGATTACTTATTGCTGAAACAAATGGATATCTGGCTCTTTATCTAACAGTCTGTGATAAAATTGTTTGTTATGTATATATGTATAAATATATCATGTATATATTTATGTAGATATATGCGGACCATATAATCCCTTAAATTTTAACTTGTCTTGAGCCACTCATTGACTAAGCAATCTTAATTTCTACTGGTGGGAAATTTTATATGTGTTGTAAAGAGGGATTGAATATTGAGCTACAAGTTTGGGGGGTGGTAATATCTCATTCAGTGTACTAGACTTAACATTGGTTTAACAAAAGGAAATTACAAAGAATGAATAAAGTGTGAACTTATTAAGTTTACATTTTAGCAGTAAAAATGTTTGTAAAAACTGCCTTAAGCCAGGCGTTGGTGGTGCATGCCTTTAATTCCAGCACTTGGGAGACAGAGGCAGGCTGATTTTTGTGAGTTGGAGGCCAGCCTAGTCTACAGAGTGAGTTCATGGCTAGCCTCCAAAACAATACAGAGAAACCCTGTTTCAAAAAACCAAAACAACAGCAACAACAGCAACAAAACTGCCCTAAAATATTTGTATGATATACCCCTTATGGATAGGTTGATAGAAAAACACTGTCATTCCCTCCTCACTGGACTTTTATCACTTGGAAATGTGTGAAACTTACTCATTGTCTCCTTAGTGCTAAAGTATAAGTTGCTTGAGAAGTTCGACTTCTCCAGATGGTATTCGATCACTAAAAGTACAGGTGAACAGTCTTTCTGTAAAGGGGCAGACTGAGTTTACTAAGTGTAGTGGACTGGCATATTCCCTAGTGCATTACCTCATTGATGTTGTAGTCTGCGAGTAACTAAACCATCCCAATAAAACTATTTATAAGCATCAAGTGATGGGCTAGATGTAGCAAGCTAGGTTGCTAACCCCCAGAGAAAGGCAGAATCTATCCTGTAATAGAAACTGTACTAAATCAGCTGGAGCAACATTTTCCATTTATTTGTAATATAAAAATACTAAGAAAAATGCTAAAGTCTTTCCATGCATTTTAACTGTTCAGTCGAAGTTCTCCTTCTGGGAAAACACATGACTGAGTTCTTTTCTGTAAGATTTCACTTATAAGATGTTTGGGTTTGTGAATACCTGCTAAGGTTGGATCAGTGTCCTATTTGCCTTCAATAGTGTTCTGTCTCTTGTTTTCCTGCCCTCCCTTAAACCTGTCTTTTCATGAACAGTTTTATATTGATTTGTTTTCTGACATTTCCACATTTCAAACTTACACTGTTGCCCCAAGCAACATGCTCCTGGATTACATGATTTTATGAATGTAGAATTCAGGGCTTTGAAGCCAACACACACACATACACACACACACACACACACACACACACACACACACACACACACACACACACTTTAAATATTTAAATACCTTTGAAGAATAATTTTCAGAATTGTAATTATTTAAACTTTTTTCTTTTAAAAGCCTTGTTAAGGTTGTACTTTTCTGAAACATTTGTTAAAAATTGAGAAGGGCATGTTAAAGAACACATAAATCTAAGGATTTTCTGTAATACTTCCTATTCTGTGCTTCTGGGATTTATTTGGTTAGGATTAAAAGATTTAGCTAAGGTTGGAGTGATGGCTTGCTGGTTGAGAGCACCATGTCTGGGGCACTCAGGTTCAATTCCTAGCACCTGCATGGCTGCTCACAATTCCAGTTTCACAGGGATCTGATACCTTCACACAGACACACACAGGCCAAACACAAATGCATGTAAAATAAAGATAAGTGAATAATTGAAAAAGATTTAACTAGATGTTAGGTTTGTGATTTGATTTCCCATTAATTAAATTTTAATTTAGCCTGTTACTATTTCACAGGTACTTGCAAAAACATAGAACACACACAGGTTAGAGACGAAAGACTTCATCAGCATGCTACCGCAGCAAGATATCTGGCCTACTTGCTTGTTCATCAGTCTATCAAAAACCACAGAAAGGACAAAACACAACTTAGCTGTTTTGAAAGCACACAGTGAGATTGCATTTTGACAAGGAATGCTGCACTTTGGGAACTGATTGCTTTTATGATATGTTGTTAGACAAACCTGTGCTTTGTCCAGGAACAAGGTTGGCTTGGCAATTGAGACTGCTCACTGGTCAAATAACCCTGAGAGAGGAACTCTAGATACAACAGCTAGGTCCTTAAGCTATTGACATAGCCAGTATCAAACATGGAGAAGCATAGTCTCCTGTAAGATACAAGCTCCAAGTCATGTAAGATTGGTGTGTGTGAGCTGACACTAATTAACTGCAGAAGAGACAGCAAAAGGTAGCAGTCGAGTATCTTTTGGTGTTTCCCTGAATGCCAAATAGTTAATTTTCTGAAGACTAGCTCTACTGGAAAACAAATGCACACATAACAGAATACATGTATCCTTAAAAACAAAGTCTAAAACACATGCCTAATTAAAGACAGTCTGGAATTAAAAGTTATGCAGAAAGTGAATGTTTGAGCGTTTATTTCTTTTGCATTCTTGCTCATGTTTCCTACAGTTCGTTTTCTTATTCAATCTTTCTTTGACTATTTTCAGTTTCCCACAGCATTCTCTGAAAATATCACTTCCACCTCTTCCCAGATACACCACCCTTCCCTTCCCATCTAACAGTTTTTAGTCTTCAAGATTAATTTGTGTTGCCCAAATACCCTTGGATGTATAGTCTTCTACTGAAGCGTAATGAGTTTATCAGGGAATATACTCTTGGAGAAGACAATCTCTCCTTCTCCCTGCAGCTAATAATTATGATTTGCTCCATAGGACTGTGTGCCAATTCTTCAGTTCTTAGATTCATATCTAATCTCTCAATCATAATGTTTACTAAAGCTACCTATTAAAAAACAATCAATTTTTTCTTTTGTGGGATTATTGTAAATAGAAAATGCCTATAAATACCAGCACTGTATTGATAGTGGTCTGTAATAAAGGTACGTTATTATAGTTAGCATGTAATGCACCTAAATCGAAGGCATACAGAAACTGGTGTGAAGCTGATAAGCTGTGGATTTTCTTGGCATTACTCACATTGTCATTGATCCAGTGCCGTTGTTCATCTGAAGCTCAGCATGATGCACTGGACTGAAAAGGAGGGGAAAGGGTTTTGGTTTTGATGTTGCTCCAGGTGTTTTATTTGGGGCAGGAAAACATGAAAAAGAGAAAATTAAAACTTCTTTGTAATTTTCTCTCTGAAAAGGAGGAAAAAGACTGAGTGACATAAGAAACTAAGAACATTTGGAAATCTTCATGTAAGAGTTAGGACAATGGGGTATTTCACTCTATGGGACTCCTCCAGCTGTACAAGGATTTTGCTCCCTCCCCCCTTAAGCTTCCTATAATAAATACTTCTTTCTAAAGCAAAGCAAAACAAACAAAAATCAAACCAAACCAAAATAAACAAACAAAAGACAGAGCACAGGCTGTTTGGACAAAAGCATTTTGAGACTCTCTGGCAATTGGATTGTAGGCTGGCACTCCCCTGATTCATGTCTAAAATCCATAAATGAGTGAGCACACACCATGTTTTTCTTTTTGTGACTAGGTTACCTAACTCAGGATGGTTTCTTCTAGTGCCATCCATTTGCCTGCAAATTTCAAGATTCCATTTTTTTTTGATGAATAGTACTCCATTGTGTAAATGTACCACATTTTCTCTATCCATTCTTCAGTTGAGGAGCATCTAGGTTGCTTCCAGGTTTAATAGCTTCCACGCTATTAAAAATAATTCTGCTATGAACGTAGTGGAACAGACGTCCTTGTTATAGGAATGTTCATCTTTTGAGTATATGCCTAATAGCGGAATTGCTGGTTCTTATAGTAGGTTGATTCCCATTTTCCTGAGGAATCTTCATACTGATTTCCAAAGTGGCTGTATGAGTCAGCACTCCCAACAGCAGTGAAGGAGTGTTCCCCTTTCTCCACATCTCCTCCAGCATAAACTATCATTGGAGTTTTTGATTTTAGCTATTCTGACAGGAGTAAGATAGTATCTCAGAGTTGTTTTGATTTGCATTTCCCTGATGTCTAGGGATGTTGCATACTTTCTTAAGTGTCTCTCAGCCATTTTAGACTCTTCTACTACGGATTCTCTATTTAGTTCTATACCCCAATTATTGATTGGATCCTTTGCTGTTTTGGAGACTTGCTTATTTGTAAATTCTGGAGATCAGCCCTCTATCAGATGTGGGATTAGTGAATATCTTTTCCCAATTTGTGGGTTGCCCTTTTGTCTTGCTGACTGTGTCCTTTGCATTAGAGAAGCTTCTCAGTTTCAGGAAGTCCCATTTATTAATTGTCGATATTAGTGTCTGTGCTACTGGAGTTATGTTCAGGAAGCAGGATCCTATATCAGTTCGTTTAAGGGTGCCACCCACTTTCTCTTCTAACAGGTTCCATGTGGCTGGATTTATGTTGAGGTCTTTGATCCATTTGGATTTAAGTTTTGTGCATTGCTAAAGACATGAATCTATCTTCAATCTTCTACATGTCAGCCTCCAGTTATGCCACAACCATTTGTTGAAGATGCTTTCTTTTTTCCATTGTATAATTTTAGCGTCTTTGTCAAAGATCAGGTGTTCATAAGTGTATGGGTTAATTTTGGGGTGTTCAATTGGATTCCATTGGTCTGTCTATTTTTGTGCCAATACCAAGCTGTTTTCAGGACTATAGCTCTGTAATACAGCTTGAAGTCAGGAATGGTGATACTTCTGGTATTGCCTTGGTATACAGGGTTGTTTTGGCTATCCTGGATCTTTTTTTCCATATAAAATTTAGAATTGTTCTTTCAAGGTCTGTGAAGAATTGTGCTGGGATTTTAAAGGGGATTGTGTTAAATCTGTGTTTTGCTTTTGGTAAGATTGCTATTTTTACTATGTTGATCCTACCTATCCAAGAGCGTGGGAGATCTTTCCATTTTCTGGTGTCTTCTTTAATTTCTTTCTTTAAAGACTCAAAGTTCTTGTGATACAGGTCTTTCACTTGTTTGGTTAGTGTTACCTCAAGGTGTTTTATGTTGTTTGTGCTATTGTAAAGGGTGGTGTTTCTCTGATTTCTTTCTCAGCCCTTTTATCTTCTGTATATAGCAGGGCTACTGATTTTCTTGAGTTGATCTTGTATCCTGTCACTGTGCTGAAGGTGTTTGTCAGCTGTGGAAGTTCCCTGGTAGAGTTTTTTGGATCACCTATGTAAACTATCATATAATCTGCAAAAAGTGAAAGTTTGACCTGTTCCTTTCTAATTTGTATCCCCTTGATCTCCTTTTGTTGTCATATTGCTCTAGCTAGAACTTCAAATATGAATTTGAAGAGGTATGGAGAGAGTGGACAGCCTTGTCTTGTTCCTGATTGTAGAGGAATTATGTTGAGTTTCTGTCCATTTAGTTTGATATTGGCTGTTGGTTTGCTCTATATAACTTTTCTTTTTATTTATTTATTTATTTTTCAGTTTAAATTTAGATAAGAAACAAGGTTGCTTCACAAGTAAGTTTCAGGTCCCTCTCCCTTTCCCTCCCCTACTCCCGTGCCCTCCCAACCCCCCATTATCCCCTCATTTCCCCAGGGAGGGTGAGGCCCTCCATGGGGGTGTCCATAGTCTTTCATTTCATACAGGGCAGGGCCTAGACCCTCCCCCAAGTGTTCAGGGTGAGAGTGCACCTCACATTGTTGGATGGGAGTCCAAAGTCCATGTGTATACTTGGGATGAGTACTGATCTGCTGCCCAAGGCTCAATAACTTTTCTTATGTTAAGGTAAGTTCCTATTATCCTGGATCTCTCCAAGACCTTTATCATGAAGTGGTGTTGGATTTTGTCAAAGGCTTTTTCAGCATTTAGTGAGATGATCATGTGATTTTTGTTTCTCAGCTTTTTTATATGATGAATTACATTAACGAATTTTCATATGTTGAACCATCCCTGCATCTCTGGGATGAAGCCCACTTGATCATGGTGGATGAGTTTTCTGATGTGTTCTTGGACCTGATTTGCCAGTATTTTATTGAGTATTTTTGCATCAGTATTCATGAGGGATATTGGTCTGAAGTTCTCTTTCTTAGTTGTGTCTTTGTGTGGCTTGGGTATCAATGTTATTGAAGCCTCATAGAAAGAGTTTGGCAAAGACCCTTCTGCTTCTATTGCATGGAATATTGTGAGAAGAATTGTTATAAGCTGTTCTTTGTAATTCTGGTAGAATTCTGCACTGAGGCCAACTGGCCCTGGGCTTTTTATGGTTGGGAGACTTTTGATGACTGCTTCTATTTCCTTAGAGGTTATAGGTCTATTTAATTGCTTATCTGTTCTTAATTTAATTTTGGCAAGTGATAGCTATCCAGAAAATTTTTAATTTTTTTAAATTTTCAAATTTTGTGGAGTACAGGTTTTCAAAGTATGAACTGTTGATTCTCTGAATTTCCTCAGGGTCTGTTGTTATGTCCCCTTTTTCATTTCTGATTTTGTTAATTTTCATGTTCACACTTTGCCGTTTGGTAAGTTTGGACAAAGGTTTGTCTATCTTGTTTATTTTCTCAAATAACCAACTCTTCATTGCATTGATTCTTTGTATTGTTTTCCTAGTTTCTACTTTATTGATTTCACCCTCAGTTTATTTCCTGGCATCTACTCCTCCTGGGTGTGTTTGCTTCTTTGTGTTCTAGAGCTTTCAGCTGTGCTGTTAATTCTCTAGTATAAGTATTCTCAAGTTTCTTCATGTGGGCACTTAGTGCTATGAATTTCCCCTGTAGCACTGCTCTCAAAGTGTCCCGTAGGTTTGGGTATGTTGTGTTTTTATTCTCATTGAATTCTAGGAAGTCTTTAATTTCTTTTTTTATTTCTTCTTTGATCCAGGAATGGTGCAATTGTGCATTATTCAATTTCCATGAATTTGTAGGGTTTCTGAAATTTTTTTGTACCTGTTGAGGTTTGATATGTTGCCAAGTATGTGGTCTATTTTTGAGAAGGTTCCATGTGGTGCTGAGGAGAAGGTATATTTTTCATTTGGATGGAATGTTCTATAGATGTCTGTTAATCCCAATTGGGACATAACTGCCATTAGTTCCTTTGCTTCTTTGTTAAGTTTCTGTCTGGTATTCCTGTCTAGTGGTGAGAGTTGGGTGTTGAAGTCTCCCACTATACTATAAGTGTGTGTGGCTTTATATGTGATTTGACTTTTAGTAATGCTTCTTTTATAAATGTGGGCACCTTTGTATTTGGGGCATAGATGTTCAGAACTGAAACTACATCTTGGTGGATTTCTCCTGTAATGAGTATGAAATGCCCTCTTTCATCCCTTTTGATTGATTTTATTTTAAAGTCTAATTTGTTAGATATTAGGATTGCTACCCTCTGCATGTTTCTTGGGTCCATTTGATTGGAAAATCTTTTCCCACCCCTTAACTCTGAGATAATATCTGTCTTTGAGGCTGAGGCATATTTCTTGTATGCAGCAGAAGGTTGAATTCTGTCTTCAAATCCATTCTGTTAACCTGTGTCTTTTTATGGGTGAGTTAAAATCCTTAATATTGAGGGATATTAATGACCAGTGATTGCTCATCCTTCTTTGATTTGGAATGGTTGATATTGGTGGAATTATTTGTGGATTTCCACCCCTTTTTTCTTTTGGCTGTTGGTAAGTTGGGATTAACTATTGCCTATGTTTTTCTGGTTATAGTTAGCTTCCTTGGGTTGGAGTTTTCCTTCTAGAACTTTCTGTATGGCTGGGTTAGTGGATATGTATTATTTAAATATAGTTTTGTCATGGGCTATCTTGTTTTCTCCATCTATAGTAATTGAAAGCTTTGCTGGGTATAGCAGTCTGGGCCTGCATCCATGGTCTCTTAGTGTTGGTAGAATATCTAGCTAGGACCTTTTGGCTTTCCGAGTTTCCATGGAGAAGTCAGGTGTGATTCTGATAGGTTTGCCTTTGTATGTTGCTTGATCTTTTTCCTTAGCTGCTCTTAATATTCTTTCTTTATTCTGTATGTTCGGGGTTTTTACTTTTCTGTGGCAAAGGGATTTTTTTGTGGTCCAGTCTATTTGGTATTCTGTAGGCTTCTTTTATTTCATTGGCATTTCTTTTTCTATGTTTTTGTTGAATATGTTTTCTGTCCCTTTGAGTTGGATTTTTTCACCTTCTTCTATACCTGTTATTCTTAGGTTTGGTCTTTTCACGGTCCCATATTTTCTGCATATTTTATGTTATGGATTTTTTTGGACTTAAGATTTTCTTTGGTCGATGAATCTATTTCTCCTAGTGTATCTTCAACACCTGAGATTGGCTCTTCCGTCTTTTGTATTCTGTTGGTTATGCTTGCATCTGTAGTACTTGACCATTTGCCCAGCTTTTCTATTTCCAGCATTCCTTCAGACTGTGTTATTTTTTTATTGTCTCTGTTTCAGCTTTCAACCCTTGCACTGTTTGAATTGTTTCTTGCAATTTTTGCTTTGTCTTTTCCTCTCTTTCTCACATTTGTTGGATTTTTTGGTTTGTCTTTTCTTCCATTTCTTGCATTTTTTGGATCATTTTTTCCTCCATTTCTTGCATTTTTTGGTTTGTTTTTTCTTCCATTTCTTTAAGGGATTTTTCTCATATCCTCTTTGAGGGCCTCTCTCATTTTCATGAAGTTGTTCTAAGGTCTTTCTCATCTGCTTCATCTGCAATGGGCTGTTTAGGTCTTGCAGGTGTAGATTATCTAGTTTCTGGTGTTGTCATAATGGTTTTTTTGTTCATGGGTGTGTTTATATATTGTCTCATTCCTATTCTTTCTTCCTGTGTGTGCAGAAGGAGTCTCTTCTGGGTATCTGACCAAGTTCCTTTCCAGTGTGTGGGAGCAGGTCCAACCCTGGTGGCTTTCCTCTTTCATGGATGGAGGCTGTCCTAGAATCAGGACCTTGACAATCTCTGAGTAGGCTGGACCCTCGCTTGTCCTATTGGTGGAGAATTGGACTTGTACTCTGGCAGGCTCTGGGTGGGCTGGCTCTTGCCAGGATGGGGGATGCAGTGTGTAGTACCCTGTACTCTACTAGTTGTACACAGATCACTGGAAAGTGGGTTGTAAAGTGGGCAGGCTGAATCCCTTCGGGCTGGGATCTGGATCTGTTGCACGCAGTCTTCTATGAAACACTTGTTTGAGATTGCATTGCAACTTTGGAAGTGGTGAGAACAGGAGACAACCAATTGAATGGGATGTAACTGAGAACCAAGTAGAAGTGTTTTTTTGATTTTTTAATTTAAATTGGAAATAAGCTTGCTTCACATGTCAATCCCAGCTCCCTCCCCCTCCCCTCCTTCCTCGACCCCCAAGTCCTCCAACCCCCCACTCAATCCCCACTCTACTCTCCAGGGAGGGTGATGTCCTTCATGGGGATCTTCAAAGTCTGTCATACCATCCAGAGCAGGGCCTAGGCCCTCCCTCATGTGTCCAGACTGAAAGCGGATCTCTCCATGGGCTCCTAAAGTTCATTTGGATGCCAGGGATAAATATTGCCTGAGCCCCCAAAGAATGCAGAGTCCTCCTCACTGACACCCATGTTCAGGGGATCTGGATCAGTCCCATGCTGGCCTTTCAGCTATCAGTCTGGGGTCCATGAGCTCCCCCTTGTTCAGGTCAGCTGTTTCTGTGGGCTTTACCCACCCAGTCATGACCCCTTTGCTCATCACTCCTCCATCTCTGCAACTGCTTTCCAGGAGTTCAGTTCAGTGTTTATCTGTGGGTGTCTGTCTCTGCTTCCATCAGCTACTGGATGAAGGCTCTAGGGTGGCATACAATATAGCTGTCAATCACATTATCGGGGAAGGGCATTTAAGGTAGCCTCTCCACTATTGGTTAGTTTGCCAGTTTGTATCATCCTTGTAGATCTCTGGAAATCTCACTAGTGCCAGATCTCTCCTCAACCTAAAATGGCTCCCTCTATTATAGTATCTCTCATTCTGCTCTCCAATATTCTTCTTCTGACTCAGTCTTCCTGCTCCCCCATGTCCTCCTCTCCCCTCCTTTTCTCCCCCCTCTTTTTCCCAGCTCCCTCTCTCCTCCCCCATGCTCTCAATCCCCCAGGAGATCCTGTCCTTTCTCCTTCTCAGGGGTACTATGCATATCTCTCTTAGGTTCCTCTCTGTTTCCAGACTCTCTGATGGTGGGATTGTAGGCTGGCACTCCCCTGTTTCATGCCTAAAATCCATATATTAGGGAGTACACACCGTGTTTGTCTTTTTGTGACTAGGATGTTTTCTTCTAGTGCCATTAATTTGCCTGCAAATTTCAAGATTCCATTGTTTTTTTTTCCATTGAGTAGTATTCCATTCTGTAAATGTACCACATTTTCTCTATCTACTCTTCAGTTGAGGAGCATCTATGTTGCTTCCCTGTTCTGGCCAAGTAGAAGTTCTAAGGAATAGGATGGTTGAGGAAATAGTCTACAAAGGCAAAGCCCTAGTCAATTTAATCAAAATCTAGGTATATAGTGCCAACCAAGAGTCTTTAAAGGCATATGCAAATAAAAAGAATATGTGCACCACGTTTGAAGTTTTCAATACCCAATGCACTGTGCTCACATCCTGATGAGCATAACACCAACATAAAGTCAGTGGAGACATAAAGGAAGGAGGTCTTGGTGTAGGTCAGGAGGGTATTGGGGATATTCCCAAAACAAATAAGCACCTTTCTTGAACCAAAGAAATTCTATATTATTGGAGGAGCCTTTATATCTTCCTATATGAGCTACTTTAGGTTAGGCACGTTCTTGGGTACGTTCATTTTAAAGTCACAATTGAAGAGAGGATAGTAATACTCTGTGTGCATGCTTAGCTCAAGATCCTGGGACATGACTTTGAAAGGTTAAGATGGTAGACTGGAATGCTTCTGGGTGTGTACAACTAGTATAACAGGTCTAGCTGAAAATAAAGGTGCTTGGAAGGTATGCTTGTACAGCTATTTCCCCCTGACGGTGTCTTGTGTTTCAAGGTGACCATAGCAGAATCTATAGAGAAGAGGACAAGATATGAAGATGGAAGGATACAAAACATTGTGGTATTTGAAATATCTAAAGCTAGAGTTGTAGTTGCTTGCACCAAAAGCTGAACTTCAACCTGACCAGTGTGCTTACTACCTAGAAGCTCCTTCCTCACTAAAGGACAAGGCTGGCATTTCTTTTCTGGAATTTGTTTTCTACAGTTCTCCCAGAGTGAATGATGTGTGAGGAATCTCACCAGCATCTTCTCTTGTTCTTGCTTGCTTACCCAGTGAGTCTGATTGGGAGACTTGGATTCTGGTGCCTTTGCTTCAGTTGCTACTGTTGGCTTGCCTGTACCAACTTTAGATTTGGCCTTTGTTTCCTGCGTTTACCGAGAATACTGTATTTCATCCCTCCTTTCTCTGCCCCACAGCTATTAATCACCCTCAGTTATATGATAGGACAAATTGGACTTAGGAGAGAGGCTGGATATTATTTTGAATAACAAAACCAAACTTCCTCCATATTAATGCAGTTTGAATAGATGTCCTCTTGTTAAGCATGACAATTTATGAGGATACATATTGAAAAGAAGGAAATGAATTAATAGAGCATATAGTCAAAGATCCTTAGAAAATTTACCTGAAAAATTGAAACTTTACTACAGGTAAACTTATCTGGTGAACAACTGAGAGTTTGCTTTGGGATAACAATGAATATTTTAGAATATGGTCAACATCTGTGGTCATCCATAAAAGTTATATCTAGTATTTCAAAGTGTGTATGCTAAGAGATAATGGAATACTAAACAGAAAATGAGTATGCCCTAAATTGGAGGGGGTATCAGTATTTAGAGACAACAGGAAAGTAGTTCATAAATGATTTGATTAATAGTCTTGTTTGAAGTAGAAAAGACTTTGTTCAGTTACCTGCTGAGATAATTGTATATGCTGCAGCAGAAGAGCTGTACTGGGTGGAACTGATTTACAGAGAGCTATAATGTATATATAATTTCTTTAATGTATGGTATGTAGTTTCCTTGCATTATCTGTTTTATTTTGTTTTTTATTAGCATGCCTTAAATATACCTACTAGATTTCATTATACAGTTTTCAAATGTAGGATGTATTTAATGTAGTTTGATCCAACTCATCCCCCAATTACCTTCTTTGTTCTCCTTTTCAACTCCTTTTTATCTCCTTCCTCTTCAAAATTAGTCCTTTCTTGAAAGTTTTCCTGACTCAATGAGTTTCATTGGGGTTGCTTCCTATAGCCTGAGTGAGGGGTTGTTTACAAAATGAGTACCTTACCAGTGGCTACACTCTGCTCGGTATGATTCTGTTTCTGTCCCTAGCAACTATCAAGTGCCTTTAGGTTCTCAGAGAGAAGTGAAATCTTTTGTCTCCGCCCCCTAGATAACTTTACCTGCCTACAAAACCTTAGGGGTGAGTGTGGGGCTTTAAGAGTCCTTCTCCACCCATGACAAAGTGTGCCCATCTTATGCAGGCATTTTATATATTGATGAAGATGCTACAAGTTCTAGTGCCATGGCTATGCCATTCCCAACCCAAAGACAGTGCTCTGTAAAGACCATCTTTTGGATTCTTTTTGTTTTTTATTTTTAGTGAAATGTCTCAGCCTAAAATTTAATCAATTAATCATTTGACTTATTCATAAGAATCTGGTGTTAAACATTCCTGTTGAATTTCTCTATTGAAGTGAGGAAGATATTTTTGTCAGTAGCATCCTGTGCTTAACACACTTTGTAGGAACCTACAAATCCTTTTTATTTAAAGAATATTTCTTAAGTTTGCTCTTCTGGATGACTCACTGACTGCAAATCACATTTTCATTTCCCATTATAATACAAAATGCTTCCGTTTAGTTAGAAAATTATGAAAAGACAATAACTCATTTTCTTAATCTTACAAAGGTAGTTTAATCATAGCTTTCTTCTTCTCTTCACCCAGTAGAGCTGTTATCCATTGCTTCATTATTCCAGCTCCAAATCCATGCTGGACTTGATGCCCACATCTGCCAGCATCACCAGGTTTCTGGACCAGCTGGTGTGACACGGTATAGCCAGACCTTGCAGAGTTGTCAGGCAATGCAAACCTTCCTTCACCATCTTACCCTGACCTGTGTTACACCCTTTAATGTGGTGATGATCACACTGAGTGTTGTCCAGCAAAAGTTTTCTTTTGTCCTCAGAGTCTGTTTTCAACACCAGTGCTTGGAATCAGTTCATCACTGCCTGATTTTTCACCAGTTTTTGGTTGTCTCAACATCAGCTGATTTTTGATGAACATGACTGTAACTTTGATTTCTCCAGACAGCGGAATTGGATAAAGATTCTTGTAATTTTTCTTTCTGTTGTAAAAGCTCACATTAGGTTACCTCCAGCAGTTGTCTTTTTCATGCTGTCATGGGGAAGAATGCAAAGGCGTGGTTTTGTAAAGTGGATAGCTCTGACTCTCAAACTGGTAGACTTTCAAAAGGGCTAAAAATTATTTTGCAGTTTTGATGAGAAGGACATGTCCTTCCCACTTGGGTATCTGGGGTCAGAATATGCCTTAGAAAAGTAAGCATGCATTTTGAGTAAGTTATACAAACCAGCTTGATGGCAGTAAGTCAGGCAAACATAGTGACTATTGGATTTATGGTGTTTTAGGGGATTTTGTGAAAAAGAGGATTTTCCTCATTCCAATCTTTGAAAAACATAATCCTCTAGATTTAGAGAGATTGACCACTATTTCAAGGGGGTCTGACCTACTAAAGATCTCTTAGGCAGCCAGCATGCTTGGGTCCAAGTGTACATGGAAGACTGTGAGATGTTTACTTTTCTCTTGGGTTTCAATGCACTATCTAAAAGCCAGGCTTAAATAAAGCTGAGAACATAGGAGATTGGAGATGACCTTATTTTATTTAAAAATAAAAAGCAAAAAACCACAAAACAAATTAAGGATAAGAACTCTGAGCTTTTATTTTATTTTTTTGTATAAGGCAAGAATCTAGTGCAGTACTAGATAAATGCCTATAAGGCATTTAAATGTTTGATGATTGACTAAAATACCAGGTTAGCTGTGCTATTGCTAGGGATTGAAGCAAATGGGATTTCCTCATCTTAGGTGTAGCTGTTTTTAAAGGTCAGTTCTATAATTCTGACTACTCAGTTTTCTGCTGTGCAGCTTTAGCAAGACCACACACAAAATTCACAATAACTCAGACATGTCCTTGTTTTGTCTACAGACAAGCCTGATTTCAAAGGTTACTGCAATATGCTGATCTTCTTAGTATCCATTTTGGATGTTCCTGAGTCTGTCTTAGCTAATACAGATGGTTTTATCTGTGTTGGAGTCTGGAAGTGTTAGTTTCAGGGAAGAAGCATAGCTAGGTTATTTCACAGTAAGGCAGAATGGAAGACTGTACAGTGTTCCCAGATCTCTACCTGACTGTGGAGCATGTCTCTTTCCAGTTGGTTCTCTGATTTACAGGTATTACAGAAGCCTGGGTCTGATGCATTGCTGTGCCCTCTTTCAGGCCAGTTTGTACTGGCTGTAGATTTGAATGTTCGACATGACCTGCAGTCTGCCCCGCTCCCATCCATTCCCAGCCGCCATGATGGTCCTTTGCTAGGCTTTTCTTTTCCAATTCAGAGTCCATAACATAGAATACCATGGACAGTGATTCCTATTTCCAGATGTGTGACCAGGCTGACATGTTTGCCAAGGACTGGGAAGTGGCAACTCTCTCCCCTTCATGTTATTGGGAGCAGTAGTTACTCACCTTATTTTACACTGCTTGGGACCAGAATTAACAGTGAACACCTATCTTGGTTTGCCCAGGAATGAGTTATTTTACTGGATATTGGGTTTCACTATTAAAGCCTAGGCAAAGCACAGTAGGGTGACTACAACTTATAAGAGCTTACATATATTACAAAGATCTACAACAGAGAGCACAGGACACCAGACACAACCCCCAATTTCACTAGTCTATACTATGTACATTCTAGTAAATTACTGTAGTAAGCTTATTTGTATGTATAAACATCAGCCTATATAAAGTGAGACAGGCTGGTAACCCTCTTTGTCAGTTCCTATCTCATAACTCTTAGTATAAACATGAATATTTTTCTCTATGCATAAAACTTTGTAATTCAGTTTTTTTGACTTGCCAGTGATAATTGCTAAGGAATCTAAAGGAATAAAATTTTAAAAAAGATTTGCTTCAAAATGCTGTTTTACAGATGTTCTAAGGTAGAAGACTGCCATTTTTGTAGAACCCTCTGTGCCTATCCCAGAAGGAAATATTTTTGGTAACTCCAGTGAAAACTTGCCTATGTAGAAAAATAAGTGTGTGGAAACTATAGTCAGTCTTACTCTTTTAAGAACAGAACAAGCTTATGCTGTCCATGTGACATGGTGAGGCTCAAGGTAAATTGCTATGACCGCACATTGATCCTGGGATTTGGCTCACTGAGATGGATCCCAGGAGGAATAGCTGTGTGCATCTACATATGCATATGAATA
Source organism: Mesocricetus auratus (assembly GCF_017639785.1). Classification (NCBI taxonomy): domain Eukaryota; kingdom Metazoa; phylum Chordata; class Mammalia; order Rodentia; family Cricetidae; genus Mesocricetus; species Mesocricetus auratus. The sequence goes on from NW_024429266.1 coordinate 47,026,271, forward strand.
AATGTCTTTATTAAAAGTCATCATTTGGAAAACTAAATCCCTTCAAATACTGCCAGATGGCAGAGAGTAGGATTTCCAGAATAATCCATATCTGATTGGTGTTATTCTATATGTAATAACTTTCCTTTTTAGAAATGGAAGCAAATCCTCTATTCTCTGATTCTTTCTGCTTTCCATTTTGAATTACTAAGTTCAAACAGAGGCTTTATTTTTGTTTACTGTTCAGCTCTAATACCTAGTGTACTTCCAGTCCACAAGCACTATACAAAAAATACTTTTGAATGACTGACTAAGCTATGAGGTCACAATTTCTTTCTCACTTGTAAATAAATACCTCATTTGCTCCCTCTGTGATATTCATATAAAGGAAAAATCAATGTTCATCTTCATATTGTAACAATTCTAAGGTGAATTTAAAAAGTCATTTATATTTTAGTAGCTTTTTTTAACCTCAGTGTGTGAATAGTTTCTATGCTTCAGCAAAGACTCAAATATTAAAGAAACCAGTATCAATTGATGGTAAATATTATTTGTGATAAACAGAATAGGCTCTGCCTGCTAGAACTTGTGGCTATTACCTCACATGGCAGAGGGTAAGGAAGGCAACATATGGAAAAATTTGACCTTAAAATGGGAAGGGTTTCCTGGAGCATTCAGGTAAACCTATCAGAAATATTCATAAATGTGAACAGAGATAGAATAACTTACATCAGAGTGATGTCAGAAAGTGCTCACCCTCACTGTGAAGATGGAAATCACACAGGATAGTGGTCAGAGGGAACAGCAACACATTTCCATGGTTTCTCCTAAAAGGTGTGGCTTTGCTGATTCCAGTGCCACTGGTCCCTTTAGTGGACCTCTGATCTCTGTATCAGTCATTCAATAAGTCTGTGTGGTGAGAACAACACTTGTAATGATCCCTTGGAGGTGCTTGTTCCTTGGCATCTCTCCATATCTGCTATTTTCAAATGTCTGTTTGTATTTCTGAAAAATTGCTCTCAAAATCACTCATGATTTTACCTGTTTCATGACATTTAAAGTTTTCTCATATTAATTCTTCCCGTATAACAGATTAAGACAATTGTATCCTATAGTTCACTTATTTAATATATGTAATCCCCTGGCCTTTAATCCATTCACAGAGTTGTAAAACTACCACCTCAAATGATTTTATAGCATTTTCTCTGGGAAAAAGACTCTGTATCCTCCTTCAAATCACTCCCATTCACCTTCCTAACCCATGGCCACAGGCAGTGGCTTGCCTGCTTTCCATCTCTCTGTAATTGGCTGATGAGGCAGTATCAGTGCCTGGATAGTGTTTGTTGACATAGAAATAGCAGTAAATTGTACTTGGAATAATTCATTTTCACAGACACAATTACTACTCGTAATCCCAAACCAGGAGTAATTACCATTATTGTAATTTATCCCTATGAATTTTTTTGCATGTGAATATACATGAACATGCACATATATATGCATGCATATCTATGCTACCTCAAAAATATATATTGTCACACTAAATTCACAATAGATACTTTTTGTCATTTGTGTGTGTGTGTGCTTGCCTATGTGCACGTGTGTGCAACTGGTTCTAAGTCATCTAGAATGTCCCTTACTGCATGTAATAGTCTTGATGTCATTTTAATGATTAGTTAGTATAAATGCTTTTGATATTTGGTTCTTAGAAATAATTCTTAATTTGCAGATCTTATTGACATTTTATTTCTTGCTATGATTGAAAAGTAAAGTTTAGATATTTAGGGATGTTTTAATTTGTGGCCTTGGCTTCATATTGAAGAAATAATCATTAGAAACCTGAATCATACTGATTTAGAATAAGCATACCATATATCATTTATGACGAAATTATTATATTGTTTTAGTTTATTTTTCTCTAAGCTGTTTTGAAACTTGCAGTTTTCTATTTGGTAGATTTTTTCTGTTTTATTCCTGGATAGTTGGCAACTTGCTGGTGATATTTGTGTACTAAGTACGTTACCATTTTTTGCTTTTCACTTTTTTTTAAACATGAACTTTTCAAGTCTTGTATAGCCAAGAGTGTAAAACCTGATTTTAAGTAACATTTCTTTCATTTTACCATAAAAGTAATTCTCTCTTGGTTATATATAGAGAACTTTTTTCCTCTAATGTAAATATTCACCAGTGTTTACAACTAATGTTTTAATTCTTAATTCTTGTAACTTATTAACTACATGCATTTGTTGTTAACATGCTATATTTGAGTACATACTTAATTTTTCCAACATGATCAAATTATTTTCCATTAATTAATTCGTGTACCATTTTATGCTGCAATGTCATAGTGATATATTTTATAGAGAGGATTGCAGAGTCTTCATTTGATTTTCCTATATCTTTTCTTGAGTTAGTGGCATAACTATACTCAAAAATGTTAATTTATAGGACCGTAAAAGTATGTTAACATTTGCAAGTTCCAAATGTAGACATTGAAGATCAGTATGTATGAAATCATAAGCATGATTTCATAAATTTCATGCTTATGATTTCATAAAAATATTTGGTACTATGCCATAATGCTGCTTTCAAATGCATTGAGACATCTGGTCTTTGTCTGAGAATACTATATCATATAAAACTGTATCTCCATCAGCTTTTTAAATGTTTGCTTTTAGTACTTTAAAGGCACTATCTCTGTTACATACATGCCTGTAACATATGTTTTTATAGATAATACTTTTAATAATATATCATCTACCTTTTGGTAAATATTGCTTTGATTTTTTCCTACTGTACCTATAGCTATGCTTTATATTGTTTTATCTCATGTCTTTTAAGTTTTTGTTTTGATTTTTTGTGTATTTTAAGTTGTTTGTGAATGGCATAGCTTACTTTTTTATTGCATCATTGGATTTGTCTTTGAGAAAGGGTCTATCTAGTTTGTGTCCGTGTAGCATCCAAAGCAAAAAATTTTCCTTTAAAACTCTTGACTTTCTTAGTTTGTATTCCTGGATGTTTGTCAGGGCTGAATCTCTGAATTCCCCTTTATTCCATGTCAAGCTGCTTTACACGTGGCTGTCAGGTTAATGTTCTTGAAGTTTCTGATTTATTTTCCTTCAGGGCACACAGTCTCCAGTGTCGCCCAGGAGCCTGCTTCCATTTGCTTTTTAACATTTTCACATGATACTTGTCTGCTACAACTAGCCTGACCAAATTGGTGTGTGGAATTATCGTAGTTTCCATCCCCATATCTTCATTTGTCCTGTCTCCTGAAAGACTTCCTCCTCTGTCTTTGTTCTTTGCTGACTTAGAAAATCCTCTCTGCCCTTGAAAGATGGTCTCTTAGTTGCTCCTCTGTGGAAGCTCCCTGTCACTGTGCTGAGTGTGCCACTTTACTGCTTGTGATCCAGTGGCCTCTGTTTTTATGTGATGATTCTATTTCTTCAGGTGCTCTTACCTGGTTCCTAACGTGTCCCTGCCAACCTTTCCGCTAAATGCTGCAGATTTACAAGCAAGCTATTATTTAGTTGAAAATAAAGCTCAACTCTGTCTGGTGGTCTATGTAATTTCATAGTGTTTAGCATGTGTACTTCTGTGTGATGCCATGTGTTTGGGAGTTGAGATGAATCTTGAAAGTTTACTTCCCCAAGGCATGACTTTTGCTTTTTGATAGACATGTATCAAAATGATAAAATGTCTGTCTTTCTTCTACCTTACTTGATACTTCTGGTTACCTTCTGGCTTCTGAGACCAACCTTGCCAGGATTATTGATCCCCAGAGCTGTTTCATTTCTTCTGTCCTATGTAGACCTGACAGTGTCACTGCAGCTTAAGAAATTGTGTGTATCTTTCTTGGAATTGTAATCTAGGAAAGCTCATGAGTTCTCTAGGCTCTCAGCCAAAATGTGGAAGAAATGAATAGGCTAGGCATTAAACTTGAAGCTTGGCTTTAATGTGAAATGTTAATTTGCATAAGTAATAGGAATTAAAATGCTCTTTTCCTTTCTGTGTGAAAGTGAAATATTGTAGAAAAGATTGCAAGAATGTTGCGTAGTTTCTCTTGGAAGGTGACTCTATACTTGGAAAGCACCAACTTCTATCCCTGTACCCATGATAGAGTCTCCAGGCTGCATGCCTGCTCCTCTGTACTCTCTCCTCTTAGTCTCTCAAGAGACCCATTACTTATATTTTTCCATTTTTGGACACTTAAGACTGTTTCTTGCCTTTCGTTAGTATCCAGGTTGCTGTCATTTTTCTTGGTGAAGTCAAAGGCTCTTTTCATGGTATTCTAGAAAGTCTCAATTCCAATTTTCTGATAAAACAACAGCAACAATAAAGAGCAGTGAGTGCTGTGTTGTATAAACTCTACTGATTTTCCCTCAGCATCACCAAAACCTTTCTTCAAGTTCTATGTCTTCCTTTGGATATTTGGTTACACTTGTTTTCTCAGAGCTGAAACTCCCCCCCCCGAAAATGGTGAGTACATAATACTAAATGCTAACATTAAAATTACATTCCTTGTCTTGTTACTGATGGGAGTGACTGGAATTCCATGTGCCTGGCTTGTGAATTGTTTCTGATTAAATGGCCTCCCTTCAATGAATGTATTTCCTGTGAAGATTTAGAGAGAAAAGCAAAATTTGCTGAGAGAGCTAGATGTCTTTCTGAGTGCTTCCTCCTTGCTGTTGTAGTTAATGCTCTGTGGCAATTTTAAGATAAGGAAGAAGCAAAGAAGTTGGGAAATCTTTGTCAGACTCTTTTGTCTGCAAATTGTTTATAAAAATATAAAACAACAATGTGTCTATGTATGTACTTTTACCAAATATATCAAGTGTAATTACTTCTCATACAGACTTACAAATAGGCCAGGTACATTGCTTCCAGAAACTTCTTTAAGAACTGTTGAAAAATTATGATTTTGCTTTATTAATATTCCATTAATATGCCAAAGGCAAGTGAAGCCCTATTTCATCTTATGTCTGAACTCACTCTTTGCTGTAGTGATTGTGCTTACTGTGCATATTCAGATGTAAACTCTGATAGAGTTAGATTTTAAATTATCTGCTTCTGTGGTCCTCACTTAGTTCTGATGTTTCTCAGTGTGGGAGGCAACTCCTATTAGAATAGCCTGTGATGGATGTGGTATCTTTCTCTGAGAGGGAGAGCCTTAGGTTTAGAGGCAATAAGATAGAATGTGAAACTGAGAAGCTTCTGTAAGGAAAAGGACACAGTCAACAAAACAAAACGGCAGCCCAGAGAATGGGAAAAGATCTTCACCAACCCCACATCAGACAGAGGTCTGATTTCCAAAATATACAATGAACTCAAGAAGCTAGCAACCATAACACCAAACTATCCAATGAAAAAATGGGGTGCAGAATTAAATAGAGAATTATTAATAGATGAATCTAAAATGACTGAAAGACACTTAAGGAAGTACTCAACGTCCTTAGCCATTTGGAAATGCAAATGCAAACAACTCTGAGATACCATGTTACACCAGGCAGGATGGTTAAAATCCAAAACACTAATGACAGTTTATGCCGGAGTGGATTGGAGAAAAAGTAACACTCCTCCACTGCTGGTGAGAGTGCAAACTTGTAGGACCACTTTGTAAATCAATATGGCAGTTTCTCAGGAAAATGGGAATCAGTCTACCTCAAGACCCAGCAATTACTCTCCTGGGCATATACCCAAAGAATGCACATTCATACAACAAGGACATATGTTCAACTATATTAATAGCAACGTTGTTTGTAATAGCCAGAACCTGGAAGCAACCTAAATGCCCTTCAACTGAAGAATTGATAGAGAAAATATGGTACATTTGAACAATGGACTACTACTCAGAGGAAAAAAAAATACAATGGAATCTTGAAATTTTCAGGCAAATGGATGGAACTAGAAGAAAACTTTCTGAGCAAGGTAACCCAGTCACAAAAAGACAAACATGGTATGTACTCACTCATATATGGTTTTTAAGCATAGAGAAAAGAATTACCAGCCTACAGTCCACACTGCTAAAAGAGCTAGGAAACAAGGAGGACCCCAAGAGAAAAACTCATGGTTCCCCAAAGAAGGGAAGGGGAACAAGAACCCCTGAGCAAACTGGGAGCATGAGGGGTATAAGAGGAAGGAGATGGGAAGAAGAGAAGGGGAAAGAGAACAGGAGAACCGAGACGGGAGGAATAGAGGAGGGAAAGAAAGGAGATGCCTTGACAGAGGGAGTCATTACAGGTTTGGAGAGAGGTCTGGCACAGAGGAAACTGTAGGGGATCCACAGGGATGATCCCAAGTAAGAATCTAGGCCATGGTGGAGAGGCTGACTTTGATGCCTTTCCCCTAATGAGATTGATGACTGCCTTGGTTACCATTCCTATAATCTTGACCAAGTAGCTGATCGAAGCAGACACCCACAGCTGAGCACTGAGCCATTCTCCCAGAATCCAGTTCTGGAGAGGGAGGAAACTTCAGATACTTTTATCTAACATGATCTTGAAAATTATTCATAAAACTACCAAAATGCAATTTCCCACTGAGGGTATTAACTACAATACACTGTTAACTCTGAAAGCAAATCCAAAGCACTATTTTAAGGATTATTTTGTAAGTTCCATGCATTGTTGCAGCAAGCCTATTATAACCCCAAGTGATGGGGTTATAATGGTAAAAAAGTAAGCAACCATCTTGATGTATGTTGGCTAAAAACATGATGGCAACTTTATGACTTTGCATTCATCTTTTACAGTTGTATCAGCATTCAAGTCCAAAGGAATGTGATTTAGAGGCAGAGAAAAACAGGGCTCTACTATTGTGATCCATACAGGGAGAAAAGAAAAATTCTCAAATTTACAAAAAATATCTCATGTGCAGAAGACTCCCACAAGTCTGCTTGGGTTCTCACATCCTGGGGATGTCTGAAGATACCTACAGGCTCACCCAGTGCCTTGCTGCAGTGGGTAGGTAGGAGTCATTATGATGAACAAATACACGGTAGAGAAATGTGAGAGAAGGAGAAGCAAACAGGTTCATGTGCTATGGAAAGAGGCAAAATGGAGGAAGCAAAGGTAGTGAGGAACAGCCTGATGTGGGTGGCCTGCTTGCCACCCAGGGCCTTGGTGATATCAAGTCCTAGGCTGCTGCTAAGGGCCATGTCTGGGCACATGATCCTACCCCAGCTGGGTTGACATCTGTGACCCATGTTGCCACCAAAGGCCACACAGATGGCCAGGGTCTGTGACACACCTGTGGTCATGCCAATTGGAGTAGACTGCACTGCTGCCTGGGGTCATGGTGACATCTGGGTTCAGATGTTGCTGAGGGCCATATCTGGATCCATGAACCTATGCCAGCCAGACTTCGAGTTGATATCTATGGCTCCTGTTACCACTGAGGGCCATGTGGATACCCAGGGTCTGATCTACCACCTGAGACCATTTTGGTGTCTGATGATCATGCTGCCACCAAGGTCATATTGATCTGGATCATCTATGATGCTACCAGGGCCATGGTGATGTCTGGGCCCGAACTGCTGCTGAGGGCCATGTCTGGGTTCACGGTCCTGCAGCAGCTGAGGTCTGTATTGATCTGTATGACCTATGCTACCTCAAAGGGGCCATAGAAACCATGGATGTTGAAATTTGAGGGCTGTGCTGTGGAGCCATAGCTGTAGCATCTCTATGACTCAGGGTAACAGCAGGATGTCTGAGGGGAGTTTTCCTGAGGGTCCAGTATAGTCGATGTACCAGAGGCCAAAAGCCTTGAACCAGACCAATAACTCATTTTAATGAACACTTGCAAGTAAAGCTGAATGGACTAAAGAATATACTACACAATACACTGCAGTTCCCAATACCACTAAGAGGAATAAAGAGGTGTTGGAGAGGCAAGAAAGATGAGCAAATTGGTTTTTATTGTTTTGTTTTAAATTTTCTTTTTGGGGGCACACCACAGGGGTGAGGTATGGATATGGAGGAACTGGGAAATGAGTGGTGTTGGAGAGAACAATGTGAAATTCCCAAAGAATCAATAAAAAGTTAAGTTAAAAACTCTATAAATTCTGAATGTACCCAAAGAAACCAGGTACTCTTGGGTTGTCTTTAGTTTATACCCGCTGGTAAACTCTGTCTTTTCTTTTGCCCTCCCCCACAGATGTCTGTATCTCTTCTATTCATAGAGGTACTGTATCATCAACACTTGAGCAGGTGTTATATCTCCTGTGGCACTGAGGAAGACAGGGTTGTGTTTAAGAGGGCAGGCACAGCTGCACATGCTCTTAAATGAAGACTAAAATCCACTGTATAAATCACCCATGGAGCAGGATACTATTAGTTCTTGATGCCAGTTTAAAGCAGAATAAAATTTCTTACCTCCTATCAGGTATATTACAAAACACTGAAATTTATTTCGACCCTGTTGTAAATCATATAGGACCTGGAATGGTTACACATTAAACAAAAAACATTGCAGAAGATGGACTTTCTGATAGCAGAAGACACTGTTAGATTTTTATTTTTATGATTTTTTTTCAAAAAGGAAAGAAGAATGAAATATGTGATATCATTTAGAAGTTCCCATGAAGCTTTCTGCTGACTTCCAGAACATTCTCACTAATGTGAGAAGATGGTACTCGGTTTGTGGGTTCCTCATGCTGTTCTGTAGCTGACTGTTTCCTGGGAGAAATGCCACATCAAAGCTTGACTCCTCTGAGAGAAATGATACTCACCGTGTCATTAATTTTAAGTGACAGGGATGCTTGGTGTGTGTGTGTACATTTCTGCTAATCTTTAAGGTAACTGAATTTCTGAGGATATTGCTTCATAACACAAAGTGATGAGGACTTGGAGTATCATGTAGTTGCCTGTTTTCTATAGTTCTTGTCACTTTTTAGGTCTTCAAGCTTCTTTAATTTTTTTATTTTGACTGAATTTGATACTGAAGTTTGCATATGTATTTAGGGAATATAGGTTATAAGGGTTGTGACTGATGGGTATCTTGATTTCAAAGCTCATTATAAAGAAAACCTCAGTGTGGGCTTTTATCAAACTCACCTGCTTGGATTTTTAGAGGTCCTTTAGGCTTTGCAGATTTAGTTCAGGGTCTTCGGTACAACATAAGAGAAAATAAGCTAATTGTCCAAAATACACCCTGAAATAAAGAGTGTGTTCCCATTACAGCAAACATGCCTTTCTTTGGTTCCCACTGATGCTGCCTTAGAGGAGTGGAAAAGACCAGAATAAAATCATGTGTTGATTTAAGGAAGGAAGGCTGTGAAACAAATTGCTGTCCACACAGTGACTCGTTTCCCCCTTACTGCAATACAAGGTTGACACATTACAGCAACTTTTTGAATTCATGTCTGGGAGTTAGTACAAATGACCATGTAAGTCTTCAAGCAGAGCCTTGGAACCAAGGAGACTGAATATCATGTTGAAATAATGTATTATAGGAAAGTAAAGCCATGTGAGTGAAATAAGATCCTTCTGGGAAAAAGTAATCTTTTCTCTAAGTTACTAAAGTTTTCAGACTCCAAGGTTTTTGATGAGCTTATTTAAAAGTCTATGGGGGAAAAATTAGCAGCTTAAAATGCTGACAACATAAAAAAAACCAGCAAGAGATCCTTCATTCCTCAAGGACTCCCTTCCCTCACCGCCCAAATAGTTTGATTTTTCCCTCATTTTATCTCTTTTGTCTTTTGATAAAAAGAAAAGAAATCTTTGAGAAGACAGTTTTGAGGTCTTAATCCATACTTCTCTCCAGTTTATCTTTTACATTCAAAACAAACGCTTTTAAGAGAATCCTTGTTGGCGTGAGAGAGCTAAGTGCTAAGCTTAGGTATCAGCAGCTAATTAGCTTCACATCTGACGTGGGGTTGTCGATGAAGTCGTTCTCCTGAATATTTAAGAATTTGTAAAGAAAAGACTGTTCCCTGAAAAGTACAGCCTATTATTGAATATTCTTACATCACAGCAGTATAATGAAAGGGCTGTGTATGTCGGCCCATCTAACACCTGCCGGTACTATAGATTGGAATAATAAAACCTAGTGTGTGTTTTGTAATGAGAGCATTCCATATTGATTTCATGCTAAATGTTGCTTTTTCATTGAAACATCTTAATTGACCTCTTTTGAAGTTTCCAAATCCCATACCAGTTCTACTGTTCTTTAATCTCTAAATTCCTTTTGTTGTCTCAGTTTCTACATGCTATCTAGGACTAGAAGACATGGTACTTTTGTTTTAGGGACCATGTAAGAGAAGTGAGTTGGTGCATAATCTGAAATTCTCTTGAGGTGGGAGTATGTGCTCTCACATAACTTTTTACTGTGAAGAGTTTCAGAGTATCTCCTCTACCACCACCTCATCCTTTGTCAAGCTGCCATTGCAATCTTCTTCAATGTCAACTCCTGTACACTTCTTCCTGCTGGTCTGCCAGCAAATGTGTCACCATTGCCAGTGTTGCCTGGAAGGGCCTCATGCCACATCTTTCATGCTGCTGCCTTTCTCCTAGCTCTGCCAGCTGCCTTCATGACTATCGCCAGCACCATTGTTGGCCCTGAGCATCACTACTGTCCTTTAGCATAGACAGAGGGAAGACTCCCTTCTTTCCCCAACTTCAACAGAAAGACAGAAATCAAATAAAAGCCCCAAACTAACAATATTGCTCTTAGACTGAATAGTCATTTTCCCATTTGTAGATAATCTCACATGTTTCCACACTCCTACTACTGGGTTTCTCATTCTGCTTTTTTGGCATCCTGGGAAAAATTGGAGATGAGATGAGTCCTGGGAATGGGATTTATAGTTATATAAAGTTGATGAACCTAACTGCACTTGAAGTGAAAGTTGTCAGAGGAAGTAGTCCTCCTGCATACAAAGAAGCAGGAGAAAATAAAAGAAAGAGAATGCAAGTGCCAGGGTATCTGGGGCAGGGTGCTTTGCTCAGGTAGAACCATTGATTTTGCAAAGGGGTGGGGAATTGAAACTAAAGACAAAGTTCCCAATTACTGTAAAGTTGATGGTGATATTAACAGCAGTGGGAACCTAAAAAGAGATCAGCGTGGCATTCCAGTTAAGCGTGAATTCGAATCTCTTTGGGGGTTTAAATGATACACAAGGACAAAAATATCTAGGTGGTAGCAAATAACTCATGGAGAGGACAGCATGAAGCTATAGCTGCACCAGAAATGACAGAAAAGACTTTGACAACACCAGATTAGGGAGGATAGAATAAGAAAAGCTGCATAGGGGATACAGAAGGAGAATGTGGAAGGAGGGAGAAAGTGTGAGGTCAGAAGAGTGAGAGTGATGAATGTTAAATGGAGGATATGAATGATGTTGCAGAACCTATGAAAAGGGGATTTTCAATAAGGGAGTGCTGCCCTTAAATTTAGAAAGCAAGAACAGTGAAACTTAGCCAGACTTGATCATTCAAATGTCACAGTTTACTTGGTAAGAGCAGTTCCGCTAAAATCGTGGTGATCAACTTCACAGCAGCCCAGGAGCTGGGCTGACTCCAGCATCTCCCCAGTGTATGGTAATATTCTAACAGCAGGCCTAGAGCTGGTTCTTCAGGAATTTACACTACAGTTATAATCGTGAAAGAAGAACATCTTCATTGTTTTCTTCATAAAAAATGAAATGCTGAACTTAAATAGCACCAGAAATCTTTAAATATTTATACAAACAACTAAAGTTTGTGATATTAATGATACAGATTTGCTTTCATTGGTAGTGACTGAATTTGTGATAAATGTTGGTCAAAGACCCATGTATGATACAGAATTTTATTTTTTAAAGGATAACTATAAATATAGTAGTTATCTCTGGATATTGGGGTGTCATTTTATGTTTTGTTTTCAGCTTTTTTTGTGTTTTATAATTGAGTGAAAAAACAGTTACTAGTGTACTTTTTCAAGAGGGTAATACATGTAGGATAAGATCCCAAGAAGACATAGTAACTTCAGGTTGATTGTCAGGTTACTACAGAAATGAGGTTGGACTGAGGAAGTAAACATGGATCTAGTCTAGAAATGAGACTGAGAATAAAATTTATGAATCAGCTGAGAAATAACCTAGTGATGCAAAGTTCTGGCAAAGACTAGGTTTACGGCAGGTTTCATTCAAAATAGAGATTAAAAGTCTTCTGATTGTGGAAAAATTGTATACTTCTTTAGGAAGTAAAGCTTCAAATGAAGTAATGAGCTTATAGGGTAAAGGAAGTATGTGGGGACTTAAGGGAAAATTGGGGAATAATTATTGGAAAGCATTCAAGAAACAGTGTCAGCAACCTAGCAGTAAGTAGATGGCCCATATTTGCAGTAGAACACATTTTTGATCCCGGTTATGAGTTGATAGGGTTAAAGCCAGCCTTTTGCTTTTGTCTCAGCCCCCAGCTCTGTCAGCTGCAGAACTGAGGAAAGTGACGGACCACTTCTGAACTAATCATGAACGATATTGAGCTGCTATTGATCTGAACAGTGTTGAGGAATAAAATAATTCCTTGTCAAAGCTGGGTGGAAGCACAGAAACCAACTGTGTCATCACAAAATGCACGTTCGAGGGCATCAACACATCAGTCCCTGTGGCAGGTATTTTATTAGGCTACTGAATTCTTCAGATCTTCTGCAACTTTTAAAAATAAGACTTGCTTGCCTGAATTTTGTAGCCTTCTAGCTTCCCCACATCCTTCCTTGCAACATTTTTATTAACTTGAATTAGGGTCAGTTTGACCACATTGAGTCTGGAAGAATTGATAGGAAAAGGTATTTCTTCTGCATACCTGAATGGATTCGGTTTAGGTGCTTTGTGGTGGATATTTTCCATATTTCTGAGTTAAGTGAGAAAAATTAAGTATATCCAAACGTATTGATAGGAAGTTAATCAGCTGCCAGTACACACTTTCATTTCCTGTCGGTTCATAATGCTTAGAGTTGCTTTGGAAGAGCTACTGAGGTCTAGAAGTGCTGAGACTGATTGTTGAAAGCCCATTCTGTAATGGAAAGGGGGCCGAGTAGGAAGCATAAAGATGAAAGAGAAGATGGAATGGCTTTTTTCATTCTGTCAAATGACTGTTTATATTGGGCAATGCTGCAGGCTTGTAGGTTCGGCTTGGATGTTCTTCAAATCAGAGGAGCCATTTAATATATAATAGAGAACTGTACAGGCAAGTCATTTATAAAAGTGAAAACGTTTCATATCTGTTTTTTTACAGAACAAGTTTCTCACTTCTGAGACAGGGATGTTTGTTGCTCATACCTGGCAAATGGGAAGTAGTGAAACTTTATACTCAACAAATTAAAGACATCAGAAATGTCAGTTCTGGTGTGTATAGTTATAATACTCATTAATTCCTGGTTATTGTCAGTGAGATACTTCAAATGTTTGGCCACTGTAATTTGGAAGCACATCTTATCTCTGGCTGTTACTTGGGCCTTGGGGGAAAAAGTATTTATATATATGGTTCTTATTTTTTAAAGTGAAGGTCAGTAATACAAAAGGTACAATTTCTGTTTCAACAATGACAACTTGATGGCAAGGCTATACACTTTCTCAGTATCGAGTGATGTAAAGTAACTGGGACAAGCAGTGTCCAGGGGGATAGTGGCATTGTCATCATCCTATCCTTTGATACCACTACCTGCTTGCTTTGCATTTTTTCCTAAGGATGGTAATGAAGAAGGAATAGGAGGCAGCAAAGTGATGCAACATAGACCAAATGAAATATTCCAGATTTGAGAGTGTCCAGACTCAAGGCCGTCATCTTTGTGAACTCTTTAGTTTCGTTGATGCCCAGTTGTTGTTTTGTTTACAAACTAGTTATGACACTCTCTATTTAGATTATCATTTCATTTACTCCTTCCACACTAACACAAAATTTTATGTTACTATTACTACAAGTAGTTCGTGTAATTATGGAGTAGTAGCTATTATTTTCAAACCATGATACTTTCTGGTGTCATTTTAATGCACTGGGTGAATCTGTATTTTCCTTAACACCAAGCCATCCAGACAGTGTTTTTCTGCATTACAAGGTCCCTGTTAGTGGCAGATATGGCATATGTGCTGCATGATGGTTGCATTTTTTGTTAAGTTGACAAGAGGAAACCTCAATTGAGGAATTGCCTCCATCATACTGACCTAAGAGCAAGTCTATGGTGACGTATTCTTGATTAATGGTTGATTTGGGAGAGTCGAGGGCCTAACCAAATGTGGACACTGCCATCCCTGGGCAGGTAGTCCTAGAGAATGCAAGAAAGCAATGTGAGCAAGCCAGTAACCAATGGTCCTTTATGGCATCTGCTTTTTTTTCCTGTTTGTTTTCCTACCCTGACTTTCCTCAATGATAGACTGTGATATGAAAAGGTAGACATAATGAACCCTTTCTCTCCAAAGTTGCTTTTGGTAACTTCTTTGTAAATCTAGAAATAGAAAAAAAACTAGGACACAGTGACATCATACATTTAAATTAAGCTGGAAGAGGAATTGATAATTCCAAAAATATGCTACTTGTATCAAGCATATGTGTGATGTGCATTTTAATTGTACTTATCCTGAGTAAGAAAATTGTGATCTTAATTAAGTCATCCATTCCAACTATTTTCACAAACTCAAAATTCAAACATTTTTGCTTGTAGAAACTAGAGTTTTTTTTAATTCATAGGTTAATTCATTTCATGAACGACTATGAAGTGCCCACTGTGTCAGGTTCTGTTAGGCACTGATAATAAAGGTACAGGCATGACATTTTTCTGAGGAGTCTGAACAGGATTCATGGATATATTGAGTAAAAAATACTGTTAAAATGTATGCTATGTGGATACTCTCAGAAAAGTCCTGAAAAATGAATTGTGGTATGCTTACTGCTGTCCTGCACTTCTTTGGGTTAGATACATAAGAGGCAGCAAGTTCAATGGAATGGAGATGAAGTATACAGCAATGATAGGGATGTGGGTATCAAAGTGATGGGGTGACAGTAGTTACTTTGAGGAGTCATTACTTTGAGTGTGTAGATTGCACTGAAACTAATAAGTTCTGTGTTTGGCAGCTTATAAAATTAAAATTCATTCAGTACTGAATTCTAGATCTCTTTAGTATGTTTTGCTTGATTTACTTTACTGTTTGGGACTTTATTTTTTATGTTCTGTTTTGGTGTTTCGAACTTAACAGAAGATACTGGTAACATTAAAACAATAATCAATAAGTATATGGGTTGAATATTTTTCTTTACCAAACTCATATATCAAATTTCTTAACCCCTAATGTAGTGGTAGGAGAAGGTGGTGCCTTTGGAGGTAAGTATGTATTGAAGTTGGATCCTTCATGTTGGGATCACTGTCCTTTATACGAGAAGTCATTAGACGTTAGGTTGCCTTGATTTTGGACATTATAACATGCCAAACGATGAGAAATGTTTGCTGTTGTTGATAGACACATGATTGGTGGTGATTTACACTAGTTATGGATTATGAAAAACCTGCTATAACCAACACACTCACTGAGTTCTATATCAGGACATGATAACTACAATTCTCTCTTACTTTATGTGACCTTAAAAACTAATGATTCAGTTTCTCTGAGAAGTAGATTGACTTCACTATTTCTTGGCTAATAATATTCTTGAATCTGTAATTTGGTGGATATTGAGATCTATTCTCAATGCAGTGTTTAGTGATGCTATCTTGTTACTTAAAATGGTATACAGTTTGAGTATCAACATCAGAGATGGCATCAATCGGAGATCCCTCCTACACACATTGACATTGTTTATGACCACTACTGGATCCAACTTTGCAGTATCTGATTCACTAACCAAGTTCAATTCTTTTAAGTGATAAAAAGATACAAAAGGACTTTTGTGTGTTGAGAGCAGTTGATAGGTCCCAAATAACAATTTTTCTTTTTCATGCATTGTTTTTTATTTTTTTAATAATAGCTTTATTCAGGCAAAGTTGCATATGGAACCCTGAGTGCCTGTGTTTGGTGGTCTAACACCAAACTGTATGAAAACTTCATACAAGAAAAAAATAAATATATAAATTCTGTATAAATGAGGTAGTTTGTTGGTTAAAAAAGGACACCTCAAGAAAATGAAACATATCTGTGTCACATGAGGACCAAGGATGGGTATAATAGTCCCTTTAATCAATGAATTGGGAAATTGAGAATTTATTATTCTCATGTTTGCCCTTTTCAAAAGATCAACATCTTGCTTTTCTCTGTATATCATTTTGTTAATCTAGAGTACCAAATCTCTCTGATTACTCTTCATAACCTGTTTAAGCGAAAAATACCATTATTGCCTCCAAATATGTGTTTGTGTCAGAAACCAGTCACAAGTCTCCTCTACTTTGTACATCCTATGTGAAATCCAATGACTGGAAACAATTCATGAGTAACACATCCCACTAATGTAGAGGAGCCTGTAGCCATGGTGACAGTTTCTAGAGTAGAGTCCATAAACAGACACTCTAAAACATGTTTACTACAAATTTAGGCAAACTGATGTGCTCTTTCACTGCAGTAATTGGACTCCTAATTTTTTAGTATACATGGTTGTGTGTTATACTTTCTTTCTATATTTAGCTACCTAGCCAACTGTGAAAAATAGCTAGCACTTTGTGCTCTTTCTAACAAATCAAATTATTAAATCATTTACTTGATTGCTACTATACATAGGAAATGTTTTCCTTTATTTTTTTTCAAAAATGCCTTTTGTGTTCTAGCATTACAAAGTGACCCAATTAACTGAAAAACTATCTAATCAGCTCTTTAAAAATCCATAAACCCAAATATAAGTATACCAGCTCAAGAAATAAAGCATAAGTTAATAATGTAGAGCAGTGGGAGACATATCTCATAAACACGATTAGTTCCAAATTAGAAATTTCATGTCATTTGTATTATCAAATACTTTCCCAAATTGTAGTACTTCTTTGCTGATAAATATCTTGTTAGTTTTAGTTCTATATTGAAGTACGGGGGAAAATGTCAAAATAATCTGAATTTTCTCATGTTAGGTTTCATTGGTGACACTGTGAAAACATTTTTTTCTCTTGGCAGGGTTGTTGAGGAAATTAATGTGGAGGCATTAGGAAAACATATTTCAGAAGACTGGCCAGAGGAATTACTGGAAATGGGAAGCAAAAATTCCAGTATGCAGTGTTTTTTTAAATTATTTTCAAATAGTTTGATTTCATCACTATTTATTTTACTCTAAAATGCCTTGTTAATCCTTTGGTTTTTGAAAGGAAAAAAACCAACATTAAACTACAACATGGAGTTCTAACTTAATTGTTTTAGGATAATGAAAGCCTTCAAGGCAGAAAGATATCTATTAGTGCATTGTGTCTAAATCCTTCTGAGGGTCTCACAAGAAAATAAGGACTGAGGCAAAGAAAGGATCCTTCCTGGCTTCTCCTTTTTTGATAAATTTTATTCTTTGAGAATTTTACGCAATGTACTTTGTTTCTATTAATTTTCCACCAACTCCTCTCATATTCACTCTCATCTCCCATGATGGCTAGTCTTGGTTGTTTACTTAATTACATATGGAATTAACTAAAATCCAAGCAGCTACCCCACTGTAAAGGATTTTTCTTGATTGTATTATTTGAGGTACAAGATGTGCCTGAATTCCAATGTCAGATATGGGTTCCCTTTCATGGAACAGGCCTTAAATCCAGTCAGAATGTGGTTGGTTACTCCCATGAAATGTGTGCCATGATTGCATTAGGTCAGTGATTGTTGTAGCTGCAGAGTTTGACCTCTGTGTGTCTTTCCAAATGAAAGACACACATATGAAGATTCAAAGGTAACATTCACAAATTAAAGAAAACGTGTGGTGGCATTTGTTTGGATTTGGGTTACCTCATCCCAAATGAGCATTTCCAGCTCCATCCCATTATCTTTGATTTGTGCAATTTTGTTTTCCGTAATAGCTGAATAATAATCTATTGTGAAATGTGCCATATCTATTTTTCATTCATCAGTTGTTAGACATTTAGGATATTTCTTGTTACTGTGAGTAAAGCAGAAATATGAGCATGGAAAAGCAGGTATCTCTATATTAAAATATAGATTCCTATGGGTATATGCTCAAGGGGGGATATCTGGATCATGGAGTAGATCTATTTCTAGCTTTTGCTAGAAACTCCATACTGTTTTTCTGTAGTGCCTGTACCAGTTTTTATTTCCTAAGCAGTGAATAAGTGTTTGTCTTCCCCCACATCCACACCAGATTTTGCTGTCTTTGTTTTTTTTTTGTTAACTTGGACATTCTGACTAGGAAAAAAAGAAATCTCAAAGTAGTTTTAATTTGTATCACCCTGATGACTAAGGCTGTTGAACATAAAAAACAAGTTTCTTAATTGTTTGTATTTCATCTTTGGTGAACCTTGTTTAATTCCATGCCTCAGTTTGTTAAAACATTTTTTTCCATACAATGTATTGTAATCACTTTTACCTTCCTCCAACTACTCATAGAACCCCCCTCCCTACATCTACTCAACTCCATGTCTCCTTTCTCTGTAAAAAAAGCAAACTAGAACAATGTGAGCATGGGAGAGGAGACCCCATCCCTCATCTGCCATGAGGTGGTGTGAGCTTGGGGGAGATGTTTCTTCCACATTTTACAATCTGTGGCAGGTGCGAGAGCTGGCCCTGAGGTCTTGGGAGTGGGTGGGCTAGTACTATCCCTCACTGGCTGGAGCACTTGGGAGAGTGGACCTTACACCTTGCCTCTAGGCAGCACAGTAGACTTGGCACTGTTGTTTCTGGGGGAGGGGTGGGAGGGATGAGCATGGTCTGAGGTTCTGAGAGTGAAAGAGCTGACCCTGCCCCCCCACCATTGTCTGCCATATGGTGACATGGGCAAGGGAAAGATATCCTACCCATCTCACCCCTAGCTAAGTGCAACAAGCAGGAGATTTGGCCTTTACCAGTCTCAGTACTTGGAAGAGAGGGTCCTGTATCTGTATCTGGGCAACATAGTAGAGCTGGCCTGGGTGGTGTAGATGTGGTGAGCCACCCCAAAGGAAGTCAGAGCAGGAGGACTGAACCCACCATTTACTGCCTGCTACGTTGGGTGAGCTAGCTTGGGAAGTTCTGGAGAGAGCGCTCTGGTGTTGAGAATGAGGGAGAGCTAGCTGGTGGGCTGATCAACTCAGCTGCCATCCAGGCTCAAAGCCAGGTCTATTAGTTGACTCACCCCAACATCCACCCTATCTATGATCTGCTGGAGCACATGAAGGGGCCAGTACTGCATACACAAAGCACAGAATCTTCATGTCACTGAGAAACAGTACAATATCTAAGAGGAGTCCTAGTGAGGGCCCAATATGGATAGTGTAGTAGAAACCAGAAGCCTTGAGTCAACTAATGACTCAAGGCAATGATCACTTGCAAGTAAAGTTGTATGGACTAAAGGGAATACTGTGTCTCATTGGGCCATACTACGGTTCCCACAACAAAATCTTTCTATTTTAATTTCTATTTTATTTCATTTTTTGGGAGGGGGAGATTGCAAGGGTTGAGGGTAGATACAAAAAGTGGGGGGCATGAATGGGATTGGGATGCATGGTGTGAAATCCATATAGAATCAATAATAAGGTAACCACCCCCCCACACACACACTCAAGAAAAAACTCATGTACATATACACAAACACACAAACCCCACTAAACCACAGAAATGGAAACAAAAATATGTAAGCAAAAGACAAAACAAAAAATACATGAAGCCAAGTGAGATAAAAGTCTACAAAGGTACCATTGAGTTCATTTTGTGTTGGCTGTCTACTGGTGGGCATGCAGCCTGCCCTGAAGTGTGACTAATTTCATTTTATGACAAAATATGTCAAGATCTTTTGTTCATTTGGAGATGAACTCTGTATCTGGTAGGAGACAGAGATCTTGTTTTATTCATCTACACATACCTACCCATTTGTTGAAGATACTGTCTCATCTCCAATGTGTACATTTAGCTTCCTTAAAAAACAACAGAGGTGTTTGTATGTGGCTTTATATCTGGTCTTCAGTTATATTCCATTGATTAATGTGATGCATCTGTTTTTATAACGTACCATGCTATTTTCCTTACTATAGTCCTGTGGTGTGACTTAATATCAGGGATGATGATATTTCTAACACCTTCTTCTATTGTTCAAGATTATTTTGGGTATCCTGAGATTTCTGTGTTTCCACATAAAATTATGTATTTATACATAATATGTATATGATTCCATCTATCTGAAGAATTAGAATTCGATAGGAATTGAGTTGAATCTGTAAACTAATTTTCATAAGATGATTATTTTCACAGTATTAATCCTACTGATCTGTGAGCATGGGAGATCTTTCCATTTTTAGTATCGCCTTCAGTGCTTTAGAGGTTTTACTATAGAAGTATTTCATGTCTTTAGTTAGATTTATTCCAACATTTTTAAGGGCATTGTTTCCATGGTTTCATGGTATGTTAGTTTACAAGAAGGTTGCTGATTTTTGTGTGTTAATTTTGGATCCTGCTACTTTGATGAATATATTTACCATTTGTTAGTGTTTTCTGGTAGATTACTTAGCATGTAAGAAACTATATCTTCTGCAAATAAGAATAATTTGATTTTTCTTTTCCTATTTGTTTTCCCTTACCTACTTCATAATACAGCTAACTCTTCAAGCAATTATTGAATAGGAATTGAGAATGGACACCCTTGTCTTGTTCCTGTTTTTAGTGGAAATCCTTTGTTTTTCTCTATTTGGAAAGATATTGTCTATGGGATTACTGTATATTGCCTTAATTATGTTGAGATTTTCTCCTTATGTTTCTAGATTCTCCAGGACTTTTATTCTCCAGGACTCATGAAAAAATGACATTTTTTACATCTAAAAAGATAATCATTTTGCCCTTTAGTCTGCTTATGTGGTGGATTGGCTTTGTTGATTTACCTATGTTGAACCACTCATAGATCTCTGGGATAAAATCAACTTGATCATTGTAGAGAAAAATTTTGATGTGTTTGAATTGTTTGCAAGTACTTTATTGAATTTTTAAAATTTCTATTCATTTAAGAAGTTAGCTGATTTTCTTTGTTATAACTTTGCCTTGGTTTGACATCAGGCTAATACTAGCTTTATAAAAAAGAGTTTGGTTCTTTTTTATTTTTTATTTAGGTTAGAAACAATCTTCTTTTACATGTCAATCCCAGCTCCTTCTCTCTCCCGTCATCCCACCCTCCCCAGCAGGTACCCCAGTCCCCCACCCAATCTCCACTCTGATTACCAAGGAGGGTGAGGCCCTCCATGGTGAATCTCCAGTAACTGCCATTTCATCCAGGGCAGGACCTAGGCCCTCCCTCAAGAGTCCCAATTTGGGTAGTATTGGTGTTACTTCTTTTACAGTTTGGAAAATTCTGTTTTCTTCTGGTACCAGAGTTTATACTGAGAGATTTTTAAGTAGCCCTTCTATGTCAATAATTATATGGTCTACTTAAATTTATATACATCTTATTTATGGTAAGTCATATGTATCCAAAAGTTCATCCTATTCTATTTTACAGATTAGTGAAGTATAGATTTTAAAGTATCTTAATAATGATTCTATTGAGTTTATCTGTTGTTAGAGAAGCCAGACAGTGCTTTATTGACAAATGCACAGGACTTCCCCAACAATCTGTTGTAATGTCTCTTTTCATCATTGATTTTTTTAAATTTGGGTCTTCTCTCTCTTTATTTGTCTAAATGTTTGCCAATCTAGTTAATCTTTTCAAAGAACTAACTTGATAACTGATTCTTTGTAGTCATTTTTCACATCTTTTCATTTATTTCAGTCATGATTTTTATCTCTTCCTGTTATACTATTTCAGTGTTGTTCATTGTTGGTTTCAAATGGCCTTAAGGTATATTATTAAGTTATTAATATGAGATCTTCCTGGTCTTTTTATGTAGGCTCTTAGTGTAATATAAACTTTCCTTTAATTGTGTTGTATAGTTTCAATATGTTGTGCTTTCATTTTTATCCAGTTCTCAGAAATTTGTTTCCTTCATTTGTCCCTTGAATTTATACTCAGTAGTATGTTGTTTAACTTCTATAGTTTCTGTACTGTCTGTCATTTCTATTTTGTTTATAACCAGCTTTATCCTATGTGGCTATGTAATATGCGGAGTGTTATTTCAATTTTCATGAATTCGCTGAGACACTCTTTGTATACTAATATATGGTCAAAACAGGAGATGTTCCATGGGCTTCTAAGAAGGAAGATTATTATTCTGTTTTGGGGGTAGAATGTTCTTTAGATATCTGTTATATTCATTTGATTTGTGGTGTGTTGTAGTTTCAGAGATTCTCCAGTTTGTGACCTGGGTAGTGGTGAGAATGAAGTATTGAAATCATGCACCATTGCTGTGTTGGGGTCAATTTTAGATCCAATAGTCTTTATTATGAAACTGTCCACTCCCTGATTTGGTGCATAAATGCAGAGAATTGTAATAACCTCTTGGGGTTACTTTTCCGTTAATGACTATGAAATGTCTGTCCCCATCTCTCTTGCTTGGTTTTGGCTTGAAATCTATTTTTTTCAGATATCAGAATAGTTATACCTGCTTGTTTCTTTGTACCATCTGCTTTAAATACTCTTTTCTATCCTTATACCCTAAGGTAGAACCAATGGTTCTCTGTAGTGAAAAAGGTAGCTCCTGTATCCTAATCCAACCTGCTATTTTACTGGGGGAATTGAGATTATTAATATTGGGAGTTACTATTGAATGTTTATTCCTGTTATTTTGTTGTTTTCTTTTTTCCATTTTTAAGTTAAACACCAGCTTGTTTCACATGTCAGTCCCAGATCCCTCTCTCTCCCCTCCTCCCCCTTCCTCCTCACAAGGCCCCACAGTCCCCCACCCAATTTCCACTCCCATCCCCAGGGAGGGTAAGGCCCTCCATGATGGATCTCCAGAGTCTGTCACTTAATCCAGGGCAGGGACTAGGCCCTCCCCCAAGAGTCCAGGCTGAGAGAGCATCCCTCTCAGGGCACTCAAAGTCTATTTGTATGCCAGGGATAAACACTACCCAAGGCCCCATAGATTACCTAGGCCTCCTAACTAACACCCACATTCAGGGATTCTGGTTCAGTCCCATGCTTTCCACACAGCTATCAATCTGCAGTTGAAGAGCTCCCCCTTATTCAGGTCAGCTCTTTCTGTGGGTTAAACCAGCCCAGTCTAAACTCTTTTGCTCATCATTTCTCCCTTTCTGACACTGGATTCCAGGAGTTCAGTTCAGGGTTTAGCTGTGGGTGTCTGCCTCTGTTTCTGTCAGACTCTGGATGAAGGTTCTGTTTCCCAGACTCTTTGGCATTGGGATTGTAGGCTGGCACTCCCCTGATTCATGTCTAAAATTCAAAAATGAGTGAGTAATACTTTGTTTGTCTTTTTGTGACTGGGTTACCTCACTCAGGATGGTTTCTTCTAGTGCCATCTATTTGCCTGAAAATTTCAAGATTTGTTTTTCTCCACTGAATAGTACTCCATTGTGTAAATGTACCACATTTTCTCTATCCATTCTTCAGTTGAGGGGCATCTAGGTTGCTTTCAGGTTCTGGCTATTACAAATAATGCTTCTATGAAAATAGTAGAACAGATATCCTTGTTGTATGAACGTGCATCTTTTTGGTCTATGCCTAAGAGTGGAATTGCTGGGTCTTGTGGTAGACTGATTCCCCTATTTTGTTGTTTTCTAAAACCATTTTTTGTTTAGATTATATATTTCTTGTTCCCTCTTGGGTGTGTTTACTCTTCACTTTAGAACATAGTATTCCTTCTAATAACTTCCTTAAATTGATTTTTATCATGCAAGTGAATCTCTGAGTTTGATAACGTTTGGGATCTATATTGCTAATTCCAGGCCACCCAGGGTAGAGAATAACACCCTTTATCAAAGAAAAGCAAAACGAAACGAGAAATAACAGTTAGGTGTTATTTGGAGGGCCTGTCTTTTATTTGACTTGATCTTTCTCTTGCTGTGTTCAATATACTGTGTCCTATGCATTTATTATTTTGATTACTTATATGATGAGAGAAATTCATTTCTGGTCCTATTCAGTGTTTTGTATGCCTCTTGCACCTTAATAGGAATCTCTTTCCATAGATTTGGGGAAATTTCTTGTATTATTTTGTTGAAAATACTTACTGTTAACTTTGACAAGAAGGAGTTTCTTCTCCTTATAAACTTGTTATTCATAGGTTTGGTCTTCTTACTGTCCTAGATTCACTGCATGTTCCTTTCCTAGGTTCTTTTAGATCTAACACTTTCTTTGAGTGATCCGTATCATCTATATTGTCTTGGAGATCTGACGTTGTCTCTTCCAATTGTTCCAATCTGTTTGAGAGACTTTCCTATGAGCTCTTTCATTTTTCTTTCTTTCCTTCTTTTCTCCTCCTCCTCCTCCTTTTTTTTGAGACAGGGTTTCTCTGTGTAGCCCTAGCTGTCCTGGAACTAGCTCTTATACACCAGGCTGGCCTTAAAATCAGAGACCCACCTGCCTCTGCCTCCTGAGTGCTTGGATCAAAGGCATGTGCCACCACTGTCTGGATCTTTCTTTTCTCATTTTGACTCCTTGGTGTTGTGAGTTTTAATTCATTTTGACTTTTGTTCAGAGATATTTCATTAAATTCCTTTTTTATATTCAGAATTATTTTCATTATTTCACTTAACTATTTGTGTTTATATGGCTTTCATTAAATCATTTGTTCATATCCTATTTGAGTTCTTTAAACATATTTTAATTTGTTTTGAAATTATTGTTCTGTTAGGTAAGTTGTTTTTGTCACAGAACTTTACAATGAGGTTACTGATTACTTGAGGGAATGTGTTTTCTTCATTATTCATGTTTGTGCTTTTGTAATGGGACCAAGGCATCTGGATTTATGTTAGTAGTGTTTCTTGATGTTGCTGTCTTTTCTCCCTTTTGCTGAGTAGTTGTTTGAAAATTTATTTGCTGCTATCACAACTTACAAGGTTGTGAATTAGCTGAATGGTGTTGGTGCTCAGTTGTAGCGCCACTCCATACTGATGTGTGAATAGGGTATCAGAAGTAGTCTCACATAGCTAGGGATAGGGGCAGCTTCTGAGCCCAGAAATAAACTTTATTTAGCCTTTAAAATGCCTTTGCTCATCTTCAGATATTTGTAGAAAGCTGACCAGGTTCTGAAGTTGGTCTTTAAGTAGCAGGAAGCTGGATCCGTTGTGGCATATTAGTTGAAGATGTGTTACATTTGTTATTGCAGTGGAACATTTGTTTTAATGATGAAAATCTACATTGTATTTTATGTCACATTTGTTTAACTCTGTGAAACTGTGTTACTTTGCTTGTCTAAAACACCCAATTGGTATAATAAAGAGCTGAATGGCCAATAGCAAGGCAGGAGAAAGGATAGGTGAAGCTGGCAGACAGAATAAAGAGGAGAAATCTGGGAAGAGAGATTGAGGAGCAAGAAAGGAGGAGAGGAGGACATCAGGAACCAGCCACCCTGCTATACAGCAAGCCACAGTGTAAGAAGTAAAGAAAGGTATATAGTATATAGAAAAAGTGCAGAGGCAAAAGATAGGATAATTTAAGAAAAGTTGTCTAGCAAAGGCTGAGAATTCATAAGTAAGAATAAGACTGTAATGAGAAGTTTCTTGGCTGCTGCCCCTCTCTGCCCCAAAGAAACATGTAGAAGCTATATTTATTATTAAACTGTTGGTCGTTTGATAAGGTTTCTTATTTGCCAGTCATGTCTAAATTAACCCATTTCTAATAATCTAAGTATTACCACGTGGTCTTCTCTTACTGGAGAAAAGGCCTTCTATTCCTTTGGGGTCTATGACGTGTGTGTTCACTGTCTCCATAGAGGAAGGAAGAGACCAATTTCTTACTTGTCCCTGCTTATATACTGATTCTGCCTGCTAGGCCACTTCCTGCCTGGATCACATGGCAAGTTCTCTTTACTACATTTCCCAGAATGCTCCTTTTCTCCTGGTCCTGCCTATCTATTGATCCACAGTGTTTTATTCATTAACCTATAAAAAAACAGATAAGAACAGAAGATTTCCCCCATCAAGACTCTGTGTGTATTGATTTGGGTGTAAGACTCTGGGTGGTGGGTTCCTCCAAAGAGTAAAAACATTCATCTACAGGTGTCCCAGTGGGAGTAGGCAGTGCTCTGTAGCAGCAGTGTAGAGGATGTTGAAATGATGGCCAGATTTGGGGATCTTTATGTGGGGTAAGTGATTCAGGATAGTCCTAGGGTATCTTAGTAGGTGGGGTTGTAGATTGGTTCTTAAGCTCTGTAACTGGGGTTCTTGATGAGACAAATTAGTATTGGGAGGTATGGTGGATAGTGTTGCTGACAGGCAAGTTGTCAAATGGAATGAGTGTGGGCCTACCTGAAATTGTGGATTGAGTTCCATGTGATTCTTGGTGGGGTACTAGGGTGGTGGGGTGGGTAAGTTGTAGTCACAAAGGCTGGAAAATGGATATGAGCAATTTACCTGGCATGTGTGCTGGCATGGTGTTGTATGGAATGGCTTTCCTGACTCCTTTCCCATAGTTTTGTTAGGTGAATGTTGTTACCTCTAATTGCACAGTTCCTCGGATCTTTGAGAGTCACTCATGCTACTGGGACCAGTTTTAGTTGTTCACATGCAGTGCTGGCCAAGTGACTTGGCAGTGGAACACAAAGTGTTTGTGATGGTTTTTGACTTGCATGCTTTCCATCTGAGGAACGTGTATTGTTAGTATGGTGTTCAGGAAGAGAGGACTATATAGTGTGATAAGATATGCCAGAAGAGTCATGAGGTGAAACTAATATTTCTCTAAGGACATGGTACTGCATTTTCCAGAGGTGGCTTAACTTGGGTGGCACAGATGACTGCTTGGTCTTTGGCATACTTATACTACCAACTGGGAACTGCTGTGCTCCAGGTGCCAGTGGAAAAACTTCATCTTGGCTCAGGGGATCGTGGACTAGGATGGAGTCTTCTGCATCCAAGCGCTGCTGAACAGGTTTTGTGACTTTGAGCCTAGGAGATAATTCTCCCTACATTTGTTTCTCATTACCATCTTTGAGCAAGCTACAGATTCTGTACCTACAGATATTTGTTTCAGCCCAGAGGTGCTAAGTTACAGTTGCTTGGGTAATGAGACAATGAAAAGATTTGAAAGTTGGGGGAGGAAAGAAGAATCCTCAGTTAATTTTTCCCCCATATGAAAAGGAAACAAGTTGGACAATGTTTTTATTTTTCCTTTCCAAAGAATGAGTAAAAAACCTTAACAAAGAGTAGAATGCAATTTTTAATTTTGTTTCATTTCAAGTTATATGCATGAGGTACATACTGAAACATGTGGTTGTACCCAATTGTTTCCATGTCATTTAAATGTGGATCATGAACTATGCTGAGGGGTCATAAGAAAGACAAATTCAACTGTGGGTGATGTAGTGTGATCACAGGGTTCAGAAAACTAAGACTAGAGGGTTTCAAGTTCAAATTGAGCCTATATACATAATGAGCACCATTTCTCTCTAATTAAGAAGAAGTCATGTAGACATAACATAGTATTTATTAGAAAGGTAGAATTAACCAAAAATTATAAATAGTTGTTTGGAAGTCATGTTGAGAGATTTGAGAAGGTGACAGCCATAGCTTATGAGTGGGTAGAACAATCTTAAGATCTCACATGGTCAAAAAGCCTCCCTGAGAAGAAGTATTTCAGCTGAAACTAGAGTGATGTTTTCTTGTTGAGGTAGAGAACAGGAAGCAAAGAGTCCCCACAAATGGAGCACCTGTGTAGAAATGAGGGAAGGATGTATTTGGCCTTTATCCTACTAGGGGAATGGTGGTAAAGTGCCAATCAAAAAGGCTGGGATGCCTCAAGAGGTCTGGATGTTTACTAGACAGTGAGAAGTACTGGGGAAACATAGCCAATGTCATCACAGGCTTTTGTCTCTACGTACAGTTCTATCTTAGCTATGTGATAACCCAGAGTGAACTTGGAGTGCCGTTACAGTGATCTGAGCCAGAACCAGGAAGTTGTGGCATAAATGAAGAGCAAGCAGACCATAGAGTTGTTTAAATGCAAAGTTGGAGTGATGTTGCTCTGTAGAGTGTGGAGAAAAGGAAAATTACTCTAGTTAGCCACAGACCCCAGTGCAGTGGAACAACCCTTTTCTACACTATGAATATGCATTACTCTCATTGGTTAGTAACAAGCTGATAGGCCTGTGGCTGAGGCTGGGCAGGAAGTTAGGTGAGATAGCCAAGCTGAGAATGGGAAGGAGGGTGGATTCAGGAGAGATGCCAGTCAGCTGCCAGGCAAACAGGACATGTAGAAAATGAAATAACAAGCCATGAGCCATGTGGCAAAACATAAATAGAAATGTGGGTTAATTTAAGTGTGAGAGTTAGCTGGTAACAAGCATGAGCTATCAGCTGAGCTTTTAAAATTCATATTCATCCTCTGAGTCAGTTATTGGGACCCTGTGGTTAAGACAGGAAACATCTGTTTATCATGTAGAAAGTAAACATGGTGGCTGAGAGTCTTATTTCTAATGTTGATTTCACATGGGATGCGCTTTAGAACATTGCATTCATTTTTTTATTGGAGAATTATAATGAGAATACAGCCATAGCTATATTGTAGTTTTCCTGTCTTCATATCAAATAGTCTAACATACTCCCGCTGTCACTCTCTCTTAGAGATAAGGAAGCAGGTTTCTAGAAGACATATGCTACTTGCTGGGGGTTTTGATGTAGTTACTATTGGAGGTGGGGTTTCAGGGTCAGCTTGTTCTATCAAATTTTTGCTCTTTCTACTGAAAAAAATTAAAGTCTTCACGGCTAGTTATGGATTTTAAGAAGCCATTTGTCTTAGTCACGTTTTCTGTTGTTTTGACAAAACACCACGGCCAAAGAGCAAGTTGGGAAGGAAAGAGTTTATTATGCTTACACTTCAGCATTGCTATTCATCTGAAAGTTAAGACAGGAACTCAAAACATGCCGAGATCCCAGAAGCAGGAGCTGATGCAGATGTCATGGAGGGGAGCTGCTTGCTGGCTTGTTTCTCTTGGCTTGTTCAGTTTCATTTCTTATATGTTTCAGGATCACCAGTCCAGGGATGGCACCACTCAGAATGGGCTGGACCCTCTCTTGTTGACCACTAATGAGAAAATGCCTTATAGTTGCATCTCATGGAGGCATTTCCTCAGCCCAGGCTCCTTCCTCTGATGACTCTAGCTTGTGTCAAGTTGATACAAAACCACCCAGTATACCATTAAATGACTGAAAGTTTCATAAGTGCTTATTTCCATCATCTAATCTCTTTGGATCCCCAAAATCACCTTTTAAGGAAGGCCATGTGTCTAATTTCACAGATAGAGGAAGCAGTCTCAAAGAATATTAACATCTCTGAAGTTTCTGTACTATGAGGAGATGCTGGAGTTGTAGTATCTAGAGTTGAGCTATGTTTTTCAGGGAGTTAGAATTTAGTCTTTACAATTAAATCCACTACCTGTATGGCCCAGAAAATGTCATCCTGCAAGGTTTAGGAAAGAAAATGTGGAGGTTTCCTTGTCCACACGTTACATAAAGGATTACATGTGTATTTTGAGTGTGTGAAAGTCAATTTGAGAGAAATATAACACAATTATAAAGTTTGATTTCTTTGAGGAAATGTTAACTTTTCATTTTGTGCTTTGTCAGAGGAATCCCTTGATAATCTCTACTCATGGGATGATATTTAATGAATGCTAAGAAGACATATAACCAGGAACTAAAACCTGAGATAACTTGAATACAAAGAAAGTGACTATATTGAGACATAACAGTTCATGAACATGGAAGTTCTCATACTAGCTTGCTTGAGTGAATCAAGTCAGTCACTGTTGCAAACTAAATTGATACAATGCTGGGGTCATAATTTGCTAGTCTTGACTTCATGGCCAGTGCTCCTTAGGAACTCTTGCTAAAGGTCATGGGGTCCAAATCAACACAGAAATGGACTTTATGGAGAACATTGTTTTTACTTGTTATATATCTTTTCTCCTTCCCTATTCCCTTCTTTCTCCCTCATCCTCTCTTTGTATTTTTCTATCTTTCTATCTCCCTCCTTGTCTTTGCATCTCCATCTCTCAGTCCCCCTTGATGCTAAGTGATCTTAACCCATAGCAAAAGAGCCAATAATGCTCAAGGTTAACTTTGCAGTGCTCATTTACCTTTCATATAAGAATAGTTTACTAAATGGCATTTTCATGTTAATATTCTCTAACATATGTAACTTTTTAAGTAAGAGAGATCAGAAAGTAGCTTTTAAAAAAGCATTTTTATGTGCCTGTCTTCAATTCAGCTTTGTATATGGTAAATATAATACAGGGAATTTGTGTGCAATGGAGACTGTCTTGACTCTTGGTGAGTTACCCTGATAGGCTAGGGTCTTAGAATGCTGAAAGCCATTAAAGCTACCATAATTCAGGAACTTTAATGTTCTTATCTTGTGAATGCAAAGAATGACCTTCATGAATAATAGAAGGTGAGTTTTAGGGAGGTATAGCTTAAGAGACAGGGAAAGGGGGTGTTGGATGGTGTCTTAGTGTTCTATTGCTATGAAGAGACACCATTACCACAGCAACTCTTATAAAAGACAGCATTTAATTGGAGCTTACTTACAGTTTGAGAAGTTTAGTCTACTATCATCATAGTAGGGAGTATGGTGGCATGCAGTCACACATGGTACTAGAGAAGTAGCTAGAAGTCCTACATCAAGATCTGCAGGCAATGGTCCTGGCTTGAGTTTTGATACCTCAAATCCCACTCCAGTGACCGGCATCCTCCAATAACTTCATACATCCTTTAACAATGCCATACCTCCTAGTCCTACTCAAGCAGTACCACTACCTGATAACTAAGCATTCAAATATATTAGCCTATAGAGGTCATTCTTATTCAATCCACCATGGAAGGGAAAAGAGAGAAGAAAGGGAGAATGAGGGGGAAAGGTGAGGAGGACAGAGTACCTGTGTAACACCAGTGGGTTTCTCAGAATCGGACACCTTTCAGCTGCTGCTAAGAGCTCTTTTTAAAGAAATTAAGGCAAAAACTAGGGGGAAGCATGGGAAAGATGTGAGATGCTCTATGTTGTAACTGACCATAAGGTATCCAGGCACTTCCACTTAATCTTCCTCATGTCCTTACTTGTAGCTTCCAGACAAGGCTAAGGGGAAAGCAGGCACCAGGATCTTCTCTGGAATCCTTGGCCTCTAGTTAAGCTATTCATAATAGCCAGAAACTGTAAACAACCTAGACATCCATCACCTGATGAATGGATAAAGAAAATGTTGTACATTTACACACTTGTTTCTAAATGTGTAATTAGTTGTTGTTAATTAATTATTTTTGTTTAAAAAACAACATCATGCAGTGTGCAGACAAACGGATCAAACTAGGAAAAAAATCATCCCGGTAACTAAGACCAAAAAAGACAAACAGAATGTAATCACTTATAAGTGAATATTATCTGTAAAGGATAATCATGCTACAATTAAAAGATACATAAAGGCTAAGAAACAAGGAGGGATCAAGGGAGAAACATGTGGATCTCTCTGGGAAGAGGAAATAAAGATTTCAAAGGTAGGCTGGGAACAGGTGGGGAAATCAGGTAGGGGAGATGCTTTGAGAGGCAACTGGAATTGGGGGACACTTGGGGTAAGGTAGAAACCTGGTGCAATTAAAACTCCCAGGAATCTACAAGGGTGACCCTAATGAAAATCCCTAGTAATGTGGGACATGTAGCTTGAATTGGCCATCTTCTATAACCAGGAAAGGCAGTGGAGTGGAGAGACTGGGACACAAATCCAGCCACAAAACCTTTGACTAACAATTTGTCCTGCCTGCAAGATGTACTAGGGTAATGATGGTGCAGACTTGAGGGAGTGACCAACCAATGACTGACCCAATTTGAGACCTAAACTACAAGAGGGAGTCCACTCCTGACACTGCCTAGAATGACAGAAGTCAGAGGCTGGATAGCCCAAAGACCTAGAATAGAACCAAACATGACTGGCAAAAAAGTAAATAACCAACAATATTCTCTACTTGTAGACAGGAACCTAGCATAATTGTCATCACAGAGGTTCCATACAGCAACTGATGGGAGCAGATGCAAAGACCCACAGTCAAACACTAGGTAGAGCTCAGGGAACCCTGCAGAAGATACCACAAGTAACAGCGTACAGAATCAAGTAACCAAGGCTCATAAGGGCTCACAGAGGCTTCTAACACTTAAACCTATAATATCTCATGAAAGAGCTTTCAAGTTGGAACACAGACATGGAGATAACACAAACCTGTGTTCATGGGTCATGGTCACTCAAAATGGTTCCAGAATATACTATTTCCTATTTCCTTTAAAGTGTGAGGTGTGTTCTTGTGTAAACTGTTATTATTGCTACAACAGTTATAATTTCAATCAGTCTTAAAAAGTGAATAAAATAGTAGAACTTTCTCTTAGTTTATTCTTTCTTATATATTCTTCATTTCTCTAATTGATTCAAGAATATCATCTGTATCATTTGCATTAGATTGAAGAATGCCTTTAAACATTTCTTGTAGGGAATTTTTGTGGAGTTCCCTTCATTTTTGTTTTTCTAAAGAAGAAAAGTAAGACTTCCTTTCGACTGCAATTTTAAAGCATTATTTTTCTGGTTATAGCAGTCTAGGTTTATGGTGTTTTTTATATAAATTTGCAGATAATTCTCTGCACTTCCTACTTAAGAATTTGGCAATAATAAGGAGTTCTTGCTCCTCCTATACAAAGTGTTTTCCCACCTTGATTTTCTTCCAAGACATTCCTGTCTTTGCTTTTCTTCAGTTTCACACAGGATGTCTTGGTGTTTAAGCTCTTTTCTGAGCTTCTTAATCCATGGTTCAGTGTGTATGGTTGTTAGAATAAGAATGGCTTATATAAACTCCTTAGGCTCATATAGTTGGATATTGGTACTTAGTTTGTGCAACTGTTTGAGAAGTAAGTGTTCTGTCCTTGTTGGAGGAGGTATGGCTGTGCTAAAGGAAATGAGTCACTGGGGTATTGATGTTTCAAAAGTCCAATCCAGGCCCAGCGGCTCTCTCTTCTGCTGCCTGCACATCTGGTTGTAGAACTCTCATCATTTCTTCAGCACTATGTCTGCCTGTGTGCCACCATGCTCCATACCATGGGACTAAACCTCTGAAACTGTAAGCGAGCCCCAGTTAAATGCTTTCTTTCATAAGTACTACCTTGGTCATAGCATCTCTTCACAGCAATAGAACATTGACTAAGACAGCACCCCCACAGGCTCACACACTTGAGTATTTCATCTTCAGTTGGTAGAACTGCTTGAGAAGGAGTAAACGAGTAAATGGTGTGGCCTTTTTGGAGGTGATGTGGTTGTCATGGAGGAGGTCCACCACCAGGGTTTTTGGTTTCAAATGCCAGTGTCATTCCCTGGTAGTTGTCTCTGCCTTGTGCTTATGAATCAGATATAAGGTCTTTACTACCTCTCCAATGCCATGCCTGGCTGTTTGCTGTCATGTTCCCTGCCATGATGATCATGAACTCACCTTCTGAAACTATAATAAAGCCCCGATAAACTCTTTGTCCTGTAAGTTTCCTTGGTCATGGAGTCTTTTCATAGCAATAGAAAAGTAACTAAGACAGTTGTCTAATATTAGTTTAAGGACATTATCAGCTAACCATTCCTCCTATGAATACTGCTTTATTTTTCCCACCTATCTCTCCCTGTGTGTGTGTGTGTGTGTGTGTGTCCTGCCACTTCCTCTCTCTCATTCCCTTTCTCTATTTTGGTGTTTATATTAAACAAACATTTTCTACATTTTGATACTGTCTTGAACACGCTGCTAACCCATCTTCACGCTCACAGAGTTTTTCGCTAATCCAAGTCATGACTACTAATGGGTCAACCAAAACAATTTTTCATTTCCAATTTCTAGTATTCCCCTTGGTTATCTGACTTTTGATTTATCTTCTAGGTTGCTATCTATTCAATTAATAATTCAACTATAGTCCTTTACGTATACATCAACTGTCCTCAAGTCCTCATCTTATAATTCTCCACAAGTCTGCTGCTTCTGATTCTGATGCCTGATTGCTGTTCTCAGACTGTTTTTCTCCTGGCTTTTGGCATAATCATGTTGTGTGGAAGTCTGGATAAGTTGCATTATATAACAAAGACTGAGTTAGGCTTTGAATGTTAGGACTTATGTTAACCTGCTAGAACTAGAGCTGTAACTTTGCTTTGTAGCTAGAGGTGTCAGGATGTATTTTCCTCTACATTAAATTTAGGCCTTCTTTAAGTATTGATCTTTGGGTTATTTGCATCTTACAGCTCTTTCAAAAGGCATCCGCGCTCTCATTATACCAGAGACCTAGCAACATGATGGCTGGGAGCAGCATTTTGTAACTAGCTAAATCATAGTCTTTCACTGAACCCTTGTTTCCACATTACCAGTTTCACAACAGAGCACCATAGCTTTCAACCTCTCCATACCCATAATTCCTTTTCTGGCTATGGTTCTCTTGGTCTAGTTCCTGAGAACCCTGACCCTCTAGTGGCTTTCCCTCTCTGTCCCTTGAAAAGACACTGGGAGACTAGAAATGCCTGGAGTGGAAAAGCTTCTAGTCTTCATTACTCAGAAGACTCTCCCAGGGGCTCTGCAATTGCTTCTAAGGATCGTCATGGCAAGAACCTACTGAGAATGCTGATGACAAGTCTGATCACAGAATAAAGACTAAAGACCTTGGGCCCAGGATTGCCTCACTCTCTTGCTCATCCACACTTATCCCTAGCAGCTTGCCAAAACCACCACTTAAGTATTTTTGCCAGTTTGTTGCCCCAGCTTCCTTTACAGTTAAGCAGAGTCAGCTCTCACTCACATTCACCTGTCTCTCTGGATTTTACAACCATGCTTTGTTTTGCTGTCTCATTGGTCTGAATTGCCTGTGGAAAGACGGTCACTTTATTTTCAGGAAGCCTGAGGTTTTCCCTCTTGTAAAGATGGGAATGGTGACTTCCTCCACAGCTCATTCTGTCGTAACTGAGATCAAGGTTTTCAGTTCCTACCTACCCTCAGTTTAGCTTCCAAAATAAGACAGCCAAATTAATGTGTGTAATCTCTTATAGAAAGAAAACCAAGTAAGCAGCATAGTATAATGTGAACTAAAGAGTGTGAGCTTGAAAGATAGTTTGCCTTATTTCAAATTCTAACTGCTGTAACCCTCAGGGGTCTACTCAATAAAGGCATGATATCCACCTTTTGAGTTTTACAAAAGGAGGCTCAGTGTCTGGCATACAACTTGATGAATTGTGCCAGTTTGCCCTTAAAAATAACTTTTGCTTTGTAACTAATTTTGCTGTACAATAGGCATTGTATTAGTTCATGAGTCAATCAGCCAGAATTAAATATGCATGAATCAGAATTAGGAGCAAGGCAGCAGCCCTATTCTATAGGCAGTTAGTGTTACAGGTACAAGCAAAACAGCAATGTCCACATGCCCTGAAAGAACTGGTAGTGAGATGCAAGGATGTGGAGATTTTATACTAAACTTTATACACACTCATCAAGATCTCACTAATTTTACCATCAGCCTTTGCCCTTTCAACTTCCTGGTTCTCTGCCAACCTCTACCTACAGGGTCCCACACCCACATTCATAACCTTCTGATAACTTTTATCACTGGAGGACTTTCCTGAGCCTGTGGCATTCTACCCAACCCATCAACCAAGCAGAATTCCCCCCCCCCGCCCACACACTCAAATTAACCAGTCAGATTCATCCCTGCTCCATAACTAATTTACATATACATAGAATCAAACTGAACTCTTTCCCGTACATAAAACCTCACTCCAAAACAATACTTGGCAACTGATTTTCAAATTCCCTTCTGGATACAGAAAGCTGTTTCCTTTATTTCTCAGTGAACTCTGTTACGTTGCCTATCTTACAACTGTCCTCCCTTGTCGTTTCTCACAATAATGAAACAACAAATTTAACTCTGACCCAGAAAACCAGTAACACTGAGGAACAAGCAAAGATGTTAACAAAACTAAGAAATTCAAAGCCGTGTGTGTGTGTGTGTGTGTGTGTGTGTGTGTGTGTGTGTGTGTGTGTGGTTTTAAATTCTTTACCTAAATTATGTCATAAAACATACTTAAGGTGAATGGAAGAAAAGCAAACTTCCGCCTAAATATTGAATACCAACCTTAATTTGATAATTTCTTCAAGACCAAAATCTAGGCACTATTTCAAATAAGACTAAAGGCAAATAAGAAATATCTGTCTTTTCTAGTCAGCTTTATTGGTGTTAGAGAAAATATACTCATGCCTCCCCAGAAAAATCAAGATTTAAGAACATGGGGGATTATTAAGGAAAAGAAACATTTAACAAGGAGGTG
Organism: Mesocricetus auratus; assembly: GCF_017639785.1. NCBI lineage: Eukaryota > Metazoa > Chordata > Mammalia > Rodentia > Cricetidae > Mesocricetus > Mesocricetus auratus. The sequence goes on from NW_024429266.1 coordinate 47,062,724, forward strand.
TGACAACACATTTCTAGTAAGTTTGACACCTCCACCTGGGAACAAATGTCACACTAGGAATTTGACATCTGAGTCCCACAAGAGGCTACTTTATTAGAAATTCTTTGCAGGATGTAGGCAATCAATCAGTTCCACGGCCAGAATGACCAAAACAATTTGGAGAGGCAAGATGGGTTTAATTAGAGGGCAAGTGGAGGATTTCACAGAATGCTCCCATCAGGAAATATTTGATCTGGGAGGATCTGAAGGTAGCAGAGAATCCCAGTTAGCTGAGAACAGGATGACTGGTGTGTACTTAGTTCAGCTACAGTAAAAGCACCTGTAAATCCCAGCTATTTCCGTATAGCTCTCATTCATTTTGCACAAAATTGTATCCTGGCTAACAATCTTAATCAGACTGGACTAAATAACTGTAATAATAATCACCAAGTTAGAAAAACACCAATAAGAGGTGAAGGAAACAGGCTGAAAGGTGCCCAGTAAGCACCTGCTCTCTACACAAAGGATTAAAAGTGACAGCTGTATGGCTGTATTCTGAAATGAGTTAGTGCGGGAGAACACTGAAAATCAATATAAGAAAACAGAATGCTTGTAAGATTCAGAAACTGAAAGAGTAACATAGAGAAATCAAATATCCTAATACATGCCATCATAGCACCACAGTAAGGAGAGGCTTATCTATATGATAAGGGTGAAGTATACAGTCACAGTAAACTAATCAGCAAGGATAGCAGGATTCCTGGCTTTTAATACGTTCAATGTCCTCACAGACTTGTAGCCTAACAGAGTAAATAACTGAAATCTCTACAGGAGTCTTGCTTCAGAAAGGATGTCACAGAATGTGGAAGCCTGGAGCCAGAAGCCATCTTGAGAGAAGCCCTACTGTTTGAATTCCCACTACTCTAGGAAATCACAGACATCAGAATAGTCCCATGTATGTAGTCCCAAAGACATTACACAGCACATAACTGTCATGTAAACCAAAACTGGTCCTACAGAGTAAGTAGGACCTCAGACTTACTGGGTGCTCTGTACTGCCTAAAAAGAGGTAATTTGACATAGCGGGGATTTCAAGGTGATACACTAAAGAACTAAAGAATTGCAAAGTTCTTCCTCCTGGGCCAATTACAGCCAATTTCGTAGAAAATCATAGTGGTGCCAGGACTGAAAACTGTTATTCACAAAGTTCCGAGCCACCTCTTATGTATAGAGAAACCTATGTATAGAGAAACCTGGCACTAACAGGGCAGAGGAAGTACTCTGTAGTTAAATTGTTATCCTATATACATTAATATGATTACATGGTCTTATGCAACTCTGTAATATTACCAAGAATCCAGATATTGCCTCACCCCGACAGCACATACACAACCAAGGATGATCTGAAAATAAACTGCCTCGTGCCTACTGAATTCTGAATACCCTGGAGAAAGATTTTTTCCAAGCTCCCAATTCAATCAACTATATGCATTTCCAAGCAGGAACTACATCTGGAGTCTAGGGAAGAAAACATGTGTCTGCAGTTTATCCCTGGGTGTACACATTCAAAGGATCCCCTAGGAGGAATTGTGCCTATTTCCAGGCATAAGCCACTATAGTTCTCTCCCTGGTAGGCACTATGACTAAATGAATATGGGAGAGAAAACCCCAGGAAATGCCCACCTCCAGGCATACGTGGCTAGGGGATGACTCAGTTGTGTTCCTGGGCAAACCCACCCACATTTCTCACCAAGGTTCTGACATCATAGTTACATGACTATACGACCATCTGCCTCTCCCCCATTTTGTCTGAATATACATTGCTGACAAGATTGAGAACCAAGAGGAAGTGTTGTAATTTTCATGACTACCTTTTCCAGAGGGTTACCTGAGCCAGCACCACCATCTGGGCAAGGATCATTTGTTTCTACTTCTCACAACTTACTATTAATGATGCCAAAAAGCTTTGTAAGTAATAGGACTAATATCAACAGTAGCAGTATGGACCACTTGATGGGGGATGTCCTTTTGTATGCTGTGAATATATTTTTCTCTTATTGGTCAATGAATAAAGCTGTTTCAATCAATGGGCAGGCATGCTTTAGCCTGACAGAAAATTTGAACAAGGGCAGAAAAAGGTAGGAGGTGGAGCGTGGCGATGCCATGTAGCTACAACTGGGAAGGTAGGATGGCTGGGCAGTCTCTACTAAGTCAATCATATGGAGATACATAGATTAGTAGAAATGGGGTAATAATTAAGAGAGAGAGCCAATAAGAATCCTGAGCTATCAACCAAAGAATTTATAATTAATTTAAGCCCCTGTGTGTTTAATTGGGGGCTAAACAGCTGTGAGACTGGGTAGGGCAGGAACTTCTGTCAATATCCACCACTTTCACTGTTTGAATAAGCACATGGGGCACACCCCCATATACAGTCTACTGTCTATAACATGCCCCTCAGAGTTAACACTCAGATTGACCCCACCCCAGCATACACTGCAGAAGCTATGCTTCATTTTAATCTTTCATGGAAGAACTAAGCTCAGACTCCATCAAAAGAGCTACAAGAGGAATACAACATGGTTTCTAAATGAAAATAAAAGCATTCCAACGAACTGATACCCCAAGATGTATCTGTATTAGAAAGTCATTCACTAAGAAGCTAATCCAATATAGCAATAGAATTATTTGATATACTAGATACAGAGACAGAAGTGAATATATACACAAAGTATAAACAAATAATGTCCTAATAGATTCCTAAGAGAAATGAGTGAATTATCTGATTAAGAATTATAGGACTGGGCATGGTCATACATAATGCCTTGAATTCCAGTACTTGGAAGACAGAGAAAGATAAAATTCTTGTGAGTTTGAGGCCAGGTCAGCAGGTCAGCCTGGTCTAGATAACAAGTTTTAGTCAGGGCTACATGGAAAGACCATGCCCTTTCCATCCCCCCCCAAAAAATCAAACATGACTAAATAAAGCAAAAGGACACAGTCAACAAGACAAAACAGCAGCCCACAGAATGGGAAAAGATCTGACAGAGGGTTGATTTCCAAAATATACAAAGAACTCAAGAAACTAGTCACCAAAACACCAAATAATCCAATTAAAAAGTGGGGTACAGAACTAAATAGAGAATTCTCAATACAGGAAACTAAAATGGCTTAAAGACACTTAAGAAAGTCATCAGGGAAATAAAATTCAAAAGAACCCTGAGATACCATCTTATACCAGCTAGAATGACTAAAATCAAAAACACCAATGACAGTCTATGCTGGAGAGGATGTGGAGAAAGGGGAACACTCCTCCAGTGCTGTTGGGAGTGCAAACTTGTGCAGTCACTTTGGAAATCAGTATGGTAGTTTCACAGAAAAATTAGAATCTACCTCAAGATCTAGCAATTCCACTCTTGGGCATATACCCAAAGGATGTACATGCATACAACAAGAACATCTGTTCATCTATGTTCATAGCAGCATTATTTGTTATAGCCAGAAGCAACCTAGATGCCCCTTAATCAAAGAAAGGATGTAGAAAATGTGTTATATTTACACAATGGAGTATTACTCAGTGGGGAAAAAAACCAATGAAATCTTGAAATTCGTAGGCAAATGGATGGGACTAGAAGATACCATCCTGAGTGAGGTAACATAGTCACAGAAAGACAAGTATGGTATGTACTCACTCATAAATGGATATTAGACATAGAGCAAAGGGTAACCAACCTATAAGCCACACCTCCAGAGAAGCTAGGAAACAAGGAGGACCCTAAGAGAGACATACATGGTCCCGTGGAGAAGGGGAAAGTGACAAGAGCTCCTGAGTGAATTGGGATCATGGAGGGGAGGAGAACATGAGGGATCTGGAAGACTGAGTCAGGGGAAGAATAGAGGGAAGTAAGAACAGAGATACCTTATAGAGTGAGCCATCATAGGTTTAAAGAGAAATCTAGCAGTAGGGAAATGTCTAGCGATCCACAAGTATGACCCCAACTAAGAATCTAAGCAATACTGGAGAGGCTACCTTAAATGTCCTTCCCCCATAATGAGACTGATGACTATCTTAAATGCCATCCTAGAGAAATCATCCAGTAGCTGATATAAATGGAAGCAGAGACCCACAGCTAAGTACTAAGCCCTATTCTCTGGAATTCAGTTGTAGAGAGGAAAAAGTGATGAGCAAAGGGGTCAAGACCGTACTGGAGAAACTCACAGAAACAATGAACCTGATGAAGTGAGAGCACATGGACCCCAGTCATAAAGCTAGCGAACCAGCATCGGACTGAACGAAGCCTTCTGAATGTGGGTGCCAGTTAGAAGACCTGGGCAATCTATGGGACCTCTGACAATAAAACCTGTGTTTATCCATAGTGCACAAATAGACTTTGAGAGCCCATTCCCCAAGGGCTTCCAGGTACACAGAGGAGGGCCTAGGCCCTGGCCCCAAAAATGTGACAGACTTTGATGATCCCCAGGGAAGGCATCACTGTCCTTGGGAATTGGATTGGGGGTGGGATGAGGGGTTGGTGGGGGGGCATGGAAGGATGGGAGGGAGATGGAACTGGGATTAATATGTAAATTATGATTGTTTCTAAACTAAAAAAAAATTAAGAATCCATTTTTTAACCAGCTCAGTCTCTTTAGCATGTTCTGAAAGAAAGCAGAAAAACAATTCAACAAGACTAGAAAAACAGGATATGAAAGACAAATTCCAAAAAGATTTAAAATAATAAGAAACAGCAGCAAGTAGAAATCCTGAGAATAAATAGCTCAGTAAGTTACACTTTTAAAAATCACTTGAACCAGGTGGTGGTGGTGGCTGTAGTGCTGCATGCTTTTAATCCCAAGACTCAGGAGGCAGAAGCAGGTGGTTCTCTGTGAGTTCAAGGAAAGCCTAGTCTATAGAGGAAGTTCCAGGACAGCCTGGACTGCACAGAGAGTCACCGTCTCAGACAAAAAAAGAGAGATCACTTGAAAGTCTCACTGGATCAAGCAGGAGAAATGATGTTAGACTACACAGATGTTTTTAAAGCATCACCTTAAGAAAGAAGGGACCAATCAAAATGCTTTGTCATTGCAGAAATATACAAAGACAAGGGAAGGCTACCAAGGCTGATGGCATAGGAAAGTAGTCAAGAAAAGTATAGCAGAAGTGTGACCTTGAGAAAGCAATGGATATCTGTTGGGATAGTGCATTTCAAATCCAGAAACAAACAAAAGAAAGCCATTTACAAATCCGAGCATATAAAATCAAAGTAAAAGGATAGCAAATTTCTAAGCAAACTAAAATCAAAGCAAGCTTGAGTAGCTATACTTCAACCAGAAAGATGGATTTTGAGACTGTAAAACAGTAAGAAACCAAGAAACACTAACAAATTAGACACCAACGGATCATAACAGCATAATAAAAACTATATAAGAAGCACACAGGCAGTATGTTGCTGAATGGGTTGGAGGGAAGCATTTCCTCTGTTATCAAAAAAGACAATGGAGTGTCCTATCACTATTCTTACTCAACATCATACAAGACACTTTAGTGAGAACAATTATAGGAAAAAGGAATTAAAAGCATGCAATGGCGAAGTGTACCTCAATTTTCCAACTGGTCACTTTTATAGACTCCTCCAAATACTATCAGAATTGAGATGCTGATAAACTAAAATTTGCTATGCAGAAAATGAATAGGAAATGAAAGAAATCACTCAAAATTAGTAGCCTTTATATAAACCAATAAGGAATTGGCTGATAATGAAAAGAATATAACCTGTTCTGTTGTCAACTTGACACATGAGGTATCTTAGGCATTTAACTTTTGTCAGTGTAACACAAACTAGAGTTACTTGGGAAAGGAGAACTTCAACTGAACTTGTCCAATCAGATTGACTTGTGGGATGCATCTACCTTGATGGATAAGACCGGCCTGTGGTGCAATCTCTACTTAAGAGGATCTGAGATTTATAAGGGGAAAAAAACCTGAGCATGAGCAGAGGGACAAACCAGGAAACACTATTCTTCCATGGTTTCTGCTTCGGTGCTTACTCCATTTCCTGCCCGGACTTCCTCCCAAAGATGGACTGTAACCTAGACACATGAGACAAAATAAAGCCCTTCGCTCCCCAAGCTGCTTTTAATCAGGAATTTTTCATCACATCGACAGAAAGGAAACTAGAAAATGGCGGCATTTCCAAAAGTCTCCAAGAAATACATCAGATTCAACTTAAATAAGGATGTGTAACATATATGTTACAAAATATCATTGAAAGAAATTACAAAACACACAGAAAGGATAAAAGGCAATGTTCATACTTGAAAGATCACTAAAATATTGTTACTCTTCTAAGAAGTGTACATATTAACTATTACCCCAACAAAATTCCATAACATTCTTCATAGCATTAGAAAAATTAGAAAAAGTCCTAAAATTTCCATGGAAGTTCAAAATTCCCTAAATATCTGATAGAATCCCAAGCAAAAAGGATACGGGAAGAGGCATTATCATTTTTGATTTGAAAACTTCCAACACAGCCACAATAACCAAAGTATCATGATGCTGTTGTAAGAAAAATTGAATAGAATAGAGAACTGAGAAACAGAACAATGCAATCTAAATCCAACTCCTTCTTAACAAAGGTGCAAAAACTTATGGAAGGCAAAATACATCTTCAAAAATGGGGCTAAAAATGCTGGATATTCACAGGCACAGTGCAACTACCTGCTCACAAGCATCACTCAAAATGGATTGCGACTTTATTATAAAATTTAGAGCTCTGAAAACATAGGCAAACACTTCAACATATCAGTACAAACTCTCCTTTTTGTGTGTTATACTAGGGATATACAGGAAACAGGTATAAATACTAAGTAATGAGATTAAGAGTTTCTACACTACAAAGGAAACAATCAACAGACTGAAATGTCTAAATTTTTATATCTACCTAATAAGGAAAAGAATATCTCAAAGCCAAAAAGAAAAGAAATGATCAAATTTTAAAATACAAATTATCTTAATATACATACTTTAAAAATATAAGTAGCCAACAAATATTTGAAAAAACGTCACATATCATTAGATACCAGCAATAGCAGGAAAACCTACAGTGAGACATATTTCATCCAATTAAAATAACTACAATCGAATAAGAAAATGCAGTTAGGATATTAAGGAAAAGAAACACATACATGATGTTGGTGGGGATGTAAATTATTACAACAGTTATGGAAAGTCCCATGGTTTGTCCCCCAAACTCAGGATATAGTATCATTCCACTATCTCATTCCTGGATGTGTATCCAAGAGAGATACCCATATACAATAGAAATGATGTTATGGGTGTGTTAACTGCAGCACTAGCCACCTAGCTATAACACCACCCTAGATGTGTATCAATGCCACTATAACAAAATACTTCCTGGACACAATCTTATAAGTTTATTTTGGCTCACAGTTCAGGAAGCTAGAGAGGCAAGTCTGTCACATCATTTGGGACAGGGCCTAAGCCCTCCCACATGTATCTAGGCTGAGAGAGTATCCCTCTATGGGCAATGGGCTCTCAAAATCAATTCATACACCAGGGATGAATACTGTTCCACTACCAGAGGCCTCATAGTCTGCCCAGGCCTCCTAACTGACACCCACATTCAGGGGAGAGGTACAACATTTTAGCATATTAGCCAGTTGGGACATGAAGAGCTTGGAGCTGAATGAGAAATGGATATCCACATAGTAACCTACTTCATGTAGGCAGTCCACAGTTCCAAGAATTCTGTAACCTCCCAAAATTGTGACTGAAGCTGGGGACTACAGGCTCAAACACATAAGCCTCTTAGGTACATTTAATGTTCCCACTATAATAAACATACAAAAACATTTATACATGGTAGAATATTATTCAGTCATAAGTAGAAATGAATTCCTGTTATCTACAACAAAATAGATCTAGAAGACACTCCTAGGCAGAGGAAGTCAGATATACATAGGCAAACAAAGCAAATTGTCTGTCACAGGTAGAAATGAAGAGGAAGATTCAACTTGAAAGCACAATATTGATTGATAGATACGAGGAAGGGTACTGAGAGAGAGAATGGTGGGAGACTGCAGACCCATCAAGACCCACCAATGCACATTGTATGAATGTATAGAAACATCACAGTGAATCACATTAATATATGTGTTAACTGAGAAATGTAATAATAAAAGCAAGGCTTCTCTAACTTGAAAAGTCTATTGAAAATATGATCACCTCAAATGCCTCCTCATGGATTTGCCATCTCTCATCCCAGACACAAGAGAGTAGACTTTTATATACCCTATACTCAATGTGCCTGCTCTCATCACCCAAAATGATGGCCATCAAAGATAATCATCATCACTCTAAGAATACCATAAATGTGTTGATTTCACTGTGGTACTGACATTGCATCCACAGTGTCATAATATACTTCATTCAAAGCTGCCTTCTTCTGTCATCTTCTCCCAGGAGCAATGGGAGGATCCTCTCACATGACATTTTGATTCTGCTCCATCCTTAATTTAAAGAACTTCTCTGATAAAGGTATCCCTTAGAATGAGGTGAAAGATCATCGAAACCTTAATGAAAGATGCCACGTGGGATATGCACAGACTGGTGAGAGACAAGTATGATTCTAGAAAAAGAGCTGGGACCCCTCATCTGAGAAATGAATATTTGCACCCAATATTGCTCCACCTGAATTAAAATTCTGTCACCCTACTTATACATCATAGCAAAATCTGATGTTCCATTTTGATGCCCTTTATCTTTAAAAGAAATTATGGCCTGGCGTTGGTGGCACACTCCTTTAACCCCAGCACTTGGGAGCCAGGGGCAGGCAGATCTCTGTGAGTTTGAGGCCAGCCTGGTCTACAGAGAGAGTTCCAGGACAGCCTCCAAAACAATACAGAGAAACCTTGTCTCGAAAAACCAAAAAAAAATTATAAAGGCTCTGCTTACATTTATAAGCCAGACCATATTATAAACAAATCAGAAACTAGCTATCAGTCTTTGATAAGGCCAAGAGAGCAGTAGGTTCATCTGGGTGTTTTTCTCTAGTGAACAGTACTAAAACTGTATATTAAATTTTGTAAATATAAAAAATGGGAACAATTTACTTTCATTATCATTTGAAGCATACACTTCAATAGCACTGCTAGTGACAGGGAGTTCAAGTTGCAGGGAGATTAAAAATCATCCATCTCATTTGACAGATGAAGAAATTGGGCTGGGAGATAAAGTAAACACATGCATACCCAGAGGTGAGCACCAAGAACTGGCAGGGCCAGATGTGCATTGTGGGGGTAAAATTCACACTGATCCCCTCCTTTTTAGAAAGTTATTTCAATTCCATTACTAAGGATCTTGCATAGGTCAATTCTATTTTATTTTTCTCCCTTCCATCAATATGAAATGCCTTTAACTCTACAAATGTTTCCTTTTCTCTGTGAGATGCTGCGAAATTCAGGAGTCATCTCTAGGGTTAAAAACATATTCCGTTTTACTCCAGCTTTCATATCAGAGCTCATAGAATCTTATAATTCTTTTCCTACAGGAAATACAACTTTATAGCACTCTTCATCTTATAAACTGAGCTGTTTAATTTAGAGCCACAGAATGATCCCAGTGTGTTCACAGCACATTTATTGAATTTATAACTATAATGTCTTCAGGTATATATTATATTTGCCATGCAGTCTATTGATCCATTGAAAATATTTTGCTTCTCATAAGAGACACAAGGGGGCATTCATAAAGAAAGTAAAATATGTCTTGTCCTCCAAGTTCTACCATTAAATAAAATGGATAGGTGACATGAATAAAAGACATAACCAATGTCCATAATTGAATTCAGATGTCCGTTTTTTCCCCCTTGATATCTTAATGCAATTGTTTTCCCAGTGTGGTACAAATGGCCATGAGGCACACGAGGACTTTCCAAATAGAATGTGGGCCTGGTCAATTTAAGGACATAAACTGTCAAAACAGATCAGCCACCTGAACTCTGCTAATATTATTTGCCTGTACACTTCCTAGACAAAGACTATCATTAAGTAACAGTCACCTTGCTTTCTCTTTCATAATCACCTTCTTCATATTTTATAAAAACTTAAGTACAAAAAAATTTTTGTATGTAAAATTTTCTGTATTGTCCCCCCAAAAAAACAAGCAAGCATTCAAATCTTGCTATTGGATGCAAAGAAACAAATTGAATTTGAATAAACTTGCCAGATACCTGAAATTCAATCAGAACTGTCAATAGCAAATCAAATATTCAGTTTAATAATACATGGCCAAGTGATTGTTAGTACTTACCTAAAGAAGATCCAATAGCAGGGTCTGGAAAGATGGCTCAGTAATTAAGAGATCATACTTTCATTCTCTTACAGAGCACAAGAGTTTAGTTTCCAGTACCAATACATTAGGCAGTTCACAACAACTTTAATTCATTCCTAGCCTCAATGGATACTTGCAAGCACTCATGCAAACTTACACATACATACATACATACATACATACATACATACATACATACATACATGCAAACATATACATACAGAGAGAGAATAATAAATTCTTTTTCCAAAAAAGGGAAAAGGATCATGGTTATATTTCTCTAAGAAAACCCCAGTTAACAGTCCACAACATGTATTATTCTTAACTTTGAACAAAGAAGTTTCTTTTCACAATACAAAATAGCTATTGTAGAGGTTCATATCTGGAAAAAGGACAAAGTATAAGTAACTCAGAGAACTCAGCTGTGGGTGAATCATCTATATTAACCTCCACCTACCCAAGTCTTAAGAAACACTGGGGATGTGTAGGCAGAAAGAATGAGTTGGAGGAGGAAAAGTAAAACTAATAAATGCTAATCTCTGGGCATGACAGACCTGTTGCATACATCAACTAACAGCACCAATGATTACCTGTAAAAGAAGAAGGTACTGGAAATATCAACAGGAATGGGGAAGCAGTTTCTGAAGCTTGCTAATAAAAAATGAGCTATTACCAGGTGATGGCTGCTGTGAGAGGTTGCTCTCCTGCGTGATGTGACACTCCAAGGTTGTCCATGTCTCAGTGGATAGTCCCACATCTGTGTGCACATGGATATCACTTATTGGATTCAGGAGTTATTAGTGACAACAACAAAAAAGGAATTTATGGAGTTTGGAGAGTAATGAAATGAGGAAAATTAAGGGGAGTTGGAGAGGTGGTATTGGATGGAAACGACTGAAATAGATTGTACAAATGTATGCAGTTTTCAAGGAAGGAATTAAAATGTTATAGAAAAAAGAAAATCACTTCTATTTTCATAGCTCTTTAGCACTTACATACATTAAAATAAAATGTAAGCTTAAAGCTGGGTTTATTCCCTTACTGCAGCAGTATGTAATTTGTAGTTAAAGATTTATGAACTAATTGAAAAATGTAGATCCATCTACTTCCTCAAAAAATACATTTCATATTTTAAATATGTAATAGTTTATCTAATTTATATTTATATTATTTTAATACATTTTGGACTAAAGACAATTGTATTCATGACTTAAAATAGCTTAATTTTAGAAAATTCAAATGAGCATTTTAATTAAATTTGGGTGGTGATTAAAATACTTTAAAATTTTATATATAACATTGTAATATTAGTTTATTAACTCAAAGGAAAGACAGGTCTCTGTCCTGTGACTAGTTTCTGTCCTCTGTTTTTTTTTTCAATTTTTTTTATTTTAAATAGCTTGTTTTACATGTCAATCCCAGTTCCCTCTCCCTCCCCTCCTCCCCCACTCCCCTTTCCCCCCACCCTCCCACCCTATTGCCAAATCCTTCCACATAGGGGATATCAGAGTCTGTCATTTTACTCTGGGTAGGGTCCAGGGACTCCCCTAAGAGTCCAGGCTGAGAGAGCATCCCTCTTTGTGCTATAGGCACACGAAGACTGTTTGTATATCAGGGATAGACACTGATCCACAAGCTCAGGGCCCCATAGGTTGCCCAGGCCTTCTCGCTGACACTCACATTTGGGGGGTCCAGATCAGTCCCATACTGGCCTCCTCACTGTCAGTCTGGGATCCAAGAGCTCTCCCTTGTTCAGATCAGCTGTCTCTGCTGGTTTTGCCAGCCCATTCTTTGCCGATTTGCTCATCACTCCTCTCTCTCTGTCACTGGGTTCCTTGGGTTCAGTTCAGTGATTGTGTGTTTGCCTCTGCTTCCATCAGTCACAGGATGAAGGCTCCTGGATGGTTATAGACATCAAGTTCATTATCAGGAATGGGCATTCGAGGTGGTCTCTCCACTATTGCTTAGCTTGCCAACTGTCCTCTGTTTTTATCAGTGATTTCACTACTTTTCTAGCTGTGGCAAAATATTACAAACAAAGCAAGGAACAAAGGAAAGAATTCAATTGGGATTATGGTTTCTGAGGGTTATAGTCTCTTCTAGTGGAGCAAAGGCATAGTAACAGGAACCACTGAGAGCTCCCATCCACAGAAGATAGCAGAGAGCACACGGGACGAAATGAGTATTTTAAACCTCAAGGCCCCCTTCCTCCAGTGACATGCCTACTGCTACAGGCCTTACCTTCTAATCCTTCCCAAATATTTCTACCAACCAGGATCGATGTGTTCAAACATATGAGCATTTGGGGCCATTTTTGTTCAAACCACTATAATCAGTATTTTGAGTATGACACCCTTGTAATTAGTAAAATTTTGTTATGAATAAGTTGAGATGCCAAATATGTAGAAGAAAGAATCACATTCATAAGAAATGTGTAAAACATAACTCTATGAAAACCCCTGCTTCAAAGAAAATTAGAATCTAAACTAAAACAAAGAAATCAATCAGGTTTGTAAGAAGCACAGTAAGTCTTCCAACTACTGGCTTATAAAAACAGTAACAAAATTAGCTTTATTTACTAGTTCACTGCCATTTCTCTGAAGAAAAGGTCAGCAAGTTGGATTATACCCCACTAAAGAGATGTGACTATGTTCTCCAAAGGCTCTTACGTTGAAAACTTGAGCTCTGAATGGTATATTTTAGAGCTATTTAGAGGAAGACTATGGAAGGCAATTAGTAGATGAGGTTGTGAAAATGAAGCCATCATGTTAGTGTTACAGGTTCAAAAAAGAAGTCAAATCCAAAGTGGTATACTTGTATATTTGCTCTGTCTGGATATGTGACACGCCCATGTTTGTAGGCAGCAAGAAAACCCTCACTTGATGAAATTGGTGTCTTCTTGAACTCCCTGGTCTTCAAATAAGTAGGTGCAAAATAAATTTGTGTGCATACATGTGTGTATATATGTGTACTTCTTTAGAGATGCAGGCATGGAGGCCAGGAGTAAACCCCGGGTTTTGTTTCCCAGAAGTTATTCACTTTGATTTTTATACAGCAAGGGTTCTTATTGGTCTAGAGCTTACAGATCAGGTAAAGCTGCCTTTCCAGTGAGCACCATGAATCTGTATGTGCCTGTTTCCCTAGCATTGGATTGTAAGTATGTGCCACCATGCCCATGTGTGCTTGCTTCCCACATCAGTTCTAGGAATCAAACAGAGGTCCTCACACATGCATGTCACAAATGCCATTGACTGAGCTGTCTTTCTAGACTCATAAATTTCCACCATTTAAAAAATTACCCAGTCTTGGTTGTTGTGTTATAGGAAACAAAAATATTTCAAGAACAAGAAAAACAGACTAAAATAACTGAGACACCCATTTATACAGAAAGTCCCAATGGGTAGATAACTATTTTTGTGAAAATACTCAATGCATCTCTTCATATAAAACAATGAACATTTTACTTTTTGTTTAATCATAAGTTGTTATGTAATGGAAAATTTAACTGAAATTTGGTTACTGTTCCTTTTTTGACATATGATAATAAGTGTGTTCAACTATGCTTTAAAACTGGGCAAGAGAATGGGCTTTTAATTTCTCTAACACTGTGTATTATCCATGTACTGTGCACTACACACTATCCTAGGTATTAGGTGCAGATAGCCCTGGAATGAGCCTTTCTCCTGATCTTAATGGAGCATTTTTGCATGATTTTTCTGTTTTCTGTATGTCGGGTGGGGGTGAGACAGGGTTTCTCTGTGGCTTTGGAGGCTGTCTAGCTCTTATAGACCAGGCTGGTCTTGAACTCACAGAGATCTGCCTGCTTCTGCCTCCCGAGCGCTGGGATTAAAGGTGTTTGCCACCACCACCCAACTCTTTTGCATGATTTCTTGAAGGTATTGATCAACTAAAATATTTCAATTTCCCAAACATTCTTTCTATGGGAAAATTTTTTAATTTTAATATGTGGTTTGCTGTCATAGCTGATTGGTTACTATCATGTTCCTGAAATATGGCAAGAAGGAGAACATTCCTTGTATTCCAAGTGTTCTAGGACAAAAGCTCAAGATCAGTTTTAGAAATCTAATTTTTACAGATTCCAAAATAATTTGTATTTTCACTTTATGGTAGGCATAGCATATGGTTTTGTCAATCCACTAATATAATAAGACCTTCCTATCTTAATGCACTGTATAAGTTAGGCAGTATTTCCTTTTTTGCTTTTTTAAATTAATTTTTCATTTATTTTATATACCAACTATGGTTTCCTGTCACTCAACTCTTTCTATTTCCTCCCTCTACCTTCTGTCCATTCCCCCATCTGCTCCTCCTCTGTTCAGAAAGGGGCAGGCTTTCCACAGGATTCAACAAAGCATGTCATATCACATTTATGCAGGGCCAAGCTCCTACCCCTGCATCAAGGATGGGGGAAGGCACAGTATTTCTTGAAGCCATAGTTAGTATTTTTACTAGTCAGATCACTGCAACATTTAAACAATTACAATTCTTCAATATTGGGTGGATTTCTAGAGGAAAACTTATCACTGTGGTAGTACCTTAAGTGAAGTCATCTGACAAACCCCCTGTGAACATTAACCTTTTCATTTAGTATTTACACTCTAATTTTTTTTCTCATGCTATCCTTATGTCAGTGTCAGCTGAACTGCTGTTAGATGCTAATGCCCAATCAGAAGCCCTCCCCCGCCAGTCACTTTTCTTTTTATCATGATTTTAAGGTGTTTCCAAAGCCTTCTCTCATTTACATTGAAATCATCATCAAAGTTCCTTCCAAAGTGCATTTCCATAAGACCTTAAGTAAGAAAGCCACCCAATAGAAAGTGGTAGGGTAAGATCAAGTCATGGGAAAGTCCTGGTCACTGAACTTGAAGTTAGGAAACAAGATCAAATGTACTACTAAAGAAATCGCTGACATCAAGGCCCGCTCCCCCATTGTGTCTACCATCTATTATGGTTAGAGAATGTTCATAAGAGAATTAAAATTGATTTTAAAACTTTAAAATCAAATCACAGCTGTTTAATTCATAGAGTAATCTCTGAAGGGAATATAAGAAATTCAGCATCAACGTTTATAGTCCTTATGGTCCAGAAATAAAAATAGAATTAGGTAGAACAAAATATCACGTATAAATTACATGCTCCTTCTCTATACCATCTGGAGGTCTTATTGACTGGAAGAAGAATAATTCTATGCCTAGGAAATGTGCACACAACACTAAGAAAGGAGGAAAAGATGACCCGAGACTGGGATAAAGGTACAGCTTGCTGTCATAAGACTTAATGTCTTTGACTGATATTTGAATTTGCTATAACTGAAACATTTTAAACTTTTCCAGAGTTAAAAAAGTCACAGTTTAAAGAAAACCTTCATTTTCAAAACTGTAGTTTTACAAATAAAAGAACTGCTGAGTCTTCCGTTTTTCAGAAAACAGCTTCAGAATTTGGACTATCACTAATAAATGAGTGGGGAATTAGTGTTCACCATATACCTTCGTAGCATACTCCACCTCATTACTGGGTACCAAAGCTTACACACTAGTCTTTTTAAAAAAATACATTTCTTTTGCCCTCATATATGCTGTTTACATTATAAGGAAATATGCTCCTGGATGTCACAGTCACAGATTTTCATTTCTATAAAAGCAATTGGCCCGGGTTCTGCCCTTCTCTGACTTTGTCCCCACTCTGCTACATCACTTCAGTTCTCATGACTTTGGTCACTTCCTCAGGCAAAACTTTCCTGGAAAGTTTTATGGCTAAAACCAAGATTCTTGGAGTACTTGAAATTTCGGTTTGTGATTCAACATACACGACTATGTTCCTGCTAGTGGTCTAAACACTGTCCTACTTCTCCTGGAAGTTCTGAATTGTCACCATCACCAGCTCTGCAGGGAACATGGCTTTTGCATTCAAATGCATGAAATGTGTTAAAATGTGTGTTGAAATAAATAACCTACATTGAAAAGGGTTAGTCAGCCTTATGAAAATCCTAATGCTTTCAAAAATGGAAGCTGCCAAAGAAAATGATACTTGGTACTACAGATTTGAGGGACAAGAACAGGAAGGAGAAGCTTGAAGTGGGACCATGTTTCTCTGTCTAAATGTTTCCTTTCTCTTCTCATTCTTTTGGATACTGACTAGAGTCTAGGTGTGTTTTTTGGTTAATTTGAGCATAGGCTTCTTTATTCTTTTTCTGAACACACACACACACACACACACACACACACACACACACACACACACACACACGTCTTTTGCCCTGCTACTACTTATCTTCCACTTGGCTCACTTATATTACTGAAAATGCCACTTTAGCTCTAAATGCATGGCTTGCTTGCTATCTCTTCTTTATCTTCTTCCGGCTGGTAGAAGCAAAAAATTTCATCTTCTTTGCTCTTTTTCTATTAAACCCTAATAAAATTGTCTTCAAGCTTCCTTGTGATTCCATTCTTATATTTTTCTATTAAATAAGACTGAGAACCTTGAAATCGAACACCAGCCTTCCCAGTTCCATATTATTACTGACATGCTCCCCTCATAATCTCCAATAAAAAAGTGTGCCTGTATACATGGAGATACTGAACATGCAATTGTCACTAAAGTGTCTTTAAGCAACTCATACCATGTTGGATCACTGCTAGAGAAAGCAATAAAGGAAGAACACATCATTTAATATCAGGTTATACTTTAAAACAGACTGTTTTTGAAGTCTCAATTCTAGAAAGAGAAGAGGAAGAAAAAAAGAGTGGATCTGTTGCTATGCTTACCTCTTTAAATGAGGTATCTTTAATTTTTACCACGAAGTACTATTTACCTTCTATCAGTGTTTTCCATATGTACATGATCAGGGGGGAAGGAACAAATTGGTAATTATCTTCACTAATGAAATGTGCAATCATTTGAGTTAGATTTTAAATGGGGCACAACTTGCATTCATAAGGACCACTGAATAAATGCCTATTAGGTACAGTTTAATGGCTTAATGTTTGATTCATGTTCTCTCTCTCTCTGGTTGATTCTTATGCACATTCCGGTTAATTAGGAAATTCAGTTTCTTCCCTGTGTATATATAATCCCTGTACTCAGATAGTCAAGCTCAGCAAAAGAGCAAAAATAAAAGGAAAATTACAATATGGAAAAGACAACCATTTCTGATGGTGATGGTACTGAAGATTTTGGTTAAGCCCCAGTAAGCAAAGTCAATTCTTGTGTAACATTAGCAAGGAGCAAATCACAGTTACATTCAGGTGCAGGAGAAATTCTCTCAACATTTGAGAAAACGTAGCACTTCTTTGTAAGTCTAAACTCTAATTGGAAATTGTGTTGATTGATAGACAAATGGGAGAAACTCTGCTACTGAGAATAAATTAAAAGCAACTTTGAAAATACTCCATTATATTTTCTTCTGCAATGACATTGTATGAGAATGTGCATACCTTTTTCTCCTTACACATACACCATGTGAAGTCATATATGCTAAAAAAAGCCTCAATTTTATAGTATTTAACTTTTTCTTACTTCAAAAAGTAAGTAATATAATGTGTACCATGAGAGATATTTTCCTGACCATTAAAAATTGTGAAAGTAAATTGACCTTACAGGGATAAAAATATTCAAAAGAAACATTTGTGTCTCTCACACTGGCTATCAGGAGATTAGAGTATCTCTAGGGATCTCACATGGGGAGAAAAAAATCTCAAGGCTAAACTAGAATGCCAGAACAGAAACTTCTCCTGGAAAAGCATTTTTGACATAACCTTACAGACTAGCTCATAGGCAGGTAAGTGGAACCAAACCAATGATGAACCAGTAGTGGAATGAACCATATCTTGGACAGAAACACTTAAATACATATAAGTCTGTCCTACTAATTAAAGCCAGACCTCATCCCATAATACTGAAGATGGACATGACAGCTTAATGGATCTCTTTGTCCATCTCTCCAATGTGGCCATACAGAATAAGCCTCTCTTCTGTCTTTTAATATTAATTAATATTAATTTGGTTCATGCAGGATGGATGGCCAACCCTGACTTGTTGAGGCCCAGGCCATGGCCCTATGTCTGGTAATTTTAACACCCTATGTATGTATTCACAATCAATTTTGCTGCTTTTGTTTTTCATGACTTGAAAATACTAAGTTGATAAACAGTAGGTTATGAGTGGCTGCCAGGTGTAGATTTTTGCATGCTTCTATATTTGCTTATGTAATTTTCCCCTTTTCTTCTGATACTTTTTTCTGTCATAAAAAGGAATTAAGTGGAATTCATATGAACATCTTAGGCTACTTCACACTTGATATTCTCACTTCCACTTTCAAAAGAACAGCTCACAGTGTTTGCATGCTTAATCAGCCTGTAGGCTTCCTAAGGTTTTCCTGTTCCATCAGCAATTTTCCATGTTGCTAAAAAGTACCTCCCAGAGTGAAATAACACTTTAAATGAGCATGCCTGTTTGTGTGTTAAAGACAGATGGAGAGGGGAAAAAAGAGAGATAATTGAAAGAAGACGGAAAACACACTGACATTTAAATGTTCTTGTCTTTCAAAAGTTCATCCCACATCCTTGTCATTTGTGCTAAGTTGGAGGAAAGAAACATTCCTAGCTAGGGGATTTAAAGTCTGAGCCTTCTATTTGGAGTAAGGGAATGAAGGAGAAAGGAGAGGTTGAGGGAAAGAGAACAGGAATAGATATCCAAAGAGGACAGGGTGAAATCCAGCAGGGCAAAGCTAGAGGAATTAGTTATGAATTTTGCACCTTACACTTCAATGTGAATATTTAATTCAATCATTTATCAGCCTACATAGATACTGCACATTTGGTCACTAAAGACTCTTGATAGTGTGACTGTGACTTATGCTTATGCACATGTGTCACATTCTCGTTATATGATGTAAGGGCAAATGATGGTATCAAAATAGACAAACATAATTATATATAAGGACAATAAAGATAAATTATCTAAGAAAAATCTATAAAGGAATAATAATAGCATAATAACATTTAGAAATAATTATCCAAATGACAGCAGGAGATAGCATTTGTTCAGGCTGGACAAGGGATCTAAAGCAACAGTTCCAAGAATATCTTTGCTGGAGCCGAAGAATGTTTGTTCCTACTTCTTTGTCACCTCCTAAATGAACACCTCTTCCTAAAAGCTGTGAGTGACTGTGTGACTGAAACTGGCAGTAGAGAGCTGGAAACCTGGTTGCATCAACAGAACTGAGTATCTGACATCCTTCCCCAGTTCCTCCCTCTAGCTTGGTGGGACCCTTATTTCCTGGGACCACTTCCAATACACAAGAGCCCTACCCCTTTGTCTCACCCCCCCTCTTCTCTCCCCTTTTTCCATCTGGGATAAACTCCTAAAACTCATCCTCTGCAGTCTGTGAATTTCATCAAATTTCTAAGAGAAGAGCCTAGAAGCCACTGACTCAGACAGGCTTTGGTGGCAGTCATTTCCCAGACCCTAAATCTCTGAGAAAAATGGAATCTTTCTCAAAGACACTGCAATATTTCCATATCACAAATGCAATAGAAAGTTGAGTTTGCCCATATCAGACTTTGTTGTATATTTCAAAGAACTTACAGCAAATTGTGGATGTGCTGGCTAGCTTTAGATCAACTTGACACATCTAGAGTCATCTTAAAGGAGGCATATCCAATGGAGAAAATGTTCCATAAGATCTATCTGTAGGGCATGTTCTTAAATTTGTGATTGATGGGGGAGGTCCCAGGGCAGTGTGGTGGGGCCATCCCTGGGCTGGTCTTCCTGGGCCCTGTATGAAAGCTAGCTGAGATGAGGAGCAAGCCATTAAGCAGAGCTCGTCCATGACCTCTGCATCATCTCCCACTTGCAGGTTCCTGCCCTGCCTGAGTCCTGTACTGATTTCCTTTGATGCTGAACTGTGACATGGAAGTATAAACTAAATAAACCCTTTACTCTCCAATTTGTTTTGATCATTCTGTTTTATTACTGTAAACATAACCCTAACTAAGACAGTAGAGATGCATAAGGAGTGTCTGAAGCCAGTTATTGTTCTCCCTGTGTTTAGAGAGTATGTTCTAAGGACCATTGTGTAGCATAGGCCTGGTATGGTCTGTTTCTTTCCAAGAAACATCAAACCTGTCCTGATGCATCAGCCTGCTATATTGCTTTTGTGGAATAATAATAAACTGATTTTATGGAAATTACCCTGTCATTTCAGAACCGACTGCTTAGAACTGATTTCAGTTCTTCCTGGACCCCACTTCTCAGGCAACTGTAGCCTGTTCTCTTTTTACAGAAATTAGGTGTTGCCCGAAAGAGAAACCTCATCATACTTTTATCAGCAGTTCAACAAAAGCCTAAAAGAGTTTAACAATGCAATTATCAGATTCTACCACTCCAAGAACACTTGTGGTAGCAGCAAACTTTTCCTGTTAATACTTATAGGATATTATGATATTAGGGATAATTCCCAATGATGCTGGGAAAATAATACAGGCAATACCATGAATAACAACAACAAAAAATCCTGACCTCCCAAATCACTTTCCCAATAACTCCACACAGACTTGTTTTCAAGATCCTTTCTCATCCTATTATGCCTGAGTCATAATTTTTATTTTTAATGTGTATAGATGTGTTTGTCTACATATATGTCTGAGCACCACATGTATGCCTGGTATACATAGAGACCAGAAGAGAGCATCAGATACTTCAAACTGGAATTACAGAGATTGATAGGCTGTCATATGGTTGAATGTGGGTCCTCTGCCAGAAAAGCTGCTTTGAGCATAATTAAGTAAATGCCTTTGTGGTAGGATAGAAAATCTTTGTGTATATGCCTAAGAGTGGTATAGCTGGGTCTTGAGGTAGATTGATTTCCAATTTTCTGAGAAACTGCCATATTGATTTCCAAAATGAGTATACAAATTTACACTCCTATCATCAATGGAGGAGTGTTCCCCTTGCTTAATATCCTCTGCCCCAAGAGATGTCACTTGTGTTTTTGATCATAATCATTCTGACAGGTATATGATGGAATCTCAGAGTCTTTTTGGTTTGCATCCTGATGGCTAGGTCACTGAGCCATCCAGCATCTGGGTCCTGTCACTCATACCACCACCAAACACATTTCTTTCTTTCTTTTTTTTTGGTTTTTATGAGACAGGGTTTCTCTGTATTGTTTTCGAGGCTGTCAGTCCAGCCCAGCCTCGAACTCACAGAGATCTGCCTGCCTCTGCCTCCCGAGCGCCGGGATTAAAGGCGTGCTCCATCACTGCCCGGCACCAAGCACATTTCTATAAATGTTTTTGATCATTTGAGATTTTTCTGTTGAGAATTTTCTGTTTTTATCTGAGATCCATTTTTTGATTGGATTATTTGATTTGTTGATGTATAGTTTCTTGAGTTCTTTTTATGTTTTGGATATTAGTCCTTTGTCAAATGTGGAGTTGATGAATATCATTTCCCATTCTGCAGGCTGCCGTTTTGTTGGCAACCTTTGCCTCACAGTAGCTTTTCAGTTTCATGAGGCCCCATTTATTAATTGTTGGTTTTTGTGCCTGTACTATTGGTGTTCTGTTAAGGAAGGTATTCAAGACTCTTTCCCACTGTCTCTTCTGTTATGTTAAGTGTATCTGATTTTATTCTGAGGTCTCTGATCCACTTTTGTGCTGAGTGAAAATACAGATCTATTTGCATAATTCTACATTCTGACATCCACTTATATCAGCACTTATATCTTTTTCCCCATTGCATATTTCTGGATGCTTAATCAAAAATAAGGTGCCCCATTCATACAATAAGGACATTTGTTCCACTATGTTCATAGCAGCATTATTTGTAGTAGCCAGAACCTGGAAGAAACCTAGATGCCCCTCAGCTGAACAGTGGATAGAGAAAATGTGGTACATTTACACAATGGAGTACTACTCAGCAGAAAAAAAAAACAACAGAATCTTGAAATTTCCAGGCAATTGGATGGCACTAGAAGAAACCATCCTGAGTGAGGTAACCTAGTCACAAAAAGACAAACATGGTATGTACTCATTCATATATGGATTTTGGACATGGAGCATGGGAATGCCAGCTTACAATCCCACAACCAGAGAATCTGGAAAACAGGGAAGATCCTAAGAGAGAGAGATGCATAGTACCCTGGAGAATGGGCATGGAACAGGATATCCTGAACAGGTTGGGAGCATAGGGGAAGAGGAGAGGGACCTGGGAGAAAGAGAGAGGAAGAAAAGGAGGGGAGAGGAGGACTTAGGAGAGCAGGAAGGCTGGGTCGGGGAAGAATAGAGAAGAGTAGGATGAGAGATGCCATAATAGAGGGAGCCATCATAGGTTGGAGGAGAGATCTGGCACTAGTGAGATTTCCAGAGATCTACAAGGCAATCTAAGCAATAGTGGAAAGACTGCCTTGAAAGTCCTTCCCCAATAATGAGATTGATAACTACCTTATATGCCATCTTAGAGCCTTCATCCAGTGTCTGATGGAAGCAGAGACAGACACCCACAGCTAAACACTGAACTGAAATCCTGGAACCTGGTTACAGAGAGGGAGGAGTGATAAGCAAAGGGGTCAAGACTGGGCTGGTGAAACCCACAGAAACAGCTGACCTGAACAAAGCAGGGGAGCTCATGGACCCCAGACTGATGGCTGAGTGGACAGAATGGGACTGATCTAGACCCCCTGAATGTGAGCCCCAGTAAGTAGGCCTTGGCAATCTATGGGGTCTTGTATAGTATATCAGTATTTATCCCTGGTGTAAGAATGGACTTTTGGAGCCCAGTTAAGGATGCTCTCTCAGCCTGCACACATGGGAGAGGGCCTAGACCCTACCCAGGATGATATGAAAGACTTTGGAGATCCTCCAGGGAGGGTGATGGGGTGGGGTATTGGAAAGGGGTTGTTGGGAGATGGGGGAGGAAGGGAGGGAGGGAGAGGTAGCTGGGAATGACATATGAAGCAAACTTTCTTCTAGTTTAAATAAGCAAAACAAAACAAAAATATGGTGCCCACAGGTTTGTGAATCTTGAATTCAATTCCATCCACCAGGCTGTCTGTTCATATCAATATTATGTGGTTTTTCTTATTATAGTTTTATAGTAAAACTTGAAATCAGGAATGGTGATACCTTCAGAAGCTTTTTTTTATTGTTCAAGATTGTTTCAGCTATCCTAGGTTTTTTGTTTTTCCATGTGACGTTGAGTATTATTCCTTGAAGGTCTGTAAATAGTTGTGATGGAATTTTGATTGGGATTGCATTGACTCTGTAGATACCTTTTGGTAGGATGGTCATTTTACTATATTAATCCTACTGACTCATTTCCATTTTCTGATACCTTCAATTTTTTCTTTAAAGATTTGAATCTTATCATACAAAGTCTTTCACTTATTTGGTTAGAGTTACCCAAAGATATTTTATATTATTTGTAGCTATTGTTAAGGATGTTGTTTCTCTGGTGTCCTTCTCAGCTTGTTTGTTGTTTGTACATATGAGGGCTACTGATATCTCTGTGTTAATTTTGTGTTCTGCCACTTTGCTGAAGGTACTTATCAACTGTAGGAGTTTCTTGTTAGAATTTTTTGGGTCACTTATTTATACTATCATATTATCTGCAAACAATGACACTTTCTTTCCAATTTGTATCCCGTTGATCTCTTTTGTTTTATTGCTCTAGTGAGAATTTCACATAGTATATTGAAGGGTTATATATATGCTTGCTGTAAACTGCCTTTATTCAGTTTAAGAAGCCCCTTGTATCCCTGTTACCTGTACTGCCTGGTATGGCCTGCACCTGAGTCCCTCAAACTACTATTGAAATATATCGATAAATGAGACGCACAATTGATAGAGCTGAAACAGAGATATTCACTATCAAAATAGACTTCAGTTCATGTCACTAAGTGATAAATCAAGGAAGTAGGAAGATAGGCTATACCTTCCTCAATAGAACTATAACCTAAAGTTAGTATTGCAGCAATAGTAGGATGTACTTTTTTTCTCAAGCTCCTAGGGAGTATCTATCTACCTTTATTTATTTATTTATTTATTTATTTATTTATTTTGGTTTTTATGAGACAGGGTTTCTCTTTATTGTTTTGGAGGCTGTCAGTCTAGCCAGGCCTCGAACTCACAGAGATCCGCCTGCCTCTGCCTGGGATTAAAGGCATGTGCCACCACTGCCCGGTCTATCTACCTTAATTAAGACTCCATGTTGGTGACTAGAATGTGTGTTAGTGAATGTGTGTTAGTAAATGAAAGTGAGTCTGGTGAGATGACTTTGGTAAAGGCACCAAGCCTACTACTTAGTCCCTGGAAAGTGCATAGTCAAAAGAGAGAACGGACTTCTGCAAGTTGGTCTCTGAATTCTTCTTGTGCCTCATGGTCTGTGCATTCCCCCAACAAAATAAAAATGATGCAAAAAGTGTAAGGATTCAGGCATTATGCTGGCCTGCCCCTGTCACCCGGCAGAATGCACTCAGGCAGGACTCTGGTCAGTCCAAGCTTCCATGAGTAGTAGTCTGCACACAGGTGCAAAAGACCCCTTTAAAAGAAAGACCTCTGCCCATTTAAGCTCTCTTTATGCTCTCTTTACAGCTTTTCTCCCTCTATGCTCTCCTCTCTTTCTGCTCTTTTCCAGCTGTCTTCCCTTACTCTCTTTCCAAGGTTCCCCTGGGGCAGCAGGACTTTTCCTGTCTCCCTCTTCTCTTCTATCCTCTCTAGGTGTCTTTGTGTCTGTTTATGTCTTTTCTCTTTTCTTCTCCCTCCCTCCCCTTTCTAATAAAACTTCTCACTCAAGCTCTGCCTGCCTTTTGTGTTTGTCCCCCACCTAGGTCACCCTTGCCCACCATGGAATCTGCCATGGCCCCCCATGCAGAACTCCCTCCAGCTTTATCCTAACATTGGATCAAAATAACAACAAAAAGTATTTTATGCTTTCACACTAGAAAATCAAACTAACAGTCAATAACAGAATCAAAACTGGAAAACCCTAAGTATTTGGAAATCAGAACATTTGTAAGACAAGAAATAAACCATATGTAAAAACAAAGTACCAAAAATTGTGGAATGCAGCAAAAGTATTGTTTAAAGGGAATAGTTTCATATGCATGTCTATGTTTTAGACCATTCCTTTTGTCTATCAGTGTAAAGAAATGTAGAGACAACAAAGTAAATTAGGACCACAACACATGAAAGGAGATAAAAACCCTCTAATAAGGAAGCAATGAAATAGAAAACTAGATAGATCAATAGGTCGAAGTCTTGAATTTATAGGAATTACAATAATACTGATAAAATTTTGTTCAGACTAACCAAATAAAGAAAACGCTAAAAACCAAAATCAGAAATTACTAATCTTCTTAAAAGACACAACAAAAGAATGCTTTGAGCAAGTCTGTCCCTACAAATCTGACAGACTACTAGTTTAAATGGACTGAACCTGTGGAAGACATGATATGTCAAAACTTATGTAAGAAGGAGACAGTCTGAACAGGCCAATACTGATTGAAAAATTTGAGTCAAGAAATTGAATCAGTAGTTAAAAATCTTTGAGAAGAGAAAGAGCTAGACCCAGATGTTTGGCAAATTGTAACTCTTTTTTTTCATTTTTTATTTTAATTTTAAATAGCTTGTTTTACATGTCAATCCCAGTTCCCTCTACCTCCACTCCTCCCGCACTCCCCTTCCCCCCACCCTCACACCCTATTGCCAAATCCTTCCACATAGGAGATATCTAGAGTCTGTCATTTTACTCTGGGTAGGGTCCAGGCACTCCCCTAAGAGTCCAGGTTGAGAGAGCATCCCTCTTTGTGCTATAGGCACACGAAGACTGTTTGTATACCAGGGATAGACACTGATCCACAGCTCAGGGCCCCATAGGTTGCCCAGGCCTTCTCGCTGACACTCACATTTGGGGGGTCCAGATCAGTCCCATGCTGGCCTCCCCACTGTCAGTCTGGGGTCCAAGAGCTCTCCCCTGTTCAGATCAGCTGTCTCTGCTGGTTTTGCCAGCCCATTCTTTGCCAATTTGCTCATCACTCCTCTCTCTCTGTCACTGGGTTCCTTGGGTTCAGTTCAGTGATTAATTGTGTGTTTGCCTCTGCTTCCATCAGTCACAGGATGAAGGCTCCTGGATGGTTATAGACATCAAGTTCATTATCAGGAATGAGCATTCGAGGTGGTCTCTCCACTATTGCTTAGCTTGCCAATTGGTGTTATCCCTTTAGATCACACGAGGTCACTCTGGTGCCTGATCTGTATTCGAACCTATGATTCACTCTTCCCCCTATTCTACCCCCACCCCCTCAACTACCTG
Organism: Mesocricetus auratus; assembly: GCF_017639785.1. Lineage (NCBI taxonomy): Eukaryota > Metazoa > Chordata > Mammalia > Rodentia > Cricetidae > Mesocricetus > Mesocricetus auratus. Next base: position 47,089,386 of record NW_024429266.1, read on the forward strand.
TTCCCCCATGACCAACTCTCTTCCTCTTTACCCCCTCTCTTCTTCCCAGGTCCCACTCCCCCCACCCCTTGCCATGTTCCCCATCCATTCAGAGGATCTTGTCTCAATCCTCTTCTCTTGGGTACTATGCATATATGCATATCTTTTGGGTTCTTTCCTGTGTCCCAGACTCTCTATCAGTGGAAGTGCAGACTGGCACTATCCTGATCCATATCTAAAATCCATATATGAGTGAGTACATACTATGTTTGTCTTTTTGCGACTGGGTTACCTCACTCAGGATGGTTTCTTCCAGTGCTATCCATTTACCTGCGAATTTCAAGATTCCATTGTTTTTTTCTGCTGAGTAATACTCCATTGTGTAAATCTACCACATTTTCTATATCCACTCTTCAGTTGAAGGGCATCTAGGTTGCTTCCAGGTTCTGGCTATTACAAATAATGCTGCTATGAACATAGTGGAGCAGATGCCCTTGTTGTATGAACTTGCCTCATTTGGATATATGCCTAAGAGTGGAATTACTGGGTCTAGTGGTAGATTAATTCCCATTTTCCTGAGGAATCTCCATACTTATTTCCAAAGAGGCTGTATGAGTCGGCACTCCCACCAGCAGTGGAGGAGTGTTCCTCTCTCTCCACATCCTCTCCAGCATAAATTGTCTTCAGTGTTTTTGATTTTAACCATTCTGACAGGAGTAAGATGGTATCTCAGAGTTGTTTTGATTTGCATTTCCCTGATGGCTAAGGATGTTGAGCACTTTCTTAAGTGTCTCTTGGCCATTTTAGCCTCCTCTACTGAGAATTCTCTATTTAGCTCTGTACCCCACCTTTTAATTGGATCCTTTGGTGTTTTGGAGACTTGTGTCTTGAGTTCTTTGTAAATTTTGGAGATTAGCCCTCTGTCAGATGTAGGGTTAGTGAATATCTTTTCCCATTCTGTGGCCTGCCTTTTTGTCTTTTTGACTGTGTCCTTTGCCTTACAGAAGCTTTTTAGTTTCAGAAGGTCCCATTTGTTAATTGTCGATCTCAGTGCCTGTGCCACTGGTGTTATGTTTAGGAAGTGGTCTCCTGTACCAACTCGTTGAAGAGTATTTCCCACTTTCTCTTCTAAAAGTTTCAGTGTGGCTGAATTTATGTTGAGATCTTTGATCCATTTGGACTTAAGTTTTGTACAAGGGGATAAACATATCTGCAGTCTTCTGCATACCAGTACCCAGTTATGCCAGCACCATTTGTTGAAGATGCTTTCTTTTTTCCATTGTACAGTTTTAGCTTCTTTGTCAAAAATCAAGTGTTCATAGGTGTGTGGGTTAAAATTAGGGCTTTCTAATCGGTTCCATTGGTCTACCTGCCTATTTTTGTGCCAATACCAAGCTGTTTTCAGGACTATAGCTCTATAATAGAGCTTGAAGTCAGGTATGGTGATGCCTCCTGAAGTTCCTTTATTGTATAGGGATGTTTTGGCTATCCTGGGCCTTTTGTTTTCCATATAAAGTTGATTAATGTTCTTTCCAGGTCCTTGAAGAATTGTGATGGAATTTGATAGGGATTGCATTGAATCTGTAGACAGCTTTTGGCAAGATTGCCATTTTTATTATGTTGATCCTACCACTCCAAGAGCATGGGAGCTCTTTCCATTTTCTGGTATCTTCTTTGATTTCTTTCTTTAAAGACACAAAGTTCTTGATATACAGGTCTTTCACTTCCTTGGTTAACATTATCCCCAGATATTTGATGCTATTTTTGGCTATTGTAAAGGGTGATGTTTCTCTGATTTCTTTCTCAGTCACTTCATCATCTGTATATAATAGGGCCACTGATTATTTTGAGTTTACCTTTTATCCTGCCACATTGCTGAAGGTGTTTATCAGCTCTAGGAGTAACCTTGCCGAGTTTTTTGGGTCACTTATGTAAACTACCATATCATCTGCAAATAGTGAAAGTTTGACTTTTTCTTTTCCTATTTGTATCCCCTTTATCTCCTTTTGTTTTCTTATTGCTGTAGCTAGAACTTCAAGTACAATATTGAAGAGATATGGAGAGAGTGGACAGCCTTGTCTGGTTCCTGATTTTAGAGGAATTCCTTTGAGTTTCTCTTCATTTAGTTTGATGTTAGCTGTTGGTTTCCTCTATATTGCTTTTATTATATTCAGGTACGTTCCTGTTATTCCTGATCTCTCTAGGACCTTTATCATGAAGGGGTGCTGGATTTTGTCAAAGGCTTTTTCAGCATCTAGTGAGATGATCATGTGGTTTTTCTTTCGCAGTTTGTTAATATGGTGGATTATATGATAGATTTTCTAATGTCGAACCATCCCTGCATTCCTGGGATGAACCCTACTTGATCATGGTGGATGATTTTTCTGATGTGTTCTTGAATCCGGTTTGCGAGTAATTTATTGAGTATTTTTGCATCAATGTTCATGAGGGAAATTGGTCTATAGTTCTCTTTCTTAGTTGTGTCTTTGTGTGGTTTGGGTATCAAGGTAATTGTAGCCTTGTAGAAAGAGTTTGGCAGTGAGCCTCCTGCTTCTATTGTGTGGAATACTTTGAGGAATATTGGAATTAGCTCTTCTTTGAATTTCTGGTAGAATTCTGCACTGAAGCCATCTGGGCCTGGGCTTTTTTTGTTTGGGAGACTTTTGATGACTGCTTCTATTTCCATAGGGGTTATAGGTCTGTTTAGATTGTTTATCTGTTCTTGATTTAGTTTTGGCAAGTGATATCTATCCAAGAAATTGTCCATTTCCTTTAAATTTTCAAATTTTGTGGAGTACAGATTTTCAAAGTTTGCCCTGATGATTCTCTTGATTTCCTTAGAGTCCGTTGTTATGTCCCCTTTTTCATCCCTGATTTTGTTAATTAGCATGCTCTCCCTCTGTCTTTTGGTTAGTTTGGACAGAGGTTTATCTATTTTGTTGATTTTCTCAAAGAACCAACTCTTTGTTTCATTGATTCTTCTCAGTGTTTTTCTGGTTTCTACTTGATTGATTTCAGCCCTCAATTTGATTATTTTCTGGCGTCTGCTCCTCCTGGGGGAGTTTGCTTCTTTTTGTTCTAGAACATTCAGCTGTGCTATTAATTCTCTAGTATGACTGTTCTCCAGTTTTTTCATGTGGGCACTTAGTGCTATAAACTTTCCTCTCAGCACTGCTTTCAAAGTGTCCTATAAGTTTGTGTATATTGTGTCTTCATTCTCATTGAAATTGAGGAAGTCTTTAATTTCTTTTTTCATTTGTTCCTTTACCCAGGGATGGTGCAATTGTGCATTGTTCAATCTCCATGAGTTTGTAGGGTTTCTGCGATTTGTGTTATTGTTGTATTCTAATGTTAATGCATGGTGGTCTGATAGGATGCAGGGGGTTATTCCAATTTTTTTGTATCTGTGGAGATTTGCTATGTTTCCTAATATGTGGTCAATTTTAGAGAAGGTTCCATGTGGTGCCGATAAGAAGGTATATCCCTTTGTATTTGGGTGGAATGTTCTATAGATGTGTATTAAACCCAGTGGGTCATAACTTCTATTAGTTCTTTTGTTTCTTTGTTAAGTTTCTGTCTGGAGGTCCTGTCTAGCGGTGAGAGTGGAGTGTTGAAGTCTCCTACTATTAGTGTGTGAGATTTTATGTGCATTTTGAGCTTTAGTAATGTTTCTTTCACAAAATAGGTACCTTTGTATTTGGGGCGTAGATGTTTAAAATTGAGACTTCGTCTTGATGTATTTTTCCTTTGATGAATATGAAGTGTCCTTCTTTGTTAAGAGAAGCTTTTTCTTTTGCTAGCTGCTTTGGTTTATCCCCTGCCAGTCGCCTGGGCTCTGCCGCGCCAGCCTGTTTCGAGATCCGCATGAGTCCCAAATAAACACACAGGAGGCTATATTAATTATGAAGCTGTTGGCCTTGCTTGTCCCTTACTGGCTAGCTCTGCCTTAAGTAATTACCCCATAATTGTTAATCTAAGTATGTTTCTTACCGGAGAATAGTTCCCGGCTTCCTACCCCCATGGCGTCACATGTCGACTCTCTTGTGTTTCTCCTACCCAGAGTTCTCCTGGACTCCTAGTCCCTCCCATCTTGGTTCCCTATAGGCTCAACAGTACTTTATTGACATAAGACTTCCCCAACATCTCCTCTTTTCTGTTTAAACAAAAAGAAAGGTCTTAACTTTAATATAGTCAAATTGTATATGACAGAACAGTTATCAAGTAAGAACACAGTTACAACATTTTGTCTATTAACATTTAGCAAGATCTAAAGAAAATATCATCCATCCCATCCTTGTGAGTCTAAAGTTCTATATGTAGCTTATCTCTTATCATAACTAAGGAAAACTATAATTATAACTATCTGTCTTCAACTCCATCAAAGACCACAGAAGGATAATATATAAACACTAGGATTGACAGAGACATCTTACTGCCTGGACAGTCACCCGAAGTTCCTCTGTAACGTTGGGGCATCCATCTTCAGCCCATAGGCCACAATGTGTCTGGAACACTTCTCAGCAAAGCAGGAAATTTCAAACTGTCCATCAGCGTTGGCAGTCTGTCAGTCATTTTTCTTTGTCCTGCAGCAAGTCTCGTAGACTCTTCATCAAGCAGGAACCCTGTAAGACTGAGTTCAGTAGTCACTTTCCTGTGGGTCCTGCATGTCCAGATGATACAACAACAGTCAAACAATCTAGGCAAGAGCAGTTTCTTGCCCAAATGGCTAATCTTGCCATGTTGAAAGCAAACTTTATAACGAGTTTCTTCGATGCCCATCTTCCTCTCAGACGTAATTGGTGCTGCCAGGAGCAGACATTTCTCATTGTCAAGACAAACCCTAAACCATTTTAAATGCCATGTTCTGAAGGTCTTTGAGAGGTTTGAAGACTGTCCATCTCAAATATATTTCTGTATATCTAGAAAACCTAACTAACCTAACTATAAATTCTGACTATTGTAAGTAACTATCTATAATCTGTATTTAATTACGCATTACATTTTAAAAGATCAGTATAAGCACAATACTTAATCAGGAGGAGAAATATACATATCACAAAATTGACCTTGAATTTGTATCAATAAATGAAAAACAATACCCATACCATAATTCCCCTTTTTACCATTAAAAAAGATTGGCTGTGATCACTAGCCAATTATAAACAATTCCATTCAAATGAAAACAAAGATTTATAAACAAGATGGGAATTGGGATGTCGCTCATTCCAAACTGCTTCCTGCTGGAAGGGGGCGCTGTTTATACCATGGGGATCATGACAAAACTCAGAAACCTGTATAAGTCCATATTTTCGGGGTCTGTAAGACTGCATCATCTTTGCTGTTTCGATTGTTGGAACACCTGGTCCACTGCTTCCGGGGGTCTTGGTTCGTCAAACCACAAAAGCCTGGAAGGAATCCTTAGCTTTTCATTTTCTGTAGAAACATAAATAAAAACTCCTTTTCCGAGTAACATATCCTTATGCTTAAATTTTGAAGTCAAGGTATTTTCAAAAGATATAAGTCGTATTAATTTAACAGCATTTATAAGCAAGTGTACTTTAGTATCAGTTCCTTCCTGAGCAAGCAAAAAACTGAAAAACATAATAGCGTACAGTATCCAGACTCTCTGTGTATTTTCCATCTTTACGTGGCTTTTTTATTTATCTATTATTACTTTATTTATTTTACTTTTATTTATTTTTCTTTGAGACAGGATTTCTCTTTGGAAATCTGCCTGCCTCTGCCTCTGGAGTAAATCCTACCGGCGTGCGCCACCACAACGCCAGCTTTTGTATTTATATACCACTTTGTCGTTTCATTTTCTCTCTCAATCTCACGTATATTTTTAAATACACTGTAAACCTTTAGAGATTTTCTTCATCCAAGTCTGACTTTACTGTAAAGCTTTACGTTTTTCTGGCCACGTGTCTTATCTGTAAAACCGCGGCTGTTTTAAACTGCAGGTTTTTTTTTTCAAGATGGCGGGCGTAAGCCTGACTCCAGCTTACAGCCTCAGTCCATGCTGACATCCAGCAAAAGCTGCCACTTCCAGCTGTACGTACACACCTTTCAATCGTTAGCAGAGTCTCTTAAAACAACCTTGTTGGTTTTTTTTTTCTTTTTCTTTTTCTTTTTATGCCGAGTCAGGAAGACTCCGGTAAACGAGCCACGTGAATCTCGGCTTGTCGATAGCAAAACAGAGCACACCTGAGAAAAATGCTGCTACCAAAAATCTGTGCTTCTCTCCGTTCTTCTGTTTCTAAAATTCCTTCAAATCTTCTGTTATTTTTCGTGGAAATATATGACCCCACTCCTGATCACCATTATGTTAAGAGAAGCTTTTTCTTTTGCTAGCTGCTTTGGTTTATCCCCTGCCAGTCGCCTGGGCTCTGCCGCGCCAGCCTGTTTCGAGATCCGCATGAGTCCCAAATAAACACACAGGAGGCTATATTAATTAAGAAGCTGTTGGCCTTGCTTGTCCCTTACTGGCTAGCTCTGCCTTAAGTAATTACCCCATAATTGTTAATCTAAGTATGTTTCTTACCGGAGAATAGTTCCCGGCTTCCTACCCCCATGGCGTCACATGTCGACTCTCTTGTGTTTCTCCTACCCAGAGTTCTCCTGGACTCCTAGTCCCTCCCATCTTGGTTCCCTATAGGCTCAACAGTACTGTATTGACATAAGACTTCCCCAACACTTCTTCATCTCTTTTGATTGATTTATTTTGAAGTCTAATTTATTAGATATTAGGATTGCTACACCCGCTTGTTTCTTGGGGCCGTTTGATTGGAAGATCTTTTCCCAACCCTTTACTCTGAGATAACGTCTGTCTTTCATGTTGAGATGTGTTTCTTGTATGCAGCAGAAGGAAGGGTTCTTTCTTCGTGTCCATTCTGCTAGTCTATGTCTTTTTATAGGCGAGTTGAGGCCATTGACATTGAGGGATATTAATGACCATTGATTGTTGATCCTTGTTTGTGCTTGATTTATTGTTAGTGAAGTTATTTTGTGTAGTTTCTCCTCCCTTTTTCTTTTGGTGTTTTGTAAAGTGGGATTATATATTGCCTGTGTTTGTGAATGTAGTTATCTTCCTTGGCTCTAGGTTTTCCTTCTAGCATTTTCTGTAGACCTGGATTCATAGATACATATTGTTTAAATCTGGCTTTGTCATGGAATATTTTATTTTCTCCATCTATGGTAATTGAGAGCTTTGCTGGATATAGTAGTCTGGGCTGGCATCCTTGTTCCCTTAGCGTTTGTAGGACATCTGTCCACGATCTTCTGGCTTTCATCATTTCCATTGAGAAGTCAGGTGTAATTCGGGTAGGTCTGCCTTTGTATGTTACTTGGCCTTTTTCTTTAGCTGCTCTTAATATTTTCTCTTTACTCTGTAGGTGTGATGTTTTGATTATTATATGGCGAGGTGACTTCTTTTTCTGGTCGAGCCTATTTGGTGTTCTGTAAGATTCTTGTACTTTCATAGGCATATCTTTCTTTAGGTTAGGGAAGTTTTCTTCTATGATTTTTTCTGTACCTTTGAGTTGTATTTCTTCACCTTCTTCTATACCTATTATTCTCAGGTTTGGCTTCTTCACGGTGTCCCATATTTCCTGGATATTTTGTGTTAAGGATTTGTTGGTTTTGAGATTTTCTTTGGTTGACGACTCTATATCCTCTAATGAGTCTTCAACACCTGAGATTCTCTCTTCTATCTTTTGTATTCTATTGGTGATACTTGCATGGGTAGTTCCTGATCGTTTACCCAGTTTTCTATTTCCAGCATCCCTTCATTCTCTGTTTTCTTTATCGTTTCTATTTCAGCTTTCTGAACTGAAACTTTCTTCAACTGTTTGAGTTGTTTCCTTAATTTTTTTGGTTGTTTTTTCTTGGTGCTCTTTAGATTCTTTGAGAGATTTGTTTATTTCTTGAATTTCCCCCCCATTTCATGGATTTTTTGTTTGTTTTTTCTTCTATTTCTTTAAGGGATTTCCTTGTTTCTTCTTTGAGGGTCTCCATCATCGTCGTGAAATAATTTTTAAGGTCTGTCTCCTCTTCTTCGTCTATGTAGTGCTTTTCGGGTCTTGCTGGTGTTGGATCCCTAGATTCTGGTGGGGTCATGTTGGTCTTTCTATTGCTGAGTGAGCTCTTATTCTGTCTTCTTCCCATCTCTTCTTCCAGTGGGTGCTGGTGGGGTCTTTCCGTCTCCACTGGTCTCCTTCCTTCCTGCAGCTGAAGCTGGGGATGCTGACATGGAGTTTGGGTCCTGGTAGGGCTGATGTCTTTCCTGAAGCTGGACTCGCTGGGGTTGGGGTCTTGGAATTGTTGACGTCTTTGCTGTGTGAGCAGGTCTCCTGATGCTGGACTCGCTGGGGTTGGGGTCTTGGAAGGGCTGATGTCTTTCCTGTGTGGGCGGGTCTTCTGGATTCCAGGAGTGGCCCGGAAGATCAAGGGGATGGGTGTCAGGCAGGGGGTCCTGCCGGAGACCCAATCTCACCTGAAGCTGGACTCGCTGGGGTTGGGGTCTTGGAAGGGCTGATGTCTTTCCTGTGTGGGCGGGTCTTCTGGATTCCAGGAGTGGCCCGGAAGATCAAGGGGATGGGTGTCGGGCAGGGGGTCCTGCCAGAGACCCAATCTCACCTGAAGCTGGACTCCAAAATTGTAACTCTTGAGAATTAACAGTTTCCAAAATTCTTTCCAAGAAGTAAAGGAATGGTTCTGATTCATGTGTAAGCCCAGGTCTCTGTAGTGCTCAAATGAAATAGAAATTACAGGAGAAGAAAACTAAACTGGACAGGTTAAAACCACTAGCAGTGAGTTGTGGAAAAGCCATAGAAGCATGAAGAGGTCCTATGATCAGTCTGGTATCCCAATGGCATCCAGAAACAGCAAAAGAAAGCTACAGCGAATCAGGAAATCTGACTAAAGTCTGGGTAATGTTGTGAACCACTAATGGCAATAGAAATGGAGTTGGGGGAAGTGGAGAGTTGATGCCATATCTTTAATATCTGTAAAATCTAGACTAATGTAGAATGAAAAGTAAAAACCAAACAGAACAAAACAAACCTTACAAAGTAAAAGGAAAAACAAAACAAGAACAACAACAAAAAACCCTATAACTCCAGGTTTATGTAAATACTATATATATACACACTAAAAATAACCATTTTAATTGTCATAATTATGACAATAATTAAATGTCCATATTGAGTTAAAGTGTTATTACATTGTTATAACATTATGCTAAACATATGCACTACTGCATTTAATCTTAAGAATGTGGAAAAGCAATGATCAGACATGGTCTTTGAGGAAAATTGTCCCTCAATGTCATATTTTAGTTTTTTCAGTTCCCTTAGGGTTTTCTAGAGACCCTTTAATTCCATGCAGCTTGATACTAATATCTGTAATCCTCTGTCACTACACAGAAGCCTTACTGATTTGGCAGTGGTGTGGAGAATGCCTAATGAATGGGTGAAAGCCTTTGGTAGGCTTGAGTTTTGTGCCTCCTCCCCTTAACTGAAGATGATGGAGGACTTAACTTACAAGAAAGTGGACTTTAATTTTTTTCTCTCCTGCATTAGTTGACCTCTGGTAAAATAGTCTCCCTTGAGACTAGACCCTGTGAAGAAGAAAAGAAAGCTGTTGTATTGTGAAATTGTGGGCTTACCTCCTTTTCTGGTAGATGCCCCTGTGAGAAACTAAGGACAACTTAGCGGACTCTGCTTTAAGTCTCCTTGTTCATTCCAGGTAGTCTTCTACTGTACACTGTTGTTCATGTAAGTGCAGTTTTCTGCCATTCCAGATCTTAGGAAACGAGTTTGCCTTTGCCATGAGTTTTCTATTGTTTCTCAGAATTTTTCTTTTCTTTTTATTTATTTCTGGATTTTTTAAATTTAAATTAGAGACAATCGTATTTTACATATCAATCGCAGTTCCCTCTCCCTCCTGTTCTCCCACACCTCCTACCAGTCCCCCATCCCATCCCCCCTTCTGTTCCCCAGAAAGGGTGATGCCTTCCATTGGGGATCATCAGAGTCTGTCAAGTCATTTGGGAAGGGCCTAGGCCCTCCCCTGTGTGTCTAGGGAGTTTTCAGTCTTTTTTTATCCTTCACTTTTTCCTGGTGAGGAGTAGGGATGATGATGCCTAACCTTTCTATATATTAGATGAGAAGCCAGAATTCTAATTTTGTGTAGTCACAGGCTTTCTTGTCCATCTATGCTTAAAATTAAGGTCTCAGAACTAAAATGCAACATGAAAAATTTATTTGAAAATTTGCGCCTTTTTGATTCACCATACTTTTCAATCCAGTGGATTGGAATTCTTAAGATGTTTGCCACAGTGTCTTCTGGTCTTTATGAATGTGGAATGAAAGAATTAAACATAAGGAAGTTCACTCACCAAAGCAAAATACTTGACTCTTTAAGTAAGGTTTTAAATAGTAAATGAATCACTATATATAGCAGTTATACCTGAGCAACATCTAAATTAATTACCATCTTACCAAGAAAGTAAATTTGCAGTTGTTTAATAAATTCAGTAACAAAATATAACAGCAGTTGTCAAGTAGTTTGAGCTGTGAATTAATAGGAGAATTTTAATTTGCATCTAGCAAGGCAGTCATCTTTTGCCCAGTATTTGACAGATTAGGCTGGGGAAACAAAACGGCCAGCATCCTATGCAACTTCCTCATAGGAAACATAAATGAACCATACTAGACCCTCATGAAACGTAGACAAAAGGAATGTGTTTTGTTATGGTATATATAGAATACAATAGCGTGAGTGTTAAACCAAGGGAGTAATTCATGGTAATTTAGAAATGCAATGATGAGAATTTTACTTGTCTATTATATAATTGTAGCAAATTGCTTTGCCTCTGATGGAATCATAAGGTTCCCTGCCTTAGACTCTGTATCTCCCAGAGTCAATGACGCAGATGTGACTCTGGGATGTCTTTTTTTCAGATGTTACTAATTCAGGGCACAATTATTTCTGTCTTGAAATAGAAATTATCTTTTAATGAATTCCAGTTAAATTTTTTTCTCCTGAGTTTTTTATGTTCATCCCATTGAATAACGTAATATGAGAAAAATTAGCTTGTGTTATTTTATAGTGGCATCTCCAAAAAGTGATCGTAATGTAATCTCTCCATATTTTCCCATTGTTCATTGTTGTGCTGTACTATTCTTTTCAAGCCCTCTTGTGCAGGTGTGATGAAAAGGCTCTGTTTACTTTCTTTCCCAGATCATTAATAAAATGTTAAGAACTGGCTGAACAGCAGTCTCTGGGCACTGCACTGGATACCTTCCTCATTATGTGACATGCTGTCATTTGTCATTCACGTCCCATTGTTTGTTCCTCCTGACAGTTTGCAGTCCTCTCAGGAGTCATCCTATCAAAGTCGTTTTGCATGAATTTTTAAATTAAGGTTTTGGGAGACAGTGCATCAAGTACCTTGCTGAAATATGACACCTGTGATATCCGTTTCATAAATGATCATCATTAAATTTTAAAAAGTTGTAACTCATCACATCTGTCTAAAATGACTAATATTACTCCTGTTTTTTTTGAATATTGGTGGGAGGTAACACATATATTAAGGTGGTTTGTTATAAATGATGCTACGAGATAACAAATGTTGTTGATGTGGAAAGTCTTGGGTGATTAGTTATAGTAAAGACAGTAAATGATCAAGAAAAATGTTTTCTTTACTGCCTGGTGAGTACTGAGAAATGTGGTGTTTAGTTCAGTTAGCTTTGTATTTGAGTTTGCCTTTGTCCTTGTTATAACTATACAATAAAATCTGATTCGAGAAATTAAGGAATTTAAATATTTCATGTTAAACTCATACCCAATATATTTATACATCAATTTAAATCATTCTTTTGTAATTTCTTTTTTGAAAACATCACTGTAGTCATTCTGTTTTTATAGCAGTCAGTCAATAAACAATTATCAGGTTGCTCCCCAAAGGGCTTCTTTGTCACAGGTCAGATTGCACTTCTTATTTGGTAAAACTAATAATCTTATATACTTACTCCTAAACTTATCTACAACAAGATAGGATCTAACAATGTTAGCCATAAAAATGGAAACCAGTGAAATCAAGGAGTCACCAATGGTATCTAGTTAAGGATAAAGTCTTTGAAGGACAGAGCAAAGTATTCTATACTCGTTGCTAAAATAAAACAAAAGAAAAAAAAAGCAAACCTGTCCATTAGCTGTCTCCTTCATTGCTGTGATTAAATATATGACCAAACAATGAAGCAACAACACAGTAAACAACATCAGGAGGAAGGCGTATTTTAGCTCACAGTTTGAGGGGCCAGTGGCAGGAGAAGCCATGGAGTGCTTGGGCTTCGCCACTTTCTTCTTTGCTATTAGGTAAGTAAAAGCCAGGCCATGGAATGGTGGCATCCACATTTGAGATAAGACTTGTCACCTTAATTAGCAGAGTATAAGAAATCTCTTACGGACTTACCCTGAGTATTGTCTTCAAGGTGATTCCTTCTGGAGCCTTTTTAAAAAATTTACATACCACCCCCAGTTCTCCCTCTCTTCCCTCCTCCCATGACTCGTGCCTCCCTCCTTCTTGTCCCCATCCATCCACTCCTTAGAGGGGGCAAGGCATTCCTTGGGGAGTCAACAAATTCTGGCATGCCAAATTGAGGCAGGACCCCGCTCCCCCTCCCCCGATCAAGGCCGAGCAAGGTATCCCACCCTAGTGAATGGGTTCCAAAAAAGTCAGTTCATGATTCCGGATCCTAACAAGCCAACAATCAATAAAAAGCACACAATGGGAGGGTTTCAATCTGGGGCACATTGTATACTGGTGAGATTTAAGTCTTAACAAGAGGGGACTGCATTTTGCTTGAAGATTAGCCACAAGGATGTTTCTGGAACTAGGGAAATGGGTGAGGACACAATTCCATATTACAGTGTTTTTATCTTGCCCAACTGGAAATGGTGACTTGGCAGGAGGTGGAGGATGATGGTTAAAATAGGGGGTGAGGATTCCGAAGGTTTTTCTGTTACAATGTTTACTGAGCTTGTTTATCCACTAAGTGTTTTTTTTTTGTGGTTGGTTTGAAACTGTATACCCATGTTTGTCGTTTTATTGTTGCTGTGACCAGTGTCTCAGAGGAATGAGTTAAGGAGTAAGGATTTATGTTCGCGTAAGAATTCAAGGTTTCACTCCATGCCTGCTTGGCCCCATGTCTGTGGGACTGCAGGGAGGCAGGGAACCATGGTGAAGTATGATAGTGGAGGACTGGTGCTTCCTGCTGGCCACAAAGCGGAGCCAAGAGCAAGGAGCAAGATAAAACGTTCCAAGTTTTGTCCTTAGCAACCCACTTCCTTTAGCTAGGCCCCACACAAAGTTCCCAGCACCTTCTAAAAACAGGTATACCAGCAACAGAACATGCCCTCAACACATGAGCCTGGGAGGTACATTTCAGAGTCAAGGCAAAATAATACCTGTCTGAGCATATTTTCAAGAAAAACTGCTTACAGAATTTACCATAGGTACAACAAAAAGAGTTACACTTCAACAGGAGGATAAAGGATTGTCACTAAGGCAGGAAATACAATGGCAGAGAAATGAAATACATATTTTAAAAAATAGTGTATGTTTGTCAAATGACAAGGGTAGTTTTGTCAATGTGTGTGACATTTCAGTAGATACAGGTTTCATCTGAGATTCAGTGTGCTACCAAATGTTAGCATGAGCTTCATGACTTGATGAATCTGTAGTTTTTCAGTACTGCAAAGGTAAAGCTATCTTTGCAAATAAGAATTGGTCATTGTCAATAATTGTGAAACTGGAGTGTAATAAAGATGATTACACAATTATGAAACTATTTTCTTTTATGCAAATAATAATTACCATTTTCATCTATATTTTAACTAAATCTTGTATAATGGAGATCTTTTTGCAGAGAAGGTTGCAATTCTATGAGTATTTTTTACATTTTAAATTGTTTCAGTTGACTAAATACATGCATTTTTTTCATGCAATATATTCTGGTTACAGTTTTCCTTCTGCCAACTCCTCCCAGTTTCTCTCAACATCTCTCACATCTGGAGCTACACCATTTCTTCATATTAGAAAACTGTTATGGAATAACCTTTTTTGTACAGTGTAAATACTTGTCACTCTGGTTTAATAAAAAGCTGAACAGCCAATAGCTAGGCAAGATTTCCAGGCACAAAGGACACCGGACTTCTTATCCCTATGGCGGCTACATCATGACTCCCTGTGTTTCTCCTACCCAGAGTCCTCCTCGACTCCTAGTCCCACCTATCTTGCTTCCCTATTGGCCAACAGTGCTTTATTACAATATACATAGGAATTCCCCATCAATGAATGTCATTAGGGCTCATTTTATTGTGGCATTCCTTTAGTAGAGCAGTTGTATTTGGGTTTTCATTAGTTTCCTGGCCTATCTGCTCTCAGGTTCTTGGATACCCAAGCAGAGGTGGGCATGGGTTCTGTATCATGGGGTGGGCCTTAAATCCAGTGAGACTTTGGTGGGTTACTCCAGCAAGCTTTGTGCCACTGTTACATTAGCATGTCTTGCAGGCAGGTCATCATAATGGTTCAAAGGGCTTATAGCTGGCATGGTGTTTACATTTCCCTTTTGTAGTGTTCAGAGTATCTTCCAGTATCATGAACACTAGTCCATAGGGGTGAATGCTCTAGGTAGGTATCAGTTCAGCTTCTGCTGCTTCATGAGTTGTGTAGGTGTTGTTTTTAGCAATAGGGACTTAACATCATTTATGGAGAGCAACTTACAGCCTTAATAATAGGCTTTGGGACTACCTAGGTTGTTTGGGGGTACCAATGGGGCTCCTTTGATCAACTTGATTAGATGTAACCCATTACCAGTATTGTAAGCTTCATTAGGGGGGTGAGAGATGTTCTATTGGAGCTCTGTTTCCCCTGTCATTTGGCTATTTCGTTTAGATTGCCAAATACATAGATACATGTTAGGAAGCTTCCACTGAATTAGCTTTCCATATTACTCCTCAAATGGTTCTTAGTTTTAGCTGTCTCTCTCCATGTCTCCTCCCACTGCCCATTCTTTTTCCCCATTCTTTTCCTCCCCATTTGATCGTCTGTTTACCTCCCCCCTTCTCTGTCCTCCATCCTATTTCCCATTCCTAGGGAGCTATATCCATCTTCACTAGTCCTTTACTCTATATCTAACCTCTGTGGTTAAATTGCATTCTGCTTATTGAAGACTTAAAAGTCAACATCTACATATAAATGAATGAATATATATATTTATATATATATGGATATGTATGAATATATTTGTCTTTTTGGGTAAGGGTACCTTACTCAGGATGGTTGTTTGCTAGATTCATCATCCATTTACCTGCAATATTAAGGTTATTTTTTAAATGGAGTAATATTTCATTGTTTAAATGAACCATATTTTCTTTATTCATCTATACAATGATGGACATCCATTTTCTGGCAATTATGAGTACAAAAGTAATGCCCATGGTTGAGCAGGTGTCTCTATAGTAGGATAAAGGGTGAAGCATCCACTTTGTATATGCCCAAGGGTAATACAGCTGGATCTTGAGGTAGATTGATTTCCATCTTCCTGAAGAAGCTGATTTCCATAGTGGTTGTACAAGAGTTTGCTCCCACCACCAATGGATGAGTGTTTCCCTTCACGTTCTCACTGGTATGACTGTTACATTTTATTTTTTAAATTTAAATTGTTAATCTCAACCATTCTGATTGGATAAAGATGAAGTCTCAAAGTAGTCTTGATTTGCATTTCCTTGATGGTTAATCATATTAAACATTTCTTTGGGTGTTTCTCAGGCATGTGAGTTTTCTCTTTTGAATCTTTGCTGTTTAGAGCTTTACCCCATTTTTAAATTGGGTTGTTTTCTTAATGTCCATTCTTTGATTCTTTATATATTTCAGTTATTAGCCCTGTATCAGGTGTGTAGTTGATAGAAATTTTTCCCCTTCTGTAGCCTGCTGCTTTGTCTGCATGACAGTGTCATTTGTATTGCTGAAGCTTTTCGGTTTCATGAGGTCCCATTTTAAAATTATTGATCTTAGTGTCTATGTTTTCAGTGTTTTATGCAGAAAGTCTTTTCCTGTGCCAATGAATTCATGACTATTCCTTACTTTCTATTCTATTTTCTTCAGTGTATCTGATTTTGTGTTGAGGTCTTTAGTCCATTTGAAGTTGAGTTTTGTGCAGGTTGATAGGTATAGATCTGTTACATTCTTCTCCATGCAGCCATCCAGTTTCATAGGACAATTTCTTGAAGATTATGTCTGTTTTTCCAAGTGTCTACTGCCTTATTTATCAAAAAAATCAAGTGTACATATGACTGTGGGTTTATTTCTCGGTCTTTGATTCTGTTCCATTGATCAATATGTCAGTTTCAGGCCAATACCAGGCTGTTTTTTCTGTTTTCTTTTATGGTACAATTTTATATTGTGAATGGTGATTCCTCCAGATGTTTGTTATCACTCAGGATTGTTTTAGTTATCCTGTGTGTGTGTGTGTGTGTGTGTGTGTGTGTGTGTGTATGTGTTTGCAAATGCTGCTGCTTGTTTCTTAGGTCTGTTTTCTTGGAACATCTTTTTCCATACTTTATCCTGAGATGACATCTCTCCTTGATGTTAAGGTGTGCTTCTTGAATGAAGCAGAAGGATGGATCTAGTTTTCGAATTCATTCTATTAGTCTGTGTCTTTTTATTGGAGAATTGAAACCATTACATAGACTTATCAATGAGTGGTGTTTGTTAATTCCCATTATTTTGTTTCTATAATGTGTGATTCTCCCCTTATTTTGATTTACTGGTTTTATGTTATTTATTCCTTTTTTTCTTGTATGTAGTTAATCTTTCATCTAGAACCTTCTAGGGGCTAGGTTTTTGGTTATATACTGTTTAATTTCATTTCATGGAACTTGATTTTTCTATCTGTTGGATTTTAATAAGGGTCCAGCTTACATAACTGCTAATACACCTCCCAGCTTCCATGCCTATACCATCTATTTGGTATCTCCTTCCATTTAAACTGGATAACAAAGGAGTACAAACTGGGTGGCTTATATACAGAAACTTACTTTGAATAGTTGTAGAGTTATGGAGGTCCAAGATCAAGGTGTGTATTTGCTGTCTGATGAAAATCCCTTCCATTGCTCTTGCAGATGACTGTCTTTGCTGTTTCATCATATTATCAAAGAATGCTAGCTCTCTAGCATCTCGTGTACAAGTTCCCTAATTCCAGGTATGAAGGTGTGACTTTCACAATTTGTTGTCTTCCAAGGATTTCACCTCCTAAAGCTGTCTTTTTAGGGGATTAAGATTTCGGTGAACAGTTTGTTGTCTTTTTAGCAGACACAAATGTTCAAACCATAGAACATAGGGTAAATTTTAATGTGGGTGGCTCATGTTGGATAATTTTCTCTGAGTAATGGTTCTCAATGAGGAGAACAAACCAAGTTAAGTACCAGAATCAACTCCCCTTATGGAAGATGGCTTGACTACAGGTACCATACACACAGGCACATAGTGACAACTAAAGGTAAAGACATCTAAGAAAACTTCTTTTATTTGCTTGTTATTTAAAATGACAGATAATCATGACTGCTCATGAAATCTAATAACTTCTGGAATATATACATGTTGAAATTCACAATCCTAATAAGATGGTTTTATATTTCAGTTTACAAATGAGAATTCAAAGGAATAAAGGAGTGTGTTTGCAGCCTATTCAGTATGCATGAATATGAGAACCAACATGACTTCTAACGACACATGCTCTCTTCTTGTTCCCTTATTCAGGTGAATTGTAACCCTGTTTTCTATCATCTTCGGAGAACAAAAGCAAGGTCTATGTCCCTGGTAAAATTACCATTTAAACCTACCAGGATTGCCTGTGTACTTGGTTGTTTGAAGATTGTTATCATTCTAGTTTCTCATATATGTGTAAAAATGTCTTTGGATTTGGGTTGTGGTTTGTCTCTTCCTCTGGCTTTGTAGAAGAGAAAGAATAAGATATAGTGGAATCAATGGGATGTAAATAGCATGGAGTTGAAGATGTAATATCAAGTACAACATCAGGATTCATGGGTAAATGGTTGGAGAAGGTGCTTAAGAACTATATTGTATTTATGTGTGTGTGTGCTGAAAACTTTGTCTAATATGTTCATGATACACATGGGTCTTTAAAATCATAATTCTCCTAGTATGTTACGTATTTATCATCTTGATAGAAATGAGGGTACTGCAGTTTTACTAACTGAATTTGAAGTGTCAAAAACTATGTTCAATGAAACTTGATACCTAGGACATTTTTCTCCTCCTCTTCCTTGTCTTCCTCCTCCTCCTCCGCCTCCTCCTCCTCCTCCTCCTCCTTTGTGTGTTTGTATGAATATAGATGCAGATCAGTGGACAACTGTCATGAATTGTTTTCTCTTTCTATTGTGATTCTCAAGATCAAACTCAGTTGTTTTGTGTGCCGAGTGCCATCTAGAAGGCTCAATTTCTGAAAGTTAGAAATGGATTGAAATGCCAATAAATGGAATACTATAAAGGAACAATTTTTTTGTTAATTCATATTTTTCTGAAAATTAAAATACCAGAAAGATTTAAGGGGGAAATATTTAAGCCAGTTGCATAGTTCACATGAAAAAAATGTGTGAGTTTCAGGATAGAAATGAGTGAATACTAATGAGAGAGGCTACTGAAGTTCTATGCTGCACTGTAAGATTAGAACAATGTATAGACATGTACATGTCTACACTGGAGATTACCTGTCTAGATCATGTCCTGTCTTAGTCACGTAATGGCTGTAGCATTTTAAATAAATTATATGAGTATTTCTGGCTTTGTCTTTTTTAATCTAGATGTTAAAATAGTGTTCCTTTGATGAAGTCATGTGGAAATTAAATGGATTAACACGTATAATGCAATTAAGCAGTTTGAATTAGCAGCAGAGGATGCCTGCCTCTGTCATTACCTAGAGACCAGAGGACAAAGTCCAAATAGACCCAAACACATATGCCGAATCAATTTGCTATGCAGGTGTATTGTAAAATACCAAGGAAAGTGTCAGTCCAGAAACAGTTTTCAAAGGACTGGTCATTTGGAAAAAAATGCAGAAATTCATTGAAGGAACCAAAGAAAAAAGAAGCTCAACTCCTCAATGAATGATTATTTAAATATTTACAAAGGCAAGGCATAGTTTCTTCAAAGTTAAATATTTACTTATGATGAAACAACCTAATCCAAAATCTACAGGTTTACCAAAATATATAAAACTATATGTCCACACAGGATTTTCTATAGAAATGTTCATAGAAACTTTGTGACAGCCCAAAGAAGAAACACCACAAACATCTAGACACAGGTGAATGGAAAAACTGCTTGTGGCGTATTTATTTCAACCATATGCATATTTATTTGTGGTGTGTGTGTGTGTGTGTGTGTGTGTGTGTGTGTTTGTTCACATGCACATATACCACAGTGCATATGTAGAGATTCGAGGATAACCTGGGAGAGTGGATTCTCTCCTCCCATCATGTAGGTCCCAAGGATTGAACTTAGTTTGTCTGGCTTGGTGGCAAACACCTTTATTTGTTGCACTATCTCGCTGCTTCATGATGATGTATTCTTTTAATGGAATATGTAACACTAGTAGTATCACCAGGAATGAACTACCAAACCTCCAGTAGCATGAATCCCAAAAGCACTATTCTGGGTGAAATAAGCCGGACATATCACATGATTTAAAATTTACAAATATCCAGAAATGGCTAAGTTGTCATCAATGAGGCAAAGTAATTGTAGGCATATTAAATAACTAAAATGCTGGTTTAATTTAAAAGCAAAGAAAGAGTTTGAACTTTATTTAAAGTATGTTGCTGATCCTCTTAGGTTTCACAACCTGAGTGTATGTCCTCTACCTCTATCTGGTTTGTGACTGATTGATGAACAACGTGGCAGGAAGAAACTACATGCTTCTTGTCAGATACTTAATCACAGTGACAGCACAAGTAATTCACACTATGTATTAGGGTGATTTTTTTAGGTCATATCTTCTATATGAAACTGAAGATCTGTAAAGAATATAGAATATTACAGTAATTTATAATTATGAGGTTTCTCAATTAATGCCAGAAAGCATATAAGCTGGGGAAGACAAATCTGATAAATGCATTTGGAAAAATTACAAGTATTTATTTGGCAAAATGTATCTTAAAATTTATTTTTGTAGAGTGCACAAATTATCTCACCTTTCTTGAAAGATAATTATCAAAATTTAAAATTCAGTAATTGTATATTGAAAAAATAATAGCTGTTTCACTAACTTTTTAAACCAAATCATGTGATGTATATCAAGATTGACTTGATTTGCATAAGACAGAAAGCATGTGAAATGAACTAGGTTGTGTGTTTGTACTCTATGTTCTTATCAAGTTCCTAAGATGGTTCCATAGCTTGGCTATTATGAACAGTGCAGTGTACAACTTATATAGTTATCTCTGTGCATAGACTCTCTCAGGTATATGCCCAGGAGTTGGAGAGCATAATCACATGGCAGTTCAGTTTTAAATTATTTGAGGAACTCTATAATGATTTCTGTAATTACTGCATCAGCTCACATTCTCACCAGCAGAACATACAGATATAGAAATATATGTGTGATGTATGTGTCTCTCTATATGTATCACTCTACATATCATATATATGTGTGTATATGAGTGAGACACTAAAGTAGATGGTGTAATGTGAGGAAATTCAGGGATCTAAATGGTGGGAGGGGAGAGAACAAGAAAAAGTAAAATGTTTATATGTATGTCATGACACTTGCAGCATGGTTGTAGCAAGAATGGATTAGGAGGGAAGGGGAGATAGAGGAGAGTGACTGGAGGAGTAAGTGTGAACTAAGTACAGTGATGTACTTGAATGAAAACTAGAGAAATAAAACATTGACTTGGGATTCATACCACTCAAACATTCGATTATCAAGATTTCCTCTGGTGTAGAACTTTGTAACACATATAATTTCAATGCTATGAGTTATCAGCTTGTAGCAGCTGAAGAAGAGAGAGAGAGATGTTGTTAGTGTGCATGCATGGTGCTGGTCAGGAGATGGACTGTATCAGTTACTGCAAGACTGGGAGCTGGATATATTTTGGTATCAGCATTATATGAATGTTTTCACTCCTTTCAACCTACTCTCTAGATTTTTTAATTCTGACTAAGTAACATAAAAACAGAGGACCTTAGCTTCAAAATGTTCCTGCATTGACTATTTCTGCATTTCAGAGTTTTTTAATTTTTAAATAAAAAGGCACAGTGTAAGATATTACTCTCATTTGTATTAGCAAGTAAGAAGGAAAAAAGTCACAAATAATTTAAGAATATGTATTAATATTTCAGGCCAACATCATTTGTGGAATAAGAATTACTTCTGTATTTCTGATTCTTCATGCTTCTCAACAAATAGTATGCATGGAGAATGTACATGGAGATTTCATCTATTTCCATAATTGATTTTGGATCATTGTTATTACAATATATTTTGGTGTATGCCTCTTAAGAATTCCCATAATAAGAGACACAAGGGCACACATCTCATATTTGTCTGCATTTATTTGATACAGAAGTTAAAATTGGTAACATGACAGGTTTAAAAATTATATCTTCCCAATTATATTAAAGAAGGCAATCAGGAAAAACAGATCTGAAGCCTCCTTAGTCAGGCATAATTAGTTGTATGGGTATAAAAATCTATGATTCTTTCTTCAGTATTACCTGAGCTGTATACAGTTTTCAAAGCTAGTTCTTCCTTGCACACCTGTTCTCACCTTTGAGGTCTGAATAGAAATGTTACCAGATTTAGCATCAGGATAGAAGAGCCCTTATCAGTGGACAGGCCAACTGTGGTTTCCTTTGGGAAATTGATTTCCTTAACATCTATTGTTTTTAGAAGTTAGAAAAATTCCCACAAAATTTAAGTAGAGAGTTGGATTAATCCTGGGGATTTACAAATTATTATCTTTGTGTGTATGCATACATGCGTGCATGAGAGAGAGAGAGAGAGAGAGAGAGAGAGAGAGAGAGAGAGAGAGAGAGAGAGAGAGGGAGTGAGAGAGACAGACAGAGAGAGAAAGAGAGAAAGAAAGAAAGCAGGAAAGAGAACACTAGGGAGTGTGGGAATGGGGAAAGGGTGGAGAGTGAATGTCTGAGTATACCCACTATGGGATGGACGTGCATACCAGAAGGCAACTTTGGTGAGTCAGAGCTCTCTTTCTGCATTTGGTTCCTAAGGTAGAACCAAGGTCGTGAAGTTTGCTTGAGTACTATTTTTCTCACTGATTCATCTTGTTGGCCTGGCTTTTGCTAATGTGATAAAAGTTTTGAAAAAACATTCCTTTTTGTTTCCTTTTCAGTAATAGAGTTGTATGTATCACCTCCTTTTAGATCTTGTGACTTGGTGTTAGCCCCTTTCAAAGGCCTAGATGAATCACTCTCTTCCTGCTGGATCTGCCTTGATTTCCAAGGTTGTCCTAATTATCTGATACTTTGGATAATGGCATAATATGCAACTTTATTAAAAATTTTCTCTAATCTCAGAAATGCTAACAAGTAAACCTTTACATGTACTACATAAAACTAGGAAACAAGATTCCATGCTAAAGTAGTGTTAATAACTGCACGTTCTGGCATACCAGAACATAGGTACACATAGGTACCAGGAGGTAAAGACAAAATTGAGGTGATAGATTATGATCATGAATAAAGACTGAAAAAATTCTCTGTCTACAGACTCATCGGCTGACCAGAAGATTCCACTTCTGTAGAGAGATCTTGCAGACTCAGAAAGGCTGGCTACTTTATCTTGGATTAGTTTTAGCCCTCTAGAACAAACATTCCTAGCTCAACTCCAGTGTCATAAAGAACATGTTTCTAATAGTTAAAAACATGATAGAATCTATTATCTTAGAATCTTGGGCCTGTAGAAAACTTCCCCCATCTCATTGTACTTGCTTCTCTGAAGTATTCATTGATGTATTTTGAACTTGCCTTGATTGTGACTCTTTGTTCTGTAAAACTATAAAAACCTCATGAAACTGCTTCCATGTTGGAACATGGAATCTGGGATAACATAAATCTGTGATACCAGGCCAAAGCTCTAGCATAAACTATCTTATATTCTACTTAAATAAGATCTATGGTTTTTGTGTTGACAAGAAAATGCCATGGTCTTACTCCTGCTTGCTTTTTTTTGGGATCTCCTGGCCGGGGAACTGAGTGCAGGTTGACTTGCTCCCAGCGAACCAAGCAATCCAGACTCTACTGACATTTCTGTGCTAGTCCTGCCACCACTCAAAGGAGAGGTGAGTATGGGCTCCTGTCTCAGGCAAGATTTCCATTTGCCCTCTTTGGGATCTCCTTGCCTGGGAACTGTGGGCACGTTGACTCACCCCAGGCAGATCAAGAAATACAGACTTTGCTGACATCCTGGTGCTAGTATGCCTCCACCCACTGGGAAAGGGAGTGTCTCAGACCTGTCTGCACCCATTGTGAGACCCATCAGAGTGTTGGACCTGTTTGCACCCACTGGAAGAGAACCTTGAATCTGTACCCACCAGGAGAGGAAGAGATCCAACCTGCACCTACTGTAAGACAGAAGACGACAATATAAGAATACATTTGAGCTAGCATTAATGGGTAGTCTGGCTAGATGTAATGGTGCCCAAAAGCCTACATGTAAGAAACCTGGTAAGGTCAGTGAAGTGGAAGTTCCTGAAAAGAGCTCCTTTCCTCATCAGAATAAGAATTCCACAGTGGGGACCAAGAATCAAAGAAGACAACCAGGACAAATGGTCAAGAGAACGAATATTAGAGATGAAAAGCTGTGGATTCCTTCTAGACTAGTATGGTTTAATCAAGATCAAGGAAGATCCCTTGAAGCAGTGGCCCAGATGATTCAACGTCTAAAACAGCTGAGATGATGCAGTCTCACAGACTACTACAGCCAGGATTTGGTCATGGTTCTGGGTTTTCTCAGAATACACATGGGATTGTCAGTGCCCCCAAACAGGAGGAAGCAGTTTGGAGAGAACTACACACAAATTCCCAAATATAGTTTATAAATGCTTGTTTTCATTTAAATGGAGTTGGTTATAAATGGTTAATGATCACAGTCAATCATTTTTTAAAGAAAAAAGGGACATGATATAGAAATGAATATTTTGTATTGGCAAGGGTTTTGGTTTATTGACACAAATTTACGGTCAGTTTTGTTATATGTATATTGCTACTCTTGTTTAGATGTTTTGTTCATACAACTAACTTAACAGTAATGTATAATTAAATAAATATAATAAATAATCACCTATTAATAGTCAAAACTAGTGTTAGTTAGGTTTTCTAGACATACAGAGACATATTTCAAATGGATAGAAGTTCTTCAAAACCTCTCAAAGAGTATGGCATTTAAAATAGTTTATTAGGATTTTTCATGACTATGAGACATGATTGCTCCTGGCAATACCAATTACATCAGAGAGGAAGATGAGCGCTGAAGAACTCCTTGTGGAGTTTGCCTTCAACATGCCAGAGGACGGGAAGCTGCTCTTGCCTGGACTGCTTGATGCTGTCCCAACTGGACAAGCAGGACCCCCAAGAAAGTGTCTACTGAACTTGCCAAAACAAGATAGTGCAGTCCTTCAAGGTTATTCATGGCAGAGCCTGCCAGACATTCTGCAGGAAACGGAGCAAAATGATTGACAACCTGTTTATATGGTGGATTACATTGATGAATTTTTGTATGTTGAATCATCCCAGAATCTCTGGAGTGAAGCCTATTTAGTCATGGTGGATGATTTGTCTGATCTGTTCTTGGATTCAGTTTGCCAGTATTTTACTGAGTATTTTTGCATCAGTGTTCATGAGGGAGATTGGTCTGTAATTCTCTTAGTTGAGTCTTTGTGTGCTTTGGGTATCAGGGTAATTGTACCCTTTTAAAAAGAGTTTGGCAATATTCCTTCTGTTTCTATTGTGTGGAACAAATTGAGAAGTATTGGAATTAGCTCTTCTTTAAAAAAAAGAATACATTATACAACAGAAAAAAATATACGAGGCCACCAGCGTCTAGGAACTCTACCACAGCAAGACCTGAACATCCCAACACAGATGAAGCAGAGGAGAATGACCTTAAAAACAATTTAATGATGATGATAGAGACCCTAAAACATAGTTTATTCTGAGAATTCTCTGAAGCTCTATAATAAATATAGACACTGTTTTTTATTGTAGATAGGTTTTTTATATATACAATACATTCTTTTTTATTTACTTTCTACATTGCAGTCCAAATTCTCCCTTCCTGCTGTCCTCCTGCTTCCCCTCTCCTCCCCAAGAAAAGGGT
This sequence comes from Mesocricetus auratus, assembly GCF_017639785.1. Classification (NCBI taxonomy): domain Eukaryota; kingdom Metazoa; phylum Chordata; class Mammalia; order Rodentia; family Cricetidae; genus Mesocricetus; species Mesocricetus auratus. Next base: position 47,114,795 of record NW_024429266.1, read on the forward strand.
TTTAAGCACCATGGTCCCCTTCAGAGTGGTATAACTGTTGTTTTTAGACTTTGATATCACCGGTTTTCCAGGTTGAGTTTTTAATGAAGACATTTAATTGAAAGTATTAACTGAAGGTGTGGTTGCATTTGTGTGGTTATTGGTGTCCCTTTTTTCAAATTTATCATTTTAGTTGAGAACAATGCCATAAGTGTTGAAGAATATAGGACTTACCTGATCAGGCTGGGATCTGAGATGGCCCTTGATTTAATGAACGGTGTGGGTCTGAGTATTGCAGCAATCCAGTACAAGGTAGAAATAAAAGACTATGGGAGAGGCTAATATGGATGTGTAACTGTTGTGGTAAAAGGTAGGTACCATGGGTAGTTTGCAAGGGTACATATATTGATAGTGTCAGCTGGTAGGGTTTCAGCTATGGAGCTTGAATTTAGAGTTTGCTTACTGGTTCCAGTGCGTAGACTTTAGATATACAGCTATATTTTAGATATACAGTCCAGATATACAGCTGTCTTTAGATTCAAGTACAGGACAACCTGATGGGAAAACATTCATAAAGCATGACTTTAGGTGAATTATTTTACCCATGCACAGTTACCAGGCTAAGAACACAAGAAATATCTACAAAATCAGAGAAATTAGTTGATGTTGCTTTATTTTAGCTCTGTTAGTATCTAGAGGTAAGGGTAGAGTTAAGTTTGCCTTTGTGGATTAGACATTCCAGCAGAACATGAAAAAGAAATATAACTGGGGGTTGGGTGGGGGTATACCAGTATAGTTGGTTTTAGAATAATTACTTAGAACTGCCTTTCATTAAATACATTTCATGGATCACCATTCCTATAAGGTGATCTGTGGAATGAGAACTCTATGTATACAATCAGACTTTGAAATGTTGCTTTCCTTTTCCCCTCTTGAAGAATTATGCTGCATATAAATATATTAAAGGCACTGAGAATTCCTGTAGCGACGAGCTGGTGGCTTCCCCCAGCCTATTCAGCATCTGGGCAATTACAATTCAATGGCACCAAACTTTAGTGGAATACACATTGACAAGCTGGATCAACAGACCTGTTTGCATCAAAGTCACAGGAAGTATCTTTGTAAATTTTTGTAAAGCCCTAAGTTGGTAAAGACTAGAAAGACTATCAACTACATCTAAAAGACAGATTTGGTGAGAGTCTCTTAAGAGAAAAAACCAAAATCTAGTTCAGAAAAGCTTTAGAGGATGTCATTAAGATAAAGGTTGTCAAAAGATACAGGGACTGGAGCACCTTGCTTATCCATTTGGTGACAGAACATAGGAAATAGAAGACACCAGCTTGATTGCACTACTGTGATCGAAACTAGTAGGTAAGTAGGAATGGAGAGCGTCAAGTGTCTCAGCAGCTCCATTTTCAGAATCTCATCACTATCCTGTGCAAATACAATCCTCAGGTAGACTCAGTTAAACTTACACAAGTTGACAGTAATTGAATTTATGTGGGCTCAGGATGGAGCACAGATGGGCACGGATAACCACTGTTAGTGACATTCACAAGACATGATTAAACCTTCAAAACTATCACATAGTCAATTGTGTCTTTAGCAATAATGTGATTTTAAACTTGGAGTTTTTGGTCACCTATTTTAAAAGGTAACTTAAAAGCTTAAAGCTAAAAGTGTTGCTGCTTCTCATTTATGCTGTCCTTGATATACTGCAGGAGCCATAAACCATTTTTGTTTTGGCTGAGCTTGTTATTACTTTTCATAATGTAAACTATATTATTTTTAGGATTAATTTTCCTTAAAAATATATATGCATGTGTGTGTATGTGTGTGTGATAATGTGTGTTTATGCACATATATGTTTACACACATATATGTAAATTTTTACATTTTACATATATATATATATATAATGTACCAAGAATGAAAATGTACATTCCAAAAATTTTATATTTGATAAAGAAAGTACTGATTAAGTACTGAGTTTATTCATTATTAAACATAGCAATTCAACATTTAATTTGCAACAACATCTGCAAACCCTTTATATTTACAAAATGACATGTTGCCACTTTGTTTCTGGTATGGGGGTAAGTATATGTATTTGGAGTCAGTAAAAATTATTTTTCTCTATTACTGTAATAACACCTCTGAAATTACATGTGTATGTGTGTGTGTATGTGTGTGTGTGTGCATGTATAAATATTTAGTTGTTTACAGTTATACAGGGTTAGCCCATCATCATGATTTGAGGAAGCAGACAGACATGAGACCAGTGCAATAGCTGAGAGCTTTTCATTCTTATATGCAGATAACAGGCAGAGAGCGAGACTGTGCCTGGTATGGTTTTTGGAAACCTCAAAGCCCATTCCAGTCAACATACCCACAAGGCTTCAAGCCATACCTTCTCCAACATGGCCTCACCTCTTAGTCCTTTCTGAATAGCTTAACTAACTGGTGGGATTGTCATAGTAAATACATCACAATACTCATTTTATTGGGAATAAAATTGAATAAACACTTGGATGAAAACAAAATGAGTACCTAGCTTCCTTGGCTGATAGTTTCACATATGTATAGAATGCAATTGTGCTTAATTAATGCACTGAACTCCAAGTCTGTGCTCCTTTTTGCATGAATTACACTGTTTATATAATAGATTAAACTTTAAAATTCAAATTCTATTTTAAAATTTATGTGGGAGTTCCTTTTATACCTACAAAAATCTACTTAACAATGTGGGAGTCATGGAACTCCCTATAATTTCCTTCTTTCATCTAGATCATAGCCTGAGAGAGGATGGATGTGACTGTGAGCAGGGACAGAAGATGGTTTGTAAATATATGGAAAATTGAACGCATAGGCAGTCAGATTATCAGATGAATATGTATCAGAGGAAGCTGCATTAGATGAGGAAGATCATATGTCAACTGTGACAATCTTTGAAGGTGTCCCAGTAGGAGGGAGAAGTATGGAAAGAGTCAGACATGTAGCAATGGTTTTAAATCCTTCTATTGCATTTATTTATTTGTTCTCTCTCTTTCGGTGTCTCTCTGTCTCTGTATGTGTGCTTGTACGTGTGGATGAATGTGTGTACGTATGTATGTATATGTATGTGTGTAAGTGGGCATAAATATGCCATAAGGAGAAATTGAAGGTCAGAGGACAACTTGTGGGAGCTAGATCTCTTTTTATGCCATGTGGATTCTGGGATTGAAGTAAGGTCAAGATGGCAAGTGCCATTATCTGATGAGCCCACTTCTTGGCCTAACACTAGTTTTAAAGTGCAAAAGTTAGAACAAAGGAAGAAGTGGTAAGTGATTTGGAGGGAAATTATGGGGGAAAGAGAATGCTACATGACACTAATCTCTGCAGAAATGGTTTTAGTATATCTAATGAGTGTTGTGTTATGTAATTCCTTGCCCATTATGATATGGGAGATAAGAATACAGGATGTGTTCCTACAGAAATTTTGTATGGCCTTCAAGAATTCTCAAGAAAAGACACAATAAAGGATTTTTTCTTTTGTTGTTGTTGATGATGTGTTTTATATGATGACATCTGTATGTAGGTAGGCTTTGAAAGATCAGTTATAGGTAGTCTAAGAATTTATATGCTTATAATGCCAAAGAAAACTTATAATGGGAAGGAGGAGTCCCAGTTATGAAGATTGTGCCTTTTGGTAGGTAGGGAGCCACAGCTTTGGATCAATTAAACAGAATTATAACATTGGATCAAGGTCTTACTGTATAGGGAATGAAAAAGGTATGTGTTGAATATAATATAGACAGGATGGAGGCAAAATTCCTCTAGTTATATTGCCGCAATGGAATATAATGAAGGGAAGTTTCAGAATGGGAAAATGCCAAGATTGTAGTCCAAATCTCTGGTGTCCTTCAATCTGAATTTATGACTTCAAAGGCACAGTTTTCAGTAAGTGCCTTTTGGCCCCTGACACAGGAACACAGAGCACTGACTGGGAATTTAGTAATGGATAAAGGTGGAACTGAGGACTGGAAAGTCGTATTAAAGTCATAAGCATACTAATAGTGAGTGGAGAAAGGCAGGGCTTTTGTGCCTTAGTTCAGGACTCTAGACTCAGGTTTGGCTTCCATCTGTGCTTATTGAGACAGGAAGTGAGAAAGAATGGGAGAGGTTGCACACATGAACTCAGAGGTGATTTTTAGCAGTGAACATTGTGAATGAGGGTTACGGTGTCACAGTTGGAAAACATGGAGGACAGGAAGGCATGTTGTAGGTGTTGCTTTTTAAATTTCAGTTGGCCAAATGGAATATAAGACAAGCAGCTCTTGCTTGATAAAATTTGACATAGTATTATGAGACCCCTCTGCTGGCTTGATATCATAGTCAAAGTCAAAGAAATCCTTCTTAAAATTTGGGGGTTTTAGAGAGAGAGAAAGAAATATTATAGTTTTGAATCAGAGAATGTGAGTACATCTGTGGAACAATTGGTACAACTTAGAAACTGTTAAAATTAATAGATACATTTGCTTAAGTTTCTGGAGAGATCAGTATATAACAATGACTTCTATTTTTATAACAGAAAGCAATTATCAATGCAAATCGTTTATAGTAGTAACATAGGTCAAATACCTTGCAATAAAAAACTAATAAGTGGCACTAAAAGCACAGTTAAATTAAAGGAGGCCTTACTCTAAATGGCAGATGTGTTTATAGATGGGAAAACTTTGCATTTCATATTGCACATGTCACTTCCTCATAATTGGATCTATAAATTTAATGCAATCATGCCAAAGAGCTCTACTGAAATGTTTTTGCACATAAAAACTGATAGAATCCCAAAGTTTTCTGTAAACTGAAAGCATTAAAGTAGCCAATCTGTCTTCTAAAGAAAAATGAATAATCATACTAAATATGTATCAAGATATAATTTGTTATAGCACAAAGAAATCAAGTTGATATCAACCCAGAAGTTCTCCCTGCTGTCTAGCTTTCATAGTCCCAGAATGCAGACTGCTAGTGGTGTGGAGAGAAAACTACAATAATTGCCAGTGGCAAAATATGTCCATGGGTGCAATAGTGGCATTGATGTTATGATGATAATCAACTGTTTTATGATAAGATTTTAGATCTATTCCATCAAGGAAATACTTGTCTGATATTATAAATCTGGTCAGGAATTCAAAGTAGGGGAGATCCAGATGCTGAGGTAAACCTCTATTATTCTGCTAAATGGATATAGTGTCAAATTTTTCTCTAAATTAATATCATTGAAGCTGACCAGAGAGGACCAGAGTAGAATGGTGCCTTCAGACATGAAGGAACACTGTACACATGATATTCATGAATTTTCATCATTCCAAATAGATGGAGTATCTATGAGAGAGAAAACAGTAAAGGAAAAAGTCATTAACAAGGAGTAATTATGATCTTGGTTTCTTTGTTTGTTTGTTTTACGAGACAGGGTTTCTCTGTATTGTTTTGGACCATGTCCTAGAACTCGCTCGGTAAACCAGGCTGGTCTCAAACTCACAGAGATCCGTCTGCTTCTGCCTTCCGAGTGCTTGGATTAAAGGCGTGCGCCACCAACGCCAGGCTAAAAAAGGAGGAAAAAAAAAAGAAGATATGTAACATTAAGGTAAAGAAACAAGGCTACAAGGAGCCCACATTGTGTGACTCTTTAGTTCAATGTAGAAATAAACAAACTGACTCTTTGGTCCTAGACTGGACTGATACTGAATGCTCTGAAAAGGCAGACTCACAGATGCCAGCAACTGGAGAGAGGCAGGAGCTGCTTGGTGTTCTTGTTTTATCCTGTGAACCTGGGTTCTGGTGACCTCAGTAGGTTCTGAAAATCTGTTGAGCTCTGCTCTACGCTTGCTGGAATTTTCCTCCTGTATACTTTCATCTCAATAGAAAGTTGCTTTGTGACTCCCAGCAGGATAGATGTTGTGTAAGTAAGGAACTATATTGGAAAACAATTCTGAATCCCTCCTTTCAGCAGTAGCAAGGTATATGAATTCATGTTATGGTATTCATTGCCTCGATAAAAAATGATGATGTAGGGTTTTTTTTTTGTCTCACCAATTATGAGAATAGTCAGTAAAACATACATGCAAACATCAGAACACAAAAACACAGGTGTTGGTACTAGATATTGTGACTCAAACTTTTCCTTTGAGTATGTTTTATTTTAAGCTTCTAGTTGACTAAACACTACTAAAGGATTTAAGTGGGATATTGGGTAATGGTATAGAGACAAAATCTTAAGCGCTAAAAATTTGCATGGACAGTAAATCTGAATTAAAATTTTGCCTCAATTTATTCATCCAGGAAGAGGCATGTTACTAGACACAGACCATTTTCTATGAAGTAGCAAGTTTGACATTATTACTGTTTTGGGATACTTTTGGTGGAGAAATTATATTTTAGCTTGAGAACTTATGAGATTGCTACATTTGTTTCCAGAAGCCCACTGTAAACAGGTTCCAGCTGTCCTCAGCATAGTCATGGAGGTACCTGTGTAAATGGATTTGGGATGCCACTATGTTCTTTAGGATTCTGAACTCAGATGACACCAGGATGATTATTACTTTCAGTCTATATTATTGTGTCTTTTTGATACTGTTTCCAGAACCAGATTGGCCAGTGCACCAGGCTCCTTCCTTGAATCACTAAAGGTTGACAATAAGACACCCATGCAGCCTTTTTCTAAGACATTGAAAGTGATGAAAGTTCTTTAAACTAGGGTGCTTGAACAAGGCACTAGGTTTTGTAGGTCTCTTAATAATTATCAGAATTCAAGTGTGCCTTTCTTGGTAGAAATGCAAATTGCTTGGGGGCATCAATTGCTGATTGGATTGCAAGCTGTTTGCAGTTGTAAATGATTAATAATAAAGTCATCAAACAAACATTTATGTGTGCTGCTATGGGGAACTGTCCAGAGCTCTGTACTACTCCTTCGTCTCATCTTACAAGGTAGAGGAATCTAAAGAAAATTTGCTTGCTTAACTCTGACCCTCTCTGGATCCTTTTTTGGGGGTTATTTTCTAGAAAGATGTTTGGAACTAGGCATCTTCATTTTGTAGCACCACTAATTGAGAATATTTTGCTACTCTTCCACTACACCTTTCATTGAATAGGGGCAACAGCATTCTCATGAGAATCTATGTAGTGTTAGAATTTTATGAGGGTATTATAATCACTAATGTGGCAGAAATACTCAATAATTCTCTAACACTGTGTACAGCAGGCAGTAGTAGATGCTTAAAATCCTAGGGAATTCTAAAAGTTATTAGTAATTTCCCAATTTTACAGATGAGAGACCTGAAACAGGCTCTTGGAGAAGAGCAGCCTGATGTAGTCCACTGTTGACCAAGTTGACCAGTGCACCCTGGTATTCCATTCGGATGTTGTGACACAGCCCTTTTACTCACAGATGCCCCAAAGTAAAGAGGATAATAGAGACATATTTCTACCTTTTATTCACTAGTCTTGTGATAGGTGTTTTAGTGTTTCTTAATTTATTTTTGACATGATTATTTTATTTTGATAATTATATTTAGAAAAAAGAAGGTTCGGTTCCACAAGTGGGACTTTGTTTGCATAAAATGGCCCAGATTTCTCTTTTGTATATGTACATTTTGATCACAAATTTTTTTATTGTTTAAGATTATATAATTCTATCATTTTTCTCCTTTCTTTCCACCTCCCAACCCTTCCCTTGCTCTTTCAATTTCATGACCTCTTGTCTTTTGTTTTTATAGACATATATATACACATACACACATATATGTATGTATATACATGTATGTATATATTCCTAAATATATGAAGACAAGCTGCTTAGCCCATATAATGCTACTTGTATGAACACATTCAGGTTGTCCATTTTCTACTAGATAATCAGTTAGTATGCTCTTCCAGAAAACCACAGATGAGCAAATACAGAGTTATAGTATCCAACCCCAAATGACACATCTATGACACAATTTTGTCACCTAGGACTCAGGGATCACTGTGGAACAGGGGATGAAAAGATTCTAAGGGCCAGAGGACCAGGAAGTTTGCTGTGAGATTATGTCTTCCAGGATTGCTAAAGTTGCATCTTTGTAAATGTCCTCAGTTGCAGTCCTATACGAAACTGTATGACTGAGAGTTTAAAATCTGGTTCTTAGTAAGAATTATGTTCAATCATTTGGTATAATTATTGGATCTGTTGTACATGACAAAAAAGCAAAGTGTTGATTAAAGTAGTGATCATTCCCTAATGCCCTCCTTTAAGGAAATTATCTTTCTAGTTGCATAAAGTAACTTTGAAAGAGTCACTGAATTTTTTAAAGTTTTGTCAAAACTATTAAGAAAGTCATCTGTTTGTCTTGCTTCCTACTGAGTGATGTTTGCTATGTCAGCTCCTTGGCTGTATCTTGGACTTCACACCTCCATTTGTTCATGACGACCTGTATTGTCAAATGTGACTATTATCAGGGTCCTATTGAGATTCAAGTCAGTTTTTTTTGGTTTTTATGAGACAGGGTTTCTCTGTATTGTTTTCGAGGCTGTCGGTCCAGCCCAGCCTCGAACTCACAGAGATCCGCCTGCCTCTGCCTCCCGAGTGCTGGGATTAGAGGCATGTGCCACCACTGTCCGGCTTCAAGTCAGTTTTTAATCCCTCAACACTGGTTTGTTATGTGTACATACATACCATAGTGCTCCTTCAGATTTCAGAAAATATTTTCAGAAATCGGCTTTCCATTTCTGAAGTGGGTTGGTGGCAAGGGCTTTCACCTACTTGGCCACCTACCCATCCCTGTTGTGTGCTTTATGACAAAGGCTGACGAAATTCATAGAACTTCCTGAAGACCTCTGGGTATTTAGTGACTTGTAGTTCATAGAGATGGACAATTTTAGTCACACTCTATTTTAGTGTTTGCTGCTTTTTGAAAAATAGGCTTATATTACAAAAATCTGAACACAGATGTTGTTTCCGTTGTCCATTAAATAAGTCATCAAAGTATAAACAAGCCCAGTATCTGTGCTGTGGGACATGTGGGTTAGTTGAGATGTATTCAGAAGTGGAAAGTTCTACATATCTCCTAATTTGAAGAACTTGCAGGTGATTTACAGAATGGAGAGATTTTATAAGGAGAGATTTTTTACTCAGGGGGTTGTATCTTTAATTTATTTCACTGCAAATACTCCTTTTTTCATATCAGAAAAGAAAACCAAGCCACATGTTTTAGGTGATATTTTCTCCATCTTTAGAAAGTTGAATTGTTCAGGAAAACTGCTCAGCAAAAGGCTATCTGTGTCAGATAACAACAGAGCAGTTTAAAAGAACAAGCTGCACCAAATGATAGACTGAACAAAAGAAAGAAACAAGAAAGGGATAATGACATGCCACAGAACAGAGGGAACTCGGACCGAGGCTGGGTACCTCGTTATGAGTGCAGGTGCAACACCTCCAGTGAGTACAAGGTCAAAGCCAGAATTGTCACTTAGGACCTCAATTTCAGGAAACAAATCATATGTGGCCTAGGTGTTGTCACAAAAGGTTGTTTCCTGCACTCATTTCTTTCAAATTGTTTCCTTTGATTGATTGTCAAGAGTGTACCAAACAAGAATAAACCAAGTGGAAGCCCTTACAATATCTTTAGATGTGAATCTACATCCAGCATTTTCAATAGCTTAATCAGAAAATTGAAGACCTGTAAAACTATCAAAGACCGTTTCTCCATGAAATGTACTTGCTAGTGTAAGCAATTTAAAGAAGACAGTAATGAACATTGGGCATTTCCTTTCCTTTCTTTCCTTTTGTCTTTTCTGGTTAAATATTAGGTCATTTGCAAAGATGAACTCTTTAAATTCCCAAGATCCGCTTTGAAGCTAGAAGCTCTACATACAGCCAGAATACGTTAACACTTGAAATTGTAGAACAGTTTTTGGATGATATGTGAGCTCCTTAAAACGGATGTACTAATGATAAAACCTTCAAATTTGTGTTCCAAATTAACACACACACACACACACACACACACACACACACATCCCATAGTGCTGGAGTAGTTTGTACCTGCATTCATAATGCTTGTATCTGCAGAGTGACTGGACACATACTCATTAGAGTATCTTTTCTCTAAGCAGTGACACAGAGACTCTGACTTCCCCCACCAGCAACTCTGTACTCTGCGATCCTCAGACTAAAAAATATTATAGAAAATTCTGTGTGGGCGCACTACAGGCCAGACCTATCAGAAACTCATTGCTCTCACAACTCATTCACTGGGACTCAGTCACATGCTTCAATCTAAGTGTAAGGAAACTGAAATGTAATTGGAATATGCCAATCAGAAAGGAATAGTTTAGAGAAAAAATAATTAGTATGCTCCTGGAAACTAAGCTGAGTAACCATAGAACAAAAGTCTGCTTCTCTTCTATGGAACATCATAATTCCCTTTAAGATTGATTTCTCCCCTTTCTCTAAAAGATCAGCCATTTTTCCAATTCTACATAAATTGGTACATCCAACAGTAGAAAGACTTTGCTTTGGACAGTGAGTTGCAAATTTTATTACCTTCTGGCAGAAGCTTAAAGAGCTATTGAGGTTTTTGCCATTGCTCTTTTTTCTGGGCTATGAGGACAATTTGTTCAAAACAGTCTGGTCCTTCAACCGGTGTCCTTGAATAAGACCCACAGCGCAGAGCCAAGTAGGGCTGAATAGACAGGGTTCAACTTGAAGTAGCAATAGCCAAACAATTTCCATCATGTAACAAGAGCAAGAAGTTGATGCAATTTATAGACGGTTTGGAGCTATTTCTTATATACAAACTGGTTAAAGACTTCATCTTGGAATAGGAGCAGTTTAACTGAGATTATTGTTGCATCAGAACTGATGAGTGAGAAATATACAGGATCTTTATGTCTTGGAACAAAGTAAAATTGACAATTAGTATGATTTGAAATATTCATACCCTGCCCTCCACAGTGTCAATACTTAGGAATCCTAGTATACTATTGCTTTTCTTCTGTTCCTAATGATTATGAATATGTAAACACCATGATACAAGTGTGGAGGTCAGAAGACAACTTGAGGAATTTGGTTTTCTTTCTTGTGGGTGTTGGTTTTCTTTTGACCATGTGCATCCTCCATCCTTGGTGCTGAATTCAGGTCATGAACCTTGATGTCAAGCACCTTTACCTGATGAGTAATAGAGGATGATGAGTAGAGCAGATCATGACCCCCACATACTACCAGTGTACTTGTATGAGCATTGAGGACAGCTGCATGGGAATGACCCATGTACAGTTGATTTGACCAATAGTTAAAAATGCTATATAGAACACCCAAAGAGTACCTTATTAAAAGTTTCCCTAGTCCGCATTGTTGACAAACTTCTGAAGATGTTTGAGCTGTTTAAAATGTATGTTAAATAAACTGGCCATACTTTATGTAAGTACAATTATTTTTAAAGGCATACCTGTGATGAGTTTTTAGTAAATTGACATTTTCCCAGTGAAGGATTAATGACCTAAATGCCTCAGGTGAACTAAGAAGTTCTGTATGAGAAAGTTGACTTAACTGATTTCATATGTTTCTGGTAAGGGCATTGGCATCTCTCTTTAAGTAGGATCTATCACTTTGACGCTCTGGAGGAACTGATCTGCAGGTAGACTCATCTAAAAGTCTTCTTTCCATTCTAGAAAAACTCAAAGCCCATCCCCTCTCAAATAACATGTGTGCACAATTTCTATTTCCAAGGAGAAACCAGTTACAGCAATGAATGCTTCTTAGAGCTCAGGGAAGGATCCATTGCCTCGGGAACAGTTCTGCCAATAGTGGGCACATCTACTTGAATTAAATATCAAGGTAGTATCTGATAGGCATGACCAGAGGCCTATCTCCCGTGTGATTCTGTATTGTGTCACGATTTCAATTAACACTTTCCATCACATTAGATTCTGAAGTAAGAAACAGGATTCTTTTAGTGGTTGCAAGTAACAAAAAAATCCAACTATAAGTGACTTAAATCATGAATCAAAGTTGCTGTTTACATTACTTTGATTATTGGAATCTGGTTAGGTTTTATTTTGGTTTAATATAGAGGCTTTAGCTCAATGGCTCAATAATTGTATCATCTCTGCCTTCTTTAATTATAGGTGGGTATTTCTGCTGCTTACAGTGTAACTCCAGTCAAACCAAGGATATATTCTTCTTTGGAATTTTGAGCAATCAATGCTTGTGCATTCCAACACTACCCAAAAGAAATTCTTGAACCTATATTGCTTCACTTTGCACCTATTCATGCCTATGATATGTAATGAAAAAACTCAACCACTGTAATCTAATTTACTTGGTCCTGAATTAATCATTTGGATGAGGGGTTATCATCTCATTTTCTGTTTAATTTTTCACTGTTATAAGCTTTCTCTGTACTAATAGTTCCATGTTTCCAGAGTAAAATATGTGGACCTGATTGGGTGATGTCCAGCATTACCTCCCTCAATTCCAGAGCTGTGCATATTGCCTCTGAGACACATTCCTAGTGCTAACCTGAATTTCATCATCTGAATTTTAGGGCACATATAGGATGATTTGGGATGCATGGGTTACTGAGTGAGTAGCCTTATCCTTCTAATTCATGCTCTGTTGGCCCACATACCTATGACAGCCAAGTTCTCTCTGTTTAATTTGTAACATTGCTTCCACTAAGAAGTTTACCTTTTAAGAAACTGCAGTGGAAAACTTTCAGGATATCTGCCACTCTAATTTATACTTTAGAGAATAAGTCTTCTTAGAAAGGCCATGGAAATGACCAAATTTATTCCCATTTGTTCAATTTTAATATTTCTTTCAGGAAAGTAGGCTGGTTGCTGAGAATTTTGAGGATTCACCCTCTTTCCCAGAGCTTTAAGTACTGCCCTTAAAAACAGCAACTTGAAAGGAGCACTCCAAAAGAGTCTGTAATATCTCTCAAAACTTTTTCTTTTTTTAGCCTCGCAAAATAAGTCAAAGAATTGCCAAGATGCTGTTCTGAAGGCTTGTTCTTCCCTGTATATCAGCAACCATTAAAGAGAAAGATGGGAAGCCATCTACTGGTTCTTGAACTTTTCCTAATCCATCTTCTGCTGTTTAAGATGACAGTCATCTTTTTGCTAAAAGCAAGTGACTATTTCTTACCTTCATTTGTATATTGTGAGCCTTATTTTCCAAGCCCATAAAACTGTAATAAGTTAGTCCCTGTAGAATCTAGAATTAATATCTTTAGGCCAGTTAGCTCTTAATAAATGTAATCAGGAAGCAATTGAAAAAGGATTAAATGTAGCTACCTTCCTAAGAGTACCAGTAGACCCTGAAAAATTAATTCTTTGGCAAAGAGAGAGGGAAGAAAATAAATTTATTTGTTGACAATGTCTGTTACAAATCTCTTAACAGGAGTTTTCACAAGAGCATTCATGTGTTACTTGAACAACAATAGTATAATATATGTGAAATTATTCCTATTCTGTGCAACAAAATTGAATTTCAAATGAGATTATGAAACTCAGTGCCAGTATATTAAAATGATTTTAAGTATTCATATTGAACTCTGAAGTTGATCTTTCTTCCAAATGTGCAGTGATAATCTGGAGTTTTACTTCGCGAAATTCTTTGCCAACCATTGTAATAACATTTATTGAATATTTACACTGAATCAGGCTTTATGCCAAAAATTCAGCATAACTATTTTATTTGATTTTCATAACAAACAAAATTTGTTCCTGAGATAAAAAATAGAAACCCAGTAAGAGGCACACTCTCTATCTACCTGTCTATCCCATGCTCTGAGATTATTAAAAAATAAAATATAAATCTGATCATGATTTTGTCTTGAGAAAATATTTATTTCAGGGGTTTCCCCCTCCCACAAAGTCCTGCCTAACTGGAGTGCACAATTTCCCAATCTGCCTCACATCTCACAATACTAGAGCTACTAAATAATCTTGTCTTAACCTGGAGTTCCTTTCATCGAGTTCTTCCATTTTCTGTCTATCGTCCCAATTACCATGTTGCTCCCCATTCCCTTCTCAGTTGCTATAATATTATGGAAATATTCTAGATCCAACACAGTATCAGGGGCATCTGCTTGAATTTTGTAGAATTTTCTGCATCGAGTAATGCTTTATTGTTGTGATGTTCTTGATTACTGGAAGATCTATGAAGACAGCTACTGGTGTTCTTATCTCCAGTGCCAAGTACTTCCCACGGCATTGAGTGACAATATGCCATTCTTTTCATTGAATGAATGCATGACTAGACTGAAAGACCAGACTGAAAATAATTTTTATGTCTCTATAGCTTTTTTTCAAAGTGTTACAGTAATAGAGGAAACATCAACACCGCAGGATGGTGTGTAAAACACTTATATACTTATTTTCCTTTTCCTAAATTTAGTGATTTTTATTAATTTAAATCACAAAATTGAGGCCATCTGTGTCTAAGTAGGAAAGAATGGAAGATTCCTTGGATAAAGTACATATTATGATATTATGATTTTGTTTTTCTTGCTTTGTGTTGTAAAATCATGTGAGATAAAGGAAAGATGGGGAGATAGATAGATTGGCAAGGTAAAGTTGGAAGAAGACCTCAAATGGAATTTGGTACTAAAATATGAGTGAATTTTTGGATGTTCTCTACACTGTCAGGAAAGATGATTGTTGTCTGTAGGTTATGAGAATCAGGAGAGAGGAACATGTGCAGTTTCCTTCAATTGACTAGAAAACTAAAATCTGGTAGAAAATGATGTGTGCCATTGCAGGTGGAGAGATTAGGGTAGAGACAATTGGTTGGGGTGACTGGACAATTGAGGCCCAAGAAAGGAGTTCCTTGTTTGGGCAATGAGCCCTTTCCCCTACATGTGTCAGAGAGGCTCCAATGCAATGCTGAGATGTGGTATGAAGAAGCATCTCAGGCATAACACAAGGAAGCAAGCACAGATAGAAGCACAAAGTATGCAAGCTGGGTTTGGATGATAGAGAGGATTTCAGCTTACATGTGATGGCAATTTCAAGGGGTATTGTTTGATGGACCATTCTGTGGTGGGAAGGACATTGTGGAATTTCACAATGGTAGGCCCCCTAAGAGACAAAAACCAGTGAATGTAGTACCCCATCTGCCTCAATTATTCCTGGAACAGCAAAACAGACATTCTGAAGTGCAGGTACCTACAACCTAGGCAACAAGAAAGCTAGTAACATCTGGAATTGATTGGGGAAACTTGTTTTCTCTAGTAAAATGAAGGCTAGAGAAAGAAATTAAGTTCATTATAGAAATACACAGTTTGCACCCCTGGATTTGTGGTATGTGTGAAATTGTACCTTTGATTGTTATTTTGCATTTTTCTTCTTCACATGTATCTTATGAAGATGAGATGGAATGCATTTTAGCTTGTGTGAAATCAATAGCTAACAGACACTTTGTTCTCTTGTAAATTCCAAGGGAATACTACTTTACATTTTGTTCACAGACTCAGTAAGCCCAGGGTAGGAATTACTTTTTTCCATTTTGCCAATAAGACAATAGGAACTGCATAATTCATTGGATGCACATAATTCGGGCTTCAAAAGTAAATTGCCCACAGAAATGGAGAAATACCACTTTTTATCATTTTTCCATATAACTCGGTATTATTGCATTGAAGATAAACGGCTTCAAATTCCAATTTACTATACCAGAATACTCTAATAAAAGCAAGATCTGTCAGGTAGCCAGATTTAGCCTTTTCATTACTTTGAATCACTGGTAAATACAGAAATTTTCTCCTACAGTAGTGTTTTCAATTCACATTCTGTTCAAAACTGTAACTGACCTCTAGATTCAATTTTCCCATTTGGAGTGTTTTACTTCCTAAATGTTTCCTCAAAACGTGAATGACCTTTTGTGAACCAACTGTGAAATTCTGTGTTTTGTTGAATGTTCTTTAAATGCATCTCAGCCTAAAGGAGTGAGATGCTGTTGTAGGTTGTTTAGCAAAGTAGTTACATTGTTTTTCTTGTCAGATCACAATACTTGAGTAACTATATAATGAACACATACTCTTAAAAATAATTCTGCCCCAGTTTTCTTTCTTCCTTCATTATCAAGAATAAGTCTCACTTTGCATTTAACAGTTATTTAGGATTCTTTTTTGTTCTGCCCTACTCTTTATAAGAGGATGATGCATTAGTCTAAGGTAGTTTTAATGAGCACTGTATCTCTTGCTATGTGTTTATTTTTGTTTGTTTGTTTGTATTTTGTTTGTTTGTTTGTTTAAATCGTGTAGGTTCTGTTGTGTAGCGAGCACTGAGGGCAATACATTGCAGTATAGCAAAATATAAAATAAAGGTTCAAAAGTTGGCAACTGTTCTTTAATATAAGGATAATGCCTCTTTGCCCCTTTACTTTGTGAATCTTCACCTATCATCCTAACAGAACCATTTCCACAAACTATGGTACAGATTTGTGGCCAGAATGGGAGAATTGACTCTCAAAGATTAATACAGATTTTCATTCTATATAAATAACTGCAGAGACCAGCCACATAAAATTAGAGTTACTCATGCTAATACATTTTCCCCGGTTTTGGCTTAATGAAGCTTAATGAAGACCAACTTCCAGGGTTTTTATCTTTAGTTTTTATTGTTTGATAGAATCATGTTGATTTTTTAAGATGAGTAAGTAAGCTTAAAGCAAGCTCTCATATTTACATTTAATACAATGATGTCTTTGAGAAGTAAAATTTTATAGATTATAAAAAGCTTAAGAGAGAACCATCCTATGTGGGATGACTATATGACTAAATAGGTGACTGTATGTTGGCTAAATGTGAAAGATATATTCAAGATTGTCTTTGAAAATCCTGGTTTGTATCTGTTTAGAGAGTTTTCTTATACCCTGTTCTTCTAGTCTTCATATCCACTTAGATGCATATTGTTCTAAACTAAATTCCCTCTTTTCCTTTCTGATGCTGTTGTGCTTTACCAAACACAGAGATGATAGATTTATCTTTTTCACTTGTTCCATTCAGGAATCCTACATCATTGTCTGTCTCTCAAACATCATGATGATTAATCAAGTGACCCTGGTGGCTTGACATTCAAAATGTACTAGAGCTTGACATGTTTACTATCTCTATGCTCTCAGCAACATTGCTGTTTCTGAGTTGGCTATTATAGTTTCCGCATTTGTTTCTTCCCTCAGACCATAGTGTACCTATTTATTGGCATCTTTCTTTGAATTTTTCCCATGAATTAAATTCTGATTTTCATGCTTCTGTTTTTCTTTCTTTCTTTTCTTTTTTGGAAGAGTGTGTCTCAGAGAGCCAGAGGAGACTGGCTCTTCTGGAGTACATTGTGTAGTTGAGGCTGGCCTAGAACTCACACAGATCCTCCTGCCTCTGCCTCCTCAGTACTGGGATGAGTCACAATGTCTGTTTCAGTATATTCTCATCACCACCTCCATAGTACTCCTGTTAAAACAGATAATAAACCACTGTTTTCCCTTCCAAATTCTCTTAGGTTTTCTTGACACATTCAGAGTAAATGAAGTTTTACTATTGTGCCCTACAAGACTTGCTTTGTTTAGCAACCCTAGTAATTTAATAAGCTGACATCTCTCTTCCTCATTTAGTTTTTTCTAACCATCTATGTGTTCATGTAGAGGTCTCTTTGATAACGCATAAATGATTTGTGTTTAGAGATTTTGTATTAGCAGTTTGCAAATGTCTATAAAGTTGTCTTTCAAATAGTGACATGTGGAACTTTGTCATGGCCCTCAAGTCTGCTGAAAAACATTACAATGAATTATACCTCGTTTGTCATTTTGAAGCTTCAGTCTAGCCATTTCTCCTTGCCATGAAACTCTGCTTTAGTTGGTCTTTTATTTCCTTATAGTGCTCACAACTTTGTATTCACTATAGTTTATGTTAACTATTTTCTGTCTATGTTTTGATGGTAGACTAAAAGATCCATGAATATGAGTATTTTGTTTAGCTTAGTTAGAAGAATTTAATATGGTATTAAATCTATGTGCTCAATATTTCATTAGCATTTCTTAGAATTAAGTCATTGGAACAGTAAAGGCTAAGAACTAAATTATCATCCTCCTTCAGGCCGGCCTTTGGTTTTCCTTGAACAGCCAGTTCTGAGATTTGGTGTCTTCCTGTGTAACGCAAGTTCTAACAGGTCTTAATAATAAAAGCCCAGAGTCAGATATAGGGGTAAATGCTGAAGGATCAGAGAGATGAAGCAGCAAGCCACAGTCACACTTTATGCCAACTTCCCAGCTGAAAAGAGAGTTCCTATTTCTTTCCATCTATATTCTTCTCTCTGCCCAGTCATCTCACTTCCTGTTTGTCTGTTAGCTAGTGGAAAGCTCCACCCTCTGATCTTCAGATATACTTTATTTGTCTAGACAAGATATCACCACATCCTTGATAGCTCATTCTTTGTAATTCCACCAGGAAACCCATGGCTAAATTTTCTATATTATCTACTGGGTTTGTACCAAGCTATATTTCATGTATCCATTATAATGGTAGGATGAAAGACTGTACATCGGCACTATTTATGTTACAGGGGAAAGTACTTGGAATGAGATCAAAGCAATTAGGGGAAGACTGTAATATCATGGAATAGTGTAGAGTGAAGAATTTTCCTTGCCAGCCGCGTTGGTTTTTCCCCACCAGTCACCTGGGCTCTGCTGCATTGTAGTCCCCAAATAACACACAAGATGCTGCATTAATTATGAAGCTGTTGGCCTTGCTTGTTTCTTACTGGCTAGCTCTGACTTAAGTATTTACCCCATAATTGTTAATTTAAGTATTTCTCTTACCAGAGAAAAATTCTGAACTTCTTACCCCTATGGCAGTTACATTTTGACTCCCTGTGTTTCCCCTTCCCAGAGTCCTCCTAGACTCCTAGTCCCACCTATCTTGCTTACCTTTTGGCCAACAGTGCTTTATTGACATATACACAGGACTTCCCCATCAGAATAGATCATTTCAGATCAAAATCTTAGTAAGCTTAGAGAGCATTGACAATGTGGTCATCAAATTCTGAGAAATGTTGGGAAAGAAACAGTTACTCTTAAAGGAAAAGATGTACAGGTGAGGGTCAGGCTTTACTTAGGCAAGAAGGTCTAGAAATTTTATTTATCTTGCTATGGAATAGCAGATAATGTCAAAATGGAGAGTTGTGCAACCCAAGTACTTAGTCGAAGGAGACATTAAAATAAAATGCTATCATGTTTAGATTTAACTGTGGCTCAATGCATGGTTTGTGCTGGGTTACTGAGTATAGATTGTATAGAAAACTGGAAGATTACATGCTTAAGAGCTAGCTATTCTTGACCCATGAAGTCCATATACCATTGACTGACAGACTTTTGTTTTTTTATTTGGATTTCCTAAGGTATCTCTATTTGCTTTATGATGCCTAACCTCTGTCCTCTTTGTCATCATGTATTTATTTGGAAGTCAGTACAGAACAAATGAAATTCCTTTATAATCTCACTGCTGTGGAAGATGCCATTTCAACAATAACTGTAGGAAGCTCTTTTTGTAAAATATTCAGGTGTGTGTGTGTGTGTGTGTGTGTGTGTGTATGTTCCTAATAATCTTGTGGAGGTGACAAGTTTAGTGGAGTTGATTTCTCTCCTTCATCAATGGCATAGGTTCTGAACATCAGTCTCAGGTCACCAGGCTTGCTTGACAAGTGATTTTACCTGCTGAGTTGTCTTGCCAGCTCAAAACTGTAATAAAAGTTTAAGGTATACTTTTGTATTCAGACTTTTGAAAGAAAGGACAAATTCAAGAGATTAATAAAGTAAAATTGGGCTCTGATTATAAGAAGTGGCTGAATGGACTCCATTGAACATTCACATTAGTGCTTGTGAAAGGTTTTCTTCTCATGTCATAGTGTTCTTGTGCATTAAAAACCCATTCCTTCATTTTTCTTTTACCATCTAACACTGTAGGAATGCATTAAACATAGATTCTTATTTTATGGATATATTTTAGAATGAGAGAATAATTTTTTATTTTAGTGTTTTTTATTGCTATCAAAAATATCTCAAACTGGTAATCAAAGAATGAATAATGGAATATATTTGTTTTGGAGTCTTTAAACACATTGATAACAAAATAATTATATCAGGAACATAAAAGTTCTGGTAAATAAAAATTACTTACAGTAGTTATATATATTTTGGTTTGTCAGGTGATAGTATTGGGAGATTTATTATTGCACAGGTAAGCCCTTCCATTTTTGGTAGGTACTAATTAGGATCTAAGCAAGATGGGTTTAGTGGCATAGTATGTGAAGCTACTAACTGAATGGTTCTCTTAAAATAATACCATCTCTAAAAATTTATAATCATATAAATGAGTGCTGATTTTTACAGTATTTTTGATCCAAATTATATGCCTCTTCCAGTGTTTAGAATTATGGATCATAGAGCATAATAGTTGAGTTACTTAATGATCTACCTAGTTTGGTTTCTAATTATGTCAAATGCATGCCCAGTGGATTTCTTTGTCATTAATTAATCATTGTGGTGATGTTCAGTTAGATAAATGACATAGTTTGTTTTTCAGACCTTAACTGTGTAGACAATCACAATCAAGTTAGTACCAGCTTCTTTTGTTTGCATATTTCTATATGATTCCATTCATACCTATGAACTAGGGTTAACATACTTAAGTTACTGCTGACCAAAATTTGTTTCTTTTGAGGCAGGGTCTCATAGTATAGCCCTTGCTATCCTGGAACTCACTTTTTAGAGCAGGCTAGAATCTTTAACTAACCGATTCTCCTGCCTGTTTCCTCAGTACTGGAATTAAATTCATGCATCACATTAGAATAGTCATTCTTAACCATGACTATCACCAAAGTTGCGATCTGTTGCTATTGTAAGGAGACACATGTGATTAACAACAAAGACTTCTTTATCTTTGATCTGCTTAAAACTTAATAGTCATTTTCATGTATGTTATAGTTTCTGGTTTTTGTTTTTTTTTTAATGGAATTTCTGTGAGCATGAGCCTGTGTGTCTCTGTGTCCATATATGTTTCTTGTGATTTTCTTTTGGCTGTTTTACTGGTTTGTTTGTCCAACTCTTGTTTGTTTTCTTAGATGCCCACTTTTGAATGAAAGACAAAGGAAGGTATGGTTTGGATGGGAGGAAATGTGAGTTGGGAAGGATATCAGAGGAGCTAGTGGGGGAACACAGTAAGCATATATTGTATAAAATCTATTTTCAATAAAAGAAAATAGGGGGAAATTGTATGAGTCAGTATATGATTTTCACCATAGTAATAAATTGTACAGGCTCTAGGCACATGTTGCATGGCATTTTTAATGGACAGGTTTCCTGTATGATTTAACTGCCTTTTCATTATGAGTGCTATTTGAGAAGACTCGCAATACCTCTAGGGAAATCTTAGAAATTTTAGTTCTCTGGAATGTTTTGAGCACTGGATTAGTGTTTACTCAGGCTTTGATCCATTAATTTACTTCCTTAAGGCCTTAGTCAGACAAGGAAAGTGCCATGTGGGATCTGACATTCAGATAAAATCACTACATGTGTTTGTTGAAGGTAATTATTGAAGTAAACACAGTTGACATTATTCCAGAGTGTCAGGTGCAGGATATATGTATGTACAAATGTATTTGTCTTGGGAACAATACATCTTCAGTGTATTAAAAGCCTGGTAAATAAAAATACTTGATATTTACATGTAGGAAGAAAAAATTTCAAGTTTGTTTTGAATTTTTATGAAATCCTTGCAAAGCTTTAATTTGTAGACACTAGTGACTCTCATCTGGTGCTTTGGAAGAAAAACTAAGTTTATTTTCATATTTGGAAAGCCAGGAATGAAATAAGTCTGTTATAAATAGATATTTGTTCTTGTTATAGCAGATTCATATTACCAAGAAATTTACTAAATATTCCAAATATTCTTCTCTCATTCTGAAATGTGACTACTTACATTTATTTTCTTCTTTTCAAGAGGAAGATAGGAGGCATAAATAAGGTGTTATGCTTAATGTTTAGTACAGGTCCTGACACACAGATTATGCTCAAAATCATTGTTATTAATTTGAAATCTAACATAGATGGGAAGAACTTGGAGTCTTAAACATATAGCATTGCCCAGAATTTTCTGTTAGCCCAGTTCACAGAGTGTACCTTCTTAAGTCCAAGCTAGTCAGCTAGTCAGAAAGCGTAACATTCTATCATTTTTATACATGGTTTTAGTATATCTGGAAACCCCACTGATTAGTTTGCTCTGATGTGCTCCATGGAATTGCTTCTCTTCCTCCTCTGTTTCCTGATTCCTAATGTTGTATTGCTTTGGTATTTGCCAGCTGTGAATTTTGGTTATAATCTGTTGACCCTGTTTGTGTTAACTGTCTTTATTTACTTTGATATGTCTGATTACTTGCTGATTTTATAGGAAATTGAGAAAGAATGGCTACTCACTTACCAAGAGTTTGGTTAAAGAAATCTGAAGATGCAAGATAACAGGCAATTGTGGAATTCTCCTGGTCACGCACCCCTCCTGCTGTGGACACTCTGCTGTTTGAGAGGGTGAGGTTTTACTGACATTGCAGAATATCAAGGGCAGTTATTCAGACTTTAAAACTTTGCATTTTCTAGAATTATTTCAGAAATAAAAAAGTTAAAGTTAAAAACAAAGATGCCACAGTATGCCCTTGGGAACAGTTAGGCTAAAACAATCCTATGTGAATACTAGATTCATAAATAATTAAAAAGCCAAAACCAGTTAATTTTCCATTAGTTTATAGAGTTACCCACTAATTTGTCATTTGACACCAAGAATTAAGGTAATATTGGCAACTTTAGCAGCATTATAAGTAGATGTACCATTTGCTAATTGGTATTTGATATTATCACCACATTTAGAATTTTTGATTAGGGCCCTCTTTGTTTTCTGCTCACATAAATACAAGGAATGTTAAATACAGAAACTAATTATGGCTAACTCAGAGCTTCTTTATGCAGCACAGAATTCTGATCATAGGGAGAATGCAATGAGTTCAGACTCTCTTTTCATGATGGGCCAGCAAGTTCACTAAAAAGAATGCACAGTTGATTTTAGCTAGAAAACTTTATTATAAAATTATTTTTAGGTATCTAATTAAAACATGTGAATGGAGTTAGGGATTACTGTGGCTTACTAAAGTGGCAGTTGGAGAAGGAATGTGGATACTAGGAGAAATAGGAAAAAACACACCAATTGGTTACACAACACCAAGTAGCCAGCCCTGCAAATGTATACACAAATCACAGTATGTGGACTGATCAGGTTGTACTTATTTATTTAGAAATATATATATATATATATATATGTATATATATACATGTATGTAAACCATGTATTCAAAAAGTCCATGAATTTGAAAGTGGGACATACATGGGAAGGCTTGGAGAGAGGAAAGAGAAGGGGAAAATGCTATAATTATATTATGATTCAAGTGGATGTGGGTAGAAGGAGAACTTTATGGGACCTACCAGCCAGTATTCTAGTTTAGCTTGCAGCATCCATATTTCCCAATTAGATCCTGTGAAATTCCTCAATAGAGTCCATAGTATTACTTTTCACTTAATCAGAACCCCAATATATTTTCATCATTCTACAAGTCCCAACATAGGAAAACATCTGTGCATTTATGAATTGTATATCTAGTCCTATAGGTTTACCTAATCATTTTTTTGCTACAGTCACTACTAGCTCATTATGTTTATTACCAGCTTCCTCAAAAATTATGAAGCAAGTGATAATATGAAGAGAGAATATTGCATAGATTTCTTGGATAATCTCTGAGTATTGTGAAGGTTGGGCACTGACTGCCTTTTCTCTGAGCTTGCGTTGACTGCAGGGATCAAACTATTTTGCAAGTTGGAGATGATCTCTGGAGGGATATGAAGGAAGGAATGCACTATCCTCAATGTAGTACAGAAGGTGATTTCCTCTGTAATAAAGGATAGATATTCTCATTGCCCATTGTAGAGGTCTCCTACAATACAATTTCCTATGTGTGTGGGCATCACTTGTTCTTTTTGTGCCTTTTTTGGAATCAGAACTTGTAGAACTACTTCAAATGCTGACATCCTGACTACTGGTATTGTTCTTATTTACTGTCACTATCTTTGACCTAGGCATTTCTTATTCTGCTAGTATCAACAGAACTGATGTCTTTATTAACTTTGTAGAATATTTCATATGCAGTACTTTATTGACACAATCTGGGAAGACTGTAGATCACAGTCCGTGTTACCAAGTGAAATTAAAGAACAAAATTGAGCAGTTTATTTAAGAATTATATTTACTACAGTAAAATATTGTGCCCTTCATAGTTTGAATGGAGATAACAATCTCAACTTTCTCTGCTTAGCTCAGTTAATGTTATCATTTGACTATTGCTGCTCTAATTCTTTAGCTTGAAGTTTGTTGCTATGTAATAGCCTCCTTGGAACTTAGTTTACTCATCTACAAAATAAAGATGATACTAGCTTTATAAGATGTTTAGAACATTAAATAATATGTGTCAGACGTGCAAGACAGTTTACTGTTTTGGTAATTTCAATGATTAATGCTCTATCTTACATTATATTTTCTGTTGGAATGTGTGAGTGCTCATTGACATGTTAAAATAATTGTAACAATCTGTCATCAGGACACTAACACAGTCTTGTGAAATTAGGAAATAGAGGCAGAATTTGTTTTGTTTTGTTTGAGGTTGAAAATGAAGACAAAAGTTAAAAGTGTTTTTTTAATTAACTTTTTCTCAGAGTTTTAAAAAATTTGAAGACAAAGGTATGTTAGGGAGAAGGTAGAATCCATGAGTAAAAATTCATGGATATTTATAGCTATGTAACATTTTAAAATTCCTCTTATTGTGAATAGATTCTAAAAATGTGAAATTAATATTGCTTTTGATATCTTCATAATTTTTAAATAAGAAAGGCAGAAAGTTAAGTACTTAATATTTAGTAAATTGACTTCGAATTTTTATCTGTTCCCCCTTAATTAGTTTCCCTTACATACTTTCATAGTACCTGTGCTTAATTCTGTTATCATACATGACATATTTCTAATGGTATAGAATCAGGTGATGATGGGTAGGACAGAGGACCCTGAGAGTGTGAATAGGTGACTTATTCCATGGAGTGATTTCTCACAAACACACCGATGAGGGGTTTATTTTTATAAGTAATCCATAGCTATGAGGATTTTGTTAAGAATGCTAAATAGGTAAGATCCTTCCTCATAGCAGATAGCATGCCTGTGTTTGCTTCAAGGTCCAATTTTCCTCTTGACAAGAGATTAGATTGGTTGTGTACTTTCCTCCAGGACTTCTTTGGTAAGCATAGTGAATCTACCTCAAACCATATGTATTAACTCTTTGCTCCCTAAAGTTCTATGGGAAGAAAAACGCTGCCCAATTTCAGGTCATATTTACAATGAATCCTGATGGCTTAATTAAATTTGTAGAATATTTCATATGTAGTATTTTATTGACACAATCTGGGAAGACTGTAGATCACAGTCTGTGTTACCAAGTGAAATTAAAGAACGAAAGTGAGCAGTTTATTTAAGAATTATAGATACAAGCATTGTATTATTTTCTTAATAAACTGTGAACTTCACATGTACCACACTGTTCTCTTCAAAACAAATATTTCAAATCTGATATATGCCAGGTACAGATGGGAAAGCTTAGCCTTTTTGGTAGTGTCTGAGGTAATTTAGTGCCTACCCCTCCCCAACCTGAGCCTTGACAACTGTGGAAGAGCTCTTCTGTTATTTTGAGGAAACAGTTGCGGTACCTCTAAAATTTATCATGAGTCTTGCTTTGTTGACACTGAAATGTTCAGAAAGTGAGTCTAGCATAATAGAATACTTTAAATGCTGTCCACACATCGTAGTTTGTATACCCCTTTACTCACTTGAAATCAACTGAAATGGTAGTTACCAAATAAGTAATGTTAGAATTCTCAATGATCAAGGAGATAAAGAAAAGAATGCCTGGTGAGGGCTCAGAGAATAATAGAACTCCACTAGTGTGTTTGGAACAAGCTCTATATTCAAGTATCAGGTAGGAGTTGAATGAGATTCACAAGCCCAAGTGCCTCAACTTGATGTGAAGGGCCTCTTTGTCCTTGAGAATGCCTGTGTTTCTTTTTCCTTCACTTGCTTCCCATCACAGACTTTTTACCACTTTTATAGTATATGTTAAAATACTTTGCCTGTTAAGCTTTGTCTAGCTCTCATGTTCCCAACAACACAGAAGTTATAGGATACTGTATGCATTCTGTCTTGACCCAGTT
This sequence comes from Mesocricetus auratus, assembly GCF_017639785.1. NCBI lineage: Eukaryota > Metazoa > Chordata > Mammalia > Rodentia > Cricetidae > Mesocricetus > Mesocricetus auratus. The sequence continues at coordinate 47,141,133 of NW_024429266.1, forward strand.
TTTGAGATAACAGAATGGTTTGAATGTCAGAAAGGAAGCATAGGTTTAATATCTTTGTATCTGTGTTTAGCAAGTGGTATGTGGAGGATAAATAGCAGTTTGCAAATTTTGGAAAACCATCTCCTGGCTGTGAAAATGCCTGAATACCTACTTTGAGGTTTCCCATAAGTAAGGGCTCATTTTAGCTATGGTTTGACAGTGTTCCATGCAGTATATGAGAAATGTATTATCTTAGTTTTCTTTTTGTAATTGACATACATTGAACCATTTATAAATGAGAAATAATGTATTTATAAAGATCACAATTACCCATTTAGGAATTTACATTTTTCACATTTATGTGATTGAGAGCAAGAATTGCCTTCAAATAATTAGAACACATGGTATTCCTTATATTAGAGTATATTCAATATAATTCAAAGTAAATAGAGATATTTCAGAAATATAATATCATAAAATTTTAGTTGGTGACAGATTTTGGTTGTTCAATTTAAGTAACCACAAGTCACATGAATGATTATTCAAATTTTGATAAAATGCTCAGGGGTGATAGTGAGATTACTTCTTAGTCTCATATAAATCCTTTTATAGAAAAGTAAAGAATGCTTCCCACTTTCTTTTCTAAGAGGGTCAGTGTGGTTGGATTTATGTTGAGGTCTTTGATCCATTTGGACATAACCTTTGTGCATGGTGATAGACATGAATATATCTGCAGTCTTCTACATGCCAGCATCCAGTTAGGCCAGTACCATTTGTTGAAGGTGCTTTCTTTTTTTCCATTTGTATAGTTTTAGCTTCTTTGTAAAAACTCAAGTGTTTGTAGGTGTGTGGTTAATATCAGGGTTTTCAATTCGATTCCATTGGTCTATCTGTCTAATTTTGTGTCAATACCAAGCTGTCTTCAGGTCTATAGTTCTATAATAGAGCTTGAAGTCAGTTACTGTGATGCCTCCAAAAGTTCCTTTGTTGCAGAAGGTTGTTTTGGCTATCCTGGGTCTTTTATTTTTCCATATAAAGTTGATTATTGCTTTTTCAAGGTCTGAAGAATTGTGCTGGTATTTTGATGGGGATTACATTGAATCTGTAGATTACTTTTTGGCAAGATTGCCATTTTTACTCAGGAGACTGCTTCCTAGACATAGCACCAGTAGCAGAGACTCTGAGATCAACAATTAATAAATCAGACCTCCTGAAACTGAGAAACTTCTGTAAGGCAAAGAACACAGTCAACAGAACAAAACAGTAGCCCACAGAATGGGAAAAGATAATCACCAACCCCACATCTGACAGAGGGATGATCTCCAAAATTTACAAAGAACTCAAGAAGCTAGTCTCCAAAACACCAAATAATCCAATTAAAAACTGGTGTACAGAACTAAATAGAGAATTCTTAATAGAGGAGTCTAAAATGGCAGATAGACACTTAAGAAAGTGCTCAACATCCTTAGCCTTCAGGGAAATGCAAATAAAAACAACTCTTGAGATACCATCTCACTCCTGTCAGAATGGCTACTTCATCAGTCTACCATAAGATCTAGCAACTCCACCTTAGGCATATACCCAAAAAATGCACATTCATATAACAAGGACATCTGTTCCACTATGTTCATAGCAGCATTATTTTTAGTAGCCAGAACCTGGAAGCCACCTAGATGCTCCTCAACTCAAGAGTGGATAGAGAAAATGTGGTATATTTACACAACGGAGTACTGCTTAGTGGAAAAAAACAAAAACCAAAACAATGGAATCTTGAAATTTGCAGACAAATGGATAGCACTACAAGAAACAATCCTGAGTTAGGTAACCCAGTCACAAAAAGACAAACATGGCATGTACTCACGCATATATGGATTTTAGACATGGAGCAGAAATTGCCAGCCAAAAATCCTGCTTCCAGAGAGTATGGGAAACAGGGAGGATCCTAAGAGAGAGATGCATGGCACCTTGGAGAAGGAGAATGGGGCAGGATGTCCTAAGAGGATTGGGAGCATAGGGAGGGGGGTAAGAGGGCACAGGGAGACAGAGAGAGGGAGAAGAGGAGGGGAGAGGAGGACATGGGGGAGCAGGAAGGTTGAGTCAGGGGAAGAATAGAGCAGGATGAGAGATACTCTAATAGAGGGAGCCATTATAGGTTTGAGGAGAGATCTGGCACTAGTGAGATTTCCAGAGATCTACAAGGATGTCAACAACTGGCAATCTAAGCAATAGTGGAAAGGCTACCTTAAATGCCCTTCCCTGATAATGAGATTGTTCATTACCTTATATGCCATCCTAAAGCCTTCATCCAGTGGCTGATGGAAGCAGAGGCAGACATCCACACCTAAACACTGACCTGAATTCCTGGAACCCAGTTGCAGAGAGGGAGGAATGATGAGCAAAGGGGTCAAGACTGGGCTAGAGAAAACCACAGAAACAGCTGACCTGAACAAGAGGGAGCTCATGGATCCCAGACTGATGGCTGAGAGGCCAGCATGGTACTGATCCAAACCACTGGAATATGGATGTCAGTAAGTGGCCTCGGCAATCTATGGAACCTCTGGTAATGTAATGGATCAGTATTTATCCGTGGTGTACGAATGGACTGTGGGAGCCTATTTCATGTTGAGGGAAGTACTCCTGACCTGGACACATCGGGTAGTGCCTGGGTCCTGCCCTGGAAGAAATGACAAATTTTGAGGATCTTCATGGAGTGCCTCACTCCCCCTGGGAAGTGGAGGGAAGATGGGATGGAGGGCTGGTGAGGAGCAGGGGAAGACGAAAGGAAGAGGGAGTGGGGATTGACATGTGAAGCAGGCTTGTTTCTAGTTTAAATTTAAAAATTAAAAAAAGAAAATTAAAGGAATTTAGGTGGGCACCCATAAGGTTGAGAATGCCTTCAGGTCTCATTGCCATCAGCTATGTCTTCTGCTTGCTTTTTTTTTTTTTTTGACTAATCCATTGTTGGGTTTATCTGTATAAGTTATTTAGCTTTGCGTATCGCCTTTTCTCTCAATTGCTGTTTTATAAGGTATCATATAGGAGTGAATGAGTTGATGTGTAGAATAAGGCTATCTGGCACTACCTGTGGCTAGTTCCTATGTATCGTTCACGTCTCCAAGTGTCCCTTGGTGAGGTCTGCTCCTTCTATGTGCATGCACCAGTCCTATCCCACTCTCCCACCCCATGGTGTACACTCTCATAACCTATCACATCACATCATTTATTTCTTTCATACCACTTTGTGAAATATTCTTGATAACACATCTCTTCACTTGATTTTTCCTCTTTCTGCATTGAACACATTTCCATAAAGTAAATAAAATTTGTTTTCTCCTATACCCTCTATGATAGTATATAAAACAGCATGTTATATAAAAGCATTAACTAAGTAGAGGCAAAACAGGATCATGTAAAAGGCTGTGTAAGTTGTTTTTTGTGTATTATAATTAAAAAATAACTTAGAGGGTTCCTTACTAAGAGAGAATTTCCCCACAATATCTGATCTATTAGAATACTGGATGAGTGTTATGTTGAAGATAGAATAAGATGGTTGAAAAAAAGAGCCAAATTTGCAATTTGTGAAAGGAAATAACAGAAGAATGGCCTGTTGTGTCCAGTCCAGGGCTTAATTTAGAAATCTGATTACCTATGGGATTGAACAAAGGGTTGATAAGAAGTTAAACCTCCAGCCAAAGAGACTTCATTTCTTTCTTTGTAACAAGATAGCTTAAAAATCCAGCTTTACCTGCTGAGAATTAAACCAATTAAAGGCCATCTTTCATGGCTACTGCTATCTTTCTTCCTTTCTTTTTTTTTTTTTGGTGAAATCTCACATATATGTGAGGAAAATGTACTGTTAGTAAGTTTATTCTATCCAAGCCCCACAGGCAAGAGGATCTTGACAGGTGAAGTAATCCTCAGCTTCTTAATCACCTAAAAATAGAATACCTTCATTCTTTTTATCAACCTGTGTATATATTTAGAGAAAGATGGAAGGAATATCTTTTTTGTTTTCTTTTGTCTTATTGACTGCAGCTATGTTAATAACATCAGCACTGAAATCTAAGTAAAAAATTTAATCCTGGCCAGTCGTTAACTATGATTATGACTCTAAGCCTTAATTTCCTCTGTCATGGGGAGATGCTATGGTAATGGGGTTATTTAGAGGACTGGGCGCACACACACACACACACACACACACACACACACACACACACCCCACACAACACACACCTGTTCAACATAAGGCAGCCACACCTAAACAGTGAGGAGAATACTGCTCTTAACTCAAAAGTTTCTATAGTTCCTTCTATAATATGTTTCCCAGGTTCACATGTTAGCCTTTTTTTAATATTATTTTTGTAATTTTTGAGATAATATCATTATATCATTTCCCCTTTCGTTTTCCAGGGAGATTGCTATCAGATTGTGTCACAAATTAAACAATTAGTCCCAGTGGCAATGACATTGAGACTTGAGATCTTTTAGGATTGCTTATAAAGAAGGAAATTGATTCTTGTTTATAAATGAATTAATACTAGAATCATGTGAGTAATTTTTACAATAAATACTTTTACTTTCAGTAAGTGTGCCGTTTATTGTTGCAGCAGCATCATGTTAATTGATTTCTCAACAAAGATGACCCCCACTCCAATCTTTTGCCTCTAGTTGGGCAATGCAGCATGGAGGTCCTCATCTAATATATGCGTCTTGTTTGTGATGTTTCAGCCTCCAGAGCTATAAGAATAAACTTCTGTTCTTTTCAGATTGCCCAGTCTTAGGAATTCTGCTATAGTGGCATACAATTGACTTAGTCACTCAGAAATGGAAATCAGAGATGTGATGGAGTGTGTATGTGGTCTCTTCATGCTTTTGAAGCTGGGACTCTTTGAAGTAAATGTTTCTGCTATTTTCCAGTAGCTCTGAAGGAGTAAGAATTAAGATGGGACTTTGATATGCTGGCAAATATGTCAAGTGGCAGGAGAGAAAGTTCTGTATCACAGAAAAATGAATCAGACTGCTGAGGTAGCACTGCGGGGCTATAGCATTTGATGGCAATTACTAAATATTGCTAGTTTTCTGGGCTTCAAGGGGGAATTTTTGAAGTATATTCTTTTTTTAAATAAAAGACCTGCATTAAAAATCTTATCTTTGGGGTATATTAATGTGTATAGAATTGGAAAACCAATTTAAGCACCTCTATTCTTTGAGGCTTCCATTCTTTCTTGGAGAGAGAACACTTAGTTTTTTCTTTCAAAATACCAAATGAGCACCACCAAATTTATATGAAGAATTTGAAATGACCTGGGTTTGTTAGCTTCTAAAACTGCTAGGAAGGAATATATATATATATATATATATATCCCCACAGAGACTAAAAGAGTACATCAGATCCTCTGGAACAGGAGTTACAGTTGGTTGTGTGCTGCCTTGTGAGTGTGGGGACTAAAGGAGACCTTTGTGAGAACAGTAGGTATTCGTAAACACTGAGTCATCTCTCTGGCTCTCATTTTTTAATACTTGCATTGATTGTTGAAAACCTGCAAAAATTTTAATGGGGAATGAACCTCTTAACTCTTCAGGGCTTTCTTTGAGGGTGTTGTTTAAGTCAGAGTGCCTCATGCTTTATTTCTCAGTCATATCTGCAAGTCACTCAAAATGCATTTTCTGGGGAAGTGTGAAGAGACAAGCCCACACTAGAACTAATACTTCAAAAGATAAATATCAAAATGAGCAGAAATTGGAGAAGATAAAGAAAGTTCATCTTTGGAATCTCATAAGGTTGTAGTTTAATTGAAATACTCCTTAATTTGTACTTACCTAAGATAAATTTAAACATGAGTTTACTTTAACACAGAATGCTCCTCTAGGCATTGGTGCTCCAAAGGTAAATAAGAACGATCCTTTAGGGAATTCATTTTGGGAATGGAAATGAAACAAAAAAATAACACAGAAAACAAACGAGAAACTTGATATAGACATAACAGAATATTCTTGATTAAATCCCATTGCCACATTCCCTTTGAATGGTCAAAGTAGTCTGATATGTCATTCATAGATGGATAAATGCTGTCACTCAAAGTTCTTGTCAACAGGTTTCAGCGAAATGACTCAGGCATTTATTTTTATTGTTAGTACCTACAGATTGGCTCACAAGCATCTATAATTCCAATCCAAGGTGTCTGGCAATCTTTTCTGGCCTCTGGGCACCAGGCACATGTGTGGTGCACATACATACATGAAGATAAAATACTCATGCATAGAAAATGAAAATAAATCTGTCAAAAATGATTGCATCTATAACTTTGAATTTTGTGATGGTTTGATTTTGCAGAGCTCTACATACACAGATCCCCTCTACAGTCTTTTATTGAGCCATTCTCTGGCATTTTGGTGTTACTAGGATTTCACTTAACTCTTCTGATCCCACGTATTCGAAGCTGTAATGTTGTTAGCCGTGACTTGGGAAGCTGGTGTTCTTTGGCTCTAAGGATTGATTGTTTCAGGTAAGTTGTGAGTAGATTTTTGTATCACTTCATATGTAAAGTACACATGCGTTTTGAAGTTTACAAAGCTTGGTAGGAGCATTATTCATCTAGCAAATTTCACTCATAAATGTCTCTTTTCCCCTAGGCTATCCAAATCCTTAGCTGCATATGGTTTACTTAACTGAATGTTTGTTGGTTGTATTCTTTCTGTTCTGATTCACATGACTGCCAGTGCTGCTCCTGACACAGCCATAGGTGTTCTCCTGCTGGGAGCAGGCTGCTTAATCCTTCTCCCATGTTTGAAACTTATTTTTATATTTACGCGTTCATTTTAAAAACATGCTTCCAATTTCTTAATGCTATTTTCATCTGTTGGATTTTCATTAAAGCTTTGAGTTAATTGGGAGATTAATACACCTTAGTGCATATTTCTCAAGTTCCTAAAAGTCATTTACATCATTTAATAAAGTTCTGTTTGTTCAAGTGGGTCTTTTATTCAGATGGGTGAAAAGCTGCTTTTCTGCAGTAGGTATGATGAGGCAGCTTGTAACTTGCTGGAATTATCACAGGACTCACACTATATTTTATATTGTCTTGATCCATTTGTATTTTGTAAAAAAATATGAGAAAGCAAGTAACTTATAAAGACTAGGCAGTTCTCACAAACCTGAAAGCAGGTAGTACGAGTTGGAGTTCTAAGCGGTCTACATCCTATGAGTCACTGGCCATATATTGCTTCCTATGCCCAACCTAGTTGCTATGACCCAACATGGCAGAGGTTGGGCACTGAGTAGCCCTGCTCATTGCTCCAACACTTTTGCACAGCTCTAACTCATATATTAGGTGTATCCTGGTAGTTTACTCATTTCCCTAAAGGGCCTGATTGTTAGTATCACCACAGTGGGGATTAAGTGTCAAGGTAAATTTGGGAGAAGGCATATTCAAACTATACTTCAGCTGGATAGTAGTCATCTTTATAAGATTAGATTCTAGAAAGCAGTTTCATATAAGGATCTTATTTGATCCTCTCAATTACTGTGAAGTGGATGATCCCATAATCTCCATTTTTACAGACAGCTTCAGCCCAAGGTGATCTTTTATCCTCACTGATATGTCTTTAAATCCTGAACATCCTTCAAAGTCAGTTAAAATGTTGCCTCTTCCCCATAGACTTTCTTGATCACCCCAACTCACTGAAGGAAGTAATCTCTTCTTTTAGTTGCCTTTATTTCTGTCTTGCAAAGGAAATGCATATTTTGCATTTTGTGTTTTTCTGAGTCCAGATAACTCTAGTACCCACCGCAGTACCTATTAAATAGAGGTCATGAAAAAGGCCACAGACCTACTGTTCGCCTCAAACTTGTGTGAACATCATAAAACAGCATAGGTGCTATTCCACATGGTCAACATCTCAGGTACATTCGGACTACCAGGAAGCAGTAGTCATTAGATAAAAAAATCCACCTTTTATCCTAGGATACCCACTCCTATAACATCACATGCTTGTGCAAAAACCAATGTGATTATAAGTGGCCCTTCGTGTAAAGATTATTAGAAATCATGTGTGCAAAGTTCGCATTTCATATCCCACTGTTTCTTTTCTCCTTTTCCTTTCACAAAACTGCTCTCTCTCTCTCTCTCTCTCTCTCTCTCTCTCTCTCTCTCTGTGTGTGTGTGTGTGTGTGTATGTGTGTGTAGCGGTGTTCTTCATTTTTAGATTTTTACAGGATTGATTTGTAAATCTACTAGTTCATATATGCTATTTTATTTAAAAGGATTAAAAGAGGATTTATACTACAATTTATTTTGGCTCAACCATTAAAGGTTAGGCTCACAACCAAAATTATTTTATTAAAGAATGCAACAAGATTTTGCATTTTTTTGGGTCATGCAGATTCTTTAAAAGCAGACACATTTACTTCTGCTGGTGCATAATATGTCACCCTATAAGGCATGGATGCTTGTTTTTCAAAAGAAACCCAAAGCACTATGGTGGTGCAGCAGATAGATATGACAAAAACCTACCTTTCTTCTTATTTTTCTTGTAGGTTATAATAAATAGGACATACATTTTTAAAGTGTTTTTCTTGTTCAGAACATGTTTGGCAGTCTGAAGACCTACCCATAATTAAGAATTAAAATTTAAGTATCCAAGTTCCCAACTTTCACAAGATTTATAAAGAAAGGAATATCAGAAATTTCATTAAAAGTGTCAGAGAGGGAGGAGTGATGAGCAAAGGAGTCAAGACTGTGCTGGTGAAACACACAGAGACAACTGACTTGACATGGTGGAGCTCATGGACCTCAGACTGATAGCTGAGAGGCTAGCGGGGAAAAGATCCAGACCCCCTGAATGTAATGTCAGTGAGTAGGCCTCAACAATCTCTGGGGCCTTGGTGTTTAGCTTGGAGCAGCAATGAAATTTGGGAGCCCACTCCACGTGGAGGGATGCTCTCTCAGCCTGGACAATGAAGGGCCTAGGCCCTGCCCTGGATGAAATAACAGATTTTGGAGAGCCCCTGTGGAGGGCCTCAACCTCCCCGGGGTATGATGTGGGATTGGTTTGGCAGTTGGGGAAGGGCAAGGGAGGAAGGGTGGGAGAGGGAGCTGGGATTGACATGTGAAGCAAGCATGTTTCTAATTTAAATAAAAAATATATTGAGAGAAAAAAGAAAATCTGAGAGAAAATTCATGGTAGTCTGATTTTGTACAGATAACAAAATAAAAATAACAGAGCCCTGATTGAAGGGGAAAGCTTCTGTAGCTAGTCTGTGTCCCAATTTAGTTTTTATTCTCCTTAACCTTTGATCGGCACTGTTTTCTTTCCCTTCTCTCTCCAAACAGAAAGAGGTCAACATAAACCTGCTTGTCAAGGATCTGACAGAACAGATTTCCTGTGCAAGTTATTTTTTGTTGAGTGTTCTCTCCTTTCCTTTTGCCTTAGGTGTCAAGTTCTTTTTTTATTCTTTCCTGAATGTATGTATATGTACCATTTTCTCTCATGAAAAAATATAAACATAAAAGTCCCGTGTTATTCCTAGAACGTTGAGGTTATTCTAAGATCTTTGATCTGCAGTTTGCTAGCTTAAAAAATGAAGAATGAATTGCTTGCTGATGAGAAGTGCAAGGATAATTAGGAAATTAGTATGTGAAGTCAGACATCTGAAGTCTTAATGGATATATTCAAAGAAAATAGGACAACCACAAGCACATATTTCTATATGAACCTTTATTTTCATTAGATTTAAATAAAAATATATGTGTGCCTCAGAAGTCATGGAAAATGAATATTTTTTTCAATATACAGGTCAAGAGAACAATGTCTTCCTTCCTTATTACCTAAGTGACTCAGGTTAATTATTTTTCTGACCTAAATCTTCTGGGAAGTGACTTTAATTAGCCAGTTAACCTTGCATATGTAACCAAGTTTGAGAAAACCACAGAACAAGAAGAATATGATATTTAAGTGTAAAACCTGCCAAACCATTTCTTGATAATGCTGTGATCCAAAATACAAAGAATGATGCTTTCTTAATGTAAATTCTGTTTCCTGGAGCCCTGAGCCAGAATCTGTTCAGCAACATTTGAAGACCAGGAACCCCAGAATAGCTGATCACACTTCTTTTTTCCCCCAGTATAGAGTTTTGAGCCCAGCCGCATGCTGTACCATTTTTCTTCTGGTTCACCACACCATAGCTTAAAGCAGCAGCCGAATTTGCGTTCCTTATATATTCAAGTATAAATGAATAAGGTGTGTCAGGAGGATCATGCTTTCTTTCAGTGATCCTCTGTCATGTACCTTCCTGCCTTCTGAGAGTGGCTGTCACTATTGATGTTCTTTGACCTGTGTCTACATTCCTCGAATTTGATTTATACAGTTTTCATGGTATTTTCTCTGTGTGTCTGTGTCTTCACATGAAGTTTTTTCTTGTAGGAAAATACTCCATTTGGACTAAGGGTCTACTCCAATACAGTATGGACTCATTTTAATGAATTAATCTGCAACAACACAATTCCCAAGTAAGGTCATCTTTCATGTCCTAGAGATTGGTTTTTAAGTATATTTTTGGGAGTATAGAATTTAACTCATAGTAAGTGGCTGCGTTTATTTTCAGGCTAGGAGTCTGCTCACTACCATTCAACACTTCTACATTTTCATTTGTAGCGACAATTTTCATGTCTTCATAATAGCCTACTTTTGCGTGGCATGGACACAGCACAGTGAGTCTGGGAGCTTTGATTCTCTGCTTTACAGCATTCCTGTGATGAAGAATTGGTGCTTATCTAAGTGAACAGAAATTATGGCTTCAAATGACTAATCCTATACCTAGTCTGTGTCGAGGTTGATTTGATGAGAGAAATCTGTCATTCTTTGATTCATTAATTTTCATGTACTATGATCCTACTGAAGTTTTCCAGATATGTAACTGTTTTATTTTTAGTAGGATTTCCTAAGTTAATATCCATGTCTAAACCTACAACTACTGCTACATGGTAATGATTACGTCATTCATATCTCCTTCTAATATTTATGTCTCAACAGCCTGACACTCCACAGATTAGCCTCAGGCGGTCCTCCTTGTCCTTCCTCCTTCTCCTCCACCATCACCATTACCTCTCTTCCTCATCTCCAATCTAACATGCATTTCCCTTAGAAGCATAAACTTAGATCTTATAAAATCTTGTTTGTGATAAGTCTATAGCCCATTAATTTATATCTGTTCAACTTCTTCAGTGATTTTCTGACCCTTTCTAACCATCCAGTTACTGAACCATTTCAAGCCAGCTTTCTTCTTTAGATCATTGCAGTGCCATTTCTATAGCACTTACTCTTGGATGGCACAGCCTACTTGAATGACTGCCGGACACAATATTTAGGTTGATACTTTTAACTTACATTTCTTAGCACACCCCTTCATTTCTTAAATTCTATCATCAGTACCTGCTTCAAATGGAATGAACTGTATGCTGCTTCATGTATACATTGTTAGTTCATATTCCTATGCTTTTTCTGCTAAAATATGAAATAAACTTCCAACATATTTTCTCTTTCCAGCATATAAATAACCCCCTTTACATTCTTCTGAATGGTATTTCCCTAAGGAAATCTACATAATGGAGGCTCTCAGATTACATTCTAATTAAAATATTTTGGAAGACTAAGATTATTTGAATTAAACTTTTTTCACTTTTATCAATTGATATTAGATCATAGTTCTAGTTTGATCATTGCACAATTGTTTAGGAGAGTTAATTGCATTAGTACAGTTCTTCTGTTCTATCTGGAAGTGGATTGAGGCTGGACTAATGACTGATGAGGCTGCATTTTCACTAATTAATTACTGAAAAATATGGCCCAATAATTACTACTCAAAAGTGGTTTTGTTTCAAGTGGAAAAGGCTTATACTGAACTGTAAGCAGTGGAGATGATGGAAGCTGTCTGAAAACTGAACTTAAAGTCAGCTAATCAATCACCAATTTGGGGCTGTCATAATGACTGCATTACCTGAGTGAACTATAGTGTTGTGAAATGGAGCTTGGTTATATGGACTGTCTGACCTCTGTGTCATCAGTTGTCCAACAGTCTGATTGATTACTCTGTGACTGGCCTAAACTATCTGGAAAATGATCAATTTCCTGTCATGTCTAATCCTGTTCATATTATAATGCAGGCAATTGTGTTGACTGCATTATGTGTAGGTCTCCATCACTGGTGAACAAGGTCACTGTAATTGGAAATACATCCAGTCTTCTCATCATGTGGAGAAGGTGGATTTAGATTTAAACTTTGCCTTAAAAATGAATCATTTAGCAAGGTAACCCACTCACAAGAAGAGAAACATGGCATGTATTCTCTCATATATGGATTTTAGACATAGATCTGGGGAGTACCATCCTACAATCCCATGGCCAGAGAGTCTTAGAAACAGAGCCTTCATTCAGTGGCTGATGGAAGCAAGGCAGACTCCCACGGCTAAGCACTGAGCTGAACTCAAGAAATCCAGTGACAGAGAGGGAGGACTGATGACCAAAGGGATTAAGACTGGGCTGGTTTAATCCCCAGAAACAGCTGACCTGACAAGGGTTAGTTCTTGAATCCCATAGTGATGCCTGGGAATCCAGCATGGAACTGATCAAGACCCCCTGAATGTGGGTGTCAGTGAGGATGCCTAAGTAATCTGTTTAGCCTTAGGTAGTAGATCAGTATTTATCCCGGGTATACAAATGAACTTTGGACTCCCATCCAACAATGAGAGAAGCACTCTCACCATGAACTCTTGGGGGAGGGTCTAGGCTCTACCCTGGATGAAATGACAGACTATGGACACCCCGCTGGAGGGCCTCACTCTCCCTGAGGGGATATTGGGGGGGTTGGTGGGAGGGCACAGGAGGAGGGAGGGAAAGTGAGAGGGACCTGGAATTGACATGTGAAGCAACCTTGCTTCTAATTTAAATTTAAATTTAAAAATAAAAAATATATAAAAAATGAATCATTTAATTTAATCAAAGTATCTATAATTTAAGTGGCTGTACTTCTTTCAAGTGCTCAAAGAACCTGCTTAGATCATTTCAGCGTATCTGTTGCTGGTTTCTTTAAACCTTGGTTTCCAATATATAATGTATTTGGACACCTGCATAAACTTGTCTCTTCTCTTTTATTCTTGGCCTATATTCTAGGTAATAATTATTAACTCTTAAAATGTAAACGTTAATACCAAAGCGAACCATGTGGTATGTGATACATTTAGAAGCTCAAGAAGCTCCAAAAAATTGCTTGTGTATTATTATTATTATTATTATTTTGGTTTTAATGAGACAGGGTTTCTCTGTATTGTTTAGGAGGCTATCGGTCCATCCCGGCCTCGAACTCACAGAGATCCGCCTGCCTCTGCCTCCTGAGTGCTGGGATTAAAGGCGTGCGCCACCACCGCCTGGCTGCTTGTCTATTATTGATAGTGAACAGAGTATAAGATACTCTTTTTTAAAAACCTCAGCATTTTGACTTGCTTAAAAACACCCACAGTTGACAGTAGGGACTCAGGGGCTGACCACAGGCTTAGAAAAAAATCTAATTATTGTACCATATTTTGGACAGATCACTAGGATTTATTTCTTCAAACATATTGAGTTATTACCATTTAACTTCTATAGTCCTGAACTAAGCCTTTTGCAGAAAATATGAATGGCAGAAGTTTGCTTCAGAAGTGCTATGTAGCTAGACCTTATGATGTCTCATTTGCCACAATCTTCAGTTTACTATTCCAACCATAAATTGCACTATGAATGAATGTTTGTACTTCAAAAAAACTCTTGAAAAAAGATTCTAATAACTGGAGGCACCAAAGGTCCACAGAGAAGTGCATGATTTTAATTTAAAACACTATATGCAGAAATCAAAAGTTCAAACAGTTTGTGCCCAGTGATGGAAGCAACCAAAAGAAAGTGAGCTTGAGTTACAAGAATTACAGAGAGAGTTCTCAGCAGTGAACCTCTCACTCAGAGAACCTGCATGAAATTGGTGCCTTAGAAATATAGTGTTAATAATATCTTAGATCCTGATTCAAATTTAGATATGTTTTGTATCTCAATTGCACAATTTATGTATTGTGGTAAGTCGGTCTCTCTCCTCTCCTCCATGCTCCATGGTTTGGTGGGTTAAACCTCCCCATTACTCTCTAATGTCTATATTTACATTTATTTTACTTTATGTATTAGAAACACAAAATCATAAATATTAGATAGATAAGATAATGAATAATAAATAATGAATAAATAATAAAAAGTCTTATATGTAAGAAACTTTAACATTATTTTAGCAAACTAGTACTTTTTTTAAAATTTAGGCTAGAAACAATCTTGTTTCACATCTCAATCCCAGCTCTCTCTCCCTCCCCTACAACTCTACCCTCCCCAAAAGGTCCCCCAGCCCCCCACCCAATCTCCACTTCTATTCCCAAGGAGGGTGAGGCCCTACATGGTATATCTCCAGTGACTGTTATTTCATTCTTGGCAGGGCCTAGGCCCTCTCCCAAGAGTCCCAGCTGAGAGAGCCTCCCATATTGTGGCATGGTCACTCAAAGTCTATCTGTACACTAGGGATAAATACTACCCAAGGCCCCCATATATTACCTAGACCGCCTCACTGACACCCATATTCAGGGGTTCTGGGTCAGTCCCACGCTTTCCACACAGCCATCAATCTGGGGTCCAATAGCTCCCAGTTGTTCAGGTCAACTGTTTCTGTGGGTTAAACCAGACCTGTCTTAACTCCTTTGCCCATGAGGTTTCTCTTTCTGTCACTGGATTCCGGGAGTTCAGGTCAGTGTTTTACTGTGGGTATCTGCCTCTGCTTTCATCAGTCACTGGATGAAGGTTCTGTTTCCCAGACTCTCAGGCAGTGGGATTGTATGTTGGCACTCCCCTGATTCATGTCTAAAATCCATAAATAAGTGAGTATATACCATGTTTCTCTTTTTGTGATTGGGTTATCTCACTCCGTATGGTTTCTCCTAGTGACATCCATTTGCCTGCAAATTTCAAGATTCCATTTTTTTCTCCACTGAATAGTACTCCATTGTGTAGATGTACCACATTTTCTCTATTCACTCTTCAGTTGAGGGGCATCTAGGTTGCTTTCAGGTTCTGGCTATTACAAATAATGCAGCTATGTACGTAATGGAACAGATATCCTTGTTGTTTAAATGTGCATCTTTTGGGTATATGCCTAAGAGTAGAATTGCTGAGTCTTGTGGTAAACTGATTTCCATTTTCCTGAGGAATCTCCATACTGATTTCCAAAGTGGCTGTACAAGTTGGCACTACCACCAGTAGTGGAGGAGTGTTTTCCTTTCTCCATATCCTCTCCATTATAAACTGTCCTTGGAATTTTTGATTTTAGCCATTCTGACAGGAGTAAGATGGTATCTCAGAGTTGTTTTGATTTGCATTTCCGGGATGGTTAGGGATGTTGAGCACTTTCTCAAGTGGCTCTCAGCCATTTTAGTCTCCCCCATTGATAATTCTCTATTTAGTTCTGTGCCACATCTTTTGATTGGATCCTTTGGTGTTTTGGAGACTTGCTTCTTGAGTTCGAAAGGAAGAGGTCAAACTTTCACTATTGGAAGATGATATGATAGTTTACATATGTGACCCAAAAAACGCTACCACGGAACTCCTGCAGCTGATAATACTTTCAGCGAAGTGGCAGGATACAAGACCAACTCAAGATAATCAGTAGCCCTACTATATACAGACGATAAAGGCACTGAGAAAGAAATCAGAGAAACATCACCCTTTACAATAGTCACAAACAACCTAAAATACCTTGGGGTAATGCTAACCAAACAAGTGAAAGACATGTATCACAAGAACTTTGAGTCTCTAAAGAAAGAAATTAAAGAAGACACCAGAAGGTGGAAAGATCTCCCATTCTCTTAGATAGGCAGGATCAACATAGCAAAAATGGCAGTCTTACCGAAAGCAATATACAGATTTAACACAATCCCCATTAAAATCCCCACTATTCTTCACAGACCTTGAAAGAAGAATAATCAGCTTTGTATGAAAAAACAAAATACCCAGGATAGCCAAAACAACCTTATTCAACAAAACAACATCTGGAGGCATCACCATCCCTGACTTTAAGCTCTATTATAGAGCTGTAGTCCTGAAAACAGCTTGTGTATTGGCACAAAAATAGACAGGTAGACCAATAGAATCAAATTGAACACCCTGATATTAACCCATACATGTATGAACATCTGATTTTTGACAAAGAAGCTAAAATATACAATGAAAAAAAGAAAACATCTTCAACAAATGTTGCTGGCATAACTGGATGCTGGCATGTAGAAGAATGTGGATAGATCCATGTCTATTGCTATGCACAAAACTTAAGTCCAAATGGATCAATGACCTCAACATAAATCCAGCCACAATGAACCTGTAAGAAGAGAAAGTGGGGGGCACCCTTGAACGAATTGGTACAGGAGGCTGCTTCCTGAACATAACACCAGTAGCGCAGACACTAAGATCATTAATTAATAAATGGGACCTCCTGAAACTGAGAAGCTTCTGTAAGACAAAGGACACACAGTCAGCAAGACAAAAAGGCACGCCACAGATTGGCAAAAGATATTCACTAACCCCACATCTGACAGAGGGCTGATCTCCAAATTTTTTAAACCAGTACTTCTACTGCTTTATATATACTTAAGAAAAACACACATAAATGAATATGAAACAATTATTAATATTAACCTTAAATAGAAAATGACCCAAATGTTGCTAAAAACTAAAATGGCTCAATATATTGTGTTAATGTAATAGAAAATTATGCAATATAAATGGACAGGCTAAAGTTTCAAACAACTCAGATTAACTTTATACATACTTTCAATTTAAACAAGCTGCATTGTGCACAATTTGTTCGCAGAGTCCCTGTTGCTTTGTTGACATCACCACTCATACTTCATGGGGAAATAGGAGTCACAGTGAGAGATGAGGTACAGAGCTGCTCCTGGGAAACATTCCTTTATGATCTGAATGATAGTTACATTTATTTGTCCACCTAACAATAATTCATGCATAATTTATACATTTTGCATAGTGCCTTTCAGTAAAACAGTTTTTAAATTGGGGTGTTTTAATAAACATCCCAATTAGGAAAAAAATTAATTAGTATTTCTAATAAGCCAGGTAATTAAATACTTTTCAGTAGGTTCTTATCATTTTTTAGGATAACTATCCCCTATACAGAACTTGAAAAAGGCAATGATACCTGTAGTGCAAAATGGCATTCTGATGAGCTAGTTATTTTATCTCTTTTGTTTAGCTGTGAGATTTAATTTTCAGGTCCATAAATTATAAATAATGTATACTACATTTATATATGAAGCATGCAATGGTGTATATAAACAGTTTGAAATTCCAGGTAACACTTTTGTCCATGCTTTTGGCATATTCTTGATATAGAAATTTCCATTTGTGTTTTCATTAAGATGAGTCAATGGAGGGAACAGAATCAAATGTTAATTCTTGAATGATATTGTAGCAAGTGACTCAAGAAATTCAGATAACTGACATGATCTCCCTTATAACATGTTATTTCAGTGCTTTTAAAGAAAGGGAAAAATCCATCCAATTTGACTGCCTCTACTTCACAGGTCATAATACTTTGGAAATGGACATGAACAGAAAATACCTCAACCTTTTTACTTGGCTGAAAATTGATGCTCAGTTAACATATTTTATATGAATAAATGTCAGTAAACTGTGTAGTCAATAGTATAGTAGGTTGACATAGGATTCTATTCAAGATCCTCAAACCTGGGCACTTCATTATTTAGATTAGTTGTTTAAAAGCTTTTCTTAGTAGTTTTATTATTGTAGTGATTAAAATCTGTCACAAAAAGGCAGAAACAGTTTCTTAAATACCTATAATTAAATATTATTGGTTAATAGACTATATACTTCATGAAATTATACTTTATTGTTTAAACTAAATTTCACCTATAGAAAATCTTAATTTTGGTTGAAATTTTTAAATTTTTTTGGTCTGAATCATTGTTTTGTTAACAGTTCTGTGAATGTTTGTACATTTTTTATTTTACCAATTCTGGTAATTGTAATGGTACCTTGAGGGTTGATGGTATGTATAGCACCAGTACCAAGAAAATGTAGAATAGCATGTGTTTTTATTCTTAGCCTTACTGCATTTTGATATACAATGGTTGGGTCATCTCCAGGGGAGGCATACCTGTATATGAAGAAAACCAGTGGAGAATGAATGGATGAGGTGGGGTAGGGTGTTGAGAAGTAAGGTGGACAGGAGGAACTGAGAAAAGGGGAGGGAGGGGAAAATTCTGTTGGGTTGTAAAATAAACAAACAAAAAGTTAATCAAACACCTAAGGATCTATGTGAAAAACAAGATGGCATCTATCAAGCCAGAGATGGAGGTGTCTGTTGGTGACAGATGTAATTTCTACATGCTAATATCATAGGTAGATAAAATTGGTGTCAAAACTCAAGGCAGGTAGAGAAGGAAAAATAAATGACAGAACTGGTTTCAGGAAAGTTTTCTCAAAGAGAAGGAAATGGGTTAGCTGGGCTCTCTTCAAATGGAAATGAACACTATAGTGTTCAGCAGGCTTAAAATAGTGATGCGACCTGAAAGTCAGGTTTTTATTTAGGACTCATGGAAATATTTTTATTATGTCCAATGGATTGGTTATAAAGACCAAGAGTACTGTGCATCTATGTATATATATATGTATATATATGCATATATATATGTAGTGTGTGTGTGTGTGTTTACATATGTGTACCATTGTACATATGTGGAGGTCAGCAGATAACTGAGGGGACGCACTTCTCTCCTTCCACCAGGTGAGTCCTGGAGAGAAAAGTCAAGTCATTAACTTGGTGGCAAGTGTCTTTAGCTGCTGAGATATCTAACTTGCCTTTGTTTAGTTTTCTTTTATATAATTGTTATCGTAAGGCGAGATTTTATTTCAGACTTACTGAACAACAATGAAAATACCAACTCCTTGGGCCGGAGCGCTGGCTCAGCTGATTGCTCTTCCAGAGGTCCTGAGTTCAAATCCCAGCAACCACATGGTGACTCACAACCATCTGTAAAGAGGCCTGGTGCCCTCTTCTTGTGTGCAGGCAACCAACATGTATGTAGAACACTGTATGTAATAAATAATAAAGTATTTTTTAAAAAAACAAACAAACAACTCCCATCCAAGTAGTAACCAGGCCAGACCCTGCTTAGCTTCCGAGATCAGACGAGATGGAGTACATTTAGGGTGGTATGGCCATACTGATAATGAGTTCGACTACTTCCTTATTTGCTATCCTAGAACCTTCAAACAATGACTGATGAAGGCAGAGGTAGACACCCACAGCTAAACACTGAATTGAACTCCTGAATCCCAGTGACAGAGAAGGAGTGTTGATGAGCAAAGGGTTCAAGACTGGGCTTGTCTACCTCATAGAAACAACTGACCTGAACAAGGGGAGCTCTTGGACCCCGGACTTATGGCTGGGAGGTCAGCATAGGACTGAGCCAGATCACCTGAATGTGGGTGTCAGTGAGGAGGTCTAGGCAATCTATGGGGCCTTCAGTAGTAGGTCAGTATTTATCCCTTGCATACAAATGGACTTTGGATGCCCATCCCACAATGAGAGAAGGTCTCTCGGCCTAGACTCTTGGGGGAGGGCCTAGGCCCTGCCCTGGATGAAATGACAGACTCTGGAAATCCACCATGGAGGGCCTTAACTCTTTGGGGAATGGAGTGGGAACTGGGTAGGGGGTAGGAGTGTTTTGGGGTGGTGGGAGTGAGAGGAGGGAAAGGGAGTGGGATTGACATGTGAAAAAACCTTGTTTCTACTTGAAATGAAAAAAATCTCCTTTCTGTTTCATATTTCACAGACAGAGACTAATTTGTTTCATAAGAAATAAAAATTAAGCATTCCCACCTTTTATTCTGAAATTTTCATATGTGTAAAATGTATGGTGATCATATTTGTCCTCCAGCATTCTCTTTTATAGTCTTCCTTATACTTTCATGTCTTGCGTCTTTGTGTGTAGGTATCATACAGCTATAACTATTGTGTATTCTTGGTTATGAACAACAAGTCACATACAGAAGATAATGCCTTGTAGTAATCTTGATCATTCCCTGGTTCTCCAAATCTTCTAGCCACCTCCTTCTGCTATTTCTTGGATGTTGGAGAGTGTGGTACTGATTTCTAATTTAGGGCTGAGTGCTCAACAGTCACTTGTTCTCAGTACTTTAACCAATTATACTTCTGATTTAGCCATCACTCCCTGCACATCTCCCCTTTATTTTCTTCCATCCCCTGTGCTATCTCTGTTTGAATCTTTCCATAGATAGTACTTCTGCTGCTATTTCATGTCACTTATATTATATAGCTTCTTTCACCCTTACCCTTACGGCAGTAGCTCTTTTCTTACTTCCTGGTCTTAAACACAGAAATCCAAAACTTCAGATATGCATGTGAGAGTAAATATGCCATGTTTGTCTTTCTGGGTCTGGGATACCTTACTCAGTGTAGTATTTTCTAGTTTGATTTCCTGCAGGTTATATAATTTCTCTTTTATTTTCTGATTAATACAATTTTGTGTAAAAGCCACATTTTCATTATCCTAACATTAGTTGATGGGCATCTTGGTGACTTCCATGTTCTAGTTGTGGTGAATAGAGCAGCATAGATGTGTCGTTGGTGTCTCTGTCATAGGATATAGAGACATTTGGATATATATGCAGGAGTGATATATTTTGACCATAGAGTAGTTATATTTATAGCTTTGGGGAGTTTACACTTCTGATGACACTGAGTAGAGGTTCCTGTATTCCCACATCTTCACCAGCATTTGTTCTGTTTTCTTTATGGATAGATGCTTTGACTGAGTGACATAAAATGGCAGAGTATTGTTAATTTACATTTCCCAAGGGATAATGATGTTGGAATACCTTTAAAATTGTTTTGTTATTTGTATTTTGAGAACTGTGTTCGGGTCTAGATTCCAGTTTTTAGTTGTGTCATTTATTTTCTTGATTACCTCAGATGACTAAGATTTAAAAACTTAATGTATAGCTTGGTGACTATCATTATTGCAGTGGTGTCACTTGAAGTTCACTTAAGTAACAAATGATGACTGTAACAGGTGAGACATATTATAATTATCTTGGATATGCTGACAATTTCACAATGATTAGATGAAGTATTGTTATATATTTTAAATATATATAATTTAAAAACTGTTAGTCATACTTAATAAACATGGGGGTGCTATTTGCTGGAAAGATACCTACAGATCACTAATATAGAAACCTCAACCTGTGTATTTTTTGTTTCAAAATTTAGCAGAAGCCCAGCCTTATCAATATTCAATTTCTTTAGTCCAAATCTGTCATTTCTCACCTTGCAGGACTTGAATGAAGCAGATGGCAAATCTGTGAACCAATTAATCATTGTACTAAGAGCTGTATTTTGTGTCTACTGGAGACCTAATATAGGAAATAACACTAATTAGACTAGCACTTTCAAGTCAAGCTACAGTATGCAGAATCCATCTTAACAAAGCCAAAGTTTTAGAAAAACTAAGTGAACCTAGAATTGAAGTGGGCAGGAAAGGTCAGTTTCCTCTTTTGACAGATGTGAGAACCCTGGTAAAGGCCTGAGTTAACTAAATACTCACTGTACATCAAAAGTTGGTGATTATTCTGCTGCTTTTTATCATTAGACAAAGTTAGGGATGATCTGTCAATAATAAGCATTTGGACGACCAACACACAACTTTAAGCAGGTCATTAAATGTCTTTTGAAAAAGTTCCAAGTTCAGAACATGGAAATAATTTATTATATCTGTTGTAATATATTTTTAGACATCTTGCTGCTAAGTGTTGTGTATATTTCTTCTAATGCACTAAATCTTCTGTAATTATTAGATCATATTTAGTTTAGACCACAATGTTTTTCTCAATCAGGAAAGCTTAACAGAAGAGTTGATGGCTATTAGTATACATACTAAGTATGTATAGGAATAATATTCAGTTTCAGATGAAGACCCAAGATTCCTGACCAATAATTAGCAGGGAAAGTACCATGTACATTTATTATTTAGTTGTATTATACATAGGATGGTATGTTACAAAACTCTGTACAGCTATGCAGGTCAGAGACTAGAAGTTATTTTTTCTAAAAGATGTGATAAAAATTGAAGATGTGTTCTGAAATGATGAAATGTTGATGCTGTTGTTGTTAGCAAGAAACTGGAGAAACCATGTGAGGGAACAGAAAGGACTCTGTTCTCATTTTCAGACAAGCAGCTCATAGTATTATGGTTTGTCAGACCTGAAACTAAGTATTCCTGAAACTAAGTATTCCTGGGAACTAAATATTCCTGGGAAAAACAGAAGATAAGTCATGAGATGTTTGAATCAGTAATATTTAAGTCAGATTTGCAAAATCCAGAACTTCCTATGATATATAAATAAAAGCAAGTAGTCTATGTATTAGGAGCATACCATTCAAAATTAGTAACTGCACTGGAACCTGATTATAGGATCTACCTTCTTACAACTCCTTATATGAACTCTTTGTCTGAAACCCCCAGGAAAGGTAATCTTTGTTGACAGAAAGCTTCCAATCTTTAATTTGATAGATTTCCTTGATCCAACCACTGCTTTTTCAAGGCACTTAAGCTTCTAGTTACAGTTGTGCAGCAATGTACTTACACATTGCTATGCCTACTCACTATGTAATCTAGAATGTACTGCAATAAGTTATTAGTTAAGTCTGTCAGCTTGTTAATCCTAATACAATCTTGGGCTTATTTAAGTACACATCTCTACCCATATTTTACCATGTGATTATGAATCTAGCACCTGGGGTTTTAGTTCAGTAATATGACGATCTAGTGGACCTATAATATTAAAGCCATTTCCATTAGGTTCATACAGATACTAAATTGAATCCTGTTTTTCCTCTGATACTGCATGGGTCTCTGGTAATTTCCATGGTTACAATGAAGATAACACAAAACTCATGTTAAATCAGTACCATGCTTCTGTTGTTAAGGTATTCTAAAAGGAATCAATATTATACAAATTAAAAATATAGTCTCAAGATAGCTTATAAAAAAGGAAACTGTGACATGCTGCTCAGAGTAACTGTTTCCATGCAAATATCTCTTCTACATTTGTTTACAAAAAGACTCTCAGCAAGAATTGATCTCATCACTCATCTCTAAAGAAGCTGAAGATTATGGAAAGTAGCAGGTGTGGGGAAGGTTGAGAAAGCAACTGATTGACATACTGTACCATTCCTGTGTATTTATTTAAAAATAACTATATATATATAATAACTATATATATGAGAGAGAGAGAAAGAGCTACATTTGAGGTGGAGCACATTTTTTCAGTGCCCCTAATGTTTTCACACTTGAATTCAGAGCCACAGGTATCTGCTAAAGTGTAACTAATTGTGCCTACAGTTAGTTCTGCAGTGGCCAATGACCTAGCTAGCTAATTACACAAGGGGACAATTAGATCAATATAGAATTTTTGTTATGACACTTTTTATGAGAAGTTGGGAAGTGTCTTGATGCATGACCAGCTCTTTTCAGTTGTGATTTGTTCTTGGTTTTGTATTTGCCTTGCACAATAGCTTAGCATCCCTGTGCTAAAAACTGGAGTACTGCATATGTCTGCCACAAAGAAAGTCCTTTTTAAAGACTCACATATAACTGGATATATCTGACTTCATTCATTTATGAAATGAGTGTAACTAATTAGAATAGCAAACGCGTTAGCTTTTATTACATGAGTGTGTTAATGCAGTTTCTTTAGTTTGCCATTATTCCTTAATAAGATACAATAAAATCACCATAATGCATGTAAACAACTATCCTCTCTGGGATAAAAATGGATTAATGACATATTTCGTCTTTATAGAAACAAACACCATTTAGCAGCTATTCCTCTGGGGAGGTTTTTCTTAACCAGTAACCAGGTATTTATTTTAGACCTGAAAAACATAGTTAATAATTCTGAAGGGTTATTAGTGTAATAGGATACTTATGATCCTTGAACAATGAAGAAAGCAGGTTCATTTAAAAGATTCATAAAGGAAATTTGAATATTTATATGGAACTGATGACTTTCTGTCTTTCAAGTTTTAGGGTTATATATTTCCTTGCTGATTGGAATTTAACAAAGGATATAAGGCAATTGTCATTTATGAATTGGAAACCTAAATTATTCTTTCATAACTGTGTTTTGAACACCAGGAAAACTCACAGGTAGTAAGAAAGCATTAGCAACTTAATTAACTTTGCCTTAAAATTTCTGTGGGAGCAGTTCATAGTGGGCAAGCCTACTGCCCCTTGCATCCCCTGGCTTTATGCTGATGAGAAATTTGGCTGTACCCTTTACAGTGGCCTGATCAGACATTGATCACCCCCTATTTTTGAATAAAATAGCACACCTTAGTTGACAGCAAATGCAGGACTTTGTAACAGCTCGGTATTAGTCCTGTCACAAATTCTTGCATGCAGCTGTAGCACTGTTGAATAATTAGAAAGTTCTGTTTTTAAGGTTGTGAAGGTTATTGAGATTTTTTACTTTTTTTCTAATACTTTCTTTTAAAAAGACCATTTTTTCATACAGAATATTCTCATCAAGTTTTGCTATTGAGAATTTTGTAGAACACATTTTGATCCTGTACCCCTCAAGTCCTTCAAGATCTATCCCATTTCTTATTCACCTGACTTTGAGCCCCTTTCCTCCCTCTTCTCCCAAGCATCAAGTCAATATATTCTTGGATGTGTGATCTTCCTCAAGAATGTGGTTAACTTCCTAGAGGCTACTACCCCCTAAGAGATGTTCATTCTTCCTTTCCCAGGAGTTATCTCTTGACAGTAGCTTCCGAGCTAGGTGTGGAGGAACTCATGTCCAACTTCCATCTCCATGCTATCATTTGGACTAACTTGAGTTTTCATAGGTTCTACATTTGCTGTCACAGCTATTTTGAGTTCACAAGTACAGTTGAACTGCCAAGGGAGGGACTAACAACTCCACAAGATGAAATCATCATTCTTAGGTCAAGAATATATGGATTGAGTGACAGGTCATAGGTCCTAGAGGAGAGCCTGCTATTATTGTACAAAAGAGACACAGTATTAAACCAACTCCTAATGATATCATTATACTCATAGGTTACACATTTCCCATCTCTGATCAGAGAAACTTCTACTGGTAGGAGATAGTGACTCACAAAGAAACACAACTGGACATGGAAGAAAAAGAGACCATGGAATTCTCAGCCTTCAATGAATCATCTGTACTCTGTCCATGAATCATCTGTACTCTGTCCACTTATCCCAGTGCAGTGGGAACATTACAGATGGTTAGGTTGAAAAAGTGTAAGAGATACAGGCAGTGGGTGACCCTAAAGCTTTTAGGTTTCTTAAGGAAACTGTGTCACTTACATTAAGACTGAGTTGGCTTTATATTCCCACTAATATTGCCTAAGAATGTCCACCCTTTTAACATTCTTTCCAACATTTATCTTTTGTCAAAATAATTCTGTGGTGATATGTGATCCCAGTGTGGTTTTGATTTGTGTTTTCAAGATGTCAGGTGACATTGTGCATCTTTATGTACATTTGTTGATCACTGTGTATCTGGTGAAGACCATGGCTCTCGTGAGCTCAAGGGCCTGGAGTATGTTCTTGTCATTTCTCTGAATTTCCTCATTGTCTGTGGTTACGCTCCTCATTTTTCATTTCTGATTTTGTTAATTTCCTTATTCTCTCTCTCTGCCTTCTAATTAGGATAAGTGTTTGTCTCTCTTGTTAATTTTCTCCAAAACCCAACTTTGTGTTTCACTGATTTTTTTGTATTGATCTCTTTGTTTCTATTTAATTGATTTCAGCTCTGAGTTTGATTATTTCTTGTTGTCTATACCTCTTTGCTGTGATTATTTCTTTTTGTTGTTAAGCCGCTGGCATGGCATCTCTCTAGTTTGTTATGTAGGTACTTAGTGTTAGGAACTGTCCCTTTAGTATCATTTTCATTGTGTCTCATGAGTTTCAGGGTGATGTGTATTCATTTTCATTTAATTAGAGAGTCTAATTTCTTTATTCCTGTTTTGACACATTTTTCATTCAATAGAGAGTTGTTCAGTTTCCTTGAGTTTGTAAGCTTTGTTTTTTTTCTGTTGTTGTTAATATCCAGCTTTAATCTGTGATGATCTGATAGGATGCATAGAGTTATTTAAATGAATGTGGCCAATTTTTGAAGAAGTTCTAAGAGGTACAGATGAGAATGTATATTCTTTTGTATTTTGGTGAAATATTTTGAAAATATTTGTTAGGTCTGTTTGCTCCAATATTTCTCTGTTCTGTTTTTGGTCCATTGAACAGGGTATTGACATCTCCTACTATGTGTGTGAGGGTCAGTATGTTAATTAATCTATAGTAGTGTTTCTTTTACAAATGGGTGCCTTTATGTTTGGGGCTTATCTTGGTATATTTTTTGAATATGTAGTGTCCTTTCCTATCTCTTTAGATTATTTTTATTTTGAAGTATATTTAGTTGGGTACTAAAATGGCTGCAATACCAGCTTACTTCTTAAGTCCACTTGCTTGGAATATTTCAACAATTTAATCTGAGGTAATGTGTGTATCATTGATGTTGGGTTGTGTTTCTTGGATGCAGCAGGATTAGTATTGTGTTCACATTCTTTCTGTTAGTCTAAATCTTTTTATTGGCAGAATTGTGGTCATTGATACTAAGAGATATCAATAGCCAATGATTGTTGATTCCTTTTATTTTGTTGTTGATAGTGATGATGTGTGTGTTTCCCTTGTTTTGATTTTGCTAATGTGAGATTCTTTATTTCCTGCGTTTTTATGTGTGTAGTTAACCTTCTTGGGTCTGATTTTTCCCTCTAGCATTACTGTAGGGCTGGATTTGTAGATAGATGTTGCTTGAATTTGAGTTCATAATGGAATATCTTATTTTCTCCACCTATAGTGACTTAAACTCTTGCTGAATATAGTAGTCTGGGTTAGCATGTGTGGTCTCTTAGACCCTGAAGGACATCTTTCAACGCCCTTTTGGCTTTTAGTGTTTCCATTGACAAACCAGGTATTATTATATGTTATGTTCTCTTTTCTCCTTGTAGTTTTTATTTTCTTTCTTTGTTGTGTATGTTTAGTGTTTTATTATGTGGCAAGTGGACTTTCTGTTCTTATAGAATACATTTAGTGTTATGTATGCTTTTTGTACATTTATAGATAATCTTCTATAGGGTAAGAATATTTTCTTCTATTATTTGGTTGAATATATTTTCTGGGCTTTTGAGATGGATCTGCTCCTTTCCTATTCCTATTATTCTTAGATTTGGACTTTTCATAGTGACCAGATTTCCTGGATGCTTTGTGTCAGGATGTCTTTCTCTATTCTTTTAGGTTTAACATTTTCCTTGACAGATTTATCCATTTATTCTACTGTCTCTTTGGAGACCAAGATTACCCTTCCATCTCTTGAATTGTGTTGGTGGTATGACTCTGTCCTTTCTGTTTGAAATCCTAAACTTTTAATTTCCAGGATTCCTTTGATCTGTGTTTTCTTTTCTTTTTTTAATTTTTTAATTTTAATTTTAAATAGCTTGTTTTACATGTCAATCTCAGTTCCCTCTCCCTCCCCTCCTCCCATACCCCCCTTTCCCCCCAGCCTCCCACCCTATTGCCAATTCCTTCCACATAGGGGATATCTAGAGTCTGTCATTTCACTCAGGGTAGGGTCCAGGCACTCCCTTAAGAGTCCAGGCTGAGAGAGCATCTTTCTTTGTGCTATGGACACAGGATGTCTAGTTTTTTTTTCCAGTTTAAATTTAGATAAGAAACATGGTTGCTTCACAAGTCAGTTCCAGGTCCCTCTCACTTTCCCTCCCCTCCTCCCATGCCCTCCCCCCAACCCCCTTCCCCCCCACCCCCGTTATCCCCTCATTCCCCCAGGGAGGGTGAGGCCCTCCATGGGGGTGTCCATAGTCTGTCATTTCATATAGGGCAGGGCCTAGACCCTTCCCCAAGAGTTCAGGGTGAGAGTGCACCTCACATTGTTCTATGGGAGTCCAAAGTCCGTGTGTATACTTGGGATGGGTACTGATCTGCTGCCCAAGGCTCAATAGATTCCCTAGGCCTCCTCACTGACACCCAGATTCAGGGGGTCTTGATCAGTCCCATGCTGGATTCCCAGGCTGATGCCTGGGATTCAAGAGTTAACCTTTGTCTGGTCAGCTGTTTCTGGGGCTTAAACCAGCCCAGTCTTAATCCCTTTGATCATCAGTCCTCCCTCTCTGTTACTGGTTTTCTTGAGTTCAGCTCAGTACTTAACCAAGGGAGTCTGCCTCTTCTTCGATCAGCCACTAAATGAGGTTTCTGTTTCCCAGACTCTCTGGTCATAGGATTGTAGCATGGCACTCCCCAGATCTATGTCTAAAATCCATATATGAGAGAGTATATGCCATGTTTCTCTTTTTGTGACTGGGTTACCTCACTCAGGATGGTTTCTTCTAGTGTCATCCATTTGCCTGCGAATCTCATGATTCCATTACCTTTTTCTGCTGAATAGTACGCCATTGTGTAGATGTACCACATATTCTCTATCCACTCTTCGGTTGAGGGACATCTGGGTTGCTTCCAAGTTCTGGCTATTACAAATAAAGCTGCTATGAACATAGTGGAACAGACATCTTTGTTATATCAATGAGCATCATTTGGATATATGCCTGAGTGGAGTTGCTGGGTCTTGGGGTAGGTTTATTCACATTTTTCTGAGGAATCACCAGGGATAAACACTGATCCAATGCTCAGGGCCCCACAGGTTGCCCAGGCCTACTCACTGAAACTCACATTCGGGGTTCCGGATCAGTCCAATGCTGGCCTCCCCACTGTCGGTCTGGGGTCCAAGAGCTCTCCCCTGTTCAGATCAGCTGTCTCTGCTGGCTTTGCCAGCCCATTCTTTGCCAATTTGCTCATTGCTCCTCTCTCTCTGTCACTGGGTTCCTTGGGTTCAGTTCAGTGTTTAAGCAGTGTTTGCCTCTGCTTCCATCAGTCACTGGATGAAGGCTCCCGGATGGTTATAGACATCAAGTTCATTATCAGGAATGGGCATTCGAGGTGGTCTCTCCACTATTGCTTAGCTTGCCAATTGGTGTCATCCCTTTAGATCACTAGAGGTCACACTGGTGCCTGATCTGTCTTCTAACCTATGATTCCACCTCCCCCCTATTTTACCCCCCCCACTCAAACTTCCTGTTCCCTCATGACCTACTCTTTCTTACTCTTCTCCCTCTCTCTTCTTCCCAGCTCCCACTCCCCCCCCCCACTCCTCGCTGTGTTCCCCATCTGTTCAGAGGATCTTGCCTCATTCCTCTTCTCTTGGGTACTATGCATATCTTTTAGGTTCTTTCCTGTTTCCCAGACTCTCTATCAGTGGAAGTGCAGAATGGCACTATGCTGATCCATGTCTAAAATCCATATATGATTGAGAACATACCATGCTTGTCTTTTTGTAACTGGGTTACCTCACTCAGGATGGTTTCTTCCAGTGCTATCCATTTACCTGCAAATTTCAAGATTCCATTGTATTTTTTCTGCTGAGTAATACTCCATTGTGTAAATGTACCACATTTTCTCTATCCACTCTTCAGTTGTGGGGCATCTAGGTTGCTTCCAGGTTCTGGCTATTATGAATAATGCTGCTATGAATATAGTGGAGCAGATGCCCTTGTTGTATGGATTTTCCTCTTTTGGATATATGCCAAAGAGTGGAATTGCTGGGCCTTGTAGTATTTGATTCCCGTTTTCCTGAGGAATCTCCATACTGCTTTCCAGAGTGGCTGTACGAGTTGGCACTCCCACTAGCAATGGAGGAGTGTTACCCTCTCTCCACATCCTCTCCAGCATAAATTGTCTTTGGTGTTTTTGATTTTAGCCATTCTGACAGGAGTAAGATGGTATCTCAGAGTTGTTTTGATTTGCATTTCCCTGATGGCTAAGGATGTGGAGCACGTTCTTAAGTGTCTCTTGGCCATTTTAGCCTCCTCTATTGAGAATTCTCTATTTAGTTCTGTACCCCACTTTTTAATTGGATCCTTTGGTGTTTTGGAGACTTGTTTCTTGAGTTCTTTGTAAATTTTGGAGAATAGCCCTCTGTCAGATGTAGGGTTAGTGAATATCTTTTCCCATTCTGTGGACTGCCTTTTTGTCTTGTTGACTGTGTCCTTTGCCTTACAGAAGCTTTTTAGTTTCAGGAAGTCCCATTTGTTAATTGTCGATCTCAGTGTCTGTGCCACTGGTGTTATGTTCAGGAAGTGGTCTCCTGTACCAACTCGTTGAAGAGTATCTCCCACTTTCTCTTCTAAAAGTTTCAGTGTGGCTGGATTTATGTTGAGATCTTTGATCCATTTGGACTTAAGTTTTGTTCAAGGCGATAAACATGGATCTATCTGCAGTCTCTGCATACCAGTACCCAGTTATGCCAGCACCATTTGTTGAAGATGCTTTCTTTTTTTCCATTGTACAGTTTTAGCTTCTTTGTCAAAAATCAAGTGTTCATAGGTGTATGGGTTAAAATTAGGGCTTTCAATTCGGTTCCATTTGTCTACCTGCCTATTTTTGTGCCAATACCAAGCTGTTTTCAGGACTATAACTCTATATTAGACCTTGAAGTCAGGTATGGTGATGCTTCCTGAAGTTCCTTTATTGTACAGGGTTTTTTTTTTTTGGCTATCCTGGGCCTTTTGTTTTTCCGTATAAAGTTGATTAATGTTCTTTCCAGGTCCTTGAAGAATTGTGATGGAATTTTGATAGGGATTGCATTGAATCTGTAGACTGCTTTTGGCAAGTTTGCCATTTTTATTATGTTGATCCTACCAATCCAAGGGCACGGGAGATCTTTCCATTTTCTGATATCCACTTTGATTTCTTTCTTTAAAGACTCAAAGTTCTTGATATAGAAGTCCTTCACTTTCTTGGTTAACATTATCCCCAGATATTTGATGCTGTTTATGGCTATTGTAAAGGGTGATGTTTCTCTGATTTCTTTCTCAGTCACTTCATCATCTGTATATAATAGGGATACTGATTTTTTTGAGTTTACCTTGTATCCTGCCACATTGCTGAAGGTGTTTATCAGCTCTAGTAGTAACCTTGCAGAGTTTTATGGGGCACATATGTAAACTATCATATCATCTGCAAATAGTGAAAGTTTGACTTCTTCTTTTCCTATTTGTATACCCTTTATCTCCTTTTGTTGTCTTATTGCTGTAGCTAGAACTTCAAGTACAATATTGAAGAGATATGGAGAGAGTGGACAGCCTTGTCTTGTTCCTGATTTTAGAGGAATTGCTTTGAGTTTCTCTCCATTTAGTTTGATGTTAGCTGTTGGTTTACTGTATATTGCTTTTATTATATTCAGGTACGTTCCTGTAATCCCTGATCTCTCTAGGACCTTTATCATGAAGGGGTGCTGGATTTTGTCAAAGGCTTTTTCAGCGTCTAGTGAGATGATCATGTGGTTTTCCTTCGCAGTTTATTAATATGGTGGATTACATTGATAGATTTTCTAATGTTGAACCATCCCTGCATTCCTGGGATGAAGCCTACTTGATCATGGTGGATGATTTTTCTGATGTGTTCTTGAATCTGGTTTGCGAGTATTTTATTGAGTATTTTTGCATCGATGCTCATGAGGGAAATTGGTCTATAGTTCTCTTTCTTAGTTGTGTCTTTGTGTGGCTTAGGTATCAAGGTAATTGTAGCCTCGTAAAAAGAATTTGGCAGTGAGCCTCCTGCTTCTATTGTGTGGAATACTTTGAGGAGTATTGGAATTAGCTCTTCTTTGAATTTCTGGTAGAATTCTGCACTGAAGCCATCTGTGCCTGGGCTTTTTTGGTTGGGAGACTTTTGATGACTGCTTCTATTTCATTAGCGGTTATAGGTCTGTTTAGATTGTTTATCTGTTCTTGATTTCGTTTTGGCAAGTGATATCTATCCAGGAAAATGTCCATATCCTTTCAAATTTTGTGGAGCACAGATTTTAAAGTATGCCCTGATGATTCTCTGGATTTCCTCAGAGTCCGTTGTTATGTCCCCTTTTTCATTCCTGATTTTGTTAATTAGCATGCTCTCTCTCTGTCTTTTGGTTAGTTTGGACAGAGGTTTGTCTATTTTGTTGATTTTCTCAAAGAACCAAGTCTCTGTTTCATTGATTCTTCTCAGTGTTTTCCTGTTTTCTACTTGAATGATTTCAGCCCTCAATTTGATTATTTCCTGGAGTCAGCTCCTCCTGGGTGAGTTTGCTTCTTTTTGTTCTAGAACATTCAGCTGTGTTATTAATTCTCTAGTATGACTGTTCTCTAGTTTTTTCATGTGGGCACTTAGTGGTATAAACTTTCTTCTCAGCACTGCTTTCAAAGTGTCCCATAAGTTTGTGTATGTTGTGTCTTCATTCTCATTGAAATCGAGGAAGTCTTTAATTTCTTTTTTTATTTCTTCCTTTACACAGGGATGGTGCAATTGTGCATTGTTCAAGCTCCATGAGTTTGTAGGGTTTCTGCGATTTTTGGTATTGTTGTATTCTAATGTTAATGCATGGTGGTCTGATAAGACACAGGGGGTTATTCCAATTTTTTTGTATCTGTGGAGATTTGCTAAGTTTCCTATTGTTTGGGCAATTTTAGAGAAGGTTCCATGTGGTGCCGAGAAGAAGGTATATCCCTTTGTATTTGGGTGGAATGTTCTATAGATGTCTGTTAAACCCAGTTGGGTCATAACTTCTATTATTTCTTTTGTTTCTTTGTTAAGTTTCTGTCTGGAGGTCCTGTCTAGCGGTGAGAGCAGAGTGTTGAAGTCTCCTACTATTAGTGTGTGAGATTTTATGTGCATTTGTGCTTTAGTAGTTTTTCCTTCACGAATGTAGGTATCTTTGTATTTGGGGCATAGATGTTTAAAATTGAGACTTCATCTTGATGTAGTTTTCCTTTGATGAATATGAAGTGTCCTTCCTCATCTGTTTTGATTGATTTTAATTTGAAGTCTAATTTGTTACATATTAGGATTGCTACACCGGCTTGTTTCTTGGGACCGTTTGATTGGAAAATCTTTTCCCAACCCTTTACTCTGGCTTTCATAGTTTCCATTGAGAAGTCAGGTGTAATTCGGATAGGTCTGCCTTTGTATGTTACTTGGCCTTTTTCTTTAGCTGCTCTTAATATTTTCTCTTTACTCTGTAGGTTTGATGTTTTGATTATTATTTGGCGAGGTGACTTCTTTTTCTCGTCCAGCCTATTTGGTGTTCTGTAAGATTCTTGTATTTTCATAGGCATATCTTTCTTTAGGTTAGGGAAGTTTTCCTCTATGATTTTGTTGAATATGTTTTCTGTACATTTGTGTTGTATTTCTTTGCCTTCTTCTATACTTATCATTCTCAGGTTTGGCTTCTTCACGGTGTCCCATATTTCCTGGATATTTTGTGTTAAGGATTTGTTGGTTTTGAGATTTTCTTTGGTTGACGACTCTATATCCTCTAATCAGTCTTCAACACCTGAGATTCTCTCTTCTATCTCTTGTAATCTATTGGTGATACTTGCATCTGTAGTTCCTGATCGTTTACCCAGCTTTTCTATTTGCAGCATTCCTTCATTCTGTGTTTTCTTTATCGTTTCTATTTCAGCTTTCAATCCTTCAACTGTTTGAGTTGTTTCCTTAATTTTTTTGGTTGTTTTTTCTTGGTGCTCTTTAGATTCTTTGAGAGATTTGTTTATTTCTTGAAATTTTCCCCCATTTCATGGATAGTTTTGTTTTTTCTTCTATTTCTTTAAGGGATTTCCTCGTTTCTTCTTTGAGGGTCTCCATCATCTTCATGAAATAATTTTTAAGGTCTGTCTCCTCTTCTTCGTCTATGTAGTGCTTTTCAGGTCTTGCTGGTGTTGGATCCCTAGAATCTGGTGGGGTCATGTTGGTCTTTCTATTGCTGAGTGAGCTCTTATTCTGTCTTCTTCCCATCTCTTCTTCTAGTTGGTGCTGGTGGGGTCTTTCCGTCTCCACTGGTCTCCTTCCTTCCTGAAGCTGAAGCTGGGGATTCTGACAAGGAGTTTGGGGACTGGAAGGGCTGATGCCTTTCCTGAAGCTGGACTCGCTGGGGTTTGGGTCTTGGAAGGGCTGATGTCTTTCCTGTGTGGGCGGGTCTTCTGGATGCCAGGAGCCGCCCCGGAATATCAAGGAGATGGGTGTTGGGCGGTGGGTCCTGCAGGAGACCCAATCTCACCTGAAGCTGGACTCGCTGGTGTTGGGGTCTTGGAAGGGCTCTTTATGGAGTATTTTTGCATCAATGTTCATGAGGGAAATTGGTCTATAATTCTCTTTCTTAGTTGTGTCTTTGTGTGGCTTGGGTATCAAGGTAATTGTAGCCTCATAAAAAGAGTTTGGCAGTGAGCCTCCAGCTTCTATTGTGTGGATTACTTTTAGAAGTATTGGAGTTAGCTCTTCTTTCAATTTCTGGTAGAATTTTGCACTGAAGCCATCTGGGCCTGGGCTTTTTTTGTTTGGGAGACTTTTGATGACTGCTTCTATTTCCTTTGGTCTGTGTTTTCTATATTGTTTCTATTTCTATTTTCAGGTCTTGAACCATTTATTTATTTATTTAATTCCTTCAACTGTATTTTTCTTTCTTTAAAGGATTTTATTTTCTTCAGTTTCTTTGTACTTTCTAGCATTTCTTTAAGAAAATTTTTTATTTCCTCTTTAAGAACCTCTATCATGTTCATATAGTTGTCATTTTCTTGTACTTCAGCTATTTTGGGATATTCAGGGCCTGCTGTGGTAGGATAGCTGTGCTATAGTGGAGATATATTGCCCTGAATATTGTTAATTGTTTTTGTGCTGGTATCTAGGAATCTGGGTTTGGGTTGATTGTAGTTCTAGGTGATTATTTCCATACTTGTCATTTTTGGGTAGATATTTTGTTTCTTGATTTATTTTTCCTGTCTTGATTTTTTTCTTTGGGACTGTAATGGATGTGTGATTCCTATTTTCTTGGACTGCTCAGATGGGCTGCTCACAGGGAATGCCTGGTAGTGTTGGAAGGTTAGAATACTGAGCTGAATTATGGAAAGGAATCATGGAGGAGATCTTTATTATTCTTTGATTTGGGATCAGAGGAGATGGAAGCCACAGAAATTTTCCAACTGTTTAGCTGGTGATTGAACTGGGGTCAGGGATGGGATCCCAAGAATAGTAGGAGAGGGGTGTCTTTAGCCTACTTGTTTCTCTGACAGGTCTGCCCTTAGGTTAGCAGGTGTTGTCTGCTGGGGTTGGGGTCTGAAACAAAGCAACACGTGTTGGGGGAGGTCAGGAGGGGAAAATCTGTGGGATCCAGAGGAGATGGGAGCAGTGGACAGAGGCATCTGCCAAGAATGTTTTGCTTCAGAGCTGTGAGTGAGGCCGGGGTTTGGATCTGGGGAAAGAGAAAAAGTTTCCAGGCAGCGTACCTGGTTTTCTGTAAGCCTGGCCTTTGCATTAACAGGCGTCTCTGCTATAGTTGAGTCTGGAACAAAGCAACAAGTAGGGGAAAGAAGGTTAGAAGGAGGAAGATCCATGGGATCTACAGGATATATGGGGGTGTGGAGGGAGGCTCCTGTGGGTTTTCTGTTGCAGAGCTGGGAGTAAGATTGGTGGATTGGAACTGGGGGTAATTATTCCCCTTTTGTCTCAAATTTCATTTATTTGTGCCTTCTTTTTTCCTTTAGAATTTAATTTCACTTTCATGAATATATATTTTATATGTAATATATGAATATATTATATACATAATTTTATTTCGCTTTCATGAATTTTTGCTGTAATGCTAATTATTTCTCTTGGAGTACTGGTTTTGGTTTTGGTTCTAGTCTCTGTAAGACTTTAAGTTATCTGATTTCTCTGTAACTTTATAAATGTAAACACTTGGAAAAAATTTGATTGTTTTCTTAGTTTAACTAATGTTTTGTTATTTTCTTCTGAATTAAAAAATCAAGGATTTTCTTTACTTCTAATTTTGAAAACAATTCTGTATTGTTAATTCCAATATTCACTTCTTAATTTTTACTAATTTTAAGTTAGTATTTTACTTTCCTTAGTAGGTGAGACACATTATTAGAGTTTTTTTGGTATGTGAACTTATACTATAACATCTTTAGTTTTGCCTTTTATTTTTTACTTGTGTCTAATCATTTATCATTTGTCTTTTATTTTCTACACTAAAATTTTCTTATTTAGACCATGTTGTTCACTTTTCTTGATTTTTATTCTTTCAATTTTTATATTAATGAACAATTTTTTTCTGCTACAGTCTGAGAAGATATATGATTGTAATTTCCTTTATTGACTGTGAAGTGTTTTTTGGGCTACTGTAATCACCCTGGAGAATGTTGTGTGTTTTGATGAAAGAATATATATTACGTTGCTATTGGATAAAAAGTTTTAAAATGATTATTAGATGTATTTTTATCTATAAAATGTCTCATTTTAGGTAGTTCTTTAGCATTCTAATTTGATCTTTTCATTGAGAGATGTGGTGTGTTGTAGTTGCTAATTATTATTGAATTAAAGTTTCTTCCCTTAAATATAATAGTACTCTTTTACATGGTTGGATGGTTCTATTGGTACATATGTGTTTATAGTTATTGTGTCTCATTATTGGATCCATCTTCTCACCAATCTGCATTGACCTCCAAGTTTTGTAGTATAATTTATCTGATAAGAGTATAGGTACTGCTGACCACCTTAATTTTTATTACATGGCATATATTTTTCTAACTTTATCACTTTTATTTATGCTTATCTTTACAATGAAGTGAGCTTCATGTATACTTGAGTATTGCTTTCTGATCTATCAAGACTATGCCTTTTAATTGATGGATTTAATACATTTGAATTCAGGACTTTTTAACTATGAGGTATGAATTTTCATCTGTTTTTTTTTCCTGTTTGACTTGTGCTTTCATAGTTTTAGTTCTGCTTTTTTTATATTTTTGGGAAATTGTAGTTTTATGTCATTTGATTCTGGAGAAGAAATCATATAGTTTCTTGGTGGTTTCGGTCTGATCAATATCAGAAATGTTTACAAGTGCCTTATTAATCATGGCTAGGGCAATTCATGAAGTAAATTTATGAGCAATCATAGGTAATGTCAAGAATTGTAGCAATGGTAGCCACAGTTCTTCCCCCAAGGCTATTGAAATGAATGTTATTTGATTTCCAGGGGTTTGGCATCAGCTTCCACAGTTGTGAGGTACAACATAGTGCAGAGCCTGCTCCTAGATGAACATATGTGGTCTGGGTTCAGTTCTACTGGTTATCATAGACTTGAGGTTTAAAAATCACAAAGGACATTGTATTACTTTCCTTATTTCTTTATCAAAGTAGCTGATAAAAGCAACTTAAGAAAGAATTTATTTTGGTTTCCAGTTGAAGAGGAATTCCAACATAGTGGAAGGAACATGAAATAGCTGGACCCATTCCATTCTCATTCAGGAGGACAACACTGTTCAATGCCTATGACAGGCCACATGTCTTCTTGCTGTGCAGTTCAGCACTCAAGCTAAAGTAATGGTGCTGTAGACATTCAGTATGGAGCTTACTACCTGGTATAGATAATTCATCAAAAACATAATCAGTGGATAACACAGTCTAGATAATCCTTCCTAGGCTTGTACAAAGGCTTGTGTCCTGGGTGACTTAAGATCCTCTCAAGTAAATAGTGTTGGTATCATGAAGGCCTTCCCTATGTTCCAGAACTTGCACTATTCTTACCAACTTTCTTTGAAATTTATAAGCAAAACAGTTTGTTCTTGAGGTCATAGGGAGCAAACATGACCCATAGAAGGGTTTTTTTCACCAACAGATGTGGTTTACAATCCATGGGCTATAGACCTTCAGTTCCCCGCAAGGCAGATTAAGGTAAAATATGGGTTTGTGTTAATGATTTACATGTCCTTACAGATGTAAACTATACAGAAACCTTCTGTAGGTTCTGCAGAATGTACTGCAGCTGAGTGTTTGGTGTGTGTGGTTCTGGAAAGAAAGAAAATGATTTCAGTATCCCCAGGATAAATAGAATACAGAGGAAAAATCTGTAGCATTAAATACCATTGTCTTAGATACTACTTTCTACTGCTCTTCTAAGGCTTTCTTCATAAGCCACTCAATTCCTAGGACCATGGTCTAGAAAGAAGAATCTCCTATGTCATCTCATTTGAACACAGAATACACTGAGGGGTAAGTCTACTGGTATTCATGTGAAAACAAGACGTCATACAATCATTTCAATTCCAAGTCTATGTATTAATGATGGCACATGCAGGGATAGTTTAGGGGGTGGGGTACTGGGGTCTGTGACTATGCAGTCAGATCTTTAATCTATAGATCACTGAGGCAGGAGAGAACTTCTACTCTGTGGGGCATGCTCTATGTTACCATCTGATTCATCATGAGATGTTCTGACATTTAAGCCAAGATGGTGTGTCTTGGTGGTAGTGGTAGTGTCTTCAATTCTGTGGCCTGAAATATAGTCAAAGTGAACTCCTCTGATATCCTTCAGTCACTCTCACAGCAAAGTTCTCAAATTGGATTTGAAGCTTGTAGCAACTTTGGAGTTATATTGAAGGTAGGCTAGCCAGTCTGCCACTATGACTGGACTGCTCCTCTTTGCCTGTAGTTGTGGGTTGCTCCTGTTCAGGAGCCAAGTTTGAACATTACAATTGTTTTATTGTTTGCTGTTGGTTGTCTCTCTAACCCTGGATGTTTTCCAGGGTCCTGATCATATTCTTGTTGCTATGAAGATGCATCCAGAAGCTAGTTGACTTAGAGAAAATTAATTTTGTTAGTACTTTTAACATATTGAAAACAACTTTCATTAACAGCTGGAGTATGTTAATTTCTAGAACTATCATTGATTTTTAAATTTACTTCTAAAAGAAACCCCTAACTTTTTATGATCAAGTCAGATAACGCAATGTGAAGTAGATCTGAGACTTTTGCAGAAACTTGCAAAGAATGGGAGAAAATGAAAAGTTACTCAGAAAGAGGGGTTTTATTTTATGAGCAATTCTCAATATAAGGCATACATATTTTTTAACACCTCACAAACCACATTTTAATGTTTCCTCTTTCAAAGAAAATTTTTAATCAGCTTTGATAGGCTATATGATGCATTAACAATTTCTGAAAGACTTAATGCATTTTTGCAATTGTTCTCTGAAGAATTTAATAAAGGGAAATTCATGAGAAGTGTTGACTCTTAAAGGTGAGTTCAGTGGTTCTGCAGGAATTCTTCTGAGTTTCAATCAAATGCAAACTGATTGAAGCACTTTCTCTGATGAAGCTGTGAAACTCTGCACTTTCTGTTCCTTTCAAGCATGCAGCTTTGTCTTCCAGTTACTCCACTAAAAGCTTCCAGTTCAATGGATGAACTTCTCCTTTTACTTCACTAAGGAAAGGTCAACTTCTGTTTCACCCTCCAATCACCTCTCACTACTTACAAGCATGGTGATGTGGGGTGAGTTATTGGAAATTCTATTTTACCTTGAGATGCCAGCGATAGTTCTTTTAAGACTTCTAATCAGAGCCGGCACTTTTCTGTCCCTGCTGATTCTTCCACCACTGAAATCATTCCTCCTTTCTTCTTGAGTTTACAGCAGCCTCTGGAGGAACTTCCCTCTGAATTTCCATGTGTATTTACATGC
The DNA here is from genome assembly GCF_017639785.1 of Mesocricetus auratus. NCBI lineage: Eukaryota > Metazoa > Chordata > Mammalia > Rodentia > Cricetidae > Mesocricetus > Mesocricetus auratus. Next base: position 47,180,932 of record NW_024429266.1, read on the forward strand.
TGCCAGCTGAACTCACTTCACAGTCAATTGATCTGCTGGTTGTTACTCGTTGGGTGAGATGGTGAAAATGTGAAGTACGAGACTGTAAAAGTGTGTGATGATGTGGTCATTGATAATCTTAGTGCCTTGTTGACTGAGAATAAAATGATGGTGAAAATATTTCAAAATAATGCCCATGGAAGAGGTTTTTAGGAATAGTTAATGTGCAATAACTGTCATTTTAAAATGCTACAAGTAGGAAAACTGTCACTTTACTGTATAACATATACCGGTTGTGTACACACACAAATCATTAGTATGTATGAAAAGAATAGCTTTCTATTCAAAATTAGCTTTGGGGTGGTGTGCTGCTGAATGAAATAATTTTTATGAGTCCACTGTTGTGACAGTTTGAGTATTTATTTCTTTGTAATTTAGGCAACAGTGACACTAATACAATTTGGTAGGAGTTCTCCAAGTTGAGCCTAAGATGTCTGCTTTTAAGAAACATGTATTGTTTGCAGTAATCAGCACAGATATCTATAAGTTACTACTGATTGGTAGTAGCAGCAGTTTGCACCTCAGGAATGGTCACTGAACAGCCTTATAGATGCTTTTAGATGATGATCTTAATTTTCAGGATGAAACAATTTTAAAATAGACTGAACATCAGCATTAAGTGTCTGAGATGTGTGGTTCAAGATTTGAAAAGCAACATTGACCTGTGTTGTTATCTAAAACTATAAAATCATTCTTAATATAATTGGTGTATTTTTTTGATTTATTAGTAAACTTTCTGTCATGTACTCTGCATGGAACTGTGACTTTTCCAGGAGGCAGGCATAACTCATGGTCATGGACATGCTTTGGTCTCTAGTTTCGTCTTTGGTTTCTTGATATCTAGTGCCTTCATATAAACAAAGCAGAAATGAAAAATGAAGTCCACTGAGATGTAAAACATATTCATTATTAACACTCTTTGAATGCCTCAGATATGGCCAGGACTGACTGACTGTGATGGCAAATTTGTCAGTAATTTGTTCAGTATCTCAATTTATTGCCAAAACATTCCTGTCCTGATTTATGCAGACATTGCTAAGAAGTGCTGCCTGCCTACCTTCTGTCTTCCTACCTTCCTTCCTTCCTTCCTTCCTTTCTTTCTTCCTTTTATCATCTATCATCTATCTATCTATCTATCTATCTATCATCTCTGTATCCATCCATACATCTTTTGGTCTAGTGAAATTCCTCAAAGGAGATGTCATCTTACAGGAAAAATCCGGAAGAGTAGAGTTCAATAGCATGTTAAAGTCTGTTCTCTTCTTCCCCAAACTGAGATGTTCTGACTTCCCAAGAGTGTCATTTTATAAGTGAGCCCTCAAGTTTTATGATCAATTACTAGATAGTTAACTTTTGATGGGTAGTTGGGAGATATTTGTAGTTCAAGGAATACAATTGATACCTGAAGATTTTGTTTCTAGTCCAGTTTTGCTACTCATTGGCTCATGTAGCTGTGGGATTCATTTGAAGTTTCATCACTTCTAAATCAAAAGACTATATTTAGTGATGTGAAAATATTCTCCCAGCTGGATGCAAGGGAACATGTCCCAGGGGTAACAGAAATAAAAAGCAAGATTGAATGCAAACTCTCATATAAGTTTTAAGTTTTAATTGAAAGTGAAGAGGTTGGGTTCCCATAAGAGTCTGGGTTCATTAGTTGTGAAGATAGCACTGTCTTTATCCTCTTTCCCTTCTTCTTCTTACTATTGCTATTTTTATTCTTTACTTTAAATTGATTCTTCATTGTTCAAGAAGACATTTGCTGCACACATGAACATTTTATGTACAAGAGAAGATTTCACTACATTGCAGTCACTAGTCTATTATTGGAACATCATAGCCTTTTATTGTACCTTGTAATTTTGATCTTTTGAGATCTGATGAAGGCAGAAAGGGAATATTGGGTAGACTGCTAACAAGGGAGGGAAGGAACAGGCTTCATATGGATATAGGGCATGGAAATTTATCTTACTCCAGGGATCTCCATATATTCTTTCTTTAAAGATTTTCTCCCCTTTAAACTGATATGTACCTCAAGAATTGCCTCAAAGGTGACTGAAGACTGTTAGGTCTACCTGCTGGAGGGATAGCTATCCTTGGGTGTGTCTTCTAAAGGGAGCAAGCTTTATGCGTAGATGTCTGGCTCTGATGATTTGAAAACTGTGGGTGAACTTGGCAGAGTTGGGTTCTCAGAGACACAAAGTAGCCAGGTTAAACACACCCAGGCCAAAAAAACTGAGAAGAGAATGATGTGACTTCAAAGTTTACAAGTCGGGCAAAGCTAGGAGTATCAGGAGTGTCTAATAAAACTGAACTTGATAGGATTCTGAACTTCCAGATCCCTTGCCAAGGTCAGTTTGGATGCCTCACTGCCAAATCGAGCTTGCAGCCATTACCTTTTAACAGGCTAGATGCTACTGGGCCATTGGTTATACAAGTTCTGAGAAATAGGTCATTGGTCATGATGTACATTCTTCTTTCTGAATTTGGCTTCTGGATAATGAAATATTTAACTGTGGTTTAGTTAGTAGATGCCTTCTTAACAAAGAGATAGGACATTCTAGCATATGAATGAGTGGACAATAATATAACAGATTATTTTAAGTGAGGAAAAGTGAAGCATCTCACCTTAGATTATTATTTACTCCCATTTTAGAGCACCCTTGCTTCTGCAATGGTCCAATAGGTTAAGTCAGGACACAATATGTAGATCCAACATTGAGGCGTGGAAATTTTTACCTGTCACATTGAGAGTGAGCCAAGTGTCCTGTAATGAGATACTGATCTGAGTTCTTGGGACCCTGTATGATGGGGATTCAATCACTCCATAGTAGATTCACTTTTTGGTGAGATTAAAAGAAATCTTCAGAGTGCCAAAATTTATGTGGTCTAGAAATACACACACACACACCCACACACACACACACACACACAAACACACATATATATAGTATGGCTAATATAATGGATACTTTAGTACCTGATTTAAATATATTAAATATAAAATATTTAAATTTTGTGGCATTGAATACAAAAAATAACAAAATAATAGAAAAATTTCTAGCAAAATAAAGTAACGTTTTGTACTGTTACAGAACTGATGTATTTGAAACATCTTAATGTCTAGAAGTTAGAAATGTATCATAAGTGTCTAACAACTACATTTTAAACTATGCCTTCTATATGCAAATCCCTCCACGTGTCACCACAGTTTTCATCCAGTATGACTGAACCTGGAGGTTCTTTTCTTTTTCTCAATATATGTTTTTATTTAAATTAGAAACATGCATGATTCACTTGTCAATCCCAGCTCCCTCTCCCACACCTCCTCCCTTGTCCCTCCATCAGACCCCCCAGCCCTCCACCCAGTCCCCGCATCATTCCCCAGGGAGGGTGAGGCCCTCCTTGGGGGCATCTCCAGAGTCTGTAATCTTATCCATGGCAGGACCTAGGCCCTTCCCCATGTGTCCAGGCTGACAGAGCATCCCTGCATGAGCAGTGGGCTCCCCAAGTACATTTGTATGCCATGGTGAACACTAATCTACTACCCAAGTCCCTAGAGATTTCTAAGGCCTCCTCACTGACACTACAATCATGGAGTCTGGAACAGTCCCCTGTTGGCCTCTAAGCCGTCAGTCTGGGGTTCAAGAACTCCCTCTTGTCCAGTCAGATGTCTTTGTGGGTTTCACCAGCAAGGTCTTGACCCCTTTGCTCATCACTCCTCCATCTCTGGTATCTGTCTATGCTTTCATCAGTCACAGGATGAAGGTTCTAGGATGGCATATAAGGAAGTCATCAACCTTATGATCAGGGAGGGGTTATTGATATAGTCTCTCTGCTATTGCTTAGCTTGCCAGTTGGCGTTATCCTTGTAGATCTCTGCAAATCTCACTAGTGTCAGCTCTCTTCTCAAACTTATAATGACTCCATCTATTATGGTATCTCTCATTCTGGTCTCCGCTATTCTTACCCTGATTCAACCTTACTCTTCCTGTTCCCGCATATCTTCTTCTCCCCTCCTCTTATCCCTCTCTCTTTTTCCTGGTTCTCTCTCCCTTCCCCTCATGTTCCCAGTCTGCTCAGGGGATCTTGCCTCATTCTATTTCTCTGGGGTATCAAGCATATCTCTTGGGAACATCCATGTTTCCCAGACTCACTGGCACTGGGATTGTAGGCTGACACTCCCCTGATCCATGTCTAATATCCATATATGAGTGAGTACATAACATCCTTGTTGTATGAGTGGTCATCTTTTGGGTATATGCCTAAGAGTGGATCTGGATGTTATTCCTGCACCCTTTGGCTATAATTGGGTATGACTAGACACATACACTGAAATGGAAACAGAGAACAAAATAATATTAAGAAAACCAGTTCAGCTTCTATATAATTAGAATAGGGAAATTTTTCCAGGTTAGGGGCCAGTATCATTACCCTGAATTTCACTTAATGTGGGCCAGGATCCATCACATAAAGAGTCCTTCACTCTCCAACAGGACTAGCCTGGGCAGCAGGCCTTTTCTACATGGACCATAGAGATTGGTTAAGATCCAAATGACAGTGCAGTCTTCTGGTGTTTTTCCCAGCCTCTCATCATTTCACTTTCTTGCATCATGTGAACTTGAGTAGAATCACAGAGTGCCCAGAGCTGCCTTTAGTTATGAGAGGCTGTGCATATGCACATGCTGATGTGGTTATTTTTACTTATTATTTGTCCATGATATGTGTATGATGTGTGTATTGAGCCCAGATATGTGTAAGTCAGAGAGCAACGTAGTAGTTAGCTCTCACCTTTCACATATCTGTGGGTTCTGGGGATCAAAGTTGGATTATCAGTATTTTTGTCTGCTGAGCCGTCTTTCAGGTACCATAACACATACATACACTCATATGTACTATCTGTTCTTCCTAAGTGTGGGTCAGTGTTATTCTAATGTTAAAGGGCAAGGAGAAGCAGACTAGATCTCTTACCCATGATGACTCTTCTTGTTAATATGGCACATGAGTCACCCATCCTGGAGACACAGCAGCCATTTCCTTGTTTTATGATTTCTTTAGTAAAGAATCAGGATAGAGTGCAAATAAATGGTGCTTGGGCCTGGAAGTAATTTGATGTCTAAGTCATAGTCCATTGGACATATCTTCACCCACATGTCTATAGCTGAGATTGCTATTAACTGAACTCCATACTAACCTTTCGGTTACCAGCTGCATGTGAACAGCATTCTCTCTTCACAGTCACTAGTTAGGGTTCTTCTATAGTGTAGTGGCTGGGATATAAAATAAGCACTCCAAGGAGGAAAGATAGGAGTGACTCTCTGACTCTCTGATCATCAAGCCATGACAAGCCACTATTGCTCTTGTCACTGTATTCTGTAGAACAGTTTTCAGAGTCTCCCCAGGCCAATGGGGGATGATGGGTTATTCATCACCTTGAAGGGATATCAAGGTATACTGTGTAAAATGTGCATGCGCGCGTATGTGTGTAAGATGATTTTCTACCATAGAAGACTTAATTTGCAATTATTTCAGAGGTGGTATGCAGCAGAATACATAGACTGGAGGAGAAAATATACTTAATTAAAAGTATCAAAGGAAAAATGCTTTATCTATTCTCTATGGTTCTACAAATTTGAAGATCACATATACAAGTGAAGTCATGGCAACCTATGCCAGAAGCACTCATCATCTCTAAATCCAAGTTCTCCAATCAGTTCCTAAAGGAAGCAGATGCAGACATCCACAGCCAAGTAATGGGCTAAGCTCTGGGAGTTCAGTTGAAGAGCAAGCAGGAGGGTGTCAAGATTATGATGGGGAAACCCACAGAGAGAGCTGACCTGAGCTTGTGGGAGCTCACAGACTCTGGACAGACATCCAGGGAGATGGCATGGGATCAACCTAGGTCCTCTGCGTCTGGGTGACAATTGTGTAACTTGGTTTTTGAGGTTACTAGCAGTGAGACTAGAACAGTTCCTGATGCATGAGCTGTTTCTTTGGAACCTATTCCCTATAATAGATCCCTTGTTCAGGCTTGATGCAGTAGGGAGGAGCTTGGTCCTGCTTCAGCTTGATGTGCCATGCCTTGTCAATTCTGATATGGAGGCCTTACCCCATCTAAGCGGAGGAGGAGCAGTGGATGAGGGGGTGGCAAGAGGTAGGGGAGGGATTAGGAGGAGAGGTAGGAAAGGGAAACTGTTGCTGGTAACAAAAATAAATAAAAATGATGAAAAAAGAAATATAAAAATGTCCTCTAATTATCCTCTTTGTTAGTTGCATTTCCAGTTACAGTGATGAAGTGACTCAAGAAAAAGGTTGTTAAAGAAGGGTTTGTTCTGGTTCATAGTTCCAGAGTCTTTTCCATTGTGACAAGGTAGTCATGGTAGCAGGGGTTTGAACAGCTGGGCACTTAGACTTGTAGTCAGAAAACAGAGTGACTAGTGACTATGGTCAGCTACTTTCCTCTTTCTATTTAGTCTGCAGTCCAAGTTCATGGAATGGTGATACTCATGTCAGTTAATGTGACCAAGGTAATTCATTATAGGCATGGCCAGAGGTTAGACTATGTCCCCCCACATATATGCCCAAAGGTTGGTCTTCTAGGTGATTCTAGGTCAGGTCAAGTTGTTGATCATGATTAACCATCATACACTCTTCACTATTTTTTGTTGAAGTTATATCTTTCTTTTAAAAAGATTTATGTACTTTTTATTTCATGTGTATGGGTGTTTAAATGAAAGTATATTTTGTGCTCCATATACATGCAACACATATAGAGGCAAGAAAGGTTCATCAGATCTCCCTTGAACTGGAATTACAGACAGTTGTTAGCTGCTATGTGGATGCTGGGAATTGAGTTTGTGTCCCCTTGAATAGCAGCTAGTGATCTTAACTACTGAGCAATCTCTCCGGGCCCCCTCTTAGCAAAATTTAAAGCATAGAAAGCTATATTATTAGCTACAGATACTATTCTACATTATATATGTAGACTTTATTCCTGTCATGTGACTGGACCTTTGGACTGTTTGATGTCTCTTCATTTATTCTTTAGAGAAGGGATTTTATTGGATTTCTATCTGACTCCCAATAGGTGGCATTTAAAATCAGAATTGTAAAATGCTCCAGTGTTAGTAAAGACTAAACAATTCACAGTGTAAAATTACGTTCATTGCATTGCAGATAAAAATAAATATCCCATAATAATATGCAAAATGGCATGTAAAGGTGTTAGATTACACGGAAAAATTGTCCATAAACTATATTAAATTCACCATTTTCCAAATAATGAAGAAGACTTTATCTCTTTAAAAGCCACATCTTTCTAACGCAGCTGTGAGGGTTTGACTTACATTATGTTGCTCTGATATTTTTTAAATGAAATGCCAAATATAATTTAGTGCTTGAAGCATGAAGCAAGCCTGACTACACTCAGTTTGACAGCCTTGCTATATTTCCATTAAGCTATCTATCCACTGGATCAAATACTGTGGTTAGTGCAAAAATGGATTAGAATATGTCTTTGGATGTTTGTATACATGGGGTGTGGATTAATAATCATTCCTAGTGTTTATTAGGCTCACTATGTTACATGCTGCTTTCATACTTCATCATTTGGAATTCACTTAGTACCAATATTAAAAGGCACTGTTTATTTTAATTTTATACACAGAAGTATACATGGAAGGGCTAACGTAAGATTTCTAGAATTACAACGCCGAAGAGAAAAGGATTTGAACCCAAGTGTTCTCACTCCAGAGCAGCACATATTCACATTACTTTGTGACATCTAATATACAAAGTCATCTCATTTGCTTGCTGATTACTTATTCTTTATTCTCAAGGTGACACTTTGGTGTGATCTGTCCTTGCCTGTCCTGTACTGCTTGAAGTGTATGGAATAATGGTAAACTCCTCATAACATAACTCCTGCATAACATAATTAAGCTGAATGGACCCATTATGTGGTCTCATTCCTTGTGCTAAATATTACTTTATACTTTACATGCTCAAGTGGGAGATTCTGTGCCTGTGTACCTATGCATATGCTGTTCATACTTACACAATTTGATCGCATATCATACTCTTTGTGGAAAAGATGGTACAAATGCCCTATTCTCTATTTTATGTTAATCTGATAACTACCTTGTACATTAAGAAAATGTCTGAGGACCGGGCCGTGGTGGCACACACCTTTAATCCCAGCACTCGGGAGACAGAGGCAGGCGGATCTCTGTGAGTTCGAGGCCAGGCTGGACCGACTGCCTCCAAAACAATACAGAGAAACCCTGTCTCGTAAAACCAAAAAAAAAAAAGTCTGAGAAAAAAAGTTCTTCCATATTATAGCAAAAACCTGTGCTTTGATCCGACTTTCCTCCCTTCTTGTGTCTATTGATTCTTTTTAGTTATTTTACATTCTAACCACAGTTCTCCCTCCCATCCCTCCTCCTACCACCCCTAGACGCCCCCATCCCCAGCCCACCCACATTACTCTCCTCCTCACAGGTAAGGGCTCCTATGAGGAGTCAACAAAGTCTGGTACAGTAGATTGGGGGTAGGTCCAAGCCCCTCTCCCATGAATTAAGATTGAGTATGGCATCCCACCATAGCAAATGGATTCCAACATGCTAGCTTATGTACTAGGCTTGTATTATGGTCCTACTGACAAGAACCCCTCAGATAGTCTGATGATGGAGATTTCTGTTCTGCCTGGTCCCATACCAGATTCACCTGAAATAAACAAATGGACACTATATTAATTATTAAATTGTTTGGCTGATGGCTAGGGCTTCTTACTGGCTAACTCTCTCTTAATTATTAACCCATTTATAGTAATCTGCATATTGCCATGAGGCTGTGTCTTACCCATAATCAGGCAGTTACTCCTTCAGCAGCCTGGCGTCTCTCATAACTCCTCCCTGCCTTCCTCTTCCCACACATGGAGGACCTAGATCAGTCTCCTGGAGTCTCCACAGATGTCTGTCTAGAGTTCTTAAGTTTCCACAAGCTTGGTTCAGCTCTCTCTATAGATTTCTTCATCATGATATTGACCTCTTTTGCTGATATATTTCCTTCTCTCTCTCTCTTTGACTGGATTCTGGGAACTGGGCCTGGTTCTTTGTTGTGGATCTCTGCATCTGGTTCCATAAATTACTGAATTAGGGTTCTGTGATGATAGTTGGGATATTCATCAATCTGATTACAGGGGTAGGCCAGCTCAAGCATTCTCTACTCTTACTAGGAGCCTTAGTCATCCTTGTGGTTTATTGGGAGTCACCCTAACACCAGGTTTCTCCCCAAGCCCTAGTGGCTCTCTCTATTTAGATATCTCTTTCATGGCTCTTCCACTGCATTTCTATTCCCATTGACTGCCCTGTTCCCTTGTGTTTTCATCCCTGTATCCCTCCCTCTTATTACCCAATCTCCCAGTTTACCCAGGAGATCCCATCATAATTTCCAATCCCAGGGCAATTCATGTGTCCCTCCTGGGATCCTCCTTGTTACCCAGCTTCTGTAGAGCTGTGGGTTGTAGTCTGGTTATCCATTGCTTTACATCTAATATCCACTTATGAGTGAATATACACTGTGTTTGTTTTCTGAATCTGGGTTATTTCACTCAGGATGGTCTTTTCTAGCTCCATCTATTTGCCTGCAAGTTTCATGAGATCATCATTTTTTTTTACAGCTGAGTAGTACTCTATTGTGTATATGTACCACATTTTCTATTCTTCAGTTGAGGGGCACATAGGTTGTTTACAGTTTCTGGATATTATGAATAATGCTGCTATAAACATTGTTGAGCAAATATCCTTGTGGTATGATTGAGTGTCCATTGGGTATAGGCCTAAGGGTGGTATTGCTGAGTCTTGAGGTAGAATGATTTCCAATTTTGTTAGACACTGCCATAGTGATTTCCAAAGTGGCTGTACAAGTTTGCACTTTCACAAGCAGTGGAGGAGTGTTCCCCTGACTTCACAGCCTCTCCGACATAAACTATCCTCAGTATTTTTTTTTAATCTTAGCCATTCTGGCATGTGCATCTCAGAGTTGTTGTGTCTATTGATTCTTAACCCACAGGAGTATAAGCCAATGAGTATATTTTTTATAAGAATACCATAGCCTGCGCTATTCTGATATTTTCCCTCTATGTAGGAGATTTTACATTTTCTTGCAGTCTTATTTATTACTTAAATTCCTTTTTGTTTGTAGTAGTTTGATAAAGAAATATGTAAGTTTTTATTGTTGACAGAAAAATGATTATTTAAAAATTCCCAGAAATGGCTATAGGTCATGTCCTAAAAACTAATTTAATTCAGTGTAATATATTTAGGATATATGTACATTTTAAATTAATGCCTTTGTGTATTTTTGTATCTATGCCATGTTAAGTGTACTTTGAAACTCTTTTATTTGGCTAATAAATTAGTTCTGATTTATAGTCAATGCCCGTGTTTTCATCTGTCTCTTTTCCTTCTTGCATCTATCGACTCTTTGGCTTCCTGACTGACTAGGGTGTGTGCATAAGTGACTGTTTTTGGAACATCTGACATAAAAAGTGTCTGAATATGCCAGTGAGGAGCTAAGGATTCAGCAGAAGTCCCTTGAATGATGAAGTCAGGCTTGCCAGTTGCTCTGTTTTACCTTGTGTATTGTACTTGCCTGCTGAGTTCCAAGTACCCACCTTGCAGTAACCTTGTGATATAGTAAACTTGGCCAGCACTTTGTCTCAGATTGACATTTAAGGAAAATGCAGCTATAGTCATGAGGTATAGCAAACATAATAGAACCAAGGAGCCAAATTTTGACTTGTATATATAGAAATAATGCTGATCTAATGGGAAAACCACTTTTATTAATAAGATAATTATATAAATAGTAATAAATAAGAATATATGTAATACATAATATATGCATATATATGTATATGTGTATATATGTAATGGAAACAAATACTGAATAAAAGAAGTTAGAAAGACTTGTTCAAAACATTCCTGCTAAGTATCAGGGAAGACAGTTACATGTTGACAATTGAGGATGAAAGCTGGGGCACTGCAGAAAATTATGCTCAGCTCTTAGGACAGGATATTACATTTGCTTCACCTACTCCTTATGTCTGAGACATAATTGAATGTTCTTTAATATGTCTTTCTTCCCCCAAGCAAGTATGCCCTGACCTAGTTACAGAACATTTGTGGCAATTTTAGATGAAGGGTTGAGGAAGAGGGTCATGAGTCTGAGATAGTAACAGAAAATTTAATTTACTCTGTAGATCTCCATGTCTCTTTGGAGTCTTCTGGCACACTGTTGGTACAGTTTTGCTTTGCCGGGGTTTACATTTTAGCTTGAAAAATATTTGTTAAAATAACAAGTTCACCCAGTTCACTGAGCTGATTTTTGGTGAAAGATCTTATTTGGAAAAACAGGAATTAATTCAAGCATGCCTAATTTGGAAACTGCTATATAATATGGTATATTTGTATGCATTGTTTGGATTAATAAAAGGGAATAGACATTATTGGGCTGTAACTTCTGGGAGCTCTGTCATGAGGTGCTTTGGAGAATGAAGTATTTTCTATAAAAGAAACAAAAACCAAAATGATTTAGCCTCTGCTAACATAGTGACCTTTGCCTGGAGTATTTTGTGATTAAAATGATCTGAAAACATTAGTTTCAATTTACAGTCACCAAGTAGTTAGATCTTAGTACAATCTTATTGAGAAAAAATAGATGTTATAGTTGCCATCATTATGGCTTAGAGTAAATTAAACTATAGAGACATGGTTGCTAAAATTCACCCACTAACCCCAGACAGGCACAACATTTTTCCAGAAAGTGAAAACTAGCACTCAGTTTGGTAAGGGGATGTCTCAAGTAAGGGCTGGTCAGGTGGTCTGCGAGCCACAGGTAAAGTAGGGAAAGAACAGCATGGAAACAAAAGTTTATAACGTATCAGCATTCACTGGCTGATTATTGTTAAATAAGTCTCTTAACCACTCTGATCTTCAGCCTTCCTACTTGGGAGACTGAGCTTACATCACAGGAAAAGTAGAGATACAGGAAAATATATCTTCACATTTTTGGGACCATGCTGCTTACTGTAGATATGAATGCTCTTTGCAACCAAATAAATTTATGCAGAGTATTAGGTACTGTTCTTACTGGGATGTAGCCCCCCTGCCTCCCTCCTTCCTTCCTTCTTCCTTCCTTCCTTTCTTTCTCTAACTAGAATGCTTTAAGCTACCTCAGTTGAAGAAGACACTGGAATTATACAGAAGAAAAGTTGGATGGGAACCACAGAGATGCACAATGTCTGTGCATTCAGTCTGGGCTGATCTAAGGAGTGATCCTGGCCAGCCTCAAAAGCCTGAGAAGGATTTGCTAGTGATGCTATTTCTTGGGCTTTTCCCAGACTTCTTCCCCCAGGTTCAGGCCAGAAATCTCTGGTTTAAGAGGCCTTCAAAGTAGCTCTAGTGCACACAGCTGCCTGAGAATTACTGATGAGTCCAGAGGAAGGCTGTGCACATCTCAGGGTCTGTGACAGTGAGATTAGGAAATCATTTCTTTCCCTGGCTCAAAAGTGTCCTGAGATCATTCTCTTGTTATGGCTCTAAATATAAATGAGTGGTTTGTTTCATAAAGTATTAGGCCTGTATTTCTGATGGAACAGCAAGCCATTAAATAATCAGGAACCTAGGCCAAAGGATGTAAATAGGGCTTAGAGTCAGAACAAAGAATGATAGGAAAACTGACTGCAGTCTAGGGGTCAGGAAAGGGGAATTTGCACATATTCAGACCACAGACAAGACAAAAGACTCTAGAACATAATCAGTAAGCAGGCAGAATGCTTTTTTTTTCTTTTTTTGTCTCATGTGGAGTAACATAGGAGAAATTGATTACTGTTTCTCTGGCTTTTAAAAATAGGAATTTCCAAACTCTGTTAGTGTCAGAGTCCATAAAAAAGTAAAATGTCCATGCATTTAGGAGTCTCCACTGTGCTAAGAGGAAGAAAATAATGTTTCAAAGTTGTGTATCTTTAACTGCATTTAAAAGACAGTATGGCCACTGGAAGGCTGAACATTGCTGTGTCTGTGAGTCTGAGACTGTGTTATCTGCATTTTAATATCCCCCATTCTTGTAATCTGTATTTGTCACATGCTGCTTTCAGTAAGACATCCACGTATATCTGTCTCCACCCAGAAAGCGTGACATTGTAAAGAAACATTTCTCAAAATAGAAAATTAAAAGTAAGACTGCTTTTGGAACATGATGTAATGTCTCCTCATTTTCTAATGCAATGTTTTGCATTTCAACAAGATCTGAAAAGCCAGAGATTTTCTGTGTGCAACAGTGATTAGGAAAAAAATACCCCAAGAAGGCTAATGTTTCAAAGTTCATATTGCGATGGAATCAGGTTAATGGGGAAGGAAGAGAAAGGAGAAAGGAAAGAAAGAGAAGGATGTATGCATGTTCTTTGTATTTGCCAAAGATTAGATGTTAGTTTTGTGACTAACTGAACCCTTTTTATTTTTGCCTCAATCCACAGACATGGATTTGTGAATAATCCACAGACATGGAGGCCCATCCCATTCTGTGCAGGTTGGGGCATGGTCACCTCTGCTACCCCGTTCTAATCACCTAAAGAAGGGGTTATAAAATTACACAATAGCTGTAATGATAGGAAGAAGCTGAAGTTAGTCCTTATGTTTTCTGTAGTCCTTTTCTCATAATATATTGTCCCTTTCCCTTATGATTATCTTAGTTTTCTTTTTAAGGGGAATATAGAGGGCAAAGAAATATAGACCTAATTTTTTAATGTTTCTCTGTTCTTTAATATAAACTTGATTTTTGTTCTCAGGATAAAGAGGGGTGTGTGTGTATGTGTGTGTGTATGTACATGTGTTCATGAACATATAAAGGAAATATGCTTGTATACATGTATTTGTGGTCAGAAGATCATGTTGGCTGTAATCTTCAGTTGCTTCTCAACCTTACTTTTTTGAGACAAGGTGTATCATGAATCAGGAGCTCACCACTTGGCTAGAATGAGTAGCCAATGAGCTCCAGCTATCTGCTTGTCTTCACTTCCCCAGTACAGGAATTATAGGTGCATTATGCCAATCACAGCTTCTTGTATACATGCCCTGAATCCTAAATGGTATCTTCGTATTTGTGCAGCAGGTGCATTATTGATTGAACCATTTCCTACTCCCTGTTTTACTAGCTTTATAAACAGGAATCAGCACATCTTTTGTCAAATGCCTAATCAAAAGCAATTTAATGGATGGAGGGCTCATTTCTGGCCCACAGTTCAGGATCTGTTGTTGTGGGAAAGGAATGGGGTGCTGACCAGGAAGTAAGGAAAGGGTCATGCTAGTGACCAGTTGTCCTTCTCTCATTTTTCCCTCAAGTCTGTATTCCCAGGCAATGAGATGGTCCTGCCCACACTCAGGGTGAAAGTTCTCTGACTCATCAAACAGCTCTGGAAACATCCTTGCTGAGACACCAAAATGTGACTCATTAATAATGCCCTAGTTGTCTATAAATCCCATCAAGCTGACTGTCAAAGTTAGTTAGCCATAAAGTCAATATGAATGAGAACTATTTAATAAGAATGAGAGATTTATCCTGAAGGAGATTCCCCCCCTCAACAAGGGATTATGAGTAGAAATGGAAAGAGGGATGTCTTTTTTTTTCAGTTTAAATTTAGATAAGAAACAAGGTTGCTTCAAAAGTCAGTTGCAGGGCCCTCTCCCTTTCCCTCCCCTCCTCCCGTGCCCTCCCCACAATCCCCCATTATCCCCTCATTTCCCCAGGGAGGGTGAGGCCCTTCATGGGGGTGTCCAGAGTCTGTCATTTCATATAGGGCAGGGCCTAGACCCTTCCCCAAGAGTTCAGGGTGAGAGTGCACCTCACATTGTTGGATTGGAGTCCAAAGTCCGTGTGTATACTCAGGATGGGAAGAGGGATGTCTTTTAATTTTGTTTTTATACCTTAGAAAAATAAGAAATAAACCTCTTTTAACTCTTATACTTTATTAGATTGTCGGTATCACTTTATGAAATTTCTTTTGTGTATTGCTGGACAGTGAGGTCAGAATATAGTAAAGTAATGAAATAATTGTACCTCTGGATATGTTCCAGCATGATGACTGTTAATACATGAATAAACAAAGTGGTAGACTGATTCCCATTTTCCTGAGGAACCTTATATGCCATTCTAGAGCCTTTATCCAGTAGCTGATGGAAGCAGAAGCAGACATCCACAGCTAAACACTGAGCTGAACTCCTGGATTCCAGATGTAGAGAAGGAGGAGTGATGAGCAAAGGGGTCAAGACTAGGCTGGAGAAACCCACAGAAACAGTTGACTTGAACAAGGGGGAGCTCATGGACCCCAGACTGACAGCTGGGAAACCAGGATAGAATTGTTCCAGAACCCCTGAACCTGGATGTCAGTTTGGAGGTCTGGGCAATATACGGGACCTCTGGTAGTGAATCAGTATTTATCCAAAGTGCATAGATGACTTTTGAGAGCCCATTCCACATAGAGGGATACTCTCTCAGCCTAGATACACAGGGGAGGGCCTAGGCCCTGCTGCAAGTGATGTGACAGACTTTGAAGATCCCCATGGAAGGCCTCACCCTCCCTGGGGAGCAGAAAGGGTATGGGATAGGGGGTTGGTGAGGGGCAGGGGAGTAGGGGAGGGAGAGGGAACTGGGATTGACATGTAAAACAACCTTGTTTCTAATTTAAATAAAAATACATGAATAAGCCAGGTGGTGGTGGCCCATGCCTTTAATCCCAGCACTTGGGAGGCAGAGGCAGGCCAGTCTCTGTAAGTTCGAGGCCAGGCTGGACTGACAGCCTCCAAAACAATACAGAGAAACCCTGTCTCGTAAAACCAAAAAAAACATGAATAAACAACTGAACAAACAAATGAATAATTCATTATTAAAATAACTAGGTAGTGAATATAGTTCTTAATAGTTGTTATAGATTTGGAAAAATTGAAAGTTATCTTATTTGGAATGGTATGTATATTAAAAATGTGGATGATTGTGCACACTATTTCAAGGAGGAAACAATGTAAAAGTGGTTAGTTGACATTTTTACATTCCATTTATATTTGGTCACCAAACTCTTGCTGTAATGCATTTTTCTACGTTATTGAAGAAAAATTATAAATTTGCAGCAAATCAGCAGTGTAACACCAATTAGTTTTAAACATATTTTTATCAATAGTAAATACTTTTCATCAAATTTTAATATTTTCTTTGAGCGTGAATGCACCTGTATGTGTGCATATGTGCATATCTGCAGATCAAACTCAAGTCATCAAGATTTAGCAGCAGGTACATTAACCCATTGATCTGTTTCAACAGACCATAATAATACCTTTCACTCCTATTCCTTGTTACCCACAGATTACTTTATGTAAATCCCATGTATCAAACAGCTTTATTTTGTCCACATTTTAGTATGCAACCCCTACTGATAGAGACAAAAACTGACATGCTATAGTTATCAGGCATTATATATTAAATGCACTAATTCTAATATACTATTCAATATCCAATAGCTATTGACATTTCCTTGGATGACTTGTATGTTATTCAGTAGCTTAAGATTGGAATAAAATATATGCACACATTATTATTGGTTAACATGTGGCTACCTCTTTTGTCATCTGTATCTTCTGTCTTCCCTACCCCTCTTTTCCTCATCATATAAAGATATTTCTATTTCTTTTTAGATGCTGATGTTATTGTTCCTAAAACATGTGCATATTGGTCAGGAATTTTTAGAGAAGCAAAATTCAATAAGATTAATAGTCAATAGATGCAAATATCTCAAAGGATTTTTATTATGGAGATTAATTCATTAAACTATGACAGTCTACCTATATCCTACCTATATGCTGAAATCTCATGACAGCTGACGGTACCATTCTTCACTCAATGTGAAGGCCTAGAAATGCTGAGAAATATGAAGACAGAGTTGTAGTGTGGTTTGTGTGGTCAGATGAAGCACCAGGGCTTTCGATGTCCTATACTAGCAGACCATCTCAAGGAAAGATTCCTCCTCCTGACTACCTTTTTATTTTGGCCTTCATTGGACTGAATGATTGATATTCAGATACACACTGAATGAAGGTAGGTCTTTCCTTAGTTTAAATCCTAAACTCTCTCCAAAAACAATGTTTACCATCCATATGGACATCCCTTAATCCATTCACAGAGCTAGATAGCATTCAGTATCACACTTGTTTCACAGACCTTCTGGACTACCAAGAATATGACCATCTAACATTTGTGTTTTTAAAAACTTATGAGAGAAACTTACAGGTATTGAAAATGTTTGTGTAACGAATACATTTTCAATGGAAAAATTATATGCACACCATGAATTTTTGCTTGAACAAACGAGGAAATCTTAAATCTAAATGAACTTTTTCATATGGTTTCCTTAGATGACTTTACTAATTTTCTAAAGTGTTTGTCTCCTTTCTGTTTGTTACTTGGATTAAAACCAACTTTTAATTAATACCAAACACAGATCATTTTGGTAATGGGAGCCTTCGTAATGCTTAAATTTTCCTTTTTTGATCGGGGCAACTCCAATGCTTTTTCATTAATTCTTATAATTATTTAGTTTCTATTAGGCATTTAGAATAGGATCCAAGTGGGTATTTAAAAACACAGTCATATCAGACTTTCTGGAATCTTTCTCAGTAATCCTGGCTGGTGACCCTTCTCAGCTCAGAGCATCCTTTTGTGACCTCTCTATCTTATGGAACCAGTGTGGTCTCTGATTTCACCCTTGAAGGCATCTGAGAATACTCCCGAGATTTGTAATTGGAAATTGGAGCCAATTTATTAATTCTTATTTTCTTGCATCAAAGAATCTCCAATATATCTTAGATGAGTATAAAGTAAAGAATACAGACTATACATAAATATATTTAAGTTTTCCATTTACTTACAGTAATGTCCAGACAATTGGAAATCCCTTTAAAAGTACATTCATTCTGTAGAGATTTCCATTCTGCATTTGCCCCTCTGCTGACCCAATTTTCCTCTGGGCATTCAAATGTCTGCAGATGTGAAAATCCTGGCATCTTAAACAGGGCAACTGCAGCTTTGTGGGTGAAGGTACATTTGATTTCTTTTCTTTACAAGCTCCTAAGAGGGAAATGTGAGTGAACAAACAGGATAGGGGCTCAATGAACTATATTTGTAAATGTCAAACTATTCAAGAAGTAAAAAATACTTAAGAATCCAAGTTTATTAGTTACCTTCATCTGGTCAGTTTATTTAGATGGCTGAATTATGGTTAGAAACTTTAAAATTGACTTAACTATTTAGAATCTCATATTCTTTTCTGAAATTAACTTAGTCTTTTTCAAATTATCTGACCCCGAGGTGTACCTATTTATGTCTCAAACTTCTTAATTACATTTTTCCATAACACACAGAGGCACTTTACTGAATATTGGAATTTGTAGACACCTTCACTGGTTTTCCTCAGCTTTCTGAATAAAGTCCTAGCTGCATAGTTTGCTACATTCAACCACTCTAGTCTAGCTCTCTTGTGCATTGACTGTGCCTACCTCTGCCTTATGCTCTAGTCATACAGATATAGTTGCTTTGTTCTATCATCTATAGAGTACATGTTACAGGGATATGTGAAATCTATTCTACAGCCAGCCTAACTAAATGTCTCAAAGAATAAGATAGAGAACTATAGAAAGGACGCGTGATATTGACCTTTAGTTTCAATGTACTTAAAAAACAACTTTTGACTTTTGATGTTATAGTTCAACACAGTGATTCTCACCCTTCCTAATGCTGCGGCCCTTTTATACAGTTCCTCATGTTGTGATGACTCCCAACCATAAAATTATTTCATTGCTACTCTATAATTGTAATCTTGCTACTGTTAAGAGTCATAATGTAAATATCTATTTTCCAATGGTCTTAGGTGACCCCTGTGAAAGGGTTCTTTGATCCCCAAAGGGCTTGAAACTCACAGGTTGACAAACATTGATCCAGTATAATCTTTCTGTCACTTGTCACTTCTTGATATTGTATGTGAGTGTGGTGGGGCTGTGTATCTTATAATTTGTCTCTTTTTTTGTTGTTGTTTTTCAGGTGTTTTTGCTTTATTTTTAACAAACTTGGCCAAAGCCACTTAGTTCTAACTGCATTAAAAACAATATCACAGAAAAGACTAAATATATATTCTTAGTTTGATAATATTGGTTTGACCTTCCTGAATTTTTGAGAATATCAATTAAATTGATAAGTTTAAAAATATTTCAGAAATAACTTCTGTTTTTTGATCAAACTGTTATTATAGGCTTATTAGAATAACTCAAGCCAGGTATACATCATCATTAAAAAGTAAAGTGAACAAAACTATAAAAATTATAAGGATATACACTGTTAATTTGCTACTGCATTAATCAATTGCACAAGCAAATATAATACTTTGTACAATAAAAGTTGGAATAGTACTAATTTCTGGAAATCACAATGGGAATTTATTGTTTTATTTTTGAGATTTTAATAAAACATTTACACATTCTCTTTCCTCTCTCCAAATCCTCCCTTATGCCTCTTTCTACTCTCCTTTGAATTAATGACCTCTCAATCTACAGTTTTTAAGAGAAGACCTGCAACTTTATTGTACTCCTTGCTTATAGATGAGGGAGCCAGTACATAAGACTACTAAATTCTCTTGAACTCCAAGTTTTGAACATTTTTAGTGATAAATACATTCCTTTCTGATAAACTCATTTCTGATAGTGACAATTTATTTCTGCCTCATAGCCTATTAAACCCTCACATTCCCCATATAGCAAGTTTATGAGATTCATCACACAGTAGATTTAGGTGTGACTTTCCTTGGGCAGCTGTGTAGCCTTGTTGATATGGGACATTGACTTGTCTTTTTATGCAGCTTCTTGTTAAGAATTCTCAGCAGAATAATTTGAATTGACAAACTGAAAGACATTTTGGGCAGGCAGTGTGAGCACAAGGGGTGTGGGGAGAACATGCATGGTTTAAATCTGCTTTACTCAACCTTGAAGAAATGTTAAGTGTTAATTCCCAACTTCAAATAAGTGCACCAAGTGTATATGCAGTGTTCCTGAGAGCTTCCTAATGAACTGAGAAACACTGTGAGGTAGGAAGAAATAAATTTCATCAACCCCCTGAGCAGTGGTGATTTGCCTCAGCTTGTCATATGTACTTAATTCTGATTGAAGGAAGGCAAATGAACTTGTTTAACCTTTCTTGATAGAGAGTATGTGATATCTTTAATAGACCTTAGATTTCCCATCATATGAATTGTGTCTGATGAATATTAACAGAGTTAACAAAACAAGCTGAGGACTGTGTCTTATTGGTCATCAATGTGCTCCGGATTAATTCTTTTTAGGTGACTTAAAAGTCCAAGGTAGCAGGATCGAATGAGAAATGCCTGGCTGATGACACTTTAAGACGTTGTGATTAAACTGAAGGTTAATCACATGCCTCCACTTCTCGCCAAAATCTCTAGCAGTTAAGTTAACAGAATTCATGCTGATACTTGATGTTCAAAAAGGTATCAAGCTGTCAGGAAAAATCAAAGTCAATTCGGGGTCTTCTGGATGCATGCTACTATGCTACAGACTCCAGATAGAACAGTGATACCTCTGAGAAATCATCTACATATTTTAGAGTGTATGATACATACATATATTCCCAAAATGTGTAAGGGCACAGGTATGATGTGTGTGAATATGAGCACACACATGTCGTGGCACAAATGTAGAGGTCAGATGACAACTTCTGGTTGGTTCTCACTTTCTGCCTTATTTAAGAGGGAGTCTGTGGTTCGCTGTGGCATATACCAGGCTAGAAGTACTGGTACTGCCTATGTTTTCTGCTGTGCCTGGCTTTGTGTGGGTTCTGGGGATTCAAACTCTGGTCTTCATGCTTTCCTGGCAAAGGCTTTACGCATGAGTCATTTCCCTAGCCCATAGCTATTTTATGAAAACTCTATACAAACAATGAGTTGGTATGTTTTTCTATTTAGTCAGTTGTTTTATATTTTGTGGAGCAAATTCAGCACAGCCTCCTTGTGACATTTATGGAAACCTTTGTTTGGAATGATCATTCTCAATTTCCTGATGGTGTTTCTAGAGTTTAAGTCATTAGCTGAACAGCTGAGAAATGAAACCCTGGTTTTTGATTTTATGTCTAGTACTGGTTGACCATTTTTGTGCCCTAAAAGTTACCTTGACAGAGTATCTTGTGGTCAGGCAGAACATATTACTGGTTATTGTAGCCTGTTAAATAGCATGGCTTTTTTCCATGTTAATGCATTGCCATGCTATGTATTTCAAACTCTACATCATAAAATATGATATTCTTTTGTTCCACTTTATATATTTTAATATAGTGCTATGGAGCATTCATAAATGGCACCTAAGTATTTTATGTGTGTGTGTGTGTGTGTGTGTGTGTGTGTGTGTGTGTTCAGAAGAGGACAACAGATGTCTTTCTCTCACACTTTTAATCTTACTCCCTTAAGATAGGGTTGCTTTCTGAACATGAAGCTCGGTTGGCAGTCAGCCATCCCTAGCCTGCTTCCTGTCTCCTATACCCACAATAATAAGGTAATAGGTGGACAGGACTCATGTATTAGACTCCATATGTATGTGACTCAGCAGAACAGAATTGGATGTAGGAATACACTCTATAACTATTTGGATATGATGGCAAAATCTTCAGTTCAACAGAGGGAAAATGGCTCCTTCACTTATTAGTTCTAGGACCACATTGGCTTATGTGGAAAAATTGGAAAGATGGATATCTGTCTTGGCAAGTGAGGCTTTGGCTTTTCACTTATAGAATTTAGTCCCAAAACCCATCCATATTTCGGTTACAGTTTTTAACATGTGTTGATACCAATTTACTTTGCTGTTATAAGAAATATGAATCATTCACTATCCCAATGTTCTCTGTGGATGATGTACTTTTAAATATGTACTTTTAGGTTAGTAAAGCTCACAAAATACTTTCCTCTAAAATACAGAATTCTCAGAGAAGCACTTATATTCCCCCTAATTTCGATATACTGCTTCTTATTGATAGGCAGTTCTTGGATCTGCTTTAAATCTCTTACTGTATAAAACTGCTTTGTCTGATGAAGTGCTTGTGAGACTCGTTATTACAGGAAAGATGATTTCTGCTTACCTTGCATCTGTGTGTTCCTTATCTATAACTCAGTCGTCAATATAGCACAGTTCCCTTCTCATTAAAATCTCATTGCTACTGGCATCACCTCAGGAGTACTGTCTTCACCAAACAACATTCTAAAACTGAGATTGTTATTTGGTCATAGACCACATGAACAAAAAACATTTCCTGTTCTTTATGAGTGATACAAAACATTGTATCCACAATTGTAATTTCATATAGTGATGTGTGTGTGTGTGTGTGTGTGTGTG
The DNA here is from genome assembly GCF_017639785.1 of Mesocricetus auratus. Lineage (NCBI taxonomy): Eukaryota > Metazoa > Chordata > Mammalia > Rodentia > Cricetidae > Mesocricetus > Mesocricetus auratus. The sequence goes on from NW_024429266.1 coordinate 47,203,461, forward strand.
TGTATTTCTGTGTGTGTATATCTGCTTTTGTAAGACCTGAGCATGTCAATAACACTCACTGGAAAGAGTTAATGTTTGTAACTGCATTGGAATTAGGTAAAACCAGTCCTGTAAAAAGATGTATTTTTATGTGCATTTTTCTACTACAAAGAAGGCAAGTATTCATTGAAAGCTCTTCATAAAAGCTCTTCATAAATGTACTTTTTAAAATTTATTTATTCAATTTAGAAACAATCTTATTTTACATATTAATCCCAGTTCCCTCTCCCTTCCATCCTCCCATGCCCCCTACTGACTCCTCCATTCCACTCCCCATCAACTCCCCAGGAAGAAGGCCCTTCTCCATGTATCTGGACCAAGAGAGTATCCCTCATAAATGTACTTCTTAATGTATTTAAACATTGGTTTTTATATAAGAATAGAGATCAACATCAAACAGTTCATCTTGGAACTCTGACAAAATGGTCTCCATCAGAAGTTGCATCATCTAGGAAATATGAGGTTGCACACAGCAGTGAAAGCTTATTCTGACCCTCTCACAGCAATAAGCATTTCTTATGAAGGGCAATGTGTTGCTGATCTTTCTGTCTTAACAGCAGTAACTGTCAGTGCGGCTTGTAACACTATTAATAATTTTAACTGTATGGATTTTAGTCTTATGAAAACATACTATATGTTATTCTTTGTTTCTTACTTCACAATGTCACATTGGAATTAAATGACTTCCACAAGATTCTGTTTTTTTTTTAAGTCAGGGTTTCTCTGTAGCTTTGGAGTCTCTCCTTGAACTAATGCTTAGACCAGGCTGGCCTCAAACTCACAGAGATCTGCCTAGCTCTACCTCTTGAGTGCTGGGATTAAAGATGCGAGCCACTGCCACCATGGCCTAGCCCCGCAAGATTCTTTAAATAGATAAATACATCTTTAATAGTCATATAGAAATTGCTTAAGTATATTTTGTAAGCAGAATGTTGCCCAATACAACATATATGTTACCCTTCTGAGATAACTAATGAATTTATGTTGACAAACAACCAATAAAAATTGACTTGTGTATTTCAATTTGTAGTTATTCTAGGATATGATAAAAGGACATGGTTTGGATTTTGTTCCAGGTCCTAAGCAAAACTGTTTGGATGTAAAAATATGTGATTGGAAATTGGGTTTTAAATATTAGTGAAGGTAACTATCATATTTCTTTACTTATTTTCTCCTGATATGCATGATTACTTTGTTAATGTCATTATTTCATCTAACGTTAATCAGTTAGTTCATATATATTTTAAAAGATTCTGGTTGTTCCTACTGATTATAATGCTATTTTTACAAATGAAACATGTGCTACATGAAATTAAATAAAAACACAATTACTTCAGAAATTGCACCAATTAACTAGTCACTGAACATAGACTGATATAAGAAGGCTTAGACCAGTGCAATATTAGATGAAGAATAGACTGCCTTTGGGAGATACATTCATAGAAATCTTATGTCCACCTGTAGAATTGATATTATCATATCCTGATTTTCTGTTGGAAGAGTGTTAGAAACCTACACTTTGTTAATCTAGAAACAAAACTGTCTATAGAGTTTTTTGCTTTATGTGCTCCACTCCTATTTTTTTTAGACAGGATTTGTGTGTGTAACAGCCTGGTTCTCCTGGTACTCAGTTTGTAGACCAGGCTGGCCTCAAACTCACAGAGATCTGCCTGCTTCTGCCTCCCGAATGCTGGGACTAAAGTTGTGTACCATCATACCCAGCTCCTTTATGTACTCACAACAGAAACCTCAAACTAGATTGACATGAAGTAAATTATTATATGACATGGAGAAGAAATCAAGAAACACATGTTCTAAGGATGCCACCTTACCAAATATTCCTCATCCTATGGTTGCTGAGTGGGCAAGTAGTCCTAAACAGATTTCTGGAACCCAGGACTGTGTGAGATTTCTGTCCCTTTGATAGTTGATGATGGGGTCAATTGGAAAAGAAAGTTTATGTTGTTTTATCAGTTTTAGGTGTTTCACTCGTTGGTGTTTTGATCTCATTTATGCTTGTATTTGTGCATTACAGTATGGCCAAAGTATCTACTGGAGGGATTGTCCTGTGTTTACTATGTCTGAAAGCACAGAAGGAAGGGTAAGGGTAACGGTCACTGTATCTCCTTAGGATCACTTTATCTTGATCAAATTCCTTGATTTAGACCCCACATATTGATTTTTTATTAACCAGAGTCAAGGACCTTTACAAGCCTTCAACACCTTTACCTTTGGAGAGACTCCAGACTTCAACTATTATTAAGGATGAACACCCATTGCAGGTTTTGAGAAGACAAGGAAGCAACCCAAGAATTCTTTGAGCACAAATTCAACATGATGATATACACAGTTTCTTGTACGGAAAGGGCATAATTCAACCTTCCTTAGGAGTACACTAGATGTAGGAGGGTGTAGGGAGAGATTTTACATATCCTTACCTCTAACCACTCCCTTGTGGGTGTGTTCAAGGATATGTAGAATGTACAGGGGGTAAATAGAGCTGGGGGAGGAGACTCCTTCTCTTTGGGTTTCAGTTTTGATCTGGAGAGCAGTGTGGGACCTTTGGTTCTCAGCTTTCTTGGTTTTTCACAGAAGGGATTTCTCTTTCAGTAAATATCACAGGATATCCCTAAATTGTGTAGTTTAATATTTCTGCTTCAGGAGAAAACATTTTCTTCTTGCCTGTAGCATGCCTTCTATTATTTCATTAGGAATACTGCCTCAGTATCATTCACAATTAAACAACTGCTATGTAAAAAGCACAGGGAAGTAAATAAAATCTCATCTGCATGAGCATATCATGTGTTGTTGTGCTGGATGCTAAAACTGAGAGAAAATACGTGGAAAATAAGTGATAACTTGAAATGGAGGGAAATCCTAAGCAAAATAGAAAGGCAATAGCTCTGTAAATAATTGGTCTACAAGTTATAGTGCTCAGATGATAGTGGATTGTGGAAGGAATATTGACATTTGTGAGGAATAGATGTTTGGTGGGGAGCTCATGGTGCTCAGACTGACAGCTAGAAATCATCATAGGACTGACCCAGGCTTCTTGAATGTGGGTGTCAACTAGGAGGCCTGGGCAGTCTATGAGGTCTCTGGTAGTAGAACAGTATTTATCCCTAGTGTATGAATGAACTTTGGAAGCCTATTTTCCATAGAGTGTTACTCTCTCAGCTTGGGCCCTGACCTGAGTCATGTGAAAGACTTTGATGATTCCCCATGGAAGGCCTCACCCTCCCTGGGGAACAAAAGGGGCATGGGATAGGTAGGTTGATGGGGGGCTTGGAAGGATGGGAGGGAGAGGGAACTGGGATTGATATGTAAAATAAGATTTTTTCTAATTTAGATAAAAAATTCTAGAAAGAGAAAAAAAGTAATTGATATTTGGATACTTCAGTGAATTAGTGTGACTTCCCTAATGAGTGACAAATCAGTCCATACTGCAAAATTAATTTGATATTTCTGTTAATTCTGAAAAAGAATTCTTTATATTTTTTGTGCACCATTGCATTATTTTGATCTTCTCAGCTTTTATTTTTATTTAGTGTCTTCAATTACCAAAGCATAAGAATATTTCCCTTATTGTTTTAGAAAGCTGTAGGTTTCTTTGACTGCAACTCAACTAGTTTCATATTCTTACTTTGCAATGAGATGGTAATATGGAGTTATTGCCAAACTGCCCTAGGGACAAGCTTATAAGGCTAGGCTCTCCTGCACTCATTAGGATTTACTCAGTGGGATGAAATCGAATCATTGTGAAATATGAGACAATTCACAGAATCATTTCATCTTACCATAAGTTTTCATATCGCACTAGACTGATATGAGCTGAAAGATGTCTAAGAAGGCAAATGTAACAAATTCTCTTTTCTATGATTATGGAGCATAAAACACAGTTATCCAGGGAAAACAGTCTCTTGAAGATGATAGTTTTACATATAGAAAAATGCCAACATCTTAGAGAATATTCTTAATGTCTTAATCATTTGAGCCCCTTCGTAGTCCTGGTAACTGATCTGTAGTAAGGACACAGCAACCTTCCATGTTTTTGGGTCTTTGTTTTCTAATGCTTCAATTCAGAGAACACACTGCCAGGTAGAATTTACAAATGGCTATAGCACAATGTTGAGCAGTGTTTATATGGACCTCAGAGATACAAGAAGAATTAAAAGGTTCTTCTATGTTTCTAAAGAAGTCCAAAACTGTACTCAAAGTCACTATGTAAAGTATACTTTATTGTGTTGATGTTTTATTTTGAGAATTATTATTATAAAACAGTGTTACTCATTTTCCAACTATGTTGTATAGAGCAATTTCTGAGCTGAATTGTTATATTTAATGTATACGCTCCTGCAAATCCTTACATCAAATAATTTAGAAAAAAATGTAAGGACTTTGACTTTAGGGAAAGAGACTCATACCTTTTAAGGTCAGGATTTACTTAAAAGTGTTGATAAAACTCTACAAAAGTATTTTTTTCTATATGTATAGAAGTATTCTTGTGAGTTGAACCCAGGATTTAATGCATGTTAGGTATGTGACTCTGCCAATAAGCTTTGTCCCCAGGCTTTTCATTTTTCTTTCTTTTTATCCTGTGACAGACTCTTCTAAGGTGTCTAGGGTAGGTGATCTCGAATTGTAGTCGAGATAAGTCATAACCTTACAGTTCTCTTGTCACACTCTCCTGAGTACCCAAGGTTGCAAACCCACAGCATCAGATCCAGCTAAAGTAGCAGAGTAGCTAGAAGGAATAGAAATGTTGATTAGTTGATTAATGTTCTTTCCAGGTCTGTGAAGAATTGTGCCGGAATTTTGATAGGGATTGCATTGAATCTGTAGACTGCTTTTGGCAGGATTGCCATTTTTATTATGTTGATCCAACCAATCCAAGAGCATGGGAGATCTTTCCATTTTTCTGGTATCCTCTTTGATTTCTTTCTTCAAAGACTCAAAGTTCTTGATATACAGGTCTTTCACTTTCTTGGTTAACATTATCCCCAGATATTTGATGCTGTTTAAGGCTATTGTAAAGGGTGAGGCTTCTCTGATTTCTTTCTCAGTCACTTCATTGTCTGTATATAATAGGGCCACTGATTTTTTTTTGAGTTAACCTTGTATCCTGCCACATTGCTGAAGGTGTTTATCAGCTCTAGGAGTTCCCTTGCAGAGTTTTTTGGGTCACTTACATAACCTATCATATCATCTGTAAATAGTGAAACTTTCAACTTTATATGGAAACTAAAAGGCCCAGGATAGCCAAAACAACCCTATACAATAAAGGAACGTCAGGAGGCATCACCATACCTGACTTCAAGCTCTATTATAGAGATATAGTCCTGAAAACAGCTTAGTATTGGCATAAAAATAGGCAGGTTGACCAATGGAACCGAATTGAAAACCCTGATTTTAACCCACACACCTATGAACACCTGATTTTTGACAAAGAAGCTAATACTATACAATGGAAATAAGAAAGCATCTTCAATAAATGGTGCTGGCATAACTGGGTACTGGTATGCAGAAGATTGCCTATAGATCCATGTTTACCACCTTCTACAAAACTTAAGTCCAAATGGATCAAAGATCTCAACATAAAACCAGCCACACAGAAACTTTTAGAAGAGAAAGTGGGAGATACTCTTCAACGAGTTGGTACAGGAGACCACTTCCTGAACATAACACCAGTGGCACTGGCACTGAGATCGACAATTAACAAATGGGACCTCATGAAACTACAAAGCTTCTATAAGACAAAGGACACAGTCAACAAGACAAAAAGGCAGTCCACAGAATGGGAAAAGATATTCACTAACCCCATATCTGACAGAGGGCTAATCTCCAAAATTTACAAAGCAATCAAGAAGCGAGTCTCCAAAACACCAAAGGATCCAATTAAAAGGTGGGGTACAGATCTAAACAGAGAATTCTCAATAGAGGAGGCTAAAATGGCCAAGAGACACTTAAGAAAGTGCTCCACATCCTTAGCCATCAGGGAAATGCAAATCAAAACAACTTTGAGATACCATCTTACTCCTGTCAGAATGGCTAAAATCAAAAACACCGAAGACAGTTTATGCTGGAGATGATGTGGAGAGAGGGGAACACTCCCCCACTGCTGGTGGGAGGGGCAACTAATACAGCCACTTTGGAAATCAGTATGGAGATTCCTCAGGAAAATGGGAATCAATCTACCACAAGACCCAGCAATTCCACTCTTAGGCATATATCCAAACAAGGCAAATTCATGCAACATCTGCTCCACTATGTTCATAGCAGCATTATTTGTAATAACCAGAACCTGGAAGCAACCTAGATTCCCCTCAACCGAAGAGTGGATAGAGAAAATGTGGTACATTTACACAATGGAGTATTACTCAGCACAAAAAATCAATGGAATCTTGAAATTTGCTGGTAAATGGATAGCACTGGAAGAAGCCATCCTTAGTGAGGTAACCCAGTCACAAAAAGACAAACATGGTATGTACTCACTCATATATGGATTTTAGACATGGATTAGGAGAGTGCCAGTCTGCACTTCCACTGACAGAGAGTCTCAGAAACAGGAAAGAACATAAGAGCTATGCATGGAACCCAAGAGAAGAGAAATGAGGTAAGATCCTCTGAACAGATGGGGAACACAGTGAGGGGAGGGGGGACGGGGAGGTAGGAAATAGAGAGGGGGAGAAGAGGAAGATAGAGTAGGTCATGGGAGAATATGAAAGTTGACTTGGGGGGTAGGAGAGGGGGAAGAGGGAATCATAGGTTAGAAGACAGATCAGGCATCATTGTGACCTCTAGTGATCTAAAGGGATGACACCAATTGGCAAGCTAAGCAATAGTGTAGATACCAACCCGAATGCCCATTCTTGATAATGAACTTGATGTCTACAACCATCCTGGAGCCTTCATCCAGTGACTGATGGAAGCAGAGGCAAATACCCACAGTTAAACACTGAACTGAACCCATGGAACCCAGCGACAGAGAGAGAGGAGCAATGAGCAAATTGGCAAAGAATGGGCTGGCAAAACCAGCAGAGACAGCTGATCTGAACAGGGGAGAGCTCTTGGATCCCAGACCGACAGCTGGGAGGCCAGCATGGGACTGATCCAGACCCCCTGAATGTGAGAGTCAGTGAGGAGGCCTGAGTAACCTATGGGGTCCTGAGCAGTGGATCAGTGTTTATCCCCCGAATACTCACAGACATCGTGTGTCCATAACACAAAGAGGGATGCTCTCTCAGCCTGGACTCTAAGGGGAGTGCCTGGACCCTACCATGAGTGAAATTGCAGACTCTAGATATCCCCTATATGGAAGGAATTGGCAAACGTGGGAGGATGGGGGAGATGGTGGGGGGTGGAGGAGGAGGGAGGGACAGGGAACTGGGATTGACATGTAAAACAAGCTATTTAAAATTAAATTAATAAAAAGTAAAAAAATGCTGATTAGTAACAAGTCCTGAAAAAACATCTTCAAAATACTAGACTAGGAAGTTGCTAATATGCTCCCCACTGACTCGTACTCAAATCTGGTTAGTACTGATTCCATGTGTTTTTTGTTAACATCTGGAGGATTCTTTTAGAAATGTCTTACCAAATATTTGAAGAACTAGCATAGATGTTCAAATTAAGGAATCAAAAGGAGAAACATATGAATTTTGCTTTAAAATTAAGTATTTGTGAATGAGCATACCAAGATCAAATTTAGAGAAGTCTTACCACTCCCCCCAGGTTGTTTTCAGATAATATATCTTGGTGACAGACAGTCAGGGAATCTCAATTCCTCAGAACCAAATTGGTTTTCGTATTGCCTAGAATGAGCTGGATTTTCCCTTGCTCCATTTTGTTTTCATACCAGCACCCAGAGTGACTGAAGAGTTCTATTAGGCCAAGCATGGAAATGTCAAAGCAAGAGCATTAACACTTGAAGGTCAGTTCTAGAGAAACACACATCTCTTTTTTGTGTAAGTTCTGTTCTATGTGTGAGTTCAACAGCAAAAGATCAAATAGATCTCCCACAGTGAAAAATTTAATAATGGGAATCAATACACTAGACAGAGGCATAAAATATTTTGAATAATAGTGCACATCTAATATAGATTTCCTTCTAATTATTTCTTATTAGTGAATAAATAAAAATTCTAGGGCCAAGTATGGCTAAATATGCCGTTGAGATTAATTTGTAGTTTTACTTCACAAATTACATGATTTTACTGCCTAACAAACACTTAATGTATTTTAAAGTTTTTTATTATTTCTAGAACTGTCTGTAGCTACTTATTTAGTAACTACTTATATGTACTCATGAATATGATAACATTGTCCACCAGAGGCCAAGTCTAGTTATTAGTTATTCTGGATATAATGTTGGTGAAATTTGGGATATGTGTTCTAATCTGGGATACTATTTTTAATTGTCAAATGTTATCAATGTAGACTTTATTTTTAAATAAATTAGCACTACCAGACATATGCCACTATTCCTGTTGACACTGACAAATGATGAGATAGTTTTAGGGACAAGGTAGTGTGTTCCAGGTTCAAATGCCACATTCTGTAGTCTAACTTTTATATTCTACAGCCTATATTGGCAACTTACATTTTTTCTCTAAAAATTTCTTTTGTCATTGTAATTCTAAAGTTACTGTCTCCTCTATAATTGGCATCTGGGTTTATAACTGTGATTAGAACTAATCATATCATTTAATGTGAAAGCTGACATGCATATCTCATCGGACAAAACATTTCCATGTTTATTGTTGTTGCTATTATTTGGAGATGGGGCCTCTCAGTGTAGTAAAGTCTAACCTTGAGCTAAGTATGAAGCTCAAGTTGGCCTCATCTTGCTCATCACAGTTGCCATGGGATTACAGGTATGTGCTATCACTACTTCCCAGTCCAGAGTTTCATTTTCCCCCAGATTCACTAGGTTTGTTATGAACAAGGTGCCAGACCTGCATACAATTTGAGATTACACAGACTTGCTCATTTTGTGTCCTCAAGTAGCCTGAAGAGTCCAGGGAACTCTGTGTACCAAGAAATAGAGCTAAATGCAGGAATGTCCCAGGACTTTGAGAGAGATACCTTGCTTTTCCTTTCAGATCATCAACACCGTTTTTTGTTCTTTTTGTTTTTATCATTTCCTTTTTCATCAGGTTTTCATTATTGAAGTGGGACTAGCCCATGTCTTTACCTTTTTAGTACAAAATTATATTTCATGTTGTTACTAGGATTATACTGAAGACTTCTTTGGGTGACAGAAGAGGAAATGCTTGTCTCCTGCCGATACAGCTAGCAACTCTATGATTTCTTCACTGGATACTTTGTATTTCTAAGAAACACACCCCACTTTCATCTGCTAGGGTATCTCCTTTTCTCTCAGCCTTCTATCCTGTTCCATGTGATTCTTGACATTTTCTGAATATTTTCAACCAACTTTCAACTTTTTTCAGGTCATGTAGTTCTGTATAGCACCCTTGAATTTGGAACAATTTAGCTGATTTACTTCATCGGTCATATTTCACTAATCTTTTGTCCTGCTCTTCTAACACAGCACCCTCTGGCTACTGACATTCACTCTTTCTTGGACACAGTGGGATTGACAAGAATAAATACAATTTCCCCACAACATCCATGCATACATACATGCATACTTACATTGCTTGAGCATCTAACATATTTTGAATGCGTCTTTTGGATTTTAAAATTTTAGTTTCTATTGTCAGTAAGGATAATTTTTGCCTTTATATATATTTTTTGGTATTTGAAATCAGTAATGAATATACAGAAGCAATTAAGAAAAGTTGATACCGGAATTGTGTTCTCAGGTTCCTACAATATACATAATACATATTTTTAAAAAGATAATTATCTAAGATACATCCATTTTTAGGTACAGTCTATTTCAAATTCTGGCAAGTCACAAATAGGAATATGTTTTGGGAAAATTAGATTCCTTCTCTTCTTGTCTCTTGCATAAACCAAGAAGACTTGACTTTTTGGATAACAATTTCTTGACAACTTGGTAGCTATTAAGATTTGCCATTCTTCTTCCCACTTCCTTCCCTCTTCTAAGGATACTGGTATGAGGACAATTGAAAGGTCACAAAAACATGTTTCCATGTTTACATAATATCTAGAATTCTTAGATGCAGATATGATAGACAAACTCAGGAAAGAAAACATTAGACAAAAGAATGAGATATACTTAGAAAATTATATAGGACTGGGCTTTGAGCACAAAAATGGAAATTGAAGCCTCTGTGCCCAAATTGTCCTTTCAGACATGTGAAGATAGTTCCTAGTATCCATTGTGATACAGTGTTTGATTTAAGCCAGAATTGATTTGCTTACTTTTACTAAAAGCAATAACATTTAATTTAAAAATCTTAAGCTTACGTTTTGTGATATATTAGATTTTTTATGTAATTTCTCTTAAAATTTAGAGTTCTGCCAATCTAATATTGATAGCCAACTAAAAAGTCATGAAGGGGTGAAAAATATAAGAGGGGAGGAAGAGGTCTTGTAGTAAGAAATAGAGAGAAAAAAGCAATATACATGATAAAAATCAGAAGGGGGACTAACAGGAAATAAAAAGAATCAGTTGGAGGGCATTTGGGAGGACAATTAGGTATTTAACAAATTAGAACAAGGTATGAGTATACATATATATGAAGTTTTTTTGGTGAAATTCTTGAGTTGAAGGATACTTTAAAGAAAATAATTATAAATAGACCTTTGTGGAATTTCTTACTTATAAAATTGAAAACTATATAATAACTTTCAAAACGTATATGTCCTTCTGTATATTTCATGACAAAATGATTATGAAGATGCCAGAATACAATCATAAATTTCACTAACATAAATATATGATATTATTCATTTTCTAAACCTAACTAAATTATTCATTTTCATCTTTTGACCAAATAGAATATAAGAAAAAACAAAACCATCATATCAAAGTTGAATAAAGAAGGAAAAAAGATAAAGAGAAGGCATGAGAGTCAGAGACCCTCTCTTTCTCACATTCAGGAGTCCAAAAAAATACTAAACTGACATTCCTCTAAAATCAGGAACAAGACGAGGCTGTCCACTCTCTCCATATTTCTTCAATATTGTACTTGAAGTTCTAGCTACAGCAATAAGACAACAAAATGAGATCAAGGGGATGCAAATAGGAAAAGAAGAAGTTAACCTTTCACTATTTGCAGATGATATGATAGTCTACATAAGTTACCCAAAATACTCCACAAGGGAACTGCTAGAGCTCATAAACACCTTCAGCAAAGTGGCAGGATACAAGGTTAACTAAAAAAAAATCAGTGGCCCTATTATATACAGATGATAAAGTAACTGAGAAAGAAATCAGAGAAACATCACCCTTTACAATAGCCAGAAACAGCATCAAATATCTGGGGATAATGTTAACCAAAGAAGTGAAAGACCTGTATATCAAGAACTTTGAGTCTTTAAAGAAAGAAATCAAAGAGGATACCAGAAAATGGAAAGATCTCCCATGCTCTTGGATTGGTAAGATCAACATAATAAAAATTGCAATCTTGCCAAAAGCAGTCTACAGATTCAATGCAATCCCTATCAAACTTCTGATACAATTCTTCACAGACCCTGAAAGAACAATAGTCAACACTATATGGAAAAAGAAAAGACCCAGGATAGCCAAAACAACCCTATACAATAAAGGAACTTCAGGAGGCATCACCATACCTGACTTCAAGCTCCATTACAGAGCTCTAGTCCTGAAAACAACTTGGTATTGGCACAAAAATAGACTGGTAGACCAATGGAACCTAATTGAAAACCCTGATTTTAACCCACACACCTATGAACACTTGATTTTTGACAAAGTAGCTGTAACTATACAATGGAAAACAGAAAGCATCTTCAATAAATGGTGCTGTTATAACTGGATATTGACATGCAGAAGATTGCAGATCCATGTCTTTCATCTTGCACAAAACTTAAGTCCAAATGGATCAAAGACCTCAACATAAATCCAACCACACTTAAACTCTTAGAAGAGAAAGTGGGAGATACTCTTCAATGAATTGGTACAGGAGACTGCTTCTTGAACATAATACCAGTATCACAGACACCGAGATTGACAATTAACTAATGGGACCTCCTGAAACTAAAAAGCTTCTGTAAGGCAAAGGACACAGTCAACAAGACAAAAAGGCATTCCACAGAATGGTAATAGATATTCACTAACCCCACATCTGACAGAGGGCTAATCTCCAAAATTTACAAAGAACTCAAGAAGTAAGTCTCCAAAACACCAAAGGATCCAATTAAAAAGTAGGGTACAGAACTAAATAAAGAATTCTCTATAGAGGCATCTAAAATGGCTGAGAGACCCTTGATAAAGTGCTCAACATCCTTAGCCATCAGGAAAATGCAAATCCAAACAATTCTGAGATACCATCTTACTCCTGTCAGAATGGCTAAAATCAAAAACACCGAAGACAGTTTATGCTGGAGATGATGTGGAGAGAGGGGAACACTCCCCCACTGCTGGTGGGAGTGCCAACTCGTACAGCCACTATGGAAATCAGTATGGAGATTCCTCATTAAATTGGGAATCAATCTACCACAAGAACCAGCAATTTCACTCTTAGGCATATATCCAAAAGATGCAAATTCATACAACAAGGACATCTGCTCCACTATATTCATAGCAGCATTATTTATAATAGCCAGAACCTGGAAGCAACCTAGATGTCCCTCAACTGAAGAGTTGATAGAGAAAATGTGGTACATTTACACAATGGAGTGCTACTCAGCAGGAAAAAACAATGGTATCTTGAAATGTGCTGGTAAATGTATGGCACTAGAAGAAATCATCCTTAGTGAGGTAACCCAGTCACAAAAAGACACACATGGTAAGTACTCATTCATATATGGATTTTAGACATGGATCAGTATAGTGCCATTCTGCACTTCCACTGACAGAGAGTCTGAGAAAGAGGAAAGAACCTAAGAGAGGCATGCATGGTACCCCAGAGAAGAGGAATGAGGCAACATCTCCTGAACAGATTGGGAACATGGCGAGAGGTGGGAGGGGGGAGTGAGAGCTTGGAAGAAGAGGAAGAGAGAGTAGGTCATGGGGGAACAGGAAGGCTAATTGGGGGGTAAATTAGGGGGGAGAACAGAATGAGAAATAACATAAAAGAGGAAGTCATAGGTTAGAAGAGAGATCTGGCACCAGTGAGACCTCTAGTGATCTAAAGGGATGACACCAATTGGCAAGCTAAGCTATAGTGGAGAGACCACCTTAAATGCCCATTCCTGATAACGAACTTGACGACTACCCTATATGCCATCCATGCTAGAACCTTCATCCAGTGACTGATGGAAGCAGAGGCTAACACCCACAATTAAACACTGAAATGAACCCACGGAACCCAGTGACAGAGAGAGAGGAGCGATGAGCAAATTGGCAAGAATGGGCAGGCGAAACCAGCAGACACAGCTGATCTGAACTAGGAGGAGCTGGCTAGTGTTGAATTCATACAGGGAAACAAAACACCAAATGAACTCCATTAATATTTTTAAATAACATATATTAAAAGTTAAAAGTATTGAATGCTGTAGATATATTGAAATTAAAGTGTTTAGCAAAATTCCATTTTTGAGATAAAAAATTCAAAATGACTAACAGCTATGAAGGTATGTTGGCCCAATAGAAAATTAATGGCTTTAAGAAAACAAAGACCTTAGAACACAGGGATAAATGTCCTATGTAGGCACCAACTTGACCTCTCTGTGTCAAATTAGCTGATTGGGAGCCATCATCAAGTTGCAAAGAACAACCTATTGTCTTGGAAACAGCTTGGTAGTTTGGGGGTTAGTCTGTGGATTTATCTGGGACCCTTTGGCCAACAATTCAATTGTATGTAACCTAGTCATCGTTATGGAGCTTCCTTTGGTAACAAGAGATGGCCAGAAAGGATTTTGACTCCCTAATTATTTGGAGACTTCATTAGGATTACCTCATATATTTTAGAAAGTTTTCACTGTACTATCTTTCTATTACATGCCTAAAAAGCCCCTCAATTCTAGGTGTCTCTCCTAGCATTCCCTCCCTCAACCACAACTGATTCTCATGTTTGGCGGCACAAAACTTGTGGAAGCAACCAACCAACATCTGATATGATTTAAGGCCCACTTCATGAGATGAAACCCATACCCAACACTGCATAGGTGACCAAGAACCAGAGACTAGATAGTCCAGAGATCTAAGGTAAAACCAAATACTACTGGTCTTTAAAATAGAAAAAAGTAGTGATAAAATGACTCCTAATTATGTTATACTATACCTAAAGTAAGTGCTTTGCTCAGCCATCATCAGAGAAGCTTACTCCTGCAGCAGAGGGCAACACATACAGAGACAAACATTATGTGCACACACACACACACACACACACACACAGAGAGAGAGAGAGAGAGAGAGAGAGAGAGAGAGAGAGAGAGAGAGAGAGAGAGAGAGAGAGAGAGAGAGAGAGAGAGAGAGAGGTGCAGAGAGTCAGACACACTGAGGGGGGAAGGAAGAGGGAGAGAGAGAGAGACCTTTAAACACTTAACCCTAAATGGGATGACTCCATCAAATCCCTTCCCTGGGAGCTCAGGGAACCTCAGAAGAGGAGACAGAAAGAGAAAAAAAAGCTCAGTGGTTGGTGGATACCAGAGAACAAGACTCTCTAAAGTCAGCTGAGCAGAGCTCACAAGAAATCACAGACCATAGCAGGAAGAACAGGGCCTACATAAGTCTGTGTCAAGTCCTCTGTGTATATATCATTCAATTTAGTATTTTTTTAAACTTTTTTTTATTACTTCAGTTTTAAATAGCTTGCTTCATATGTCAATCCCAGTTCCTTCTCCCTCCCCTCCTCCCGCACCGCTGACCATCACCCCCAGCCTCCCACCTATCCCTACTTCCTTCTACATAGGGGATATGCAGAGTCTATCACTTCGCTCAGGGCAGGGTCCCGGCACTCCCCTAAGAGTCAAGACTGAGAGAGCATCCCCTCTTTGTGTTATGGATGCACGAAGTCCATTTGTATGCCACGGATAAATACTGATCTACTGCCCAGGGCCCCATAGGTTGCCCAGACCGCCTCACTGACTCTCACACTCGAGGGGGGGTCTGGATCAGTCCCATGTTGTCCTCCCAGCTGTTGGTTTAGGGGCCAAGAGCTCTCCCCTGTTCAGATCAGCTGTTTCTGCTGGTTTTGGCAGCCTATTCTTTACTAATTTGCTCATTGTTCCTCTCTCTCTGTCACTGGGTTCCATGGGTTCAGTTCAGTGTTTTGCTGTGGGTGTTTACCTCTGCTTCCATCAGTCACTGGATGAAGGTTCTAGCATGGCCTAGCATATAGGGTAGTCTTCAAGTTCGTTATCAGGAATGGGCATTTAAGGTGGTCTCTCCACTATAGCTTAGCTTGCCAGTTGGTGTCATCCCTTTAGATCACTAGAGGTCTCACTGGTGCCAGAACTCTCTTCTAACCTATGACTTCCTCTTTTATGTTATTTCTCATTCTGTTCTCCCCTTATTTTACCCCCCAATTAACCTTCCTGTTCCCCCATGACCTACTCTCTCTTCCTCCTCTTCCAAGCTCTCACTCCCCCTCCCACCTCTCGCCATGTTCCCAATCTGTTCAGGAGATGTTGCCTCATTCCTCATCGCTGGGGTACCAGCGTATCATGGGCTGAGCTATTGGTGGTCTGCAGCATTTTGGCATGTCTCTTTGGCCAAACCATGGTGATGATCACATTTCACTTTTATTCAGCAGGGAAGTGGTCCTTTGTTGAAGCCCTCCTTTGTCTATCCCTGGCTTAAGGAATTGGCTGCTGACCATGGCTTAATGTTTACCTACTTTCAGCCTTGACAGTGTTGCCAGTCACTGAACTTGGAAGTTTTCTTTGTCTCCATATTTGGTAGTATCAGTTAGCACTTAAGTATCTTGTATTTATTTCCAGTTACATGTCCAGCTTGGAGTTTACAATGCACTCTTGTCTTTACTACCAAGCAGTAGATAACCCAATGTAGCTGCTTAGATATAGGTGCAGTTTTTCTTGGTTATCATATAGTTTCTTGTCTTGTTTGTGGAGGTGTCTGAGGCTGATCTTCTTCCTCAAAAAGGTTTTGATTTAAAGAGCTGTTCCTGTCTATAACATTCCCCAGGGACACGTTCATGGAAGTCAGTTGGAGGCTGCTAAACCTGGTCTTGTTTTCCTAAAGTCCTGGTCATCTTTAACTGTATGGTTTGCTGTCTCATACCTGGCTGTAAGCCCTCTTCTTTGCCTTCCTTAGGGTTCAGCACCTCACTGTTTAAACCTAGAATCTGTTTATACCATTTGTGCCAATGTCTTAAGAAGGTGTTTTCCTTTTGTTTACTTCTATGAGCTAATGTGATACATTAGGCCACTGATCCATTTTGATTTTTACTCAAAATTGGGTTTATTAATGTATTTTAAGCTGTGTATAGAAATCTAGTTTTCCCACTACCATTTACGTTAAAAGCCTACATTTGTAAGATGTGTTAACACTTTAACTGTGATGTCTATTCTGTTCATTAGAATATTTGATTTTTTTGGTGTTCATACCATGCTGCTTTGTTTATTATGACTCTACCTTGATGTGAGGTACTGTGATGTCTGAAATCTTGTTCTTTTTAAGTAAGGTTTATTTGGTTGTCCAGGGTCACTTGTGTTTCCACAGGAATTGTAGGACTTTCATTCTAGTTTTGTGAAGAGGGAATTGCTTTGGACAGAATGGGTATTTTAACAGTGCTGCTTTTACTAGCACATGAAGATGGGAGTTCCTTCTACCATCTTACCTTGTTTCCAGTATTATACATGCAGTGATCTTGAGTATTCATTGTCGAGAACAACTTTTACCATTCTTAGGTAAATTTATCTCCAATCACCTAATATTATTGTCACTAGAATGAATGGGTTTGCCTTTTTATTAATTTTTTTCTTTTGTGTGTGTATTGTTGGTGCTGGGATGGAACCCAGGGTCTTGCTCATATTACACAAATGATCATCCGTTGAGCATTATCAAAAGGCCAAGATGAACTCTTAAATAGTGAGAGAAGGAGACAGCTCTATAATGCTCTGAACGTTGGGACTGGCTCTCTCACACCACCGCCAATAGGGCCAACTCTACTGTGGGGCCAGGCAAGGTTCAGGGTTTAATCTCCTGAGTGTTGCAGCTATGGGGACAGGGACAGCTCTCCCATTCTTATGACCTTAGGGTCACCTCAGGCATTGATGGGTAAAATTATGTAATTAGTTAAATTGTTACAGTAAGAGAAAATATCAACTTGACGATATAGTAATATCTCAAAATATGACAACTGCTGAGTATTCTGGCTACATGCAAGTAATATTACTAGGAGTCTGAGGCAGGAGGATAGCAGATTTGACAGCTGGGATTCAATGAAAACTTTGTCCCAAACAATATGAAAGTATGTTTAGCTTGACTCCTTTTTAAAATGTAGATATTAAAAATATAGGGCTTATCTCTACCTGTACCAGTATATTCAAATATATTTTTAAAATACTCAATTAAAGATAATTTATTGTCAATTATACAAGTAATCCTCATTGTTAATATAGCTTTTAGCTCATAATTTTTATTTTGAGGAAGCACAGTTTTATTTCATTAGTTGTATATTTTCTTTTTCATTGGTATATTTTTCTTGTCTAACTAAACCTAGCTGGCACAGTTGACAAATGGATAAATAATGATAATGGACATCAATTTGTTCATGATTTCTATAGAGATGCCTCTGAATCCTCACTAAGCAAACACCTTCCTCTTAGGCTGAGTCCCTGTGTTTTCTAATGTCAGTTTTCCTTTTCTCATTTTAGCATCTGGTATCTGCACCAGATAATGTCTTTGATAGGAAGTTATAAATTCATTTACTCTGCTCCAAGTCCCTTTCAGCATTGCTGGATTACTCATGGTAATTGTCCTGAATTGCAGATGACATTTTTCCTTTATTCTGTACTTTTGGCTTTTTTTAAACAGTATTCATGTTAAATTTGTCTTCCATCTTTTGTTTTAATGATTTCATTTTTTCCCTAATTACAGGCACCATGTGGTCTCTGACGTATTCATCATTATAAAAACTAACCATTACCTTTATTGTTAGGGATTTCTATATAATGTGTTAAATTATTTTTCTGAGTTTTCTGTATATATCTTCTTCTTTTGTCTTATTAATTATCCCTAGGGCATATTGCTCTTTGCAAACATGGTCTTATTTATTGCTAATTGCTTATTTATTTTTAATAATCAAATATATAGTAAAATTTTGTCTCTTTTTCATATATTGCCACTAAAATGATTTTCTAGTTTCCTGCAACTTTCATATGGCATATTTGTAATGAGTTTGTAACATGCTAAAGTTGTCACCAATATCTCTTTCACAGAGGCTTTGGAAATAAGTTTCAAAATTTTGTTTGGCGAAGAAGTCTGATGGTTTTACAGCCTTAGCTGCCTACTTTCTCAAGCCAGGTGACACAGAAACAGTCTGAATCCCACCTGGAAGATCAGTCTCTCAATTGATCTCTTTATCTCTGTATCCGTACCCCTCTCTCTTTCCACCACCCTCTCTTCCCTTCCTCCCTCCCCTTTTCCCCTCCGCTTTGTTACTTCCCCTCCCCCTCTCTTCTCCCTTATTCCCTTTACCCTCTCCTCTCTCACTTCCTCCTGACTCTCCCTCTTACCCTTTCTTCTGATCCCCCCTTTCTGGGTAGGTAGCACTTCATAAAGCATATTGCTGTCAACACCTGTTTAGATGTATCAGCTATGCTCCTTTCACTCCCAATACCTCTTTCTTCACTGAATTTTGCAGTCTTTAATGTATGATGCAATCACTTTCTATATTTTGAAATTCAGAGTTTAGATGTATCTTAAATTGGTATGGATGCTTTGAAAGTACCATTTGTGATCTCATATGACTTCTAGAAGAATGAAAAATTTATTATGATGGTATCTCATTAAGCTCAAAAGCTTTTGTGTAATTCTAAGAGAAGTGTCTGGGATAGTTATTACTGTTAAAAGATGTGATGAATGTGGGATGGGTAGAGACAATACTTGTAATTAAATTAAATGTTATATTTTACATTTTGGTCTGTTGCATGAATTTAAGTATAAGCCCAGATTACATAAAATGAACACTAATCCTTCTCACCTTTTGATTCATATTGTAAGCTAAGTATTTTTTGTCTCCTTCCATGAAATAGTGGAGTCTATTCTTCCAACCACATATTTCTGGATGGCCTTCCAACTCTATGGCCAGAGCGACAGAGCAGAAATGAAACCGTGGACCATCTGAGTCAGCCTCAAGAGATCGTGATTGCAGCTTTCCCATCATTGTTGTGTCACTCTGCCTACTGAAGATGCCAGGCTAGTCTCTTTACACACTAGAGACCAGAAACACAGTAGCCCATGTGAGCATCAATTCTCATTGTCAGATGAGATGTTGAACTATGGTAGATGAGGCAGTTTTGGGTCATGTTAATGACTTCAGGTGAGACCAGTGAAGTATCTGTCCTTTAGAATTCCTGCCCTAGTTGTGAGCTGCAGAGTTGAGTGAACAGTTAGAAAGATGCTGTTTTTTTAGCTCATGTATTCTAGAGTTAGTGTTAGCTGGCAGTATAAAACTGATGCAGTGCTGCTGTGCTGCAGATCATCAAAGATATGACATTAGAGTAGCTCATGCATTATTGCAATTTTTAAATAATAGAGTATACTACATTATAGAATAAAGTGTGAGTGATATGGTGAAAATAAACCCTTTGATAGTAAGGCTTGTAAATGTATTCAGAATTGCTGTATATTAAATCAAAGATTCAGTCTTATAAATTACAGCTCTCACTTGAATTATTTGGTTGCTGTTGAGTGCAAGCTCATATAACTGTTTCAAAAATTAAATAATTGGTGTAATAATACCATATTAAATGTTTAACATTTAAGAATGCTGAACAGTTTCATATTTGCTACTGGGTACTGACATATCACTTTAAAGTTGTCTCTGGAGGGGTTTCAATCATTCTATAGACCAAGGTTTTATGTTGATTTCCGAACAGTCACTTTGAAGACATAGGATCTTGTTCTGTAACAGAAAGACGTTCTAGTCTAAAGCACTTCACACACAACTCATTTGTGTAATACAAGTAAAAGAGAAGTCATTTATTTTAGTATAATTGTAAAGTGTGACAAATATGTATACCGTGTAATTATGATGCAATTCAAGGTACAAAGTGCTTCACTTAGGGAGTCTTTGTGCCTCTGAAGTTATTTTCCAGCATCTTCCTTGTATGTAGGTAATCAATACCTAAGCTGTATTACATTTACTGTACTGTTTTTCTTAGACTCCATATAAATCACCTCACATATCTTTTATAATTGGGGGCTAGCTTCTTTTATTTAGCATATTATTTTAGAGAATCATTTCTCAACCTGTAACTCCTTTGGCAAACCTCTGTCTCCAAAAATGTTTACGTTATGATTTATACCAGCAGCAAAATTATAGTTATGAAGTAGAAACAAAATAATTTTATTGTTGGGGGTTACTATAGCATGAAGAACTATATATTAAAAGGGTCACAGCATTAGGGAGGTTGAGAACCACTGTCTTAGAGAGTCATTCATCTTAAGTGTATAGTGTTAGGTTTTACTGTTGAGTAAATTCTATTATATTAATATACAAACTCTTTATCCATTTACCTGTTGCTGGCATTTTAATTATTTCTACATTTTATGGTAATTAAATCATAAACATTTGTCTTCATCTGTTTTCAAAAAAATCAGTTCCAAGCTTCCATCTTTGTATGAAACGTGTACTGATACAACTTTTCAGTGTAACTTATAGTCTTTGGTGACAAATTCTGGTGAACAACTTGTGTTTTAGATTATCTCATCTTATTTTTCAAATTGTCTTTTGGAGTGCTGGACTCTATGTCTTCCTATTATTAGTTTGTGGGAGATTTTTCTATATTTTAAATATGAATCCTTGGCATATATCTAGAATGTTTTCTGCCTAACTTGTCCTTTTGTTTTCTTAATAGCATGTTAAAAAGAAGCTCAATTTTGACTCTGAGAAAGTGTATTTAATTGTCTATGGTTTGTATTTTCAGTATCAGATAAAAAACATTTTCAGGTACTTCTCAAGGTCACAAAAAATATTCTCCTGTGCATTTATTGTTCGTACATTTTCATCCAGATCTATGATCCACTTTAAGAAATTTTCCATGTACTAGGCTAGGATACATTTATTCTTTTTTTCATGTGCTTATAGAGCCATTCAAGCATTTCTTTCCTGAGAGTTCTCTCCACTGAATTACCTTTCACACACAGCTGAAAGGCAATTGAATACATGCCTGCCAATCTTTCACATTATTAATTATAACATAACATTTTAAAAGTATATTTAATTCCTTTGTATGTTTAATCCATAAACATGGCTGGATAAAAACTTAGATTTAGTAGCAGCAGTGTTAAGATGTAAGATGTCTTGTGAAGACTGAAATGCCATGTTCTGCTGCTTTACTGGGGCGTGATTTAATAGAATAATATAAAATAATAAAATCCTACCTGATAAAACAAAGCCATCAGAAAAGAAATTGTTTTCATGTTAGCAAGATGTCTTGATGGTTAACATCACTTTTACCCAAAGCCTAGACACCTGACTTTGATCCCTAGGGCCCCCTTTAAAGTGCAAGGAGAAAATCACCTCCATAAAGTTGTTCTTAATGTCACCATGATTGCTATGGCACAAGTGCCCATATGTCTTCTGCACTAACCCCCCCAACCCTCAAAAGGTTTATCTAGTTCTGTTAAATGTTTAATAAGTAGGCATTTTATTTAAACAATGAGAAAATTAATATATTGGTAGATGAAAACTATTGGTGAAAAATTCACTAATGTTTACTAACAGCTGTTCTCAGATTGGCAATATGTTTTGTTCTAAGACCCATTTTGTACTGTGACAGCAATAAGATTAAGTTTACATACTTTTTTGTAAAAGTTTATCATTTTACATATTACGAAATATTTGTGCCACCAATAAGTAGATAATGTTCAAATCACACAACATATGGTCAAAGGAAGATCTAGAATGAAATCTTTTGGCTTTTTGTACAAGATTTTGATTCCTTTTGCACCGAAAGTTCCCTAGAAGGCTCTGTCCTCAGTGCTTTTCAGAACAGTTGTCACAACAGTTGTATCACTATTGGGTAGCTAAGACATAGTTTTGATGTCTTAGAAAAAAAGTTAGAAAATGTCTGGTAGGGAAATATTTTACTCAGGGCTGACCATGCTTTTCTTCCCTCCAAGGTCAGTTTGTGGTTAAACAATGCTTCAGGTTCTTGTAACATTTCTCTTGTATATAATACCCCAGTGCCCAAACCAAGCAAGAGATACATAGCAGAAACCTTTTCTATTTGAGTAGGGCCAGTCCTGTAGCAAGCAATTGTCTGTGAAAGCTGCAGGAAGAGAAGAACTTGTGAAAAAGCTGCTGCTTTGTTATATCTTTTGAATGAACATAAATTTTGAAGTAGCAAAGAAATCATTTTCAAACTACAGAAAACTATGATAACTTTGGAGAAGGCCAATGACCCGATCAATGCTTGGCACATCAGTGAGGAGGCATTCAATCAATGGTAGGAAACAGAGTGGTGCTCAGACTAAAGCTAGATCTGAGAACAAGCTATTTATTAGGTAGTAGTCTAATGAATAAGAATATTTGCAATTGAGGTGAATGGTTGATGAGCAGTATTAGGTAAGAAAGAAATGGGTGTAGACACGTAAAGATCTTACCCCAGAGAGTTTGGAAAGAGAATGTAGTGATCTGAATTTGTGATGTATTCTTTTTGACTCTTTGGTATATACTGATTGAAGTTAGAAGATTCTGGTTGTCTCTTATCATTGAGCATTAGTACTTTTAAAAATGACTGGTTTTGTGTGTGTGTGTGTGTGTGTGTGTGTGTGTTTCTATGTATGCAAACATATGTATTCGTAGAAGTCAGAGGCCTTGGATTGCCCTGGAGTTGGAGTTATAGGTGGTAGGGAACCACCTGAAGATGATACTTGGGCCTGAAATATGGTCCTCTGGAAGAGTAGTGTGTATTCTTAACTCCCTCCCCAAACACAGGACCTCCCTGGTCCTTTTGCTCTGAATCTGTGCTTATCACATAATCTTCCATTTATGTTGTAGCTTCTCAGAGGTAGACTGACATGGACAATGCTCAACTGACATATTATTAGCTTCTGATCCTATGAGTCATTAAAATACTATGGGTAATTTGTTAAAATGTTATTTTGATTGCATACTATGACCTCTAGTGACTGAGTAGAGTGAGTCTGCATCCATGAGTCAAAATATACAAAGTAGGAGATAAACTTCCCTTCATCATCATTAATGGAAGGAGCACAGCAGAAAGAAATTACCACATGGGTACAAATTGTGGCATCATGTAAGATCTTAGGGAGTAATCCAAGGGGAATCTACAGGTAAAGACTGTTATTTTTGAAAACTAGAAACAATTTTAGCCATGTTATAATTATATGAGCTTCTGACATTCAGCATGAAAAACAAAACCAAAAACACATATATCATTCCCTTTATAGCAACATGAACTAAATTCTTCTGAAGAGCAGAGGTGTCTGTGATTAAAATAGTCCATTAGTGCAGTCCTACAGCAACTGTCTGCAGCACCCGCAAATCATTAGGTACAGATTTGCAAGGGTTTACAATGCAAAGATGGATTCCTTTTCACCCACAGTGAGATTGTCCAACACAAAGAAGTATAGATATATTAACTATCTAATGATTTTTATTTTTTCATGTATGTTTCTGAGACCCATTTAAAACATCTCAGGTAGAATTTATATTTCTCTTTAAATTCAGCTCCTTATAAAAATAGACTTATGTTATTAAAATAGATCACACTTTTTCCTCAGTGACATCATTGATGTGTAGAAAAAGCAATTAGAGTTGTCAGCTGACATCAGCCATAGCCCTTTGTTACAAAGCTAGTTCAAATGGATGTATCTTAAATTTAGAATCTGGAACATGAAGCATAGCTATGACAAATGGCACTCTTCTCAGCAAGATGATCTCTGGTGATATTTGACAATGGTAGAGTCTGACAAAATATTACTGCTTAAACACTTTTTTTGTGGAGTCACAGTGTACAGAACCTCGAGTTATTCTGCAACTAAGCCAGGTTTATGTTTCTGTGACTGTTTTTTTGGACAAAGTTAAAAAGTTACAGATATACAATCAAGTGAAGTACATCCATGTCTATTCAGTTAAGAAGAAAAGAATGGATACCTCATTCTATTTGCTCTTTGCAGATGAAATCAGGCATCCTCTCCCTTTAATAATGTATAGACAGTGCCATGTCATGGATTCTGGGATGGTATTTGGTGAATTAATGAAAGCATAAGCTTTAGCTCTACTCCTGTGAAAATTAAATGTGGAATTCAATAGTGTGTGTCTAGACTGAACAGAGCATTAAATTAAATTTGTACTCCTTCATTTTGGCTTAAGAAAATAAAGGAATTATTGGTGGAGCATAGAGTAAGGATTATTTATAGAACTGGAGCAAATTATTAGTTTTAGATGGCAGGGTTATTTATATTTAAGAGAACACTTGTACATTTAATGTAAGCCATAATTTTTAACTCTTAGATATATAAGAGGAGGAATATGTGTGCTAAAGTTAAAAGCTTCAAAGATATGTGTTTGTTTAGAGAGGATTTCTATAAAAATTGAATGAGTCAGAAAAGTAAAAGCATTTGGAAAATAGATTTAAGAGGAACTTTACTCCTCAGAAAACATAAATCCTATGATCTTCCCATGGAGAACTTAACTATGTAGGATGGCCAACAAGGTGTAAGGGTCTGACAAACTAAATAGAAGATACAAAACATTTAAATGAGGTTTGAAACCATAGGAAGCATGGGATTATGGTTCCTGAAAGAAGAAATCTTTCTAACAAGAGGAAATGTCTGGGCTGTAGCACAGACAGAAGTACAAACAGATTTAGAGCTCAGGCTGAATAGAAGAACCCATAGAATACCTTAGGGATGCCAAGACAAGTAACAAAGTGCTTCTTAATTAGGATACACATGTCAGCAAAGTGGGCCTAGCAAGTCTTTGTGTAGGAGGAAATGCCAAAAATTCAAGTAAAGGACAGTGTGAGGGAAGCAGAGCTTATCCATGAGCTGGAAATCAACTGCATTCTTAGAAATTGAGAGATTTTATGAATATTCATGGCATTTGGATTAAAACTATTACAATGTTTGTAGGGTGAAACCATTTTGTTACTGACTTGATCAATATGTCTCATAGACTATGGAGCCACATCTATCTGTTCATAAAATGAAAAAATTTAGTTAAGGCTGATATCAGTGAACTATAATAAGCAAGGAGAACCTAAAATCTCATCCTTAAACAGCAAAATAAACTTTTGCAAGCTATTAGATTATACCTTATAAAGCAATGTAGATCACTTGCACAGTTTTGTTAAAAAATGTTATACCACTTTGGTCTGATATTCCAAGTAGATGTTTTAAAACTTACACATCTATACTCTGTCTTGAAAAGAGGAACAACCTTGTAGAGTCAATTATGGCTGACTTGAATTCTTTCTTTCCTTCCGTGAGCTAGGATCGTGCTGTTGATTGTTCACAGCCAGTCCTTGGTTAGAAGGATTTAGATACCAAAAAAAAAAAGACAAAGACAGTCATGAAATTTGGAAATTGCTGCATGTCTATTATAAAATGGACCCCTGGGAGAATCTTTTTAAGCAGAGTACTTACCAAGTAGTCATCATCCGAAGACTATACTATCTTATGAGTTCTATAAGAGATAGTTGAACCAACATTGGGTTCAAATCATGGTATTGATTGGGTCTATTAATCCCATTTTGTGCTGAACACGATACAGAAAGTGACAAGAGGAGTGGTGTTTGAGCTAAGGCCATAACAGTAGAAAAGGCAGTCTCATCTAAGGATGTTATATACAAGGTTTATAGTCAGTCCTTGGTGTTTTCTGTGGATATTGGTAAGGTTAAATAAGGAAACATTAAATTTGCAAGAGCACTCTTGTTCAGAATGGGGCAGTGAACTATGTTGGCAAAATTTGGGAATGCTATACTAGGACATTTTGTCATGAAAAAATCGTTTTCCATATAACATTTAACGGCCTTAGAAAATGAACTTCAGTGCTGTTCAAGAAAAACAAAAGGAATATTGGAAACTCATAATGATCAACTTCTAAGAAAAATGAACACTATGGGGAGTTGCGGTAAAGTACGATCCATAAGCAAGAATAGTGTTTGTCAGAGAAATAGACCTAATAAAGACAGATTTGGGGGAACGATCAATTGTGACCTGAGCATAGCCTGGAAATGCACTAAGGAAGATCAAAAATTTAGAAGTTCTGAGATCTGAGCACTTTCTCAAAGATTTGTTTGTTGAACTGAACAGTTACACAAAAGAAACTATAGGAAAAATCCAGCAAACTTGAAAACATAGTAGTAGAGGCTTTCAAAGCTAAAGGACAAAGACAACAATATAAACATGAGAGAGTGACCTATGTTACAGCAACAACAGACTGACATACATGTAATCAGATACCTGAAGGACAGGGAAAAACTTGCTGATTCAGTGGTGTTCAGCTTCCTTCAAATCTGTGCCAACATGAGCTCCTAATAGATTGTGAGGACTCCTGGGTAGCATAGACTTAGGAAATCACAAAGATATGCTGTTTTCACAGCATCACCAAGAAATAGCAGACAAATGTTAAAGCAGAAAGAGAGTTTCAAGTAGAAAATCAAAGTTTTAAAGATTGTATACTGCTTATCAGCAAAATGAAAAGCTAAAAGGCATGCTATCACATCTTCAAATATGGGTTAACATAATAAATACCCTATCCCTTGAAGATGCCCAAATGAGGACCTAACCTGAAGAAGTTTGTGAACAAAAATCCAAGAGAAGTGATTTTCAGCAAAGACACCATTTGTAGTAATATTGAACAGATTCCTTCAGGAGGATATAAAGTGATATTAAAGGTGGGAAAATATAATTTTTGCACATCAATAGATCCATAAGCATAATAAAACAGTAGTATTTATAAAACTAAAGTTTAAGAAAACTATCAAAACTACAAGTAAAGAATTTGATGTGTTATTTTTTAAAATCTCATATGTACAATGGATTTTATGTCAAGGTAGGAAGTGTATGTTACACATGGGCATTCATAGAGAAACAATGGAGAAATAGAAAGAGATAAACTCATAGCAGTGCTAATAGGATACTAAAGGATGATTAACTGAGAAGGGAGGAAAATGGAAGACAAATTTAAAAGCAGTTTAGTCCAACCATATGTTGCTATTTATTTGAAGTAACAGTGACCTAGACAATACAACTGTAAACTAAATATTGTCAGAATAAGAGATAAGATCCAACTTTACATGGCCTAAATGATGCATAGTTTAGATGCAAACACATGTGTAGAAACTACATCTATGGAGATAAGAAGGGATTTTCCATACTGAGAAAAGGGCATGTTAATGAAGATAACAAAGTCCTAAGTACAACCTTGTTACTGATAAAAGGTTCATAAGTACATAATTTACATGGGCACACACCGGTTTTACATATTAAGGGGAGTCAGTGTCAATGTTCTGTACAGGCCTTCAGTACATTTTCATCACGACCAGTCCCTTGTCCCACCATTGTCTCCTGCTCTCTCGCTGGCTTTTATGCCAACACTGTGCTCTGTAGTACATTCTGAATTCATGTAGTAAGATACCTTTAGCTTTAGTAATTTTGTGTTAAGAGAAGCTTTTCCTTTGCTAGCCGCTTTGGTTTATCACCCGCCAGTCGCCTGGGCTCTGCCACATTGTAGTCCCCAAATAACACACAAGACGCTGTGTTAATTATGAAGCTGTTGGCCTTTCTTGTTTCTTACTGGCTAGCTCTGACTTAAGTAATTACCCCATAATTGTTAATCTAAGTATGTCTCTTACTGGAGAGGTTTCCGGGCTTCCTACCCCAATGGCGTTACATCTCGACTCTCCTGTGTTTCTCCTTCCCAGAATCCTCCTGGACTCCTAGCCCCACCTATCTAGATTCCTATTGGCAAGCAGTAATTTATTGACATATACACAGGACTTCCCCAACATCTCTTTTCTGTTTAAACAAAAAGAAAGGTCTTAACTTTAACACAGTCAAATTGTATATGACAGAACAGTTATCAAGTAAGAACACAGTTACAATATTTTGTCAACATTTAGCAAGATTTAAAGAAAATATCATCCATCTCATCCTTGTGAGTCCAAAGTCCTATATGTAGCTTATCTTTTATCATCACTAAGGAAAACTATAACTATAACTATCTGCCTTCAACTCCATCAAAGACCACAGAAGGATAATATATAAACACTAGGATTGACAGAGGTATCTTACTGCCTGGACAGTCACCCAAGTTCCTCTGTAACGTTGGGGCATCCATCTTCAGCCCATAGACCACAATGTGTCTGGAACACTTCTCAGCAAAGCAGGAAATTTCAAACTGTCCATCTGCATTAGCAGTCTGTCAGTCATTTTTCTGTGTCCTACAGAAAGTCTCCTAGACTCTTCCATGAAGCAGGAACCCTGTAAGACTGAGTTCAGCAGTCACTTTCCTGTGGGTCCTGCATGTCCAGATTATACAACAACAGTCAAGCAGTACAGGCAAGAGCAGTTTCTTGCCCAAATGGCTAATCTTGCCATGTTGAAAGCAAACTCCATAACAAATTTCTTCGATGCCCATCTTCCTCTCAGACGTAATTGGTGCTGCCTGGAGCAGACATTTCTCATTGTCAAGAAAAACCCTAAACCATTTTAAATGCCATTTTCTGAAGGTCTTTGAGAGATTTGAAGACTGTTTATCTATCCCAAATATATTTCTGTATATCTAGAAAACCTAACTTACCTAACTATAAATTCCATTATAAGTAACTATCTATAGTCTGCATTCAATCATGCATTACGTTTCAAAGGATCTGTATAAGCACAATACTTAATCAAGAGGAGAAATATACATATCACAAAATTGACCTTGAATTTGTATCAATAATTGAAAAACAATACCCATACCATAATTCCCTTTTTTATTTTGCATATGATTTATGTGGTTATTGGAGGCCTTTTATAATTTCCCTTGAATTTTAGAACTTTTTCTAGTTCTGTGAAGAACATTACTTGTATTTTAATGTGGGATAGTAGTGAATCTGTAGATTGCTTTGAGTAGTTTTAACAATACGGCATTTGTTACAATTCTTTAATAGAAGATATACTTCCGTCTTTTCATCTTCAATTTTTTTCACGCTCTCTAATGCTCACTGTAGAGGTCTTTTACTTCCTGTTTACACATAGGTATTCTTTCTAAATTTTTTGAAAGTTTGCAAATGAAGTTGATTTTAAGATTTTTCTCATCAAACTTGTTACTGATGTATAGAAAACCATTTTTCTAATGTTGATTTTACATCTGCTACGTCCCTAAATTTATTACTTCTAATAGTCTTTTGGTGGAGATTTTAGGTTTTCTATGTACAGAATCATGCTATCTGAGACTGTCTGTAATTTGGGTTGGTATGTGTATCATTTATTCTCTGGGCTCAATTCCTTTAGCTCAAAACAGTGGTTCTATATTGAGTAGCACTGGTTCCTGAATTTAAGGGAAGTTTGCTCAGTTTTTTCTCATTCAGTATTATGTTGGTTATGTAATACACAGTCATTATTCATTAAGATATAACACCATACCAAATTTGACTATGGATTTTATCATGAAAGGTGTCTTGAGTATTATCAGTTGTACACTTGATGATATTGCTCTATGACTTTTATCTTGCTTTTCCATATGTGACGTTATGTTTGTGTGTATTCAACCATATTTGTGTACCCAGGATGAAACTTTATCTTTTGATGTGCTGTTGAATCTGATGTACTGTCATTTTGTTGAGGAATTTTACCAGAGATACTGGTTTGTAGTTATTTTATTTGTTAGTTTTCTAGTATTCTTGTTGGTTTTTGGTAATAATGTTGGCTTCAAACACTATGTAAAGATTTTCTCATTTTTAATTCTTTGGTATTGTTTGGAAAGCACTGGTCTTTAAACGGTGGGTAAAAACTCAGCAATGATGATTCCATCTAGTCTTCATTTGCCTTTGTCAGGAGACTATGTTTATGGTTCATTCTCAGCATTATTGGACTGTTAGATTTTTCCTTAGTATTTCCTGAAATTTTGGTCAGCCGTGTGCATCCAAAAATTAGTTCATTTTTTTGATATTTTCCAGTTTAGTAAGTAGGATATGACTTGGAAAATAATACTTTATAGTACCTTGGGTGTCTGTTGGTACCACATGAAATTTCTTCTTTGCAATGTTTTTATTCTTGGAGTCTTCCTAATGTTTTGGTTACTTGTTTTCAATTTTGATTTATTTCAAAAAGCAGCTCTCCCATTGATCTTTTGTATTTGGACTTTTTCTATTGGGGGTTTCATTTCTTTCCTTCTACTTATTTTGAGTTTCATTTCTCCCTGCTTTCCTAAGTTCTAAACATAGCTTTACATTGTATTTAAAAAGATTTTTTTTAATGTAGGCACTCATTGTTATACCCGTCCATATTAGTCCTACTTATGCTGGATCTCAGAAGATTTGGTATGTTATGTTTCCATTTTTGGCATTTCAAGAAAGGTTTAAATTTCCCTTCAGACTTTTCAGTGACTCACTGTTCACAAATGTTTTGCCAAGCTCAGCCTAATGCACTGTAGAATTGTAATTTCTCTTTTGCTGATTTAAATTTTTTTTCCTTCGTGATTTAAGACATGGGATACGATTTCTATAATTTTGAATTTTTGGTTTGTGACAAACTTGTCTCTGGAATGTGACCTGTAGCATATATTATACCTTGTATACATATCTCTGTGCACAATTAATTCTCTTCCATGTGTTTATGGACTTGTAATTGTTCCATGACTTCTCTCTATAATAGTCGTATTCTTTATAGTAAAAATTGAGATGTAGGCTGTGTGATGGTTGTGTAAGCATTTAATTCCAGTGCTAGAGAGGCAGAGACAGGCACATGAGTTCAAAGCCAGGCTGGTCTACAAAGCAAGTCCAGGACAGCAAGGACCACACAGAGAAACCCTGTCTCAAAAAACAAAACAGACAAAAGAACAACAACATACAAACTAAACTGCTAAGTCAGTTAAATGTGTCCTTGATGGTCATGGTCTTCTGATGGTTACTGGATATAAGCCACTCAAGTTCTCACTGTCAAATATATGTGAGTTCTTAGAGAAACATTCACAGACTATTACAAATTGATATATTTAAACAGTATTAAAAACTTAGCCTTGTCAAAACAAAATCTAATACACAGCAAAATGTATCTTTTATAGTTTATGTGTCTGTGCATTTTGACCAGTGATAGTTATTCAGAAACCACTAATGATCTAGGTGACTTCCCTTGCGTTTCTTTGCCATCAGTATCCTACACTGATCTCTGCACTATGACAACCTTCATTCTCATTTTTGTTCGTGTGGCTTTGCCTTTTCTAGCCTGGTCTGGAAATAGCACCCACAGTTTATAATCTTTTGTGCTTAATGTTTTTCAGTGAAATAGCTTTTGTTGTAGGTATTTTGTAGGTACTGACAGTTTCTATTCCATAATAGTGCTCTGTCTTCAAAGAGATTACCATTTCTGTATTAAGCCAATTATGGGCATAAATTTTAAGTAACAGTTTTAAGAGTTTAGGGAAATTTCTGTTTTTTTTTTCCTTTTTTTTTTTGGTAAGTTTGTTTGCTAAGCACTCACATTCACAATAAGGAAAAAAGATAAATGTAAGGTTATTTATAATATAATATGTGGAAATTGACTGTATTCAGAACAGAAGAATATGGAAGGTAACGGGTTCTTCCAGAGGCCGAGAGTTAATAACATTATTAGATGCCATCAAAGAACTTTGGTGGAGACTACATGGAATCTACAGCAAAACTCCCTCCACAACAGTCTCAATATGTGCTCCTCATTTAGTTGCATTCATTTAAGCTTTCATTCAGTTTCTTTATGTATATTGTAGACACAATATGGTTCCTATGCCAAGTGTGTGCTGTGATGATTGAATAAATTAACTCTCAGAGCTTATAACAGGTTTACTTTGCACTAGTCATATGCCACTAGTTTTGCTTTTTCTCATTCTTACCAACACACATATCAAGACTGATTTTTTTCATATTTTGCATAGCAGTAAGTGGTTACTTGTTGATGGTCAGATGGTCAGTCATGAGTGACATAAGGCATAGCAAATTTCTGTGCTAATGTCCTTTTCATTTACATGACTTGGAGTTAATTATACCCTTTATCAGGCCAAAATTAAATATATTCTCTTAGAGCTTGATTAATTTATAGAATATTATATGCATTTACAAGTAGTATTTTCAAATACTGAAGCAAATCTGCTTTTTAGTCTATTTTATGCAAAAATTCAGAAAGTTTGTGGTAAATTTGCATAGTACAGGTTCTATACTTTATAACTTAAAACTGTCAGGAATAATAGAATTTTTACTTTTACTGACTTTGCTCAGCCTTTGATTCCAGGGAGAGAAATTGTTATGCACTGAATTTAATCAGTTCCACATAAAGTCTTGACAATCAATGTTCATGTAAAACCTGATTTGTAATAACTATGTGAAAACTAGACTACACCAATGTTCTCTCAGTCAGTCAGTGATTTCCAGTGATATGAAAGGGAAACATTTTCTCATTTGCTTACTAGAAGTCATTTTTTCTTACTGAGTCAATATTATTTTTTAGAATAAATTAGGCAGTTACAGTGACCAAGAGATGAATTTTCTTATAGCTGACATCCTTAGGGAAGAGACTTATGGGTCACAACTGAGCCTCAAAATTGAAAAAATAAAAATCAGGGAACATATTTTTCTTCATGGAATTTAGTAGCCTTTTCTCCCATGAAGGCTAGAAAACAAAATGAAACAAAACACATTTTTTCCATTTCTGGCTGAGAGGATTTCTCTACAAAGATTTTAAAACACCAGTAATGAAGAAAGTTCTTGTGTACATTCATGTCAGAGACATTTGATCACAGTGAAAAGACTAGACTTCTAGTTTTAGTTCAAGAAAGTCTCTTAAGTGGGGATGGTTATACAATATACCATGTATTCATACCATTTTAAGATCTCTGTGGCAGATAAACTCTTAAGCTTTTTGGTTTACATCAAAGATTCTTCTACTATTAGCGGTACATATTCCTGTTTATTGATTCAGCAACAAAGCCATCCCTGACCCTCTTAATCCCTGGCATGCATGGCCACTTCTTTTTTTTAGAAAAATCAACAGTCATCTGAGTTCAAATGTCAACTATGAATTCCAAAGCCACCTTGCTGTTATATCTCTTAAGAGGTACAGAAAGTCTTTCTTTAGTCTTCCCTGTTCTAGACCTATGTGATGCTCTGTATCTGAAAAATCATCTCCGAGGTATATCCTGTGTGTTCTTACTTTGTATAGCTTTCTGTTTTATTTTTTTAATATTTATTTATTTATTTATTTTTAACATGCATTAAAATAACTTTCTTTTTTTTCCAGTTTAAATTTAGATAAGAAACAAGGTTGCTTCACAAGTCAGTTCCAGGTCCCTCTAGCTTTCTGTTTTAAAAGTTTTGAGTGTTGACTTGTGACATCTCAGTTAATGGTTAGTCGTGAAATTCTCACTCCTGTTGAGGTCAGAATAAATTCTAAATGGAAGGAAATAATCTCTAGGAACCAAGTTACATCTTTCAGAGGTTTGAGACCATTTAAATATTTTATTTATTTTGTTACTCATGAATGGAGTTTCTCTTACCTTTTGAGGCACAAGCAACCAGGCCCATTGATAAACACGAAGAACACATATTCTCAACTTCAAAATCAAATCGTATTGTTGCATACCATCATTCATGCTCTTAGTTCTGTCTTGTTTTTGTACTTTAAATATATTTGGCTTCTTATAAAAAGTTTGAATTTTGACTGTTTATATAGTCAAAATTGTGGTACTTCTCTCTTTTCTTCTCCCCGTCCCCTCCAGTGCTCTAATTGTAGCTATTCTATAGCTTCAATATCATCTAGCAGGCAAGAACTCTGAGTTGAGACCTTCTAAGTAGGTCAAACTCTTTGAAATTATAATGAAACAAAGACTGCTCATAGGATCACAGTGCACTGAATTGTTCGTGGCCTTTCAGTCATAGTCACTTGATTACTCCACAAACTTCACTATTCTATCATGCTCACAAGTTGAAAACATTATATGAGAAGCAAATTATATGTAAAAAAGTAAAAAATCTAAAGTTTGTTTGGTTGCATGTAAAATATAGTTATCCCATTGATGTGAAAAGTATTAGCCATAGTGGTTATTTGTTTCAAATTGTGTATCTTTAATATTTTCTAAAATAATGTCAAATTCTCCAAGTTAATGTCCACCTTCTAGAAGAAAGCTTCATAAAGAGCATGATCAGCAAGCTCTGAATTCTCCCAATTTGCTACTTAATTTGTTTCTCAAGATGCCATCTAAAATCCAAGTACATGCTCTATAGAATCATTCGTTTTAAATAGATAAATTTTAGTTTAATCATTATGAGTGCGATTAATAAGTATTCCCAGGGAAAATAACCGTAATCCATAATAACAATGCTTTTAGCTACTGTGGGTTTCCCGTGTTTTGCTTCAGTAACCTTAGGAGGCAGGCCTGAGCATCACTGCTCTGTGTTCATTGAAGCTTACTCATACAAAGTTGAGTTTGCAGGTTTATCTGGAAAATAAGCCATTTATAACTGGTTTTTACAAATGTACAGGTTAAATGTGGATTCATTGACAGGCTGTGCTTACAAAATCAGTTTCAGCTTCCTGTTGCTGCCTTGAAATTTTACCATAAAATTTTTGCCTTTACCCAGCAGAAGGGCATCCTTGCAAGGGTGATCAACAAGCTCAAATCAAAGTCTTGGGTTTTGATGGTTTCTGGAAGCTGTTGGGGAGAAATTGTGTAAAGCCTATGACTTATTGAATCTGGATAAAAAAACAGATCTGCTCTAGGTCAACCTCTAGGAATTGTCTTAGGATATAGCTGGACATAAGGTTTCATCATAGTTTCCTATAAAGGTT
This sequence comes from Mesocricetus auratus, assembly GCF_017639785.1. NCBI lineage: Eukaryota > Metazoa > Chordata > Mammalia > Rodentia > Cricetidae > Mesocricetus > Mesocricetus auratus. The sequence continues at coordinate 47,238,745 of NW_024429266.1, forward strand.
AAACATGACTATAGAAATAAGGTGAATGACTTTCTGACTTTCTGGGCAATACTATTATTTCTTTAAAACTTATAGAAAATGGCACAGAATAATACAATCATCTTAATCAAATACTTTTCCATTCCAAAAAGTTATTTCTGTAGATATTAGTATAACATGGAACCATTAATAATTAAGCATCCCATGAAGTCTTTATAGAAATTTACCTTTATGTATGAACTATTCTTTTGGTTAATCTTTGCAATGTTTCTCAAGTAACAAAGTCTCTAAATTGTGTTGTGGAGTTTTACTTTAACTGTGCAAAGATGTGTTTATGCTGCAAAATATTACTTTAGGTAAAAGTATATTACATTTTTATTGTACATTTGTAAAGATTGTGACTTTTGTTATGTTGCATTAGTTTAAAATTTAAAGTGTATTCTTTTGCCTGCCTAAGTCATCTTATCAGTCTAATAAAGAGGTGAACAATCAATAGCTAGGCAGAGTAGGGATAAGAAGGGCTGTCAGGGAGAGAGAATAAATAGGAACAGGAATCCATGCTCTAAAGAAAAAGAGGAGAGAGAATGAGATATGTAACATGCATTCTTCCCACCAGCCTGCTCCCTGAGCTGCATCAGTCCCAAATGAACATGCAGGACACTATATTAATTATGAAGCTGATGGCCATTTACTATAGTTTCTTATCGGCTAGCTCTGACATAATTATTAACCCATAACTGCTAATCTGAGTATTTCCACGTGTGGTCTTCTCTTACCAGAGAAAGGTTCTGGAACTCTTTCTTCTCTTGTGTCCTACTTGGTGATTGAATGTGCCTCCGTTTTCCAGAATCCTTCACCTCTCCTAGTCCCACCTATCTTGCTTTCCTATTGGCCAACAGTGCTTTATTTATGAACCATTGGGACAAACATATACATCAGAGAGAGCAAGAGACAGACAGACAGAGAGAGAGAGAGACAGAGAAAGAGAAGCAGGGCAGAAACCCTAGCCCAGGCAGCTGCCAGCCAGGCAGACACAGAGTAGTGTTGAGTGCAGCCTTCTTTGCCAGCCACTTTGGTTTTTCCCCCACCAGCCGCATGGGCTCTGCTGCATTACAGTCCCCAAATAACACACAGGAGGCTATATTATTTATGAAGATGTTGGCTGGTTGCTTGGTTTCTTACTGGTTCTCTCTGATTTAAGTAATTACCCCATAATTGTTAATCTACATATTTCTCTTACTGGAGAAAGGGGTCCGAACCTCTTATTTCTATGGAGGCTATATCATGACTCCCTGTGTTTCTCTTTCCCAGAATCCTCCTCGACTCCTAGTCCCGCTTATCTTGCTTCCTATTGGCCAACAGTGTTTTATTGACATATACACAGGACTTCCCCATCAGAATAGGACATACTGAATGAATGAAAGGTAAAATGCCCTAAAGCAAAACACAGGTGAAGAGAAACAGGTTAATTTAAGTTCTAAGACCTAGTGGGATAATCATAAGATAAGGCTGTACATTTATAACTTATATTTAAGTCTCTGTGTCTTGATTTATGGGTTGGTTGGTGGCCAAAAGAAAGCCCGCTGCAACATAGTAATTGCTATATTGCAAATTTGTAGAGCCTTTTTTCCTATTTTCAACTAAGAGATGCTTGAATTTTCTGCATTACTCTCTCAGTTGTAAAGTTGAAGACAGTTGTACTACAACAGGTACTCACATTTTATTCCTTAGTTCTAACTAAGCACTTCTGTCCCTGAACTTAAATGATAGTGGAAAAGCAATGAAATAAAGTCACCACATAATAAGGCACATTTAGGAGTTTCATGTTCTCATTCTTGCTTGCTTAGTCTCTACTTCCTTACATATAGATTCATGTCTATTCTTAACTATTTGATATTTGTTGTGGAAGTATTGGCTTTTGAAAAAAAAACTTTTTGCCTAAAACTTAGCCCTTGTAGCTCACTATTTCTGCCCTGCACAACCATTTGTTTGGCCTTTTATTTTCATTTACTTATTGCTGAGGACTGGTATCAAGGTTTTGAACTTGCCTTAAAGCATTCTAGGCAAGCATCCCATTCCTGAGCTCTATCCTCATCCTTCCTTTTATTTTTTAGTTTGGGACATTATGTCAGCAGGTTGCTCAGACTCTCTTTGACCTTCTGACTCTGTAGCCCAGAAAGGAATTTTGCTCCTGACTCAGCCTTGTGAATAGCTGACATTACAAGCCTGTTCTACCAAACCCAGCTATATAGCTGGTTAGCTTTCTTGTAAATGGCAACCGAAGTCAGTGTTTTACCATGGAAGTAATAACTATGTATTCTGTCACCGTGAAATGGAGGAGGCATTTTGTTTCGATGACTATAGAGATCCTAAGACTTTACAAAGTTAAAGGTAATGCTGTACAGGTGATATGTGGGGGATTTTCCTAAGGAAACTTGGATGAGTAGTCATCTTCCAGCATGCCTACTGTGGGGTAGTAATACTATGATTTTGTTTATCCTGTTGTCATCCTGATAGAAGAGATAATGCATTTTTGATCTTGGGCTTTCAGTATGAGGCATATCACAAATGCTGATTGAAAAGAAATGAAGAGGAATTGAAGTGAATGTGTGAAAAGGGGGCTGAAAGAGATAAAAATCAATGATTCTTTCACATTATAAAGTAACTGACACCACTATCCTGGATTTTGAAAATGTATCACTTTGATTTTGATTCACAGGTCAAATTTATCTGGGCTCTTCAACATTGTAACCAAACAGGTTTATTCTGCCTTCTGTGACTTACTGCTTAAGCTGAATCTGACCCGAAAGGAAACTAATGCTCTTTCTTATTTTGTGCCCACCTATTCATTCCTTCAGTAGGTGCCTTTGGCTTGAGGACTCATACAAAATTCCCTTAGCAATGCTCTGAAGTTCTTGCTAGCAGCTGTCTCTCCTTCTTCCTTTCCCTCTGCAGGAATAACACTTATCAGGCAGTGTTTCACAGTTGATTGGCTTCCTCTTCCCCTCCATTGGCACTTACTCAATAAAGCTCTTTCACAGTGTTGCATAATTAATAACAGCTTTTGCTGGAATCCCCAAATTTTGTATGCTATGTTACATGCCAAAAGGGAATTGAAGATGGGATTATAACAAGAGTTTAGTGATGGGAAAAGTGTGGTTTTGTACTTAATATCACTAAATTGCCATAAAATTAGGCAGATGGTCAGAAAGAGGAATGACTATATGGCAACAAAAGCAGAGGAAGAGAGGAAATGGACTGGTAGGCTGGGGCTGAGATGATGCAACCAGAAGACCAGGACTCTGTAGAAAGCAAGAGATGGATTCTCCCATAGCACTGGGGGTAGGAATGATCTTCATTATTTTAGTAAGATATGCTTAAGAATTCTGACCTTGAGAATTATATGACAGTACATTTGTGTTAAGCCCTAAGTTTCTGGAGGCAATGTGTTGCAGCATTAGCATTGGGAATGTGACAGTCACCCAACAATTCTGTTTCGACAGCTGCTTCTCTGAGGATCTAAGCTACACAAATTTCAGATAAGAAGAACTACAAATATTGATATAAGGAATTATTCATAGGAACATTTTTTTGTGTCACTTTTGAAAATCTTTAATTTTTAAATGAAAATTTCCAGAAGTAATAAAGTTCCAGAGATACCTTCAAACTGTAACCTAAATCATTTAGAAATATTTTATGTAATATCCATTACATATTACGGAGAAATACTCATGGGTAAAATATTTTTAAAAATTATTGTAAATAATGACTAAGTCCAGTTAGGAAGGTGATAGTCTAAATTATTTTTATGGAATAAAAAGTCTAGTTTTAAACATGTATATCAGATTGAAAAACAATAAGTATTATAAAGTTTTTTTCCATTTAGACACCTTAATTGACAGAGGGTATAGAGCCTAATCTGCCAAGTTCTTACCATGCATGCATGCAGCAATGCATAAAACAGCCTTAATTTTGTCCTACAGAATAGTTATTGTTAAAGTTCAGACTTTCTGTCCACTTGATTTTACATGGCATTTAAACACATTCTTCACAAATACCTCTGTTAGTTGCCAAATCCAAGATAAGTTGGTCTATTAGTTTCTCAGGTTTCCTTAGAGACCCAAGAATCAAGTTTTCTGTTAAACTCAAAGGAGAAATTGTAAAGCATGTTACAAGTTTAGCTTTTGTCTTCATGTGAATGTGGCATATCTTAGCCTGTTATCCACTCTGCTTTGCAATGTAGTCCATTGCATTCTGTGAAGTGTACCTTCTACTCTCACAGCCTGAATTGAATTAACTAATCACTAATGGCTCTTATTGTTACAGAAATTTCAATTTAAATTGGTGGGGATTAGGAAGATTAGTCTTTTCTTTAAATAAAAAGAAATGCCAACAAAACTATAATTACCCATTAGAGTCAGTGTTTGTGAAGCTTCCAAGCTTAGTTTTGCAAATGAAGTAAAGTTCCATTTTCTAAATGGCATTTTGGAATACTTAGCATTAATGTTAGTTAACTACAAATTAAATGTGGTGTGGTACCTGTGTAGTCAGTCCATAACACAAATGGATTTAGGAAGACTCTACCATGGACAGATAGATTTAGATTATATCATAACTAACTTACCATTTTTTTCTGATTTTTTAGTTTTAAAAGCAACCTTTTTGAGAATCCATGTTAAATTCTGAGAAAAGTGATAGCTCTCATCTTGGATTATTTTACAACTGAAAGAGGACTGAGTATTTGGGTAAACCAATTGATACAGCATCACATTGAGGCAGAAGTTTAGAAGAGGTTGCCCAAGTTCAGCCTAGCAAGGAGGTTAGGGAATTCCTCTTGGCCAAAGCTGTGCCTCAGCTGAGAGGAGAAGGCAGTGAGTTGAATGAATGAAGGAAGGGAAGAGAACAGAAGGGAGAATCTTCTCGTGCTATATTTGAGAAGGAATGTGGATTGCTATTACTAATAGCAATGGTGTTTCCGAGGCAGTTACAAGTGGTGGAAATTAAGTAACAGGCAAAAATTTGATCTCAATCAGGATGATTTGAAGCCACTTCCTTTCCCTTCAATCACAAACAGTACCTATTATTGTCTATTATCTGTCTCCTTTATTTTTTCTTATGTCTGGACCCTCCTTTTGTAAATGGAAGACACGACAGTTTGTTTCAGATTTAGTTTGTGCCTTTTGGCTTCCTGTTTAAAATTTGGCTCTTACATTTTTTTCTTTGAGTCTTGGAAACTGACTTCTGCAATGTGCTTTATTAGCTCTACCCTCTTTTGTACTTTCTGAGACCTGACAACTCCACTTGGATATCTGCTGTCAAGGCAAGAACAAGAGAGGAGTGGGGGTGTTTAGCATGATTATATTTATAAGAGATCATGATAGGAATTTTAATTTTGAGACATTTACCCTTATGGTCAAATTTGGTAGAGTCAGGTATGATGGAGCTAGAATAGAAGAACACAATGCCATGAGGATAGCAGGGAAACAGAGAGGGAAGAAACGAGAAAGAAAGCAAGAAGACCAGGGATGCACTGAAGGAACCCATCCGTCCAGTTCTCTGCAATTTGCTTGTGGCTAATCTGAGTGTCTGTGTGGATAGTAAGGGTTCCAGCTGAGCTACAAAACATTAGGTTTTCAAAGAAAGATGGTGTTAAACTACTAAAATCATGTAGAATTGATTGAATAGATGGCAGTGAAACCCATAAAATCATCTCCAGGCTTATAATGCAGATTTTGGTGTTGAAGCAGTAGTAACGGAGAACCTCATGAGTAATAATACCAAGAGAGTCAATAAGCTGACATATATCAGGAAGTGTGTACCAGGCACCATTCTATCTGCCTTACATGGTTACCCAAGTAGTAGCTGCTCATGAAGAAAGTCATCTTTTTATCACTCTGTCACGTGAGGAAACTTTGATGGTGACCAACTTGGCTAGTTTATAGATGCATGGGGAGGAGCTGGCACCTAAACCCATCCTGAAGTGTCCATTTTCTTGCATGCTGCATTATAGAAAAAGAAGCAGAATGACAGAGAAGAATTGATTTTTGTTATGTCTTCAAGGACACCAATTATTTGTCAGTACAGAAAGAAAACATACACAGACATCAAAAGGATATAGCAGAGAGAGAGGAGGTCACACTGGCTTTTAGAAATAAATGGAAGAATGCATTGCAAGGGAGAGGTAATGATCAGCAAGCACCTTCTTCGACAGACAAAATTAGCATTGATATTATGGCTCTTGGCCAGCTCACAGCCTGTTTGTTAATGATAAAAAGACTGATTATGTACATATACAGAAAACAGTAAATGCCAAAATAAGTGCTTTTTTTTTAGAACTAGTTTACTTGTTCATACTTACTACATTTTTCAGTCATGTAGGCACTAGGTAATATACCACTTCTTTGCCCTTTGTGTCTGTCTTCACTGAACTGTCAGCACAAGTCACTTCTGCTATTTCTGTGTTTAATACTTGCCTGTGCTGTTTGCTATCATGGCTTATCAGTCGACAGTGGTATGATAAAGTCTGTTGCTTTTATTGTGAATGTAATGATATTCATCATAATAAACCTATGTAGGATAATATATTATATCAGAGAATAATAATGTAGACTCAATTGTCCTGGGGAAATAAATTAAATACAGAGAAAACCATAATAAATAACATATTGGCTGTGAGATAGCCCAGTGGGTAAAGGTCCTTGTCACCAAATCTGAGGGTCTGATTTTGATCTCTGGAACCTGCATGATGCAAGAAAACAGACATTTGCAAATTGTTCTCTGACTTAAACATGTTCAGTGTGGTATATGTGCATCCACACACATATCCATATAGACAAAAGTACATGAATATAAATAATAATGGATTAGATACATTTCTGAAATAAAACACTTTTCAAATTTTAATACTCAGCAATATATCATATGAAACAAACAGAACACTCAACACATAAAGATAGTAAAACTGTGTGTATATATGTGTGATATACATGTGTGTACATGTTTGTGTGATCAGGTGTGTAGAGGACAACGCTTGATGTCAAGTGTCAGCTTCAGTACTTCTCCACTTTATTTTTGAGACATGGTCTTTCACTGGACCTGGAGTTCTCTGCCTCTGCCTCTTGAGTGCTGGTATTACAAGCATGTACCACCACAACTGGGCCTATTACCTGGATGCAGGTGACTGTCTTGTTATGCAGCAAGGAGCTGACCAACTGAGCCAACTTTCCAACCTGCAAATATTTTATGAATCTGAATACTTTAAAATTTTTATGAACGTATAATTAACAAGGTTTATAAATTATTTCTTATATTTTTGATAAATAAAAACTTATTACTATAATTTCCATAAGCATATACAATTTTACTATATAAAACATGTTGAAATATCTTTGTTTCTTGCCTTGGGCTTGTAGCGTCTTCTTAAGTTTAAATGCCTTTAATATTTTTATATTAGTATTTAGTGAGGAGACTGTGGATTGACATCCACATGTCTTGATTTAAAAGCTTTATATTAAATTCTATTGATCAAATTTCTTTTGCAGTATTTTTCAGCTACATGTTGGTATGTAGATGCACAAATCATTTTGACAATGTAGCACAGTGAATATCATCATAGAGGAGGAAGGCTATAAAATAGCTTGTGTATAATTCAAGAGTTGCTGTTTCTAATTAGGAAACTATAATAGGGGTGGGGAAGTTGCTCAGTAGGTTAAGAGCTTGTCATCCAAGCCTGTAGTCCTGAGTTTGATCTTTAGCATTCAAGTACAGAGCCGGGCTTTGTAGCATGTTCATGTAATCCCACTGAAGATAAGTATAGTCTGGAACTTTCTGGCCATCACGCCTAATTTAATTAATGAGCCCCAGGTTCCAGTAAGAGATGATGTCTCTAAAAACAAAGTAGACAATAACCTAAGGATGACACCATTGTTCTAAAGCAGTTTCTTCTGTATTGAAACATTCTCTCCAGGATGGAGGGAGGAGGCTCATGATACATGAGAAGTAAATAAATTTTACGTGTCTCTAGAAAGTTGAAACTTACAGAATTCATGCAGGCTCTTTTCTGGGTTTAAGGAAGCTATCAGCTATTGCTATGGAGAGGAGTTACCTGACCTGTGAACTGCCTGTGAGGTATATAGTGTTGGATTTTGTTGTAGCCATTACTTTGGTCTGTTGTGGGTTTCATTTCTGTGGCCAGTAGACAAGTCTTGTGTGTTTTGTCTCCTCAGGAAAAACGTCCCACACAGTAGACATTTGGGTTGTCTTTTAGACCCCGCTCTATGTGCACACAAAGCACAAATATACGCACAGACATGAATATACACACACACGAGAGAGAGAGAGAGAGAGAGACAGAGAGAGAGAGAACCCTTCCTCATACATACACACAAAAAGAAAGACAAAACACATACTCTTAAAATATGAAATAAACATATGAAACAGGACTGAAAAGAAAAAGTGGTAAGACTGAGTCCAACAGCGTTAAAGTAGCATGCAGCATTGCCTTTAGGTACATTTCTAATTTATATATCTTTTGCCCCAAGTTTGCATTTACTTTTGCTTTCTTGCAGCACTGAGTATTGAACCCTCAGGCCTTGCCTATGTTAGGTTAGTGCACTTCACTAAGCTGCATCCCTAGCCCAAGCATCTTTATACTTGATCCACAGAGTATAAACGGTTAATTTTAGCAATTGTTTTTTATGTCCTTTCAATCACTCTCTCTCCTATGACTTTATTCTCGTGGATATGCACATGTTTGAAACACCAATTGACATTCTTCTTGTGGGAAAGTGTGAGGAATGAGAGGAAGAGTTGGCAGTTGTGTCTGCTGACAGAAGTCATACAGATGGTTCCGATGGCAGATCCTGAGAAAGGATGTGGCAGAAACAGCAAATTGAAATGTCTTAGAACATCTTTGTTAAATAAGGTAAAGGCAAATGTTTGAGTCATCTGAAACACAATTGAAGAACCACAGGAAAAATAGAAAGTCCAGCTGACCTATGGTGGCCAGTTTGATTAGGAGGAGCATAGACTGTGAGTTGTGGCCTGAGAATATATTGGGTCTGTGACAGACAACATTGTGAGAAATATGGTAAGGAAGCAAAAATCCAGTTGGATCCCTCAGTATGGGGGAGTATCTTAAAGTTAAATGTATGCATTATGCTTCTTTGTATTTCTGACTACTCATGCCTGACTAAATGGTCAAAATAGTTGTTAAATTGACTATCAGAACATACCTATTTCAGTAAAATGGTAACTTAATGTTAATGAATCAGTGCATGAAAAGTAGGGCTGTAATTTACAGAGGAAAACAGTCAAAAACTAATAAAACTAGAATTTCAGATAAACATTCATTATTTTAGTATGAATTTATTCAATATATTGCTTCGTGTGTTTTAGCTGGAAAATATCATACTGAATTTCTTAGCAATATTATGTCTGTGTGTGTACACACCTGTTTAACTAAATTTAGTTTCCAGTTTGTTTCCTCTTTTTAATTAAACCAAGTCAGTAGATTGATTGTAGTAACTTGCAGTTTGATTGTTGTCAACAAAAATTCCATTGAAATTGTATGAAATATTTTTTCTCCATAATATCAAGTATAGTAACATTTTTGGACTGTGCCAAAGAAAATGATAAAATCTCCAGTTTTGAGGACAATGTAAATTGACATCTCATTGCAGTTTTCCTGGAGTCAGAGACTTCACATAATACGAAAGCCATATCTCAGTAGCAAGACTGTTATCTTGCATTATCCTCCTTGAGCTGACAAAGGCAGAGATTTCTAACGGCTGTTACCATTCCTTTTTTTCTGCCTTCATTCATTTCTCTCTTCTCAAAACTAAGCACCCACTCCCATTATTTTTAGCATTTATCTTGAAAGCTGAACTGAATAGGGTCATGTTTTTCCCACACCTAAACTGTATATAGGATTTTCTCTGTGGGATGTGGAAATATATTATTTCATCTTGTAGGCTTAATTTATAGTTGAAACTTTGGCTTTAGGAATAATAGCTTTTATGTAATTGTTTACATTTCTAAGGTTTTAATTATAGAAGAAAGCTCAAATATATGTAGCTAACAATGATGAATAAAAACATCTTAAAGACAGAAAGTGGCACCACATGAGATAAGTTTTTATTAATGAGCTTTCCATATTTTGTCATATCCCAGAAGGAGCTATCTTCCTTAACGTGTTTACATAGAGTCAGACTGTATGAGATGAGTTCTTTCTTTTTATGTTTTTCTCTTTAACATTATTAGACAGTTCAGGTGTGATAATTTCTGAAGTCTTTGATTATTTTTAGAGTTTTATTTATTCATAAGACCTTAAACTCATTTTCATTACAGGGTAGCAATTTGACATATTTTCTTTCTACTAGGATGCATGAGGTTGTCTGTTATTAACCCCAATATAGTGGCTATGTCTTGCCTTTATAAATGTTAATAGACATTTATTTAGTTCTTGAATTTCTGTATTATGCTGCTTTAATTTTACATGAAATCAAGAATGTAGTAGCATAATTTTGAGTTGGATTACTGAACTTGCATTATACATGTCTACCACTGAATCAAGCCAAATAAGAGAATCTCACTGAGTTGACATATTGTGTTTATAAGTAGGATTTAATGATGTCACATAGGTTGACATTTGAAGCTAATGCATGGATCTAAATTAACTTTATATTTTAAACAAAGTCTTTACTTTTAAAATAATTATTACCACTAAAATATACTATTGTCCATGTGACTTTTCAAATTTAAGTCACCATTTTCTCATTTTGATATTATATTCTTGTATTGACCATTAATATGAGTGAAAAATGAGAAGAGGGTGGATTAATGATACTATATATAGAGGAAGAAATGATTTTGGGAAGTGAAACTCTGGCAATAACCTTCCTTTTATGACTCAGAATAAGAATGGTGTTTTTGTTTATTTGATACAACAGACTTGATGCTCAGCATTAAAGTATTTAGTGACTGTATTTGGCAGCAAGGATGGATGTTGGTATAGGAAATTTTAGAATAAAAAAAAAAACAGATGACTATCTTCCTGGCACACAAGGCAAACAATAAACCTATGAGGAAAATGGATGAAGATCATGCAGGTAGATATACAAGTCGTTTTAGTGTACATGAAACTTTATATACCAGAGCATAACTCAGTAGTTTCCACATGTAAGTAGACAAGGGAACCAAGTGATGTTATATGATTTTTAAACTATTAATTTCCTTTCTAAATTTTATTTTAAATATATTTGCATTCCTTTCCCCTCCTCATCTTTCTGACTTCTTCCGTGAATTTTAGAAGGAGCCAGAGAGACTCCTTTTCTTTGTTATATTTAAACACAGCCACCAACACACATGTGAATAAATATATAAATACTATCATCTGAATCTGATTGGTGATGTTTGCATATATACTTTTAGGATTGACTGCTTGGAATAGGATAGCCATTTAGGGGTTTATCTATAGGGAAGACTAATTCTCCCTTTCTCAGATGTTTTTAAATTGTCTGTTGTTCTTTATGTAGGGATGACATGTGAAACCTGCCCCATCTACAATGGCATGTTACTTGGTGTTATTATTGTTTATAACCTGTGAAAACAGCCATGATGTTAAGATTTCCTGATTTTATCTTCCCTGATATATCTAGAAGATCCTATCTCACATTGGATTTCTTGGTCTGCTGGTTCCTAGCATCTTTACTCCCACTCTTCTGATCTGTTTCCTGAGTCTTAGATTTAGGGGTTGTATTGAAGATGTAACAATACGTACTGGGCATCCCACAGTAAATTTTTCCCTGCATTTTGGCAAGCTGTGGTTTTCTGTAATGGTCTTCATCTGCTGCAACAAATAGTTTCATTCATGAGAAGAGGAGAAAAATATAATTAAGTATGGGTATAAGGCTAGGTATTTAGAATTTATATAGGAGTTATACTGGTTTGGGAAAATGGCAGTATATATGTTCCTCTAAGGTGGATGACCTCACAAACCATGGGTGGTTGGCTATGCTTATACTATCAACAGTGATTTCTCTCTTGCTGAGTGGACCTTAAGTGCAATTAGGCAGCTGTTGACTTATGCAGAGATAGAGGTGCCACTATTGAACTAAATAAAGGCTGCTTTGCCATGATGGTCATTGTTTTATTCCCTGAGAATCACAGCTGGTTAGGAATATTGATTTCTTTTCCTTTTGGCAATTTGCATAGCTCTTTCCAGTACCACAAAAGCTAATCCATAAAGTCAGTTCTAGATCCAAGCCCTATGTTCAAAATTCATGGTATCTTCAGCAATAGGGTTGCATCTTTCACATCTGGGGGAAAGCAAGAGCAACAGTAATAACCTATATAGTTTTAGGGGTCTCTGGGATGCATATATGTATATACATTATATGTAATTTTACGTAAATATAAAATAATACAACCATATGACTATTTTAAACATTTTTACTGTTTTTTTCTTCCTCCCTCCATCTACACAATTGAAGCACCTCCCTTGTTAATTTTGATGCAGAGACTCTGACGACAATTTATATATGAGTAAATTCATGTTAAAGATTTGTAAGGAATTTCATTCTAAAAATATAAACAGTAATGAAATATTTATGGCAATCATTTCATTATGATTCTCTAAATTACCAAGTTTTGTACTTTGACTATACATATAAGTTTCATTTAAAATTCTACACCTTCCTAGTGCTAGGCAAGAAAAGTAATTCCAAAAGAGAAAACATAACCAGGAAGGATACCAGTATAGAACTTTATTTCCTACGTCTCTAATTTCATTTCCTAATTCCTCAATGGTTCAGAACTAGAAACAAAATGGAGAGAGGAGCAATATTCTGAAGTATTATTTTATTCTTTTTTTCATATACTCTTTTTTGGATAAATTTTAGTTCCATCAATCTCCATAAAACGAATTAAGTAGCACTTATAATGCCCATGAGTAAGTTATTATGAAGGAACAATTTGGGACTGGAGAGATGCTGCAAAGGTTAAGAAATATACTACTTTCACTGAGATCCTGAGTTTGCTTCTCAGCAACAATCTGAGGCTGTTTATAACCACCTGTAAATCCAGCTCTAGGGAACTTGATACCCTTGCATTTCCTCTGAAGGGTACTGCAGAACTCCCCACCCCAAATACCCATAATTTAAAATAAGAATTTAGCTGAACCATTTGAATTAACTACAGAAAAGTGTATACAATGAAAGCATAAAGTACACCTTTCTTTCATGAGACTATTATATCAGTTTGTTTCCAAAAATTAGATGCCTACTCTGGGTCTGGTAATGTGTAATGGACTTAGAGAAATAAGAGAAATGGTATGTACTTAACAGTGGACATATACTGAAGGTCAAATACCCAAGCGCCTATAAACTTTTCGTACTGTGTGTAGTCATACAGTGGAAGGCTCTCTTTTGACTCCTGGAATCCAGTTGTAGAGAAGGAGGAGTGATGAGCAAAGAGGTCAGGAGCAGTGCTGGGAAACCCACAGAAACACCTGGCTTGAACAGGAGGGAGCTCATGGACACTAGACTGACAGCTGGGAAATCAGAATAGGACCGAACTTGGGTGTCAGTTACGAGGCCTCTGCAGTCAATCTATGGGGCCTCTTGTAGTGGATCAGTATTTATCCCTAATGTATGAATGAACTTTGGAAGTCCTCTCTGAAAAGAGGGATACTCTCTGAGCCTAGACACACAGGGTAGAGCCAAGGGTGTGCCCCAAATGATGTGAAAGACTTTGATGATCCCCCATGGTTTGCTTCACCCTCCCTGGGGAATAGAAAGGGGATGGAATAGGGGAGTTGGTGGGAGGCATGGGAGGATGAGAGGGATAGGGAACTAGGATTGATAGGTAAAATAAGATTGTTTCTAATTTAAATTTTAAAAATTCCAAAAAGAATGTAAGAAAGAGATTTGGAAAAATTGATTTACTCAGATAATGGTGTCTCGCAAGAGAAGGGCATATGGAGAGTTAGCATGTGGGTGACTTACTCTAAAGGGTAAAGAATGACACTGAAAAAAAGATTGACTCAGAAGAGGTTTCAAAGCATTATATGTAACAGAGCAGAACTGTAAATATTTTCATCTAATCGAACGTGAGACTCGGGTAAGCATGCCTGTATCCAGAGATCTGTTATGTTATGGGAATAATTACTAAAGTATAACTATAGGAAATCAGTAGATTGCATCAGTAGGCTTTCTCATGGATACAGTACCCTGTGTTTTAGGCAGGAGTGTTACTGGTAAGATGGAAACAGTCAGAGATAGGCTGAGAGCAGTCAAAAGACTCATGGTTCTGTCTGTGGGTCTTTCAAGACTATGGGTTAAATTGGTGAACAGCTTTCAGTTTTAGTGGAATAGTGAAAAATAAAATTAGTTTCATATTATTTTATTGAATGAAACATGTAGACATTCCAGAGAACATTGTAAAGGGTAGAATTGTTAAGGATAATTTGTTTCTTTATTTTTAAGCCACAGATCTTGTCTAAAGTGATATTCTGAATTAAAATATTTCCCCACATTGAAATCCCTACTAAAATAACCAACCTGATATTGCAGTAAGGAACCCTGCCATAGATTGACCCTATGCTGGGTGCCATTCCCACATGGGAAAATTTGAGAATTTTTTCATTATGCAGAGCAAGAAGAGCTCTGATGATGGACAGATCAAACATCCCTAATTTACTATATGTAAAAGAAGCTTCTCTTCAGGCAGCACCCAAGAAGAACTATGACTGGAACATGACTGGGTAGGGAACCAGGCAAATGAGAACAGGAGGGCAGATGTCAAAGGACATATGACAGGGTAATTATCCTTCCTACTAAGAAGTGTGCTCATGTAATGACTACTAATTCTACAGACACATCCAACCTTTCTAAGGAAAGAGTCAAGCCAGGGCAGCCTAAATTAGCTGCACTGAAGTGATGCCGACAACCGCTTCAGCTGTTGCCCTCCCCCCATCACTACTGCATCTTCAGATAGACAAGTTTAAACGCCAGCAGTCTACACTTTTCTGCTATTCTTTCATCTGGGTCTGGAGTCTTTGATCAAAAACCGCATTCCCAGAGGGGGTTCTTGTGTGTGTGTGTGAGTGAGAGGATGATTTCCAACAGAACTGAAGAGGACTAAAACAAAAATTAGTCTACCCATCCTCTCCCCCTTTGTTTAACACCAGCAAATCTTTGGTAGGGTTTCAGAAACTAAGCACTCATTCAGAACACAGTTTTCCAAACCAAATTATTATGTAACAAGCTTTGGCATGTTTCTTCATTCTTTGGTATGATGGACCAGTGATGTGATCATAAGGAGTAACAATTCACTTGAATGAATTCAGTTACCAATAGAACCCCCAGATAGTCCCTGGAATCCAGGATACTCTTTAGGATGGGCAGGAGGAAAATAAGGATGGGCACACATTCTGCATTTTTTTACTTTAATTTTTAAATAGCTTGCTTCACATGTCAATCCAAGTTTCCTCTCCCTCCCCTCCTCCTGCACCCCCCTCACCATCACCCCCAACCTCCCAACCTATCCTTACTTCCTTCCACATAGGGGATACCCAGAGTCTGTCATTTCACTTAGGGTCTAGGCATTCCCCTAAGAGTCCAGGCTGAGAGAGCATCCTTCTTTGTGTTATGGACACATGAAGTCCTTTTGTAGGCCAGGGATATACACTGAGTTACTGCCCAGGGCCCCATAGGTTCCCAGACCTCCTCATTGACTCTCACACTCAGGGGGTCTGGATCAGTCCCTGCTGGCCTCCCAGATGTCGGTCTGGGGTCCAAGAGCTACCCGTTATTCAGATCAGCTGTCTCTGCTGGTTTTGCCAGCCTATTCTTTGCCAATTTGCTCATCGCTCCTCTCTCTCTGTCACTGGGTTCCATGGGTTCAATTCAGTGTTTAACTGTGGGTGTTTGCTCTGCTTCCATCAGTCACTGGATGAAGGTCCTAGCATGGCGTATAGGGCAGACATCAAGATCATTATCAGGAATGGGCATTTAAGATGGTCTCTCCACTATAGTTTAGCTTGCCAGTTGGTGTCATCCCTTTAGATCACTAGAGGTCTCACTGGTGCCAGATGTGTCTTCTAACCTATGACTCCCTCTTTTATGGTATTTCTCATCCTGTTCTCCCCCTATTCTACCCCCCACTCAACCTTCCTGTTCCCCCATGACCTACTCTCTCTTCCTCTTCTCCCCCTCTCTTCTTCACTAACCCCATATCTTACAGAGGGCTGATCTCCAAAATTTAAAAAGAACTCAAGAAGCAAGTCTCCAAAACACCAAAGGATCCAGTTAAAAAATGGGGGACTGAACTAAATAGAGAATTCTCAATAGGGGAGTCTAAAATGGATGAGAGACACTTGAGAAAGTACTCAACAGCCTTAGCTATCAGGGAAATACAAATAAAATCAACTCTGAGATACCATATTACTCCTGTCAGAATGGCTGAAAAAAAAAACGAAGACAATTTATGCTGGAGAGGATGTGGAGAGAGGGGAACACTCCTCCACTGCTGGTGGGAGTGCCAACTCGTGTACCAACTTTGGAAATCAGTATGGCGATTTCTGTGGAAAATGGGAATCAATCCACTCTTAGGCCCAGCAATTCCACTCTTAGGCATATATCCAAAAGATGAAAATTCATACAACAAGGACATCTGTTCAACGATGTTCTTAGTAGCATTATTTGTAATAGCCAGAACCTGGAAGCAACCTAGATGCCCCACAACTGAAGAGTGGATAGAGAAAATGTGGTACATTTACACAATGGAGTACTAAGCAGAAAAAAAACCAATGGAATCTTGAAATTCGCAGGTAAATGGATAGCACTAGAAGAAACCATCCTGAGTGTGTTAACCCAGTCACAAAAAGACAAACATGGTACATATTCACTCATATATGGATTTTAGACATGGATCAGGATAGTGCCAGACTGCATTTCAACTGACAGAGAGTCTGAGAAACATGAAAGAATCTAAGAGAGATATGTATGGTACCCCATAGAAGAGGAATGAGGCAAGATCTGAACAGATTGGGAACATGGTGAGGGCTGGACGGGGAGTGGGAACTGCATTTATTCTTGAAAAAATGATTGTGAACAAGGCCGCGTTTAACATAAGTTGGCTTGGAAGCTTTGGTCCTTGTAGAAATTAGAGCTACTAACTTTAAGAAAAACTGATGTGTGCAGATGTAAGAATGTTCTGATAAGTGCAGATTCACCATATGAAGAACAAGCCTTACTATTGCTTGACTATGTTTGCAAGTTTTGAGGGTTTCAAAGGAGTAGGTCTGGCTAGACCAATCATTTCATTTTAGTGGAGAGAAGATCCTTGGGAAATTATGGAAAACTCTAGAATGTACAATCATTACTACAGCAACATTTTACAGGACATTAGAGTGTCAGCAATTAGCAATATGTTTATCTTTCTTCAAGTCCTGAACTTGTTAATATTTTTGAAAAAATTCTGTCACTACACTCTGTGCTATAATCTTGAGAACGTTGGAAGTGTAAACATTTCATATATCTCTATTTGCTACAAATCTTGTGGGAGTAACCAATAAATATCTGATTTAATTTATAGCTCCTTCCTTGAGATGGAACCCATCCCCTACATTGTTCGTGTTGTCAAGAACTAGAGGCTAGCTAGATGTAGGAGAAAACCAAATACTATTTTTCTGCTAAAAGGAACCTCGCAACAAAATGACTCCGAAGGACAATTTGATATAATTGTAGAATAGTTATTTCTCAGTCATCATCAAGGAGTCTTCCTCCTGCAGTATATGAAAAATAGAGACCCACAACTCAACAATGTATACAGAATGAGAGATGTTAGAATGATCAGTCATAAATGGGATGGCTTCATTAAATCAGGAAACATAATGTAAGAGGAAGTCAGAAGATTGTAACAGCCAGCGGGGATGGAAGACACTAAGGAAACAGGAATTTCTAAGAACAGCAGGAATGACACATACATTAACTCATAGAGACTGTGGCAGCATTCAAAGGGACCTACATGGAGCTGTGCCAGGCAGGGTGCCAATGATTATAGGAGAAGTAGGCACACGATTCCCATCCATAGCATAGAAACTGTCTTGAACTGATAAGCACTTGCAAATAAATTTTCTTTATAAATAAATTTGCATCACTGGGGATGCAATCCACTGGTAAGGCCAGGCCCTATGGCCAGCACAAAATGAAGTCATTGGTATCTTTGAAAGTTTTTTTGCCTTTTTTTCCTCTGTTATTTTATTTTTTTTGCTTGTTTTTTAGTATCCTAGATTGTTTGTTTTTTGTTTTATCTTATTTTATTATTATTTTTTGGTACCTGTTTTGTGAGAAAAGCCAGAAATGGTATGGATTCTGATGGAGAGGGAACTAGGAATAGTTATAAGAAGGGAAACCATAATCAGTATATATTCTATAAAATATATTTTCAGTAAAATGAAGGGAAAAGAACAATAAAGAGAGAGGGAAAGAGATATTGACATTAAAATGATTAAACAGGAATGTCAGCAATATAGTGTGTTACCAAGATCATGTAAGGGTCTCTCTTCTGTATTTGTTGAAGCTCATCTTTTATATTAGTTCACTAGTGCTTTCACAACTACTTCACCAATCAACATGGCTCAAAGCGAGAGTCATTTTTCTAATATAGTTCTGGAGTCAAAGGTCTACAATAAAGGTGTTGTGAAGGTTTAGTACCTCTGGCAGCTGACAGGGAGAAAGAAACATTTTTAGTGTTGTGTTAAAAGATAGAAATTATTCTTTATTAGATTCTAGACGCTTCTATACATAAGTGAGTTGCTAAGAGCTCTATTTTACCACTAAATCTGTTAATGTACAGTTGGAGAATGTGGGCCAGAGAGGGTGTTTTGATGTGGAGTTATGTTTTGATGATTTCTTTGTTTCTGTTTTGGGAAAGTGGATCATTAAATAAGTCTAAGAAACACTGAGATTTTGGTACAGCCACCACAAAGTATTAAGAGTTATTGTGAAGAACAGGCAATGGTAGACTGCCAAGACATACTACAGTTGAAGTTTGTGATCTGAGTATAGCATGTCAGCCAACTACTACTAAGATATTTAGTATCAGATTTCATATAATGGACTGCAGGGCTCTCTTTGATGATAACACCATAGTATTTCAGGCTTTTCTGTTTGACCTTCTAACAATAATGCAGTCAGTCAAATTCCACACCCTTCCACAAAATTTTATAGCAGCATCATAAGTACATTGACATATTAATTATTTTTCTTTCTACTTTGTACTTGCCTTTTCTGTCTTTGGACAGTGTGTCAAAGATTCCTCCTGTGTAGTTATCTCAGATAGCCTATTTTAAAATTGTTTACTGTCTTTACTGCTACAAAATGCTTCTTAGCTATCTACTGTACTGAATTCTTGCATATCTTTTAAGTTTATTTGCATTTTACTTTGTGTGTTTTCCTATGTGTAAGTTCAGGTGTATGTCTACTATTGCATGGGTGGGCAGGTCCAAGGACAACCCTGTGTATCAGTTTTTACCTTCCACCTTGTATTCAGACATGGTTTCTAATTCACTGCTGTGTATGATCAGATAGTTTCCTGTCTCCACTTCACAGAAGAAGTCTAATATTCATGGATAGTTATCACCAAGGCAGTACCTATAAACTAAGACAGAGCCAGCTGTGCCAAGAATTAGTAAAGAAGAACTCTATCCTGAAGTGGCTTTCTCTCTGCCACATAATAGGGTTTACAAAGGCAGATTGAGAAATGTACATACCAAATGTATTGATTATGTTTTGAACGTAGAAAGCACATTTTACTTACATGGAACCTTTCTTAAAACCAATACTATTTTTTTCCTCTAGTGAATCATATGCTTAATAAGGTGAAAAAATGTGCGTTTGAAATGAAAAGTAATTTGCATTAAAATAAAATGAAGCTTGTAAAGTTCAATTGCCTGTAATCTCACTAAGCCATTCTAAAATATACTTTTCTTGAGTTTCAACATTTCACAGCATGGCTGTATTAGGCAGCACACTTCTGATGAGAAAAAGAGGAGCCTAGAAACATTCAGATAGAGTTTTACTTAAAAGCAATGAAAATAAAAATAAGATTAATGATTAGAAAATAATATTCATTTAAAGTAGTTTTTTCCTTAATTATACATTCTCCATATCATGTGTTGGACATAGCAGTGTTGCTCATCATGGTTTCCAGTTTCTTCTGTTTCACCCTATCTGTCATGAATACTTAGAAAATAGGATAGGATTTGTGGAAGCTGTGAGGGTGTTTCTAAGATGATATCTGTACAGTATTTCTCATTGAGAAATTTCGTAATATACCTCTTGAAAAGATGGTGAAATTGAGGTTGTAAGATGATAATACCATTTAAAAGATACAAATTATTAATGGCCACATATTAGATTAATGTTTGTTGTTTCATTCTATCTTCTGAGGACTTTAAGTATTTGATGATTTTTTATATTTTTATTTTTCTACTTTCCTTCCTTCCTTCTTTCCTTCCTTCCTTTATTTTTTTTTTGTTGAGGCAGGGTTTCTCTGTGCAGCCATAGCTATCATAGAACTAGCTCTTGTAGACCAGACTGGCTTCAAACTCACAGAGATACACCTGTCTCTGCCTCCTCAGTTCTGGGATTAAAGGCATGCACCACCACTTCCCAGCACATTTGATGATTTTTAAGGTAATAAAATACTAATTTTTAGCAATATGATTTTTATTTTTATGTATGTATAATGAGTTTCTGTTGTGTTATGATACATTTATCCATGATCCAAGATTTTATATGATGTGTTCTTTAACTTCCAACTAATGTAGGATTAAATTTGTTATAATATATGTTATATGTAGAGAATAATTCTTACATATCCTATCACAATGAATAAATAAATTAATGCATATTTAGCAGTGATTGTCTGGTCTGTGCACACATGGGACAAGGAAGGTCAATGCAATATGGAATATAATATATTTATTTACCAGAGAAAGAACTTACACACAAGTTGGGAGGTCAGAAGCATGTCAGGCTTCCAACCAAAGAGAGCGAGAGAGTACATTTCTTTTGCTTAAATAGCCCACCTGTGTGAATCTTCCTATTCCCACTCTTTTGGGCAGATAGTTTTGTGGGCTCACCCCTACACACATGTGATGTACATCCTCTGATGCCAGCATCAGTGATAGTTAAGGAATCATATTGAGTTGGTAACATGAATTCCTCTGCTAGGTACTGTATCAATGAACTTGACAAGGCCTTTGGATTTGTCAGTTATTTTCTGTTCTCGGAAAGAAGTGAAGTATACCTACTTTAACTCTAAAAACACTAATATTGAGAAATACTATTTTTCAAAGTTAGTCTGGTGCTTTTAAAGAATGCTACCTTAGTTCTTTCCTCAAATATGTATATATATACATATATATTATGTATATACATAATTAAAGTAAAAGAAAAATAATTTGTATATATTTAAATTATTGTGGTATCATTTCTTAATGAAAAGATTGTCTATAATCAGTGTAAGCAACTGTGAGTCAAATGTATTTTGTCAGTGGTCTTGGAAAACTAAGTGAAGAATCACGATAGCAACTTATAAAATGAAGCAAATCCCTCTTGCCTCTTTTGTATGTCAATTAAATTAGAAATGAGGAAGTTACAGACAGGAAATTTATGTCATTTTCAAAGGATCATAAGTTTAAAACACTTATAGGGAAAAAAACACTATATTGTAAAGCAATGCCACCTAATATATTTCTACAAAGCAGTGTGATAGTTTGAAAGAAAATTGCCCCTACTCAGAGAGGCACTATTAGGAGGTGTTCCTTTGTTATAGGAAGTGTGTCACTGTGGGGTGGCCTTTGAGATCTTCTTTGCTCAAACTCTGTTCAGTGTGCACACAGTTGTTTCTGTTTCCTATGGATCAAGATGTAGAACTCTCAGTTCCTTTTCTAAAATCATGTCTGCCTCCATGCTGCCCCTTCCACCTGCTGTGACAATAGTGGACTAAACCTCTGAACTGTAAACTAGCCCCAGTTAAAGGTTTTTCCTTTGTAAGAGTTGCTGTGGTAATGGTGTCTCTTCACAGCATTAGAAACCTTAACTAAGACAAGAAGGTTTTTAAGTACATGCATGCAAAATATACTTAACTACAGTTGATTTTTTTATAGATAGGACAAAATACACCTGACTCTTAGCAGGTGTGAGAAAATGATTTATAAATGTATCACGCTTTCACAGTGGAAGGTTGATGTGAGGAGGGTGAACATTTCTTTAAGGTCAATCCGCAGATGAAGAAGTGCTCTGCATCACACAGCAGTAACTACAGGCATGTGATTATTAAGCACTTGGGGCAAACTGGTTCAACTTCAGATATGATATTTGTGGGAAAACACAGCTTTTAAATATAAACAAGTTGCAGGATATCCAGGGCTAAACAGAGAAACCCTGTCTCAAAAATCCAAAGGAAAAAATAACATCTGATTTATAATGTTTTAATTAATTTTATTATCATTTGAAGTATATTTAATTCCATAAATATCTGTGTGTACAGATATATATATATATATTATTGTTTCATATATATATATGCATATATATATATGTTAGAAGTTAACATCAGATACTTCCTCAGTCTCTTTCCCCCATATTTTTCGGGACAAGATTCTTAATAATCATAGAGCTCACTGTTCAGGTGTACTGGTTATCTAGCAAGTCCTTGGTATGTATTCTGGTCTAAGTCTTTTCAAGACTAGCTTTATAGGCACACATGATTTGCCAGGCTTTTTTATATGGGTGTAGAAAAACAGATCAAACTGAAGTTCTCATGTTTAGTGCCCAACAATTTATGAACAAAAACCACCTTTCCAGCCACACTTTTTTAACCTTTTCATTGTGCATGCTAGAACTTGTAAAATCATGTGACTTACTATGTTTTCTTGAGGGCATTGTTGGACTAGAATCTGGGAATTGTGTTTGTCATATGCTCCCTTTTCTTGTTTCTATATTTAAAGCATATCAGTGGGGCTGTGTGATCTCTAATGTGTCATCACCTCCAAATTGTGCTGAGTCAATTGTGAATTGAACTCAATGTCCTCAGAGCTTAGACTTTTGTAGCACTCACAGACAAGGTGTTTTACCTCACAATCTCTAATCTTTTGCTCTGAAATAATTTGCCTAAATATGAAACCTTTTAGTCAAGCTGATGTATGTCAGAAGAATTTGTTCAAAACCAGTCCCATAGCATGCTACAAATAGATTAATATTATTCTGACACTTTGGAATTTTGTTCTACCATATTTGTTCTACCATAGGTGAAATTTCCTGTTCAATCCATACCATGTTTTAGGATTAACATTGGGTGGCATTTGTGATGATAGTCAAATATTACAATAACAATTAATTAAAACATATCTTCTGTATTTGCTATTTGAGCCTTTAATAAGAAACATTGCTTGCTTTGTAGATCACTCTAAGAATAAACTTGTGGTGTAATTAGCCTGTGAACTAAAGTCCTCTTTATAATCACTCAAAGATTTTAGTTAACAATGATCTGTGATTAAGACATTCTGGGAATGTTTATGCATTGGACAGAGGAGAAAAAAATCATTCATCAAAATAATTCTATTCTCCCTGGCTATGAAATTCGGAGAGAGTTAATAGATTTCTTTAGCGGTTAATAATAAAGCGATTATTACATGGGCTTAGCTCATGCTTGCATAATGTGAATTCTACTGCTTATTCAATGTCAGTATTTGAGGGAAAATGTCTCCAAGATAAATTGGAACAATTAAATGACTAAAGTATTTGGATGAAAAATGCTTCTATTAAGTTTCCTTCTAACCCTACTTTTTAAACTTCACATTCTTTTGCTTTTAGTAAAAAATGAATTTGCTGTGTCACACTTATCCTGATGAATAACAGTGTATGTACATTGAAATCATAAGGGTCTGATGAGGGCCAGTCAGGGCTTAAGAATACTGAAGAGCATTGATGCTTTCATGGTAAGAATAGCATTTTCTCAAAAAAGTGTGCAGTAAAAAACCTCATGGACATTCTAGTTTTCAAAATGTTTATTAACCAATGATCTTTGGAAAAATACATGTGAGAAGATGAAAAAAAGGGGCAGATACAAAATAGGGAGAGGCCCAATCAAATATGGTTCCACTGGCAGGACTCTTAGGTGGCCCATGGGGCACTCTGAACCCCAGTCAATTTTTGGAACTAGCTATCCTTGGCTTGACCTTTAAACTTCATATGACAAGTGCTCATTGAGGAAGGGTGGATCTCAAAAGGATATGATTTTGTTGGGGTGCATTTCTGATGTTGAGGACATTTCTGCTGCTGTAATTTGAGGATTTCCTGCAAGCAGAACTGTCAACAGTAATGGTCACCACTTATGTCTTCTAGGAGGGAATGGGTTGTGTATCACTGTATCCATCATGGATAAATATATAAAGAATGCAACAAAGACTGTGACACGTAGTTCTTCATGAGGTTCATTGAAACATTCAGACAGTAATTGTATCACGTTTTCTGAATTTACCAGGAACTAAGCTTACTTCCCAGGACACCATGAAGGAAGATGAAATCTGGGTTCATAATTCACATTGTTCAGTTGACTATCACTAGTTCAAATGTATTGGTTTTGTAAACTTCTTATAATGCACCATGCAGCTATTGTCAATTTTTCCTTCTGTGTTCCGAATATATTTTAATGAATCATAATTGTAATAATTCCCATGTTATTTTTAGATCTTTCCTCCCTTTTCTCTCTCTTGAACTCAACCAACCAAGCTACAACTCTGGTGAAATTCCTCATAGTTGAGCCTCATCAAAGATATTAGATATTATTGGAGAAGCATGTGAACTTTGCTGACTTTTCTCATTTAAATCCATGATCGTGTCCAATGATGTCTGGCACCCATTATCAATGCATTTCTCTAGTGACTTCATCCCTCATACTGATCTACAATATCCCCTGTGTGCGGATGAATGCTTAAATGCTACCTCTCCTGGGGGTAGATGCTTTGATGCATAACACTGACTAATTTTCACAATATAAACGTTTGTGCTGAAGCTAATTTTAAATTATCCACGTGACACATCCCTAGAGCTGGAGTCGCAGGGTATGCACACTCAGCCCCCCCTGGGCTCACAATAGCTAGTTTCAGCATATGTTTTGTATGATTCATGTCTTTTTCTTTCTCTTCATACTGTTCGCTTTCAACCACATCACTGGGAAAATAAAAATAATTTGTGGAAAATTTCCATATGTTTTCATTAGCAATTCTGTCTAGTTCTGCTTCTGTTCCCTGTGCTGTTTTGATTCCGTTGCTGTGACAGAACATAGGCCTGGCCTTTGCTTTTATCTGGGGCTTGGGAACTCTCTTAGTGGCTTTATCCTTTATTTTTTTCTTCTATCTTCAGGCCATCATTACTCTTTATTGTTACTGGATTTCTCACCAGTCTCCATATAAGCCATAATTGGGTGAAAAATAATATTGTTTACACAACAGCACAGGTGCTGGCTTACCATTTCTTTCTAGTTGAGTAAAATTTAATGACTTGTTTCATTACCCATTATTTTAAAGATCACCAGGGACCACCTTCTTGCAACTTCCTCCCTCGTTTTACTTGCTTGTCTGGTGTTGATCTTTGCACAGCTAGCTGGTTACTCGCTCTAATAGAGAGTGGCAGATTCCAGTTCAAATGACGGCTTTTTGTTTCCCCTCATGACTTTGCATGCTCTCTCCTCCACAGTGCAGCCAAGTCTCCACTTCTGATATTTTCTGATTAGTATTTCTCCTTTTCCTTTTGTTTTCTGTGGCATCTATTTGGCCTGCCCTTCTGCTTCATTTAACCCCCTACTCAGAAATCATCTCCTTAGGGGATAGTTTTCTGATCACTGTCGTAACATTGCAATTCAGTTTCCTCATTATTCTGTCATATTGATAGTACTCAATACTAGTTTTAGAAGGTGTCTCTTTTGGTTATTGTTGTGTCTTTGAAGAATTTTGTTTGCATCAATCTTGAATTATTGCTGTATTCCTAACATGTATTTATTCTACATCCTTAGTGCTCAACATGTATTTATATTTGTTGAAATATTGCAAAATAAAGTAAATAGAATTATTCAGTTGTATATAGTGCTAGCTTTGTAGACTAGTTTTACTTAACCTTACTGAAATCCACAGTGGCACCGTATTTAACTTAAAAAATACCGTACTGAGACTGCTATCCTCCATGATAATTAGTAAATGATCCACAATAGGGCTGTTTCTGTATAAAAGCTGATTGTCTAACATGTACCAGTACACTACTTATTATAAAACAGGCATAAGTACAAGTTAGAATGTTGTTAAAGCATGTAAAGAAATGACCTGATGGTCAATAATGGTGAGAAAGGCCACAGACTTCCTATAAGAGTCAGCCAAAGAGAATATTAATGGATGAGCAGAAGTTAGCCAGGTGATCTGGAAAGCCAATGAAGGTCCTTGAACGAAAACATTACAGTGTGTCTGTCTGGTATTCTCCACAATTTCTTACTAAAATAAAAGAGTTAGTAGTCTGGGTGATACTTAAGACCAGGAAAGTAAAATGGATAAATAATTGTAGTGAAAGTCATAAGGTAGAAACATACTTGGTCTAAACCTCAAGTTTAAGTGTTCAGAGTCTGCTCACTATGGATTTGATTCTGCTTAGAGACTTTTGAAAAAGTTTTGTCATAGATAAGGTTGGATGAAGGGAGCTGCTGTTTTAACTTCATGCTCTAACAATTTTAGAGTGAACTCTGTTGGATCACAGGTGAGCAACTAAAATATTCTTTGTCTTATCGCATATGAGGAAAATTGGGTAGTCACTCTGGACACTTGAATGACCAGTACTAAATATGTTGTTTTTGTGTTAACCCTGTTGTTGAGAAAAAGAAATGGTTAAATGAAAGTCTTTTCAGGAAAAGATTAGTTTTTCTTATGACTGTATATATCTTCGTAGTGGTAGAATCAACTTTGAGTAAAAGAAATTAAATCATTTAAAGAGAAATAAAAATGAAAATACAACAGTGGTAAATTAATCCACTGTCAGACAGTTAATTGTAGAGGGAGAAGATATCCTAAGGGGGAGGAGTCAATGTTTTCCCCAGCTTATTTTCCATTACAATGAATGTACAAATTGCCTGCCACCTTGACCAAAATAATTGAATCAGTGTTTAGCCCTCAGTGAAGGTCAAAGTGACCTAAAAATACATGCAAAGGTTGTGAGTTAAGTAAGAAATCTGAACTCAGTTACATGATATGTCAAAGTGGAGCAATTCCTCATTGTACAAAGTTGCATGAACATTCTCCTAGATGTTTATTACCTAGGCATGACCTCTTGTAGTTATTTTAAGCTGAGACCAGGGGTTGAGGTGTAGACAGCCTAGCTTATGTGGACAGAAAGTAGTGAAGCATGATCTACACATCAGTATAACTGTCTGATTCTCTCTCTCTCTCAAACATGCGAGTACTGTTGATGTTTTAGATTCATGATTCATTTACAAACATACAAAATGCTTAAATCTAGGTAATTTTTTAAACAACAGATATTTACTCTTGCACAGTCAGGAGACCATGGAGTCAAAGATGGAGGTGCTGGCAGGTCCAGTGTCTGGTTAGTCCATGATGAGTGGTTCCAAATTAGCAACTTGATGCTCCATCCTTTGGCTTTGGTGCTGGAAGGATAAAGAGTATCCAGTGCTATGGGAAGTCATTTGGAAAAGGTAATGAATGTTGCTATTTTTGGGGGAGGCACCCCTAGGTTCCTCCTCTAATCCTCATTCATTAATGATTAAATTTAAACATGAATTTTCCAGGAACGCAAGTATACAAAAGATAGCAGAGGAGGAGGGTTGGATTATCTTAGAGCAAGGTCAAAGGGGATGGAAAAAGAAAATTTTGAAAAGGTTCCTTAAGGAATGACACGAGCAGGAAAAGTCTCAGGGAAAGATTGAAAAGTGGAAGAATCATAGAGAATCACAATAGAGAAACTTGGAGAAGAGAGGACTGTTTGGAAACTGAATGGCCACAGTATAAGCTTGTGCGGTCAATGAGGTGATGCCTGAAGTAGTTAGCAGTGAAGCTGGACTCTCTGTGACAACAGGACCACAGCACTAACAGGAAGAAAAACCACAGTTCAATGTGTTGCCTAAAGCAGAAACATGGAGGAAGAATTTTTTTGAAGGTTTACCACAAACAGAGATGGAGGGCAAATGTTGAAAGGGAAATGAAATTTCAAGAGGTTGCTTATGTATGGTAAGAGTAAGAAATGAACAAATGCTGGTGTCATGGGGGTAGTTAAGGTGGGGAGGTTGAAAGTACTAAAGAGAACACAAGTATTTAAATGCATTAACAAAGTCTTGCATCTGTAAGTGATAAAATGCATTAGGGGAGTGCAGGAATCCCATATTTCTTACAAATCATGCTTCTTTACTCCACATAGAATGACATTAGCATATGTATTCCTCAGCACTATTGAGGGAAAAAGAGGTCCATGATACTATTGGCTAGGTAGTTCCTTGCATGTGAAAACCCCGTCTCTTTAGAATTGGGGTGGAGTCATTTGTCTTTCAGTCTCTGCTTATTTCAGCATCTAGTTTGTAATTTTTCTAGACTATAACCTGAACTTGACTTGCCAGAATTTCTTTGTAAGCCCCAAAATTACCAGTAATATTTGATCAGTATTAGTCTTAGTTTTCTAGACTCTACTTTGAATGAGTAAATTTCATTCATGTCCATTTTTGACTAGAAAGGCTATTCATCAAGACTTGGCATTCTAGATCCAAAAGTGTGTCTACACATATTTTTTTCTAGTTTGTAAGTACAAAGGTAGATTGTATTTTTCAATATACAACTTAAAATGTGAAACAACATTTGCCAAGGAGGGAAAGAGATAAACCTCCTATGGAAAGTAGCAGCACACACACACACACACACACACACACACACACACACAAGATTTTTATGGGATCTTCAATATTGTGCCATTATAATGTGGAGAGCCGTTGCTGGAGTGTAAGGAGTATTAAAAGAACATACAGACATGGTCAAATTCTTACTACTGAAGAATTTTTTTTTACTATGGGAGAACATGACTTGTTGTCTTATCTTTACAACAAAGAAATATCTATATATTTATGGAGTAATCCAACTGCCTTTTCATCAACAAAGCTGTGGGTCTTTGTTAGCATGATGACGTGTTTGTCACTTTTTTCCCCTGAGTATGTAGAGCCAAAGGAGGGAGTGAATTGAAGATTATTGCCTGAGTTAGTGGAAGACTGATACTTGGCATAGAAAGGAGAAGTAGGAAGCAGTGGAAATAACATGTCAGACAGAAAAGAATATGGGAGGAGTTAGAAAACAGCAGGAGAGACTGTGGCTTGCATTTGACCTTGGGGTCCTAAATAATCTATACTTGGTGCTCTCAATTATTTGTACCTTTGGAAAATATTGGGAATAACTGTCCTGCAATGAGAGAAGTAAAGATGTGTTTCCTGTAAATAACAGCACTGAAGCCAGTTTTGAGGATTTTGTAGTATATGTGAGTGGGCTGTAGTATTGTTTCTTCACTGTGTGGGAAGTAGCAGAGATCTTGGAAATGAAAACCTTCCTTCCTGAGCTATCCTGTCAGTAAGCTTAGCTGACAGTACACTGGCCCTGGAGAGGCCTGTATAATACATATCATTGATTGCATGCATGGGGATTGAGTCTAAGTTTGAAAACAGCAGGGTTTCTTTTAGAGAAGTTTGTTTGGAACTTAGTATGAATAATCTGTTGAATTATGTAAAGAGTAGAAATTGACCTTTCTGCCTCTGACTGCTTTTAATCTTTGCTATGTACTTGGCAGCTGTGTTGTGATATGGATACAGAAACTCTAGAAAAGTCTTTCGGTGTAACTAGTTTTCCTAATATGCCATCCCTCCAAGTTTGCAATTATACATTGGAGAGTACATTTTTATTCCTTATTTAAATCCAGATTCCCCAAGGGAGGGCAATGAGTGCTGTCTCACTAGCTGCGCATACTTTAATTTGGTGATGTCATTACCTTTTTTTTTTTGAGGTACAATTCAGTGTTTGAGGACACTGAGTCAGGACTATAAGGATGGAGTGGGACATAATATAGATGCATAAAATGGATATAAGGTTAAATGTAAGTTCAATTAGGTAGCAACACAATAGAGTATTTAGCTTGTGCAAAGTTCTTTCCTATGTCACCCTACAAGTATTAACACAGTCAATCCCTGTGACAATCATATGCAGTAGATACTATTATTATCCCATGTTACAGATGAGGAAAATGAAGCATCTGGCAATTAAGAATCATATCCAAGGCTGTGCAGCTGAGTGGGCTAGAGCCTGTCTTGGGCTAATTGAGGAGCAGCTGAGCATAATGGGTAACTAACACCATTGCCTGCATATTCACTCATTCTGGTAGTTAATCAGCCTTGGGTTTCTAAGCAATTTATAAGGAATGATGCAGAGGACTATTTAAAAGAACCAATAGCATCTGCATAATTTAGAAGAGAATTGGGAGTGATAAAACTGTCAGTGCCCTCTCCTGTGGTGATTATGTAAGGCAGAGAAACTCAATTACATCCAATCAAATCTCAAACTGGAGTGTGGAGTTTTTATTAGTAGTGGTGAAGGCAGAAAGGTACACATTCTGAATATGAAATTAACAAGATGCTAAAATAAAGAAATTAAGAAGAACATTTTAAGCCTATGTTCTAATTATTTTCTTCATTATGTTCTAACATTGTGTATTTCCAGATCACACGAGTGATACAGCATATAACCTTGCAATGTATTATATGACTTTGGAAGATGCACATGGAATAGTATTCTGCTCAGGTCATTTATAAAATGGATAGGGTTTTTTTGTTGTTAGTTATTTTTTTTTGAGACAGAGTTTCTCTGTGGCTTTGGAGGCTGTCCTGGAACTAGCTCTTGTAGACTAGGTTGGCCTGGAATTCAGAGATCCACCTGCCTCTGCCTCTCAAGTGTTGGGATTAAAGGCGTGCACCAGCACCACCCAGGAGATAGGGATATTTAATCTATCTATTTGTAATCTATCACATTGAGTTTCACATATACAAACATATTTGTTTATTAAGGCAACAGAATTTATTACAGTACTTCATATCAATGAAGGAAGGAGAAATTAGATAGCGAATGGTGCTGAAACAACCAGATAACTCAAAACAATGCAGTGAAGGTCTCTATTTGATTCCACAAATCAAGATGCACTTAATGCTAAACTATAGTTTTCCAATTGGTAGGTCAGTCTAAGTTCATGAAAAGTTGTGGTTTAAAGTGATTCCAGATCTCGGCCCAGATACTTAGAATCATGCAGCATAGGCTACTAGTCTGTGTATTTGCTGTAGGCAACTAATAGGAATCACTCCACAGATAAGCACTAAACAAAGAATTAAGAGCAGGCCTTGTGATTCCTGGGATAACTTGATGGACATAGCTGGTTAAGGAAAACCTGAAGGGATGACCAGAACACCAGCAGAGACCTCTCTCAGGGATGGTTCAGCAATGTGGGTATTAGGCCTATCAGCTTCACAGCCTGAACTTAGGTTCTATCATTCATAACGAATGGTCTTGAACACAGAAACCACTGATGCCCAATGTAATATAGTAACAAAGATGGATATTTGGTCACTTTTGTGATCAATGAAGACTCCCCATTTAAGTACGGGAAATGATGGTAGATTTGAGTGTCCATTGAAGTGATGGTCACTTCTTAGGTTTCTGTTCATAGGATGACTGTGGGACATTCTGAATGTGACTTATTAATTAGAATTAATGCAGAAGAAACTGTGAGTTGATTTTGGCCAGGAGTTTATATAAGAACAGAGAGTAAAGTTAGAGACTGACTTCAAGTTAAAGTTACATTAGGTTATTTCTTAGACATGTATTTCTAGTTTCCTTAATTAAAAAATACAAAACATTTAACAACTTCAGTTTACTTTAAAATAAATGGTCTGCCAGCTCTTCTTTTGATTCATTTAAGAACAATCCAGAAAATTCAGTCCTCTTCTCCTTTGCCCTTTAGCTGGTGAAAATAGCACTGCACCACATGGGTATATAGAATTCTTTATGATGCGCTGAATGTATCATTTCATTCATTTCTCACACCATCAATATTCATCACATGGTGGCTAATATCGATGGACACATCGGTGTCCATCATGGTCTTGAATCCTTTGTTCATATTATCACTCCTTCCCCTCTAGAACTAGACTCCAGGAATTGGGCCCAGTGATGAGCTGTGTATCTCTGCATCTGCTTCCACCAGTTAATGGATAAAGGCTCCATGATGGCAATAATATAGTCATTAATTTGATTACAAGGGATGGGTTGTTAAGGTAGCCTCTCCACTATTGCTTAGATTCTTAGCTGGGGTCACCCTTGTGGATTCCCGGGAATTTCCTTAGTGCTAGGTTTCTCACTAACCCCATAATGGCTCCCTCTATCAGGTATCCCTTTCCTTGCTCTCTTTCTCTGCCCGTCCCACAACTGGACCTTCCTTATCCCTCATGCTCTCCTCCCCTCTCCCGTTTAGCTCCCCAATACCCTACCACTCTCCCTCTCCCCTCATTCTCCCAATTTACTATTTTCCTTCCCTGTGGGGTTGGGTAGGTCCGTGTATGTCTCTCTTAGGGTCCTCTTATGAAGAGAGACCTTGCTTAGCCTGCATATAGGAAGGAAGCCTTGGTCCTGCCTCAAATCATGTGACAGATTTTGGTGTTTCCCAATATGAGGCCTCATCCTTTCTGAGGGGTGGAAATGGGGCATGGGATGGAGAGAAGTTGGAATGAATGGGAGGACAGGAGGGAGAGGAAACTGGGATTGGAATGTAAAATAAGATTGTCGTAAAAATAAAAAGGTAAAAGAAAAATAGTAAATCAGACTAGTTATAAGAAAGTTTGATTTATTTTTAAATGATTGAATTAATAAAATCAAAGGTAGGAGCTCATAAAAAGAACTAATTTTAAAGAATCTGTGAAATCTGGTCCATATTACACAGCTTGTCAGTAATATTTTGTAAAGACAGCAATTTTATCAAATTGTGCTTATCTGACATATAAAGGAGTTTTCTTTAGTAATTATTAGAGACAAATATATTTACATATTAAACATATAATATATGCTATATATATGTGCGTAAACAGTGTGTGTCTATTTCTGAAGTATGTGGAGAAAATGCAGTACAAATGTACCAATTGCATTTGAGAATAAATTGTTTAGACTATGTTTGATATTTTACATTAAATTTTTTATGTTTATTTTGTGGTATTGACCTTTAAGACTGCTGAATATGGCAATATTAGAGCAGTGAGAGTTCTATTGTATCTTAAATAATTTTTAAAGTATTGGAACAAAGTAATATTTGTCACAGTTGAAAACATTCTAATCTCTTTTGATTTATGAATCTCAAAGGTCCCTGGAGAATTTTGTAAATCAAAGTAATAACCAGTTCAAATTTTCTTTTAGACTTATGATTCAGATAATGATTTGCAATGTCACAATTTTGACAACTTTTATTTTGATCTATTTTCACAGAAAAGATTCCTATTTTGTGTGTCCACTATTACATATAATAGGTGGGCAGTTTAGCCTACCTGTGAAGCAAGGGCAAATTCCAGCATCAAGAAAGACATTGTTTTAGACATATACCCTAACACTCTGGTTGTAAGATTCAGATCATAAAGGGCTCCTTGTAAATTATGTTCACTTATATTGTTTCACATTACAAATTCTGCTTTGTCTCCCATTGCCCTTGGAGTGTTTTCCAAAGGTAATCATTTTTCTTGAAATTCTTACTCTTCCAATTCATGTTCTTGTATTTTGGAAAGGATTTATTTGACTACCATATATTACTTTCCTTTACACTTCACATTTCTCTATCTTCCCAAATATCATGATGTTGACAGATTAGCATGACAAGCTACTCACTGCTTGGTGACTGGTAAACAGTGGAAAAGCAAGGGACAATATATCCCAGCAGGTACCTGCTATAGAGACTTAGATTTCTTCATTAGACTAGGAATTCACAGATTAATCCTCTGGTTAGGTTAATACCTCCAAATACCCAATCACTTCTCAAGGCTTTACATATGAACCCTGGTTCATTGAGGACTAAGCTTTTAATGTGTGAATCTTTAGGGGCTAGAGTTCACATTCAAATGAAAACAGTGTCTTGCTTTGTTATATCCTCAGAGTTTGGCTTTATGAATTATTAATTCTGTCAAATTTGAAACTTTGCTTTGACTATCCTTATCAAAAAATTAATTAGTTTGTTTTTACATCTCTACCACAGTTTCCTCTCCTTCCTCTTCTCCCAGAACTCCCACCCTCCACCCCATCCACTTCTCCAGTTCTCTTCAGAAAAGGACAGGTCTCCCATGGATAACTAACTGGGTTCACAGGGGACTCAAAGACTGAACCAACAACCAGGGAGCCTGCGTGGGACTGACCTAGAACACTGTATATGTGTTACAGATGTGTAGCTTGGTGTTCTTGTGGAACTTCTAACAGTGGGAGCAGGGGTTGTCTCTGACTCCTTTACTGGCTTTTGGAATCCTATTCTTCATACTGGGCTGCCTTGCCCAGCATTAATATAAGGGGTAGTATTTAGTCTTATTACAACTAGGTATGCCATGTTTTGTTGATATCCATGAAAGGTCTGCCTTTTTCTAAATAGAAATGGAGGAGGAATGTATTGGGAAGGGGGTGTAGAAGGGAGATGGGGAATGGAATGGGAGGAGAGGAGAGAAGGAAAACTGGTCAGGATGTACAACAAATAAATAAATAAATAAATAAATAAATAAGCATACATATATTTTTAGGCCCAGTGTGGCATTCATTCTATTCAATTGTACTTTGGGTCAAATTTTGCCCTTTTAAAAAGACAGAAGAAACAAAACCAGATTCTCTGGCTATAACCCTATTGGATTCTCAAATAGTTACATTAATCTAATACGCTCTACACGTACTATGAGAGAACTTATGATGACGACTGCTTGCTCTTTCCAACTTCAGTGGGACCCTAATTATTGTTAACTGTACTCTGATACAAAACTTTAATATTCCTCTTTTTGTTCATCATGAACATTATTATTTTATGAAAATATTTTTGTTAGCTACCTAGTCAGAATTACTATTATATAGTAATAGTATTACTATTATAGATTTTATTAAATTTAAACTATTTTACACAGTCCAAATTATGGCCAAAATTGTAGAATATGATCACAGTAGTATTAATTAACATAATTGTTATATGCCAACCCTTATTTTATTCCATTTCTTTTTAGATATTGAGCATCTTTGTTTTTCATGTAAAATCAATGTTTCCCATCCCTAAGCAGCAAAGGATGAATATGGATTTACCCAGACATGGTGATGTCATAGCTCACAACAGTGACTGTTTTAAGAAACAGGTCCCTGGCTAATTCAATTATGGATAACTAAACGAGAAAATACCAGTGGGTAGAGACATCTATGAAGTAATTAGTCATGCTCACAAGATGAGAGTTGCAGAAATGAAGATTTATTTCTTTGGGCATTATATTTTAAGGCATGAGGCCTATGGTTATTGAACCTCTTTTAAGAGTAACTAGCACCCTTCAGTATGCAAAGCCTAAGAGCATACATAATATGAATCCTTATTGACATATTTGAACATTTAATAATAGTGGAGATATCTTTTTAGGACTTGAGTTAAATCATATCTTCTAAAGCTATTTAGTAAGTTGTGTGTGGCCTTCATCCCAAATCATCCTAAAAAAATGGAATGATATCAGCATCACCAGGAGCTTTATGAAACTGTTTACTTGAAGGTGACTGTGCCGCAGTAAATCTGGAGATTTTTGTCAGCAAACAACATCTGTAACTTTCTGCACAGGAAATTACAAGAACAGATAGACTTGGGAAACACTGGAGCTTTTGAAAATGGTCCTAATACCTGCTAAGATCTGACCTCTGTTAACCTATCTGTCCTAACTTTATTGTTCAGGACCCCATAAAAATGCATAAAGTCTTCAAGTGCCGCTTAGAAGTTCACAAATGGCTTCTGAGCCTTGAGCTTTTCTAAGGATGTGGTTTACCTTTTTGATATTTGGCCTACTTCTCAGTTTGAAGGTTTAGCTTGGGTTGTCTCTCTTGTGATTTATTTCCTGTTATATGTTGGAATGTGTTTGTAGTTTTGTTCTTGTGATACCACTTTATCTAGAAGCAGTGTGTTTTATGGTATACAGGGCACTGCAGCTTAGTTTGCCTTACATTCTGTGTCTGCTGTTAGGTTTAGAGTTCCTTGAGGGGATAATGTAATGTCCTATGTCCACTGAGGCTTTTGTTTGTTCTACTAAATTAATTGTATACAGGTACTCATAAAAAGTTTATGAAGTAGAACTTAAATAGAAGAAGCCAGTGCCTCATCTCTATCTCAAAGACTATGTTAGGAAGTGGTTGCTCATTATGATACTTCAGCAAAGCTTGGCAACCAGAAAATAGCTGCAGGAGGACTTTCCCTTGATTGATTAAAATTTATAAAAATTAAAACAACAATATTAGATGAAGCAAAATGTATGGTGATAACATATAAATGCTGCATATACATGCTAAATATTTCATTTATATTCACTCTAATAAAACTC
This sequence comes from Mesocricetus auratus, assembly GCF_017639785.1. Taxonomy (NCBI): domain Eukaryota; kingdom Metazoa; phylum Chordata; class Mammalia; order Rodentia; family Cricetidae; genus Mesocricetus; species Mesocricetus auratus. The sequence continues at coordinate 47,275,432 of NW_024429266.1, forward strand.
ACTTGATTATTGTATCTTATTTTTATTGAAGCTAACTGATAAAAATGTTTAAATAGTTAACACTGCTGTCTTCCATGTAGGGTACTAATCAATTTTCTCCTAATTTGTAGGAGAAAATTTATAAAACAATATATGTCTAATTGCATCAAGATATTGGTGTTATGTCAGACAAATCAAGATTCAGGCAAAGGCTAAGTGAGTTAGTAAGGAGCACTGCATCTGGTGTCTTCCCTGAAGGCATCTAGAAAATCTGACACAATAGAATGTCAGTCATCATTATTTTCAGGGCTTTTATGATAAGAAGGAAAATTTAGGGCCCTCATAAAGACAACACTCTTAATATGAGACACTGTGTTATAGCTAGATTAAAGCTCCTTTTAAAGATGGACCTGCCACATCCAAGAACATGTGAATATATTATGATTCAAGGAAATTGCCAGATTATACTTTCTTAAACTAGGAAGGGTGTTCTGAATTGGCCAGTTGAGTCCATTACAATCAGAGGAGTAATTTAGAAATTTCTAATTTAAAATTGAGAAGACTAAAATAGGGAAGTACAATTCTAAGTGTCAGAGTGGTGAACTGCAAGAAATACCCAGTTGGCTACTTCAGTCCTTCAAAATGGAGAGAGCAGTTCACAAAACGAGGTATTTGGTAGCTTCACAGGATAGGTGAGTTTTCCTCTTCAGCTGCCAGAAGAGAATGTAATAGCACCCTCTTTAATTTTTCTTTTGAGGCTTTGGATTGATGGAGCTATATGGTGATAATGTTTTTGTGGCTTTACATCACCACATTTGCAGTATTTAGCTAGACTTTCCCAAGAAAACTAATGCATACTGCTTTTTGAAGAATATTTTTGAAATAAAAAATGTAATTACATCATTTTCTCTTCCTTTTTCTTCCTTTAAGCCCTCCCATCTACAACCCATTTCCTCTCTCTCAAATTCATGACCTCCTTTACTTCAGTTGTTTTTATGTCAACTATCTACCTACCTGACTACGTATGTGCGTATCTCTATCTATCTATCTATCTATCTATCTATCTATCTATCTATCTATGTCATCTGTGTATCTCATCTACCTGAATTTTCAGTCCATATAATATTAATTGTATGTGTATAATTTCAGGGCTTACTTTGTATTAAATAACCAATTATAGGGTTCTTCATTGGGCTAGATTACTCTCACTACCAGGTATCCTTGATGTTTTTATGGCTTTATTGCCTTGGTTTTTTTCTAGAGCTGGTTCTATAGATTTCCTGCCAATGAGATTCACACCTGTATGTAAACATCTCTATTGATGTTGTCCTTGTTCAGGTCCTGTTTAGAGAGTTATTTTGAAGAGATGTTACTGTGTTTCTATGAGACACAGTATAACAACATCCTTCCTTTTCCTCTGAGTCATACAATTCATATATTCAGTCTCCTTTTCTGTGTTATTCCCTTAGCCTTTATGTGCAGGAGTTGTGTTGTAGATTTATAGTTGTGATTGACTACCAAATAATCATTTGTTCTCAGCTTTGATTTGTGGTGATTTTCTTTAAAGGTCTCTTCGGTTGATGGGAGATATTTCTTTGATAAGGAATAAGACCTATATTTTTCTGTGGATAGATGAATATTCAAATGTAGTTAAGAATTATTCTTATCTAGTATATTGATGGTTATAGGTTCTCATAGTCATGGATTCACTAACTGTGGGTAGCTTGATAGTTTTCTAGCAACAGGCATGATTTTCCTCTTGTTATACCAGCTTTAAGTCCGACAAGAGAGCTGTTACTTACTGCTAAGTTATGTGTGCCACTTTCGTACCCTTAGGATTATTGTGGCATATTGGTCATTGTAGTTCATAGGAATTTTATCTGTGTAGGACCATTGGTTGCTTTCCTCCCTTCAAAGCTTATAGGGCACCTTTTGGTTTCATGGAAACTAGATCACAGGAAAAAGACCATCTTGTTAGATCCAGTTCAGAGCCTCTGGGTCTTGTGTTTGAAGGACATATATATTCAGCAACAGAGACTAACTTTACACCTCTGAGAATCAGCCAACGCCAGCAGCAATAGCTCTTTGTTAGCCCTGACCAACATTTAAAAAAGGAATTCTCAAACCTGGTTTTAGAGTTTTTTTAATTTATCTTAGATAGTCTAACTCTGGGTAGAACTATTGTCAGTCCATGTGGGAAATTTCATTCCCCCTCCCTTTCCTCCACCTATCTCTCTGTCTCTCTGTTTCTATCTCTGTCTCTGTCTCTCTCTTTCTCTCTCTCTCTCTCTCTCTCTCTCTCTCTCTGTGTGTGTGTGTGTTTGTATGTGTGAACCTACATATAATATATGTAGTTTTAGGTAAGGAGATTAAAAGATTCCTTCAGACTGCTAGCTGCTATTGTCTCCATCCTCTCTCCTTAAATATTCACATTACACTTCTTCTTCAAATTGCTTGTACCCTGTTATTACATTCTCTAGAGTTTCCCTATTCACTCGTGGTCACCTTTTACTTGGCTGTTTTCAGTTTTTATTCAAAGTTGCATATACTCACATCTAAAGACTTGGATCTAAGAACCACACATGAGAAGGCACACACAGTTTGTTTTTCTGGAGCTAGACTACTTCATATAATATCATGTTTTTCTAGTTCCACCCATTTACCTGAACCTTTCATTTTCATTTTTTTAAACAGGAGGACAGCATTTCCTATTGATTTGTAACAGATTTTCATTATCTATTCATTAGTTTAAGGGCCTTTTGTTTGTTTCTATTTCCTGTCTTCTTTTTTTTTTCACCACTAGGTAACCAATGAGTTTACTGTACTTAAAATTTGTAAGGGGCTACCAATGGGAGTGTGGGTGACTATAAGCATTCATACTGAAAAGTCTTTACTCAGTATGTTTAAGCTCATTTTAGAATCACATAGGTAGATCGATCTTTAGCTTACATGAGCAGTTACTTCTAAGCCAATTTGGTACAGTGTATATGATATAAACACAGGAGTTACAGAAGAGTTACTTCCTAATCAAAGTAATCAGCTCATTTCTAGGATGGGGGTAGAACTGAGCTATTTTTTCATCTCCTTTTCCCAGTTACAAAGTCAAGGGGCTGGCATGATCCATTACAGGGGTTTGGAGGACAAATAGGCATAAGTCTGGAGTTTGAAGAACAAATCCCATACACAGCCAGCGTCTCCTTTTAAAGAGAACAGAAAATTTTGCTAGCATAACTTAATTTGCTGAGCTTTGACAGTGAATGACTTTTATCAGCCAAATTATCATCTGAGAAGGAGTTTAGAGAATTAAGTTCATAAGTCTGAGCTGGTAAAACCTGAAATACAGAATGGAAGAATAAAGGAGAGAAAAGAGACTTGTTAAGGTGGGGGATACTTCAGAACATTTGCTGTTTTGTCTCGTGAAGTTATCTTAGTTGGTAAACATTTGGAAGGCAAAAGCACTGCCTTCGGTTTAGGCTTTGCCATTATCTTACTGATATTGGGGCCAGATCTGAACAGAGAGCTGCATAAGAATAGCAGGTCTGAAGTTGACAAACCTGAAGTTTTGAGGTTTCATTTTCAGCATGACAAAGGGGTGTCATTGAGCAAAATTTGGAACCCATCTTGGAAAGCAAGTCAGAGGGAGGCTACAACAGTCTCACCAAGGATCAGAGAGTGGCAAGAGGAATGAGCCTGATTAACATGAAATGCCATCTCCTACTTGTGGAAATCAGGTTCTCCTGAGGAAAAATAGCTGAGGAATTAAAGGGGTTCCAGAGGGGGCTTGGTCTGGGATACTAGTAGATATTTGGCAGGCCTTGTCTTCCCTTTGTGTTGGATGTAGTCCAGTAGAGATATGGGTAAGGGCCTCTGCTATGGAGGTCAAAACGGGGGCGGGAGAACATAAGGAAAAAGGATGCAAACTGAGTTTCCACTAAAACCCCAGATATTTCAAGTCATCACTGGTGGTCCCTAAGTACTGGTAAGATTAACAAGCAGCCATGCTCTCCATTGTACAGACTTCAGAAATGGAAAGGTGGGTAAGGGGAGAGAGAGACGTCACCTAGACAGAGTTCAATTGGAATTGACAGAGGCAGCACGGAAATAAAAGAAAACAAACAGGCATCTCAAGAAGAAGTGTTCTTTTAAGCAGAACAACTGAAGCAATTTGGGGATTAGGGATTAGGGAGTGAGTCCATATGGCAGAGCAGGCCTGGGGTTGTACAGGACAGGAAAAGGGGATGATTGGGGAATGGAAGATTCTATCCACAGGCCAGTTCTGTAGTCTCGAAGTGGGAGATAACAGAGGAGTCTGGTATGTAGATGGCCTGAGCTGAAGCTTCAATGGATTTCTGTGAGTAGAGTAGCAATGGATATAGATTAGCGAGTATAGTTGGAGTAGGATGTCTATCACGGAATACTAAGCTACACAAAGTAGGAATGTCATATGATATTTTATTCAGGGAAAGTTCACATACTTGAGAAGCCAAGAAAGCTGAGAGCCAAAGGTCTTCTCACTGCTCTCCAAGACTCAACCTGGACCCCAAAGAGAGCACGTCTCCTTCCCCCCAGCTCTTTTATCCCCCATATGTTCTACTTACTAGTGACCACACACATTTAGGTACATAAGATCTCTCCATACTATTCCCTGTTTAGTCTAAAGAAAAGATTTAGACTTAAAATTAAATTGTCTCAAACATATATAAAGCATATATACATAGAAGATGATAAACAAATTATAATCTACCTAAATCCTATAAGCATGTCTATCCCATCTAAACCCTAAACTTATCTGAATGAAATGCTCAAGTCTCAACACCTCTTTCCAATCCCAACCCTAAATGGTTGAAGACTAACCCTAACACATGTAAATTATCTTGTAATATCAACAGTAGCAAAAGAGGGCATAGTATTCTCAGAATTACTTCCTGCTGAAATGGGATGATGATACCCTCATTCGATCCTTCATGAAGAAAATGTTAGGGTAGTAAAAGTCTTAAGTGGACTAGCTACAACATATGTACTCAGTCTCTATTTGATGGGAGATGCTTGATTGAAGTTCTTGACTGAAGTTCTAAGTTGATTGAAGTTTTTGTCTGAGGCTCTGGCCAGAGTGTAATAAGTGTATAGTGTAATAACACTATATCTGCTAATTAGTCTGAAGTTGTGTAGAGCAATGTAATTCCAAACAGTTTCAGGGTGGTAATTGTCAGTTCAAATACATCAAGTTGGATCAGTTGGAATCGATGAAGTGGTGCCCCATTTTATTTCCAGAATAATCGAAGATTGCTGTTAGGAAATTCCTTGTTCTCTGTGGAAAACTGAAATGTTAATGTCAACAAAGAAATCTCAAGTTTCATAGGTATGCATACTGGGAAAGGCAACAGTAAGGAAGATAGCAAATATGGTGGAAATAAAACTTTTGGAGAAACAACCGAGTATAAGCAGATGACAGTCCCTAGATTTTTGTTTTATTCTGTCGTACATCAATTGGCTTCTTGATATAATACAGAAGCTCTGAATTTCATTTTAACAACATGCTTGAATTTAGAAGAGGAGAGTCATATCCAGCTCCAAAGCCAGCATTTGTTTAAGTGAATTGGGACCAAAAGAATATTAGGAAGTAAAGAGAAATAGATTTTATAAGAATATAGGTTGAGAGAATTAGACATTGATACCAAATATCAGATTCTTCTTTGTTTGGTGGTTCTTAGGGTAGCCATCCTCCCTTCTTTGGGTATCTACATGTTCAGTATCTTCTTGCTGTTTAGAGATAGGTTTTCCTGTGAAGAAAAGAACAAAACACTTTCCTTTTCTTTTGTGAGGTCTCCTTACACATCATAGAATATACAATGGTAAATTATTGATTGTGGAAATTGCTTGCAAATTATTTCCAAAGGTTTTTGCACAAAATACTGGCAGACATTTGGGCTTATGTCAAGGAGAAGTATATCACGATCATTTGGTATATAGATTTTCAGCTTTCTGAGGGGTCTCCACCGTGATTTCTAGAATTACTAGACAAGTTTGCCATCACACCATCAGTGAATGAAGGTTTCCTTTCCCCACATCTCCAGTATCTGTTATCAGTTGTTTTGTTGAACTTTGCTACACTGATTGCTTCAATATGAAATCTCAAAGTTGTTTTGATTTGCATTGCCCTAAATTTTCAGAATGCTGAATACTTTCAGAGACATTCTTTAGCAATTTTTATTTCTTCTTTTGAGAGTACTCTGTTCTGATAGCAACTCCATTTACTGAATGTGTCATTGTTTCTTATTTTGACTCCCAGATTTCTTGAATGGTTTTGCCACATAGAATGTTAAATAGACCTACTTTATCCCAGTGTTTTGTGCAAAAACCTTTGGAAATAATTCTCCAATATTTCCACAATCCATAATTTACCATTATATGGATGACAAATTGATGACTGATTCGAAAGAAGAAACATTGGAGAAGATGTTTGATGCAGTAAAGGAAATTTTTCCTCACTGGGGATTACATATTGCCCCTGAAAAAATACAAAGAGTAGATTCTATTATTTAGGTTACAAAATATTAGACTGCAAAAAAGTACAGATCAGGAGAGATCGTTACCAGACTCTTAATGATCTTCAAAAATTACTAGGAGAAATTTCTCAACTAAAGACAATTACTGGAGTAGAAGGGCATGATTGAAAACACCTAAAAATGACCCTAAAAGGAGACAAGGACTTAAATTGTTGACGAATATTATCAGCTGAGGCTGGAAAAGAATTAGAATGGGTAGAAAAGAGAATACTAGAAGCACATGTGGACTGTGTGTATCCAAAACTAGACTGTATTCTGGTTAGTTTGCCATCTAGAGAATACCCCTCAGAGATTTTGATGCAGAGGGAAGATATACTAGATTGGATATTTCTGCATCATAAACAGAATAAAAACTGAAGGCATATATAGAAAAGATCTCTGATTTTCTTTTAAAAGATAAATTAAGGCTTCATAAACTAACTGGAAGAGACGCAACAGAAATTATTGTACCTTTAACTAATAAAGAAGTTTCCTCCTTACAGAAGGAGAATGAATATTGGTGAAAGGCTTGCAGTAACTTTTTGGGAACGATTAGTAACAATTAACCTAAAACAGAGAGAATCAAATTCATAAAAAAACAATTTGGATCCTTCCACATAGTGTAAGAAAAAAGCCAGTCTCTGGAGTCCCTACATTCTATACTGATGCAAACAACTCAGGAAAAGCAGGTTATAAATCACAAAATAAAAGTACAGTAGTTTAAAGCCCTTAGAACTCTGTATAAAAGACACAGTTGTTTGCCTTTATCATGGTACTTATGGATTTTACAGAGCCTCTCAATATGCAGAGAGAGTCATGTTACACATTGAGACCTCTAAATTTATTCCTGCTAATATGAAATTAACTTCATTGTTTATACAATTACAGATAACTATCAGAAATAGAACTCATCCTGTATATATTACACACACCAGATCCCATACGGGTCTGCCAGGTCCTAGCACAAGGCAATGATGGGAGTGATCATTTATTAATAGGAAGTGTGCTAGAAGCTTCAGAATTTCATTTAAAAATACCATGTTAATAGTAAAGTTAAAGAAGGATTTTTCTATCACTTGGCAATAAACCAAGGAAATAATAAGAAACTGCCCCACCTGTTCATTTTATAATCAAACTCCATTACCAGCAGGCAGTAATTCCAAAGATATTCTTAGAAATTTGGCAGATGAATGTATTTCATTCTAGAATTTGGAAAAGATCTGCCTGCCATTGCCTCCCGAGTGCTGGGATTAAGGGTATGTCACCAGCGCCCGGCTTCTTTTTAATTTTTTAATGTAGACATTAAGCTCTAAATTTCTCTTATAAGACTGCCTTTAATATGTCCCAAAGTTTTTGTTGAGTTGTGTTTTCTTTTTCAGTTAATTCTAGAAAATTTTTTCTTTCTTGATTTCTTCCTTGAATAACTCACCATTAAGTAATGAGTTTGTGTGTTTACTAGAGGTTTGTTCCAGTCTATTTTAAGTTTTATTGTATCATAGTCTGACTGGATACATGTAGTGATTTCAACTTTTGAATTTTTTTATCATGTTTTATTTTAATTTTAAATAGCTTGTTTTACATGTCAATCCCAGTTCCCTCTCCCTCCCCTCCTCCCGCACTCTCCTTTCGCCCCACCCTCCCACCCTATTGCCAAAACCTTCCACAGAGAGGATATCTAGAGTCTGTCATTTCACTCTGGGTAGGGTCCAGGCACTCCCCTAAGAGTCCAGGCTGAGAGAGCATCCCTCTTTGTGCTATAGGCACATGATGACTGTTTGTATTCCAGGGAATGACACTGATCCACAGCTCAGGGCCCCATAGGTTGCCCAGGCCTTCTCGCTGACACTCACATTTGGGGGGTCCAGATCAGTCCCATGCTGGCCTCCCCGCTGTTGCTCTGGGGTCCAAGAGCTCTCCCTTGTTCAGATCAGCTGTCTCTGCTGGTTTTGCCAGCCCATTCTTTGCCAATTTGCTCATCATTCCTCTCTCTGTGTCACTGGGTTCCTTGGGTTCATTCAGTGATTAATTGTGTGTTTGCCTCTGCTTCCATCAGTCACAGGATGAAGGCTCCCGGATGGTTATAGACATCAAGTTCATTATCAGGAATGGGCATTCGAGGTGGTCTCTCCACTATTGCTTAGCTTGCCAATTCGTGTTATCCCTTTAGATCACTCGAGGTCACTCTGGTGCCTGATCTGTCTTCTATCCTATGATTCCCTCTTCCCCCCTATTCTACCCCCACCCACTCTCTTCCTCTTCACCCCCTCTCTTCTTCCCAGTTCCCACTCCCCCCCCACCCCTCGCAGTGTTCCCCATCCATTTAGAGGATCTTGTCTCAATCCTCTTCTCTTGGGTACTATGCATATATGCATATCTTTTAGGTTCTTTCCTGTTTCCCAGACTCTCTATCAGTGGAAGTGCAGACTAGCACTATCCTGATTCATGTCTAAAATCCATATATGAATGAGTACATACCATGTTTGTCTTTTTGCGACTGGGTTACCTCACTCAGGAAGGTTTCTTCCAGTGCTATCCATTTACCTGCGAATTTCAAGATTCCATTGTTTTTTTTCTGCTGAGTAATACTCTATTGTGTAAATATACCACATTTTCTCTATCCACTCTTCAGTTGAGGGGCATCTAGGTTGCTTCCAGGTTCTGGCTATTACAAATAATGCTGCTATGAACATAGTGGAGCAGATGCCCTTGTTGTATGAATTTGCCTCATTTGGATATATGCCTAAGAGTGGAATTGCTGGGTCTAGTGGTAGATTAATTCCCATTTTCCTGAGGAATCTCCATACTGATTTCCAAAGAGGCTGTATGAGTCGGCACTCCCACCAGCAGTGGAGGAGTGTTCCCCTCTCTCCACATCCTCACCAGCATAAATTGTCTTCGGTGTTTTTGATTTTAACCATTCTGACAGGAGTAAGATGGTATCTCAGAGTTGTTTTGATTTGCATTTCCCTGATGGCTAAGGATGTTGAGCACTTTCTTAAGTGTCTCTTGGCCATTTTAGCCTCCTCTATTGAGAATTCTCTATTTAGTTCTGTACCCCACCTTTTAATTGGATCCTTTGGTGTTTTGGAGACTTGTTTGTTGAGTTCTTTGTAAATTTTGGAGATTAGCCCTCTGTCAGATGTAGGGTTAGTGAATATCTTTTCCCATTCTGTGGCCTGCCTTTTTGTCTTTTTGACTGTGTCCTTTGCCTTACAGAAGCTTCTTAGTTTCGGAAGGTTCCATTTGTTAATTGTCGATCTCAGTGCCTGTGCCACTGGTGTTATGTTTAGGTAGTGGTCTCCTGTACCAACTCATTGAAGAGTATCTCCCACTTTCTCTACTAAAAGTTTCAGTGTGGCTGGATTTATGTTGAGATCTTTGATCCATTTGGACTTAAGTTTTGTACAAGGCTATAAACATGGATCTGAATTTTTAAAAATTTTCTTTGTGCTTCATGATGTGGTCTATTTTAAAGAAGCTTCCAGATTCTGTTGAGTAGATTGTTTAAACTTTGGTGTTTGATAGTATATTCTATAGATATCTGTTATGTCCATATATGTCTGTATAAAACCAGGAAATTATGATGACCTGTCTAGTGGAGAAAACAGGGTATTGAAATCATCTACTATTAATGGGTTGATGTTAATCTGTCTTTAAATTAAGTAATATATCTTTTTATTAAATTAGAATCTCCAAACATCACAGGTGTTTGCCAAGGCTATTGGTTATTCCCCACAACCTGTTGGTAAAGCCCTATTGCTGAAGGCATTACTTACTTGTGTCATAAAAAATGGAGAAGTCAAGATGATGCTCAACTAGAAGCTGCATCCCTAATGACTAGCATTCATCATGATTCAGAAATATCATTTAATCATTAATATCAACCATCTATAAATCTGGTGACCTTCAACACTGACCTGTCTTCAAAATATACTGGTACATGAGTGGTATATATGTTATATGAGTGACCAATCACCTTGGGGTGTGGAGTTGATTTACCCTCTATGAGATGGAATTGTACTGACACTGCATAAATGGCCAAAACCTTGAGGCTAGATACATCATGAGACTATGGAAGAACATACTACTATTATTTTCCTAAAGCATCACTGCAATAAATTGACTACTAATGACATATTGGTATACACTTAGATTAGTGCCCCACTCAACCCTCATCAGCAAAGTTTCTTCTTGTAGTAGATGAATTATAGCACAGGGACCCATTGGATAGTGTACAAAGAGTTACATGTTTTGGAGCACTCAGTCCTAAATTGGATGTCATTGTCAAACCCTTTCTCTCAAGGCTCATGGATCCATGTGCAAGAGAAAGCAGAAAGATTGTTAGACTCAGAATTCATTGAATATTGTGTTTTAAGGGTAAGAATAACAATTTGGGTTTTTTTTGGTATCAAATTCCCCTACTTTAATGAATTAAGTTAACTGGAGAGATGACTGTATAACTCTGAAACCCAAAAGATAATTTTAATGAGTGTACTATTGTATGACAGGTGTAAATATAAATGCTGTCTAGGAAAATCCACCTTATTAAATCTGATAGAAACTTGATAATAAAGCCTGACATTTCAAACTTTCCATCAAATTTGAAAAAACAAACAAGAAAATTCAAAAGTAGGTTGATTAGCCAAAATGATCAGAATATACAGAAGAACTAGGTCTCTATAGAATCATAATGTAGGTGTAGTAAGACAGGGCAGATAATAAGAAGACTTTAATTAAGACTCTGAAATAAATAGATGGAAGTGAATTCACAGCAGTATCAAGTGATGTGAAATCAGAGGATATATTTGAAATCAAAAGCACAAGCTGTGGAAATAAAAAAAGCTCTTTGAAATGATATTTCAGTGAGCAGTTTCATTTTTCTGTTGCTATAACTAACAACCAAGTAACGTGTAAATTCCCCATGAAGATTCATTTACTTTGGAGTTCTAGATGGCAGGAAGATACAGACCAGAGCAATAATAACACTGTTCAGTACCTGAAGAGGACCTTGCTGCATTCCAACACAGTTCAGCGTACCCGGGGGGAGTAGCTGACCAAGTGTATCTGGAGAATTCACTTTTTAAATAAAGCCATTTTACTGGGAACACATAAATGGGATCTATTGCTCCATTTATTACCTAGCAGAAGTATCATTTAAAACCATCATAAGTGAATGAATTGTACATATCTATGACATACATGGATTTTTTTGGTGAGTGTAAAAAAGTTGATTAAAAACTAGGTACCTATATCTATGATATCTTCCTTTCTCCTATGTGTGCAAAAATTGAATTAAAATTTTTATACTTATCATCTTTGACATATCCCAAGGCTGCCATGTGTCTAAAACGACATTACTATATAAATAAAAAGCAATGTATTTGACTGGCCAAAAATAGCACAATTTCTTTGATTTAATTTTCCTAGAAATGTCCAAAAAGTGGGACAGAATTTGTAGTACAAAAGATGATTAAGACATTCAGAGTGTGCATTGATTAAGTCAAAAGGTATTTTAGGGAGTTGTGGTTTATTTCATTTAGTCTCTCCATGTATGCAACACTCATGTATTTTGATTTAGATCATGTATTTAAATGTGTTTTACTCTTAATTGACAATACTAATAAAGTTCTTTCAGGTGAATACAGATAAAATTGGTATGCTTGATGTCTTTACAAATTGCAGTGGACTGCACAGGACAATCTTACACATCCTTGCACATTCCCAACCACCTTTCTTGGGATCTGAAAGGAACACAGGCTTATCTCTATCAACATGGCATCTTATGCATAATCTACCCCTGTCTTCTATAACATAATATGATTATTCTGATCTGTCTCTGCAGCTGCCCTTGGACAGTACCATGACAAGAGTCCTCAAAACTCTCCAGAGACTAGTTAACTGGTAAATAGAATGACATTTTCAGTAGCATTTGAATCAACTTCATTTAGAAACTGTCATCCTGACAAAGTTCAAAAAAGTTGAATTTGGGCTAAAGTGGTGAATATGAATGATTTGCTAATGAATTTTAAGAGAATGCAAAATTTCAAAATTTTGAAAGAGAAAATTATGACCCAGATGTCATTATGTTGATCCTTCTAAAATTTTTGCAAGTTTTATTTATTATTGTATGCATACATGTATGTATACATATATTTATGTGTTTGGCATATAGATATGTATGGGGAGGTAAGTGTCATAGTATATATGTGGAAGTCACAAGAGCTTTTTGTAGTCAGTTCTGCCCTTCCACTTTCCACATTTATAGGCTTCTTGGAATCCAGTAAGGTTGAGTCAGCCTTAGCCTTATGTGGTGGCAAAATCTGTAACTACTGAGCCATCTTGCTGGCCCATTATTGTATGACAACAGTTTTCCTGGGGAGACAGATGGGAAGCCTATGGCAGACCAAAGTACTAACCCCAACAAAGACCAACTTGGTGAACCAATGCTTTTTTTTGTTAGAGTTACCTCCAGAAATATGGGTGATAGGATGCTTAAAAAGGAGAAGAAATGACTCAAAGACAGCTACATCACCAAAGGCCACCTCAGCATAGATGTCACCACAACAAGGGCTGAGTATCTGGAGCTCATTACATGACCTGCAGGCAGCTCCATAAGTTGGGTGTTCTTTCTAGGTGGCTCAGTTGGTCTATACCTTATCTAGGCAGCTGGGGTGACTCCTATTTCTTTCAGGCTGATTAACCTACTGCTTCTTATTTGCAGCATGGCTAGTCTGAGGGTCTTCTTTACAGTTTAGCTTTTCTGAGAGTGACTCTCAGATTCCTTTTTGTTTGCCCTTGGAGGGGCTGAGTGGCTGAGTGAATCTGGTTAGTTTCTGGGCCTTCCTGAAGCTATTTTGAGTTGTTTACCGTATGTTTCAAGGAGCTTCCCTGACAGATGGAATGTTTGAATTGTGAGGGAAACTACTTCATAACACAGGTGTTTGTGTTCCAGATGAGCAATAGCAGATTTCTTTGAAGTCTGAGAAAACATTATGTACAATTACTACTGTGTTACCAAGAGAGGGTGAAGGAAACTTCAGGGTATTTGGATGTGAAGAAAAACCTATTTCTGGTTCTTCAGCTGTTGTTTTCTTTAGAAATACACTTGTCTATGGTAACATCTTGTATTGAAACTTTCCTTGCATGTTCCTGAATTGCCATATTTTATCTCTTAAGATTTCACATTGTATGTTTTAGCTATTGAGCCATTTCTTTATAGTAATGATGATTTATAAATGTCACACTTTCAAGTGGCTTTCTCATATTCTCTGTAATTTTACAGGAATATTAGTTTAATGTTGTTTAAAACTCTTCCTGATATATTTAGATTTAGGGACCCAGTCTGATAGCTGGGGAATCAACATAGGACCATATCAGGCTCCCTGAACATGGGTGTCAGCTAGGGTCTGGCAGTGGAACCAGGATGTATCCCTAGTGCCCAGACAGACTTCGGGAGTCTATTTCCCATGGGAGTATATTCTCTTATCCTAGATACATAGCAAATACCCCAAATGACTTGACAGATTTTGATGATCCCTCATGGAAGACCTCACCCTCCCTAGGGAATGGATGGGGGATGGGATGGGGGACTCAGTGGGGGCATGGGAAGATAAGAGGGAGAGGGAAATGGGATTGATATGTAAAATAAGATCATTTCTAATTTAAATAAAATTTATTAAAAAAACAAAAAATATTTAGATTTAAATTTAACTTTTTGCTATTCTGTCTCTTGTATCTCCTCTCTGTTCCTTTTATTTGATGTTTTGTATTCCACTTGGTTCCTCCATTTGCACTTTTACTATTCATCCTTGTATTATATTCTTGGTGATTACCCTAGAAGTTGAGCAATTATTACAGTACTGTGAACAAATATACATTGAGCTAAAAATAGACTGAATATAACTGCCATTTCAGCTTTGTGCTGTTGTTCACATACAATTTACTCTTATATATTGAGCATATCAAATAGATCATTTATTTCATTAATATTCTTCAAATAAGAATTACATTTCATTTTCTGTATATCTATTTTATATACTTTGTCATTTTCTTTTCTTTGTTTTAATTTGGTATATTTTCTTGTATTATTTACTTCTTTTGATAAAAGGTGCTTTTGAGGATTTCTTAATCTGTAGAAATATAGAACAAATTATTTTACTACTCATTTGAGTATTTATTTTATTGATTTCATATTTGAAAGGCATTTAATTTGGGCATTGCTTCTGTATTTACATGGAATGAACACACACATACACATACACACACAGACTTTTGTTTGTACTTCCATTTGAATAAAGTTTTATGAGTCTCTATTTGCTCTATTTGAGATCATCATTCCTTTTTTTTTGCATCTAATCTGCTGTATGTCCATTAAATGATTTCCTTACTTCAAATTGACACTTTTAGTTCTAGAGTTCTTTGGGTTATTTAAAAAATCCATTTTAGTTTTCTGTGATTTTTAGATGTTATATTACTTTTATTTAAATTTACTCATTTATTTAGCAGTGTTTTTATTAATTAGAGAATTTCAAGGAATCTATCTGGAGCATGTTCGTGGCCCTCAATTCCTCTTCCTATCCTGTCAATCTACCCATCCTTCTCCACTCAAGTTGAGATTTCTTCGTGTTTTCCCCCAGCTAATTTGTACTGCCTAGCTAATCTTAGAAGTAGGATGTGGCTTGGTGTTTGGTCAATATATTAAGGATCCCATCATTAAAGAAGAGTGATCTTCCCTCTCCAGAAACACTAAAAGGCCCATAGCTACTCAGCTAGTGCTGGGATTTGTGCTCATGCTCTTTTTTCTGTGTTGGGATTTTGTGTGACTGGCGCTTGCTCAGGTCTTGTACTTGCTCTTGAAATCACAGAGTCCATAGACAGATGTGCATCTGACCTATTGTATCTGAAAAACACTATTTCCATGATTATAAGGACTAGCTATGGTTTTAAAAATATTTCTGCCACCTCTGCTACAAAGATCCCTGAGCCTTGAGGGGAGGGGTAAGATATGAGTGTACCACTTATGACTGAGGACTACACCTTATTCTCTTCTTCCCATTTGGGAGTATTTACATTGTATGTTAGTTGCTATCTGCTAAAAGAGAAGCTTCTCTTAAGAGGGTTGAATTATGTACTTTCTGATCTGTGGGTATAGCAATGTGTCAATAGGAGTCATTTTAATACTGTGTTACTTTAGCCGAATATTAGTATTGGTTCTCCCCTGGAAATTGTGACATATCTTATTCCAGGTTAACTGTGATATGCATGACTATAGACTCATAGAACAGGCATTAGATCTACTCCTGAAGTGATTGCCACTATTATCACTCAATATATCATATAAGGCCAATCTGAAAATCCCTTTACTTTCAAAATATATTTACTGCATAATGTATATAGGAATTATATGTTTATAGTTAATATATGCAGAGGTACGTACATAGGTAACTATTAGTTATATCAGTTGCTTCTCAGTATTGTCAACAGTCATTTTACATAGCATTTTCTTACCTTAATACTAATAATCAATTTTTATCATATATATTAACTGTGCATAAAAAAACTGAACTTGGCAGTGTGTTTCCATAATGTCTGGTCTGTTAGTTGTTCAGGAAGGTACAGTGAGGTGGTTCATACTGTGTGATTTTCTTAAGGGGTTCTTATTTTATTTTATTTTTAAAATTTAATTTAAATTAGAAAGAAGCTTCTTTTACATGTCAAGCCCAGCTCCCCCTCTTTCTCCCCTCCTTCACTGCTCCCCACAGGCTCCCTATCCCATCTCCCTTTTGCTCTCCAGTCAAATCATTTAGAGCAGGGCCTAGACCCTCCCCTGTGTGTCTAGGATGAGAGAATATACCTCTATGTGGATTGGGCTCCCAACATCCATTCATATACTAGGGATAAATACTGATCCTCGACCAGAGCCACCATAGATTAATCAGATCTCCAAACTAACATCCTCATTCAGGGGGGTCTGGAGCAGTCCTGTGCTGGTTTTCCAGCTATCAGTCTGGGGTCTATGAGCTCCCCTTTGTTCAGGTCAGATGTGTCAGGATTTTCTCCAGCCTGGTCATGACCCCTTTGCCCATCACTCCTCCCTCTCTGCAAGTGGATTCCAGAGGTCAGCTCAGTGTTTAGCTGTGGATGCCTGCTTCTGCTTCCATCAGCTACTGGATGAAGGCTCTGGGATGGCGTATAAGGTAGTCATCAATCTCATTATCGGAGAAGGACATTTAAGGTAGCCGCTTGACTATTGCTTAGATTGTTAGGTGGGGTCAACCTTGCAGATATCTTGACATATCCTTAGTGCCAAATTTCTCTTTAAACCTATAAAGGCTCCCTGTATTATGGTATCTCTTTTCTTTCTCTCCTCTATTCTTCTCCTGACTGGATCTTCCTGCTCTCTCCTGTCTTCCTCCTGCCTCCTCTTCTCCCCTTGTCTTTCTTCTAACTCCCTCTCCCCTCCCCCATGCTCCCAATTAGCTCAGGAGATCTTGTCCCTTTACCCTTTTCCTGGGGACCATGTATGTCTGCCTCTCTTAGGGTCTTCCTTTTTTTCCTGGCTTCTCTGACACTATGGATTGTAGGCTAGTATTCCTTTGCTCTATGCCTAAAATCCATATATGAGTGAGTACATACCGTTTTTTTTTTCTTTTTGTGACTGGGTTACCTTGCTCAGTATGGTTTCTTCTAGTTCCATCCATTTGCCTGGGAACTTCAAGATTCCATGATTGTTATTATATAATGAAAGCCGAGTTAAATCTGTTTTGAATTAATGGTATTAATTTACTTTGGTGTTTGATGTCTTAGGGATGTATAATCAGAGAGCTTCCACTTAGACTATTTGTATCAAAAAATGTGTATCCAACTCTACCATTTATCTTAAAATTTCATGCACTCCAGGAAAGCACAGTGAGACAAAGTTACTGTTGTAGAAAGATAGAATCTGTGTTTGGGCATCCTTGAGATTATTAGTGTTCTGGTCAAAAAATGACATTGCTCATTCTACTTATTATCAGCAGTACTTTTTTCCTGATTAAAGATGTGAACTCCAGATTGTTCTTTCGAAGTTTGCTAATACTTCAACTTGCAAATATTTGCTAGCACTTCATCTCCAAGATCTTATCTTCCTTTGTAACTCCTTGCTTTCACAGTTAGTGACATTCAAGAAACACATATTTTATTTCACTTTGTATTCTCTCAGATTTATGGAAGAAGAAATTATCTTCTGTGAATAACTTCCTCAAGTAAAGAAATTCTCATTGAAATATTGTGTTACTTTACCTATATTAGAAAAACTGGCATTTCAATTATTTTATTAAACTTGGTTATGTCTCATTGTGTCATTTTTGTACATGCACATGGGGGTTTTTAATATATTTCTCTATTCACCCTTGTCTCCTTCTCACTTCTATTGACCCCCTTCTGCTTTTCAACACATTCTTATTCTACTTTTAAATCTTTACTTTTAATGACTATTTGTTGTCCAGTATGTTTCCTTTTAATGATTATTCTATATACAGAATTTTTCTAGATTCAAGAATCATAGCTATAAGCAAATACCTTAAACTTCTATGATCCATATATTCCAATAGAATGCGATGTTATTTTTTGAAATAGATAGTCAAATAATATATTTAAATGATTAGGTTTGAGGTAGAACTTACTTTAAAATATCTCTCAGAAGTCATATGTAATAGTCTCTTATTTTTATTAAAGGTCTAATTTATAGCACTATGAATAGAACTATTTAAGTAATAATCAAAAGTCTTAACTTCATCTCTGTGTTACATTTCTAAAACAATATATTGGGTTCAGAAGTTGAGTATGTAAAGGCTAAGGTTCATGTGGCACATATGCACCTTACATGCTTAGTTTGACTTTTCTGTCTCCAAATTCTCTTTGCCAGAAAGCTTTCATTAGGAGCTCTGAGCATTCTGTCTGCTCTCTAGAGATCCAAGAAGCACAATTTGAAGTCAATTTTAGTAGATCAACCATGCAGGCAAGAGACTTTCCTATTTCCTTCTTATATTACCATTTTCTTCAAATTTCTGAGGCAAATTAAATGCTTAGATGAAGTTAATGGTTGGCTTGAAATTAACTGCTGTTAGATATAGTGGGTATACAGAGTTACTTAATAGTTCTTTGGGGGCTCTCCTTCATTGAATTATAGAATCTCTGAGTTAGAAATAACCTTGGAGATAATTTAGCATAACCTCCTACTCAATGAGGAACTCCTTTCCATAGCATCCCTGACAGATGGTCACTTAGCATCTGCCTGAGCACTTTTAGTCACTGAGTTCATTTCTTTCTACAATGATTACATGTAGAACTGTTCTTATGATTTAAAAATTCTTTCTTATACTCATCCAAAATAGGCATCATGGCAATTTTTAAATCACTGATAAAGTTATTCCCACAGTATTTTTAATGTCTTCTCCATCTGACCTGATATGTATCACTTTTCTCAATAGGTGCTCTACATTAGTTGCATTTATTTCTTTATTCTCAGTGGGGATTGCACTGAATTGAATTAATATATGCCAATGATAAATATAGAACAACTATGAAACAATTCAGCGGAATTTTTCCTGGAATGTCAGGATCCATCAATTCAACACCCAGAACCCATCATCAGTATCTAGCCAACATCCTTCTTTATAGGTTTTGATTCCTGTTGACTACTTTAATTGGGAGGAAAATAGGGGAGAGACATCTATCATCTCTCATCCCTCCTGTCAACTGTGTGGGTGGTGGTGGTGGTGGTGGTGGTGGTGGTGTTGGTGGTTGTGTGTGTGTGTGTGTGTGTGTGTGTGTGTTGCATGTATTGTTGTCATGGTCTATGTGGATGCTAGAGGACAACTTTCAGTATTTGATTCTCACCTTCCACCTCTATTTGCATGACCTCTATTGTTGTTTGTGTTATATGCCAGTGACCTTGTAGGCCATTCCCCTATCTCTGCCTTTCATCTTGCTCTAGGAATACTGAATATACAGAGGAGCTCTTATATATGTTCCATTTTGTGTGGGATCTGACTATCTGAACTAAGGTAGCCTGTCATGGGCATTGTGGTGCACTGAAGAAACATGCCCCATTGGTCTCAGGCATCTGAATACTTGGTCCACTCTTAGTGTAAATGTTGGAAAGATAGGAGGCATGGCTTGTTGGAGAAGATGTGTTCCTATGGACTGGCTTGAGATTTCAGAGCCTGCTGCTATTCCTGGTGAGCTCTTTATCTCCCACTTGTGATTTGAGTTGTGAACTCTCAGCTGCTCCTATTGCAATAACTTCATTCCATTATCATGGAATCTTGTGCTTTGGAGCCAGAAACCCAATTACACCCTTTCTTTTATAAGTTTCCTTGGTCACAGATTTTTAACACCACAGTAAGAAAGTAACTGGTATAGTCAGCAATTGCTTTATCCACCTAGCTATCTGCCTGGCCTCAAATAGAATTTTTTCCCATGAGAAATTGCCTCTTTATTCACTTACATTTCAAGGTGTCATTATTTTCTATGAATGAGTGTCAACCCTAGTATTCTATTATGATATCTAATGTTGTTTATCAACTTGACTCTATTTGGAATCAAACAAAACCCAAGTGGCTGAGCAGGCCTATGAAAAATTTTCTTGATTAGATAATTTGAGGTAAGAAGACCCACCCTAAAAATGAGCCACAATTTGTAGTGTCAGCCCACTTAAAAGGTCATGGAAGGAGGAAGCTTTGAGTTTTTGCTTGATTTCCTTTACACACATTGACAAATACATCTGCTCTATTGCTACATTTAGGTTCTAAGATAGACTGAAAATCAGCAGGTCTTCTAGAACCCTTCTACTCTCCAACACCTGACTCAGATTGGGACTGCTGACACGTTGTAGTTCTCAACCTGTAAAAGACTCTAAGTGTGTGTGTGTGTGTGTGTGTGTGTGTGTGTGTGTGTGTGTGTGTTCTATCATCTCCTTTACTTTAGAGAACCCTAAATTACATAACTGTCATGGCCTTTCCTGAGTGTAGTGCCTCCCAGTGTAGAACATTTTACTATATAGTTTAAATACATACAAACATAGTACCCAATTGTTTACCAGAGCTTACTTATACTACTCCAAAAAACTAGAAGGAAAATAGTCTTCAAAGAACTTAATCAAAATCTGTATTAGCAATGCTTTTATGAAAAAAAATATAGTGATCTTTATGAAAAAGTGAAGAACATATAATCTATCTTTGTGTTTTGACAGATATGGAATGATGAGATACAATGCCAGAGAAGGACTTATGCATTCTAAAAGGCATGTAGGTAGTATCACATAGTATCATAACCATTTATTTCTATGTTTATTAAAAATGTCATTGAGAACAATAAATCAAACCGGGTTCTTCCCTAATATTTATATATAATTTGTGTCTCAAGATGTATTTTGGAATTTTCATCATTTTTGGAAATTTTTAAGCTGTGTTATCAACATGTGTATCACTGAGCATGATATTATAAAGGTAGCATTTGAATCTCCTTGCAACTATAATTAAATGTGATTTACCATTTTATGTTAAATTAGAATTTGCATTGGCATCTGTGGTATCTTTTAAACATTACTGTAAATGTATGCTTTTTTCAAATATTAAACATTTTATAGTTTTAGATAGCATACAAAGTAATGGCCTTAATTGTGAAAATGTTACACATAGATATCATTGTATGTTGTTCTTAACTCCATTGTTATCTTCTATTTCTATTTCCCTGTCTTCTTCTCCAGGTTTTTTTTTTTTTTTGGTTTTATGAGACAGGGTTTCTCTGTATTGTTTTGGAGGCTGTCGGTCTAGCTCAGCCTCGAACTCACAGAGATCCGCCTGCCTCTGCCTCCTGAGTGCTGGGATTAAAGGCATGTGCCACCACCGCCCAGCCATTTCCCTGTCTTCTTCTCAAACAATACTTTCTCTGCTTTCATTTGGGACCATCTTAATATTTTAGTACACTCTTCTCTTGTACTTTGATTTTATATGTATAATGCGTATTTGTAGTGTATGTGTATATCTTTGTGTATGTGTATATGTACATGTAAATGTATATGCATATAGGTATATATACATATATTTGCATATATACGTCAAGATTCTACATATGAAAGAAAATAGGCACTATTGAACTTTTCTGCACTCTTTTGCTTAACATAATGATTTGTCTATTTTCTTGCAAAAACCACATTTTCATTCTTACTTCAGGCTACATAAAATTCCATTATGTACACCTGCAGAGATATTTTGAATTCATAATGAAAGATGAATATTGGTTCAAAGTTTTCCTAGATTTTACTAAACCATGTTTCTATCTTTGAATAATCTATATCATTTTATTGTCATGACAACTTTTCTCTTTCATCAACATAACTATTTTTCAAATACTTTTAAAGCTTTAATATGTTCTTTACACATCATATACATATTTAAAGCTATAATCTTAATCATAAGTTACCCCAAGTCTCTCCAAAGTAATATTTGTTGCCTTTCTGAAAGTCCTCTGGATCTTTCTCAGTTTGGGCATTAAGTGCTCAGCTAAATGTACTTAATGCATTTTAGTTCTCAATTCAGCCCTATAGCTCTTTGGCATGTGTGTATTTTCTCCTAATGCACAAGAAGACTTTACATCGCTAGCCCATGGACACTCAGAGATAAGCTTGCTCTACATGGGCAGATGATGACAAACTCTTTGCCTCCTCTGAGTTGAGAGTTAATATTACAAAATTAAAAATAATCTAATATTTAAACATTAAGTTATAGCCTTAGCCAGCTCATGCATAATCAAATCATTGTGAAGAAAGATTTCATACTGTGTTCCCTGGAACTCATAAGCTTTATTTGGAAACAAACTATATTTCTATAAATACTTATGTTCATTTTACCAAATAAAAAGGAAAAGTTAGCTCAAGTATTTTTCCTATATAAGATCTCTATTTGGGTGATGCTCCATCAAACAACAGATTGAAAATTTAAAATGTGTTTGTGAACATTCAAAATTCCCCAAAGCTCAGATTAATTATCAAATGCTCCTGCAAGATCAGCAGCAACACAACCCTGAGCTCCACAGACTTTACTTTCTACAGATATGGCATGTTTTTGAACTTTGTGAACCCTCTGTAGACTTCTTATTCACAGTGTTCTTGCTCCTTCATAGAGAGTTCATTTTGCAATTTTAAAATGTTACTCTAGATTCTTGATCAACAAACTATTATAAAATGTTAAAAATTTCCTAATAATTTTACCACATACAAAGGAACTATGTGATTTATATATGACTTTAAAAAAACAGGAATTAAGTTCATGATTAGACTTGATTACCTACTCCAGATTAAAATTATGAACATAGACCTAGTCTCATAATTATAAGTATCCATTGTTTCCCAAGAGTCTACCTAAATTTGTTAGTGTTTATGATTTAGTTCCATTCCTTATGATGCAAGGTTGTATGTATGCGAGGCAACGTGCAAATCTTGGAGAGCAAACATTTGCATGATTATCCAGAGGAACCAGAGATGGAATTCAATGCTTTCTAGAAAGCAGGGTAGATGAGGGAGCTTTAAATAGAGAAATCAATGCCAGAGCTAATCTGGAAGACTATCAAGAAGACTAGAGAGGCAAGGCTAAAATAAAGAGATACAAAGGCATGGGGAGGTCAGGAAGTGTGGTTTGTGGTGTGAGAAAGATTGGTATTACCAATTACAGGAAGTTGTTTTATTGAGGTTATATTATTAGTGACATTTGTAGGTAGTCCTAGCTCAAATAACATGGGATTTTAAGCTTTATGCTGAAAAGATTACATTTTACTGGGTCTGTTCATAGTTGGTGAGCATTAAAGCCTTATTGTCTCTTCAAAATGAGAGACTGAGAGAACCTCACTGAGTTGCCTGACTTTTCTTCCTTGCCATCTACTCTCCCTTTCGTTGATATCCTCTCTCCATTTCCTTGCTTATTTCCTTTTACAACATATCTTTTTCTCTTCCTGTACTCTGTTCTTGCCAAATTTAACCTCATTAATAAATTAATTTATTTTGCTTTGTTTTTATGGTAAGTGTGATATGGAAAAATATTTTAATCATTTAACATTTTCCATCCCTAGAATTTGACAATTTCAATCAAGTGATTTTATTCTAAACAGCTTAAAAATAAATATTACTTATACTTCATTAAATAGCATTTTATCAACTATACAACAAACACAATGGAACACAGGATCATCTCCCTGTACTATTTGAAAATATGTAAACAAATTAACCATTTTAATGCCATCCTAGAGCCTTCATGCAGTTTTCCTAATAAGGATTATCTTTGTATTAAGTTCTCTTTTATGGCTTTCCTTTACTATTTAAACTTTTAAATACATCAGAGGTTCACTGCGTATTTTATAGATGATCAAGACACATACTCGACATTATCTTTTTCAGTGTACAAATTTACTGATGTATTTATGTACATCTTATATGGGACATTATTTCATTCAGGTGGGATAAAGAAATGATAGACATGTATATAAGAATTAAATCAATAGATGTTCAGAAAATGGCTCCCTAAGTCAGAAGGGATATCATTGGAGAGAGGAAATTGAAATTTGAAAGAGATCAATATTAAGTCAGGGAAATAGATGTTCTATTTGAAATACATTGTATGAAATTCATTTTATTATGAGCACAGTTATTTAATTCTGCCCTCTCATTCTATCTGATGTTGGGTTTTATGCAGGTATGCTAAATGCATAAGCTAGTCTTCATTCATTATTAAACAACCACACACTTATGTGATAACTTCCCTCCAATTATTATTTCTTAGTCTCAGTGTGGGTCTCTTGGCAAGTTTGAACCAAGACATTTTATTTTCAAAGCCTTTAATGAAGTTGCCTGTGAATGAGACAACAGTGCCGTGTAAGAACTGGATAATGTCTAAATATTGATTTTGGTGTCTGTCACAGCTTTTCAAGTACTTGTATTTAATTCAGTTTAAATAAATCAGGAATTAGGAATTGGCAGATGAAGACAGCACATTTAACTTTTAAAACATAATTCAGGATATTTGTGGGTAATACAAAGAAATGATAGCAGAAGTTGACTTGGAAAGCCATTGATGTGATGACCTATTATAGGTGTATCTGGCTACTTTGTATTTCTCTAATATGTGTTTTTAAGTCTCTTAGAGTACAGGTAGTAGTTGTTTAAAAGAAATTGACTGAGGAATGCATTCATATCCCAGGGTGACTTTGCTTAGAAAACCTTCTCTGTGCACTCTATACACTGTCTTAGTTGCTACAATGAAAACAGCAGAACTTAGGTGGTTTCAATAATGCTTGTGTTTATTTCTCACAGTTCTAAAACTTGTGAATGCCAAGATCAAAGCATCAACAGATCAGGTATCTTGTTTATTCCCTCTTCATAGTGTGTAGTCAGGCTGTCTGCTCAACATATCTTCCCTTGACAGAGAGTCTCTTTTAGTCAATTAACTATACACTAATCCCATATATGACAGTTTTACCCTGTATGCCAGTTAGCCTCCTAAATCCCCATTTTGGAGTAGCATCATATTACAGGTTAGTCTTTTCCAAATCAATTTGGGAAATATAGAAAAATTCATCAATAGCATTGAGAAGTTTAGAAATATATATATATATATATATACATATACCTATATAAAACCTTCACATTTCATTGAATCAAATAACTTAAAATATATTAAATATTGTTGGTTTGTGGAAGTTTCTAAGTAGAAGAGTTAACAATGGTACAACAAAGAGAATCAGTATAAATCTTCATTTAGTTGATCAAATAAATGTATGTAAGAATTAACTCTATGAGTTTGTTAAAGCAATTAATATGGAACTCAAGTCTGGACTATCCCTCACAAGCTTGTGTATTGAATTCTTTGTTCTTAAGCTCATGATGCCATTTTGGAAATTGTAGGAACTAGGGCTAGCTAGAGTAAGTTTGTCACAAGGGTATAGCTTAAACAGTTCTATGCAGACCTCAGTTCCCTTTTATTGCAATCTACTTCGTATTTGTTTTAGGATGAACACACTCTGCTACTCGCTACTCTATATTCATGTCACTCCAATGTTTTTTTTTTCAAGAGAATGGGCTAAGAAACAGGCATGCAACCATCTGAAACCAAGAGTTGAAGTAAATCCTTACTCACTTAAGCTGTTTTGTCAGGCATTTTGTTAAAGTAATGATAAAAGTAACTAACAAATGACTGATGGATATTCAATGAAAACTATAATTTTCTTATAGGTTTCTCTCTTTGCACATTAGCTTGAAACTCTCATTAGTCTTTTAAAATTAAATTCTATGAAATCTATGTGAAAGTGAATACGACAGTAACAGCATATCTATACCTGTATGGAAGTTGAACAACTACCTGGAGAGGAAAAAAAGATAAAATATGGAAAGAGATGGCTCTTTATGTATTTTTTGTTTTGTGCACATTTGTTGAAATCAAAAGAAATGTAGACATTAGTAACAAACAGGATACTAGAAACAAAGCATTGATTAGGAGAGAAGGATTTGGAGATGAAATGTATTCTCATGGGCATTTTTTATAGTAAGAAAAGCTAAACCTCTAACCCAAAGAAAAAGCATTACTGAGATAAATTAAGGAAAGCCTAAGCAAACAGAGGAACATATAATGTTCCGGTATTAGACATTAAATGCCAGATAAATCTAACTTCTTCATAAATTGCCATGCAATTTCCCTTTAGTCTTTACTCTTCAAAGCAAATCTTACACTTTAGATTTAGTAAGTATATTCCATAAGTTATATGCATATAATTTCAAAAAGTCTATGTATAGATGACTGTCAATAGTTCTAACATAAAAGGATTAACATAGCATATTTGTCAAGAAATAATACACATAGTCATTAAAGTGTGACATTTCATAGGCTGTTTGTTATGGCAAATATAAGAATGGATGTCTAGAAATAAATAAGTATATAGAATCTTCATTGATGATTATGGTATCAAAGACTTTAAGAGAGTACTGTTATCTATGTGGCAAAAGAAAGTGAATCTAACCTCACACCCAGTCTAAACTTGTAAGATAAATACATGCACTGATCGTAAGGCTAAAAGGGCATCAGTACATCACTAGCAGACTACATTAACCACTGAAAGAGGAAAGATTTTAAAATCAGTAGCAGTAATCATGAAGGAAAAGGCAGATGTTGGTATATAGTGGTGTCAAAATCTTGTCTTCATCAAAAATATAGCATCTGAAACAGTCCAGTCAGCTCACTTAGGTTCATATTTAAAATTTAATAAGGAATTTTATAGTTCTGAAAAATGAACTACTGTAGGAAAGAACAAATCTAGCTCCAGGACTGTAGTGTTACTACTGGGTAAGAGAAAAATAGAGTCATTTAGCATACCTTCTACCATGGATCTTGATAGACAGTGATCATCCTGTTCAGTTGCAAGTGCTATGGTAAAAGTATTGTCTCAAAAACGTGGTAGCAGATATATGTGTAACAAATATTTGACTTTGGAGAAAAAGTTTTTAAAAATGTGTGTTAGTTAATCTTTGCTTCTGGCTGTGTTTGTCTTGGAATCATCAGAACATGATAAATTTACCAGAGTTGTTAACTTTTAAGCGGTGGAGAAAGGACTATCTATAGAATGTTGAGAAACCTGAGGCTTTAGGAGGCATTTTATTCAGAATATTAACAGGGAGAGAATATTAAACATTCAAAATATCTTTCAGTGACCTTGGCATATTAAATTCCAACCTATAGGAGACTAAATTGTGGTTTCTAAAACCTGTCGTTTGTAAAATTCAGTGTACTGCTGCACTTAAAGGCAAGGTTTAAATTTGAAAAATGGGGCCAAACAAACATTTTTAATTTCATAAAATGATTCAGAAGAAAAAGTTCAAGGTTATCCTTTCAACAAATCCCAAAATTTCACTCTATGGCTCCTAACATTGGAAGAAATCTTGGAAACAAGAATGTAAAGAAACAGTCATTTTCTTTCCATGCTAGTCTCCTTCCACCAAAACCCAACAACAATAATAACCAGCCCACCTGTATTCTTACTGTGGTTCTAGGCACGTGAGATAGATTGGGATTGGGTAGCTATGAAAATTGCAAGTTTTGGAAGGATTGTTCTTCCCAAATGAGCCACAAGTCTATGACTATTAGTTCAGCTCATGATTATGCCCATTTTCCCACACATATTTTAAAACACTCATCTTTTACTATTCAGGAAAGCCTACCCATGATGCTTAATTAGGGTGTATAATATAAGCCACTGCAAGTTTGTCTGTCTCACAGAGTTTGAAAATTTCTAAAACACAAATTAAGCAATCAGATAGAAGATTTTAAACACAGGACTGGTTTAATGTACAAGAGCCAGACTAGAAATAAAGTGGTGTATGACATTGAATTTTATGCTTCTGGGATTATTTTGAAGCAGGAGAGAAGGTTTAGCACCTAAGTATGTGTAGTGCTCTTGCAAAATACCCAAGTTCAATTCTTAGCCACACACATTGAGTGCCTCACGACTGCCTATAACTCCAGCTCCAGGAAAATTAGACACCTCTGGTCCCTTTGGGAAAGTGAAGTCACTTGCATAAAACTACTACATACATGTAATTAAAATAAAAATGTAAAAACTTGTTATCATGTTTTAAATGAACTTAGAAAGCATGAGGTTTCTATGTGGGATTTTCCTGTTTATCTTTATCTCCCCCCACCCCTGCCCTGCTGTTTATCTCCCTGGTTGCTCTTTTTCTTTTGCACCTACCATCTTACTATGTCCTCTTCCATTTTGTTCTAGTTCTCTCCACCCATGGCCTAAAGTCTTGTTTACTGTCATATGGCCTCCTTTTGAGTCATCTGGTCTTTAGACATATTAACTCTTTTCTGTGCTATATGCCCAGGGGTGCTCTAGTTGGGCCATTTCATAGTTCCACTTTTAGTTTTGCTGAGAATTCTTCACACTGATCTCTAGTAGCTACACTAACTTTTACTGGAATCAATAACATATAAGGGTTCCTCTTTCCTTACATCATCATCATCATTTTGGTATTTTTTTTTCTTTTTTATTATTTATTTTTAAATTTAAATTGCAAACAAGGTTGCTTCACAAGTCAGTTCCAGGTCCCTCTCTGTTTCCCTCCCCTCCTCCCGTGCCCTCCCCCCAGCGCCCCCCAATATCCCCTCATTTCCCGAGGGAGGATGAGGCCCTCCTTGGAGGTGTCCATAGTCTGTCATTTCATCCAGGGCAGGGCCTAGACCCTCCCCCCAAGAGTTCAGGGTGAGAGTGCATCTCACATTGTTGGATGGGAGTCCAAAGTCCATGTGTATACTTGGTATAAATACTTATCTACTGCCCAAGGCTCAGTAGACTATCTAGGCCTCCTCACCGACACCCCTATTCAGGGGGCTCTTGATCAGTCCCATGCTGGATTCCCAGGCATCAGCCTGGGATTCAAGAGTTAACCCTTGTCAGGTCAGCTGTTTCTGGGGGTTAAACAAGCCCAGTCTTAATCCCTTTGGTCATCAGTCCTCCCTTTCTGTTATTGGCTTTCTTGAGTTCAGTTTATTGATTTGAATATTGTTACTAGAGTGAGAGGCTCTCAAGGTACTTTTAATTTGTAGTTTTGTAATATCTAGAAATGCTTAATACTTTAAAAATGTGTATTAGCTACTTACATTTCTTTTCAAATCTGTATGTTTATATCATTTATTAACTTACCCTGTTGATTGGCAGGTTTTTTCAGTATTTTAAAAAATTTTTTATATAATTTATATATTAGTCTTTTGTCTGAAGTATAGTATGCTATTTGTTTGTTCTGTTGATAAATTCTTTGGCTGTGCAGAGATGTTTAAATATCATGCAATCCTGTTTGTCAATCCTTAGGACTGTTTCTTGTTCTCTTGGGGTTCTATTCAGAAACATGTTTTCTATAATTATGTTCTGAAGTCTTTTTATATTATAAAATATAATAATATAAAACACTATTTTATATTAGCGTTTTTCAGCTTTTACAGTTTTGAATTAAAATCTTTGATGCAGTTTGAATTGACATTTGTTCAGAGTAAGAGATTTAGATCTGATTTCATTTTTTTGCAGGTTGATACTGTATGGCTAAAACAGTTTGTTGAGTAGGTTGTATTTCCTTGAGCAAATGCTTTTTGACACCTATGTAAAAAGAAGTTATGCGTAACTCTCTGGGTTTAATTATGGATCTTCTATTAATCCATGGTCTTTTGTGTTTGTTTTTTGACCAATATCTTCCTGAGATTATCATTGTGGCTGTAGTACAGTTTGAGGTCAAATAATGTGATTCCTCTAGCTTTGTTTTTGCTGCTTAAAATGACTTTGGGTATCATTGGTCTTTTGTGTTTCTGTATGAAGTTTAGTGTTACTTTTCCTAGCTCTTTGAAGCATGTCATAAAATTTTGGCGAGGATTGTGTTGAATCTGTAGATTGTTTTTGATAGTTTAATCATTTCCACAGAATTAATCTCTCAGTTCAAACATTGGTATTTCAATTATCTTCTTCGACTTTGTTTTTCTGTGTTTTGAAGTTTTCCTTCAAAACATATTTCACCTTCTTCTTTTATTGCTATATATTTTTGTCTGTGATAGGTGAGCTAGTATGAATGTAATATTTTTCTTGATTTCTTTCTCAGCAAGTTTGTTGCTGAGAGCTACTGATTGCTATATGCTGGTTTTGTACTATGTTACTTGACTAAAAGGATTTATAAGTTTGAAAAATTATTAGTGGAGTTCATGAATTTCTTAAAGTATATGATCATGTCATATGTAAATAGTTATTACTACTCTTTATATCATTTTTCATATGACTATTGTTCATTATATCTTTTTGTATCATGTGATTCCTGTGTTTAAGTGTTTTAATAAGCTTCATTACATTTACTGACACATGTGTTGAGCAGCACCTTGCATCTTTGGGATAAAATCATCTTAGTGGTGATACATGACCTGCTTGATGTAATCTTAAGTCTAGTTTGCAAGTATTTGTTTTGAATAAAGATGCAAAAACCCTCAAGAAAATTTCTCAGTAATTTTATCATGCCTTGATATGTCTTAGGACCAGAGTCACACTGTCTTACAGAATGCATTTGATAATATTCTTTCCATTTCATTTTTGTGGGACAGTTTTATACAATTTGATATTAGAACATGCCTGAATGTTTGCAAAACTTCAGTAGAAGGTTTGTGTTCTTGTTCAAGATTTTTGTATCTTTTGTGTGACATAAGTTTTTGAATAATTGAGAATTCCAAAAAATGCTTATGAAATAGGTTTTGATCAAATCCCTCCCATTACTTCATCTCAAGTTTCTCACTATTGTTCCCACCACTTTTCCCTGTCAGCTACTTGTACTCTATTTTTTCTCTTTAATGATTTTAAAAACAGTATTTTATTTTACATAACGATCCCAGTTCCCACTCCTTCCCTTCCTCCTACTCCCCCCACCTTCCCTACACCCACACTCATCCACTTCTCAGACAGGGTAAGACTTCCTATGGAGCTTCAACTATTTTTAAAACACTTTCACTCGTTGCTGCCCTTATGTGAATAGCTGTAGGATCATCTAGTAGAGCCTCAAAGGTGCCAGATCCCTAATGAAGAAAAGTAAAATGAATTTCATGGGTACATTGATTGAGCTGGAATTAATCATTCTTTGGGAGACAGGGAAGATCCAGGAATTCAAAGACTTTCATGTTCTTTCTCATGAGCAGATGATCATTTTGAGTTTTTAATTCACTGGTCTTCAAATTGTGGGTCATTTACCTTTTGGGGTTGAAGGACCCTTGCACAGGGATTGCATAAGACCATAAAAACATATATTTACATTGTGATTCATAACAATATCAAAACCACAGTTACAAAGTAGTAACGAAAATAATTTTATGGTTGGGGGCCATCACAATATGAGGAATTATATTAAAGGAGCATAGCATTAGGCATGCTGAGAACCAATGCTTTAGACACATATGTTTAAAATGAAGTAACCAAAGAAGGAATGAAACTATTAATAGGGCATAGAGTAGGGGGAGATTTCAATGGAAAGTGGATATAAGTAAGATGGTATAAATGAGGAAAGGGAAATGATACATCAGGGAGAGTTAAATGATATGAAAAATAGGAAGGCCTGGTAGACAAGAGAGTTTTCAGAAAGATAATGCTAAAGATCTTTGAAAAAGATTTATGGAAACCTACCACTGTGGGGGCTTCCTAAAATATATACATATTTACATATAAAACTAGTTTAAATGGTAGTACTTTTAACAGGGTGAAGGGCGAACCATACTTCTCCCAGGCACCATAAGCTATTAAAAGTCCAGTTCCTGATGTGAGTTACTTCCTTTTATCTGTTGGTCAATGGGGCTCATAGATCCCCAATACTATGGACTATTTCCATGGTTCTTTATGATATTAACATTTACAGTAAAATAAATATATTTAGTAAAAATATACACATTAACTATTTCATTTCAGTTTTTCAATTTAGAATTCACTGTAATGAATTTCATGGACAATTGCATCAGACAGAGCAGCTCAGAGGTTTTTCTCAAGGGTGATACATGATGCTGTGTATTAGAGTACTACTTTCTGGGTCCTTAAGATATGCACATATCATCATTACACAGTCTTGATGTTGAATATTTTAACTAAAACACATGCTTTCTGAAAACTCTGAAGTATAATGACTTTACCATCTAAAGTAGGCTTCAAGGAAACCTGAGAGGGCACTGAACTTTCAGATTATTTCAAATTTTAACTGTGTCAAGGCATAGGAGTAAAGTTAAAAGCGAAAAACAAAAGAAAAACAAACAAAAATCCCAAAGGTTCTTTTAAGACCCAGTGTCTAAGGAAAGCTCAGTAGACAAATATTGTCATTTAAAGTGAGTTGACATTCTGAGCACAGCAAATTCTAATTTTTTTGAAGTACAGATTAACTGAAGCATGAGAGGCAAATGTATGTGTTTCCCTTAATGCCTCATGAATACTTTGTTGAGCTTCTTCAAAGGTCAAAATCACATAAGCAGTGCCATGCCAATTAAAACTGTTTACAGATTAAAGTATATTTCAGCTTCTGTTAAGTTCCTCTCAATAATTTTAGATGCCTGAAAGGGTAAGTTATTGCACAAACCTGAAATGGTGGCCATGTTTCCAAATCAGGCATATTATCTGATCATAAAGGCTCAGCTGTTTTAACATATTTAAAGACATAAAAGTTTATCGTATGTCTATAACTCGTGCATGTATTCATGCTCTACTCATTTGTACTGGAGTCCTCTTTCTGGGTTCTGGAACATCACTGACCCTCTGAACATGGTATTTACTACAGCTAAGAGGGAGGAAAGCAATTGTCAAAGCAGGCACTGGCTTGGATCTTCCAGGAAGTGACAAAGTGATTTCTGTTCTCCCTTGTTGATGGTAGTGACTCAGAGTCAGGTATGCAGTATGTAGAAATCTTAAACCCCCCCAGAAAATAGAATCAACAAAATTGGATTTATTTGCTGGTTACCATGAAGATTAATTATATACAATCAAAATGACTGTTTCAGGAAACAGTTTTTTCAATTATTACTTTTGTGTTTGTATGTGTGTTGTCTCGTGGCACACATGTGTTATGGATGTCAGAGGACAATTTGGGGAGTTCTTTCTCTCCCTGAATCATCTTGAGTCCCAGTAACTGAACTTAGGTCAGTAACCTTAGAAGCTACTTTACTTGCTGAACCATTTAGTGCTATTTTTACATATCTCAAACATTTTCGGCATCTGAACCCTTTTGGTTTTGTTTTTCAGTTTTAGAGTTAAATATGATGAGCATCCCTGTCATGTATGGACTAAGTGCAGTTTAAGTTGTAAATTTTGTGTGTGTTGCTCTTAGTTTTCATGGCTACTTTTTGATTCATAGTAAGTGCAGTGTTAGGTAATTCGGAAATGCTACAAATACAGAGTGTACACATTTCTCGGTGTTGTTGAAAGTGATCATCTTATAGCACTGATGTGTTGGCTATGACTCTGATCCCTGATGTCTTGCAACTTTCTTCTTTTTTAAAGTTTTAAATTACATTTTATTATTTATTTATTTAATTTTCTGTGTGTGTGTGTATGAAGGATGTATTATTGTGGGTTCATTAAGCCATTGTGTGTGTGTGTGTGTGTGTGTGTGTGTGTATTAGTGTGGTTAATGAACGTCATAGTCCATGTGTGTGTGTAGAAGTCAGAGAACTTGCAGGAGTTTGCTCTCTCTTTTCTCATGTGGGCTCTGGGTCTTGGAAACAAGAGCTTTTACCCTCTCAGTATCACCAGACATGTCTTTGTATCTTCCAAACTGAATGCCAGAATGACAGTATGCATATCATTGTGTGAAATTAAGTACAAACACTACACTGTTATTCCCTGTATGAAATGTTCATTCACTTAATTCAAAATTGTGAAATTTTTACTAATAAAATGTGACATTACTTTGTTTGTTTGTTTTTTTCAAAACAGGGTTTCTCTGTGTAACAGCCCTACATGTCCTGAAACTGTAGACTAGGCTAGCCTGGAATTCACCAAGATCCACCTGCCTGTGCCTTGCAAGTGCTGGGAACAAAGGTGTGTGCTACAACCACCTGACAGGCATGTGACTTATTGGGACAAAATACTGAAAAATGAATTCATTGCCAGTAATTTAGCTAATAATATTTTCATGCTTTGTTTTCTCTGAATTGTTATTTGGTGGTCACACTTCATACACTTCAAATATTCCTATAATGTTTTTGTTATTGTTATGGCTTGTTCACGTTCTTCACTCATACAGAAAACCTATAGTTTTATAAAGAATGCAGAAGTTCCTTGTATTTAAGTAAGAAAGTGATTTGCTCTTCTTTCTTACTTTATTAAATAGTAATTGATGAATGTTATAACCCCTTTCCATCATTTTCATTTTAAACTGTACAGCTTTTTAGATTCCTAGTTATTTGGAAGTTGGAATTTTAAATAAAAGCTATATAAGAGAAACTTTTATACATTATAAATCTTTCAACACTACAAATGTTTAAATTTGTTTCTTTCTTAATGTTTCTTTGCTTAAAATTTCCTTTTATTGGCAGTTCATTCCTCAGTTTTCCTAGTCATAAATTTTAGAGTTATTTTTTAAGGTTCTTTCACTCATGAAATTTAATGTCATGAATTTTATTTAGAGATTTTTATTTTATGTCTATGGTGATTTTTCCTTCATGTGTCTCTTGACAACTGTTCTTCATAGTGCCAGTTGAGGGGAGAAATAAGAATCTATATTCCAGAACTGGAGTTATAAAGAATTTTGAGCCACCCAGAACTGTAATTATAGATGGTTGTGAGCTACATGTCTTCTAGTACTGGAACCTGTGTCTTCTGGGAGAGTAGCCAGTAGCATTAGATGCAGCATATATACTTGTATAAACTTATCTAAAAGAGTTATTATCATTAGTTAACATTAGTGTACAAATAAGTTTTAGTGAAGTAGTAAAATGAGATGTATTTATTAAAACGTGTCATTTTCCAAATGAACTATTCTCTTTTTTTTTTTTTTTTGATTCCTTCGACAGGGTTTCTCTGTATTGTTTTGGAGGCTGTCTTGGAACTCACTGTAGATCAGGCTGGCCTCCAACTCACAGAGATCCACCTGCCTCTGCCTCCCAAGTGCTGGGATGAAAGGCATGCACCACCAATGCCCATCATGAACTATTATTTTAATTATATATTTTTAGAATCGTTCCTTGAAAATTTCATATACATTAAATATCATCCACATCTATGTAACGAATTCTGGTTGCTCACATCCATCTTTCTTGTCATCTTTCTACTCTCCTTCTTTCCAAAAGGAAAGACTATTTTTGACCGTTTTCTTTTGCAGCTGTCAGAACCCTTTCTGAAGAAATTCACATGGGAATTTCTTTTCTGCTCCAGTAATGTTTATATAATCTCTTCTATTGTGGTTGTAATCTTTTCTGTTATATCTGTGGAAAGTTTTTTCCCCCCTAAGATGTTATTGAATAAATTGCTGTGTTTTTGGCACTGAATTCCAGTCCTTATCTTCCAATAATTTATCAATTTGTTCTTTTTATACTCTTCTAATGTACTGTTATGTCCTACTCATAATTTTTTCAATGCATTATCATACTTGACTGAGTGAACCAATATCCCTTCATTGTTTTCAAACCCTGATAATCTGTTCACCAGAGGATCCATTGTATTGGTGAGGGTTTTCACTAATTTTTGAATTAAGGAATTGCTCACTTGTAGCAACTTTCACTCTGTTTTCATTCAACTATTTCTATCTATTTATTGAGTTGTACTTTTTCTTCTTGAATTCATCTATTTCATTGAGCTCTTTGTTTTTCTGTCTTGGAGTACCTTCATGTCTTCTGTAAATTGTTTAAATATTGTTACAATCACTCATGCATTTTTGTTTAATATTTCTTCTAAGTTTCTTTCACTGAGAGTAATTACTATGGAACTCGTAGTATTAGGAGGTGGATATTTGTTATCTTATTTTTCACATTATTTTGTTTATGTATTAGAAATAGGCATTCACAGTTAGCTTGCTGTTTGAGTTTCCTTCCTTCCTTCCTTCCTTTCTTCCTTTCTTCCCTTTTCCCCAATTTTCTTCTTCAAAAAGGACTTGGTTCATGTACTAATCTAACTGTTAATCACAATTGGTCTACTTTGTACATTAATGTTGAATTATAGTACCTGTCTTCACTGCAAGATTTCTTTAACTATATTTTCTTCTTAGCATAGCTTAGAAACACTTGTGTGGTCACATCCATTCCACAGCTTAACTAGTTGTACAGAGTCTCCAGAAATAATCTTATCTACCTGCATGCTAGGACTGGATATTGTCTGAAGAAAAGCAGCTATCTTTTATATGACCTTTCTTCTTGAGGAGACTACCTGGGATTTTAGTTTACATGGTAGTCTTATGATTTCAAGTAAATGATAACTGTAGAATACTACTTTAAGATGTGTTACATTTGTTTATGCTGTGGAATGTTTGTTTAATGATGCAAAGATTTGTTGCATTGCTTTGTGTTGCATTTGTTTGTTTAAGTCTGTGAAGCTGTGTTACTTTGCATGTCTAAAAGACTTGATTGGTTTAATAAGATGCTGAATGGCCAATAGCAAGGCAGGAGAAAGGATAGGCAGGACTGGCAGGCAGAGAGAGTAAGTAAGAGGAGAAGATCAAGGAGGAGAAAGAAAAGGAGGAGAACATCAGGGGCCAGCCACCCAACTACACAGCAAGCCATCAACACAGAAATAGAGAAGGATAAAAGTCCTGAGTCAAGAGGTATATGGAATAATTTAAGTTAGGGTAAAGTTGGCAAGAAATAAGACAAGCTAAGGCCAGGAATTAATAAGTAATTATAAGTGTTTGTGTGTATTTATTTGGGAGCTGGGTGTTGGGGCCCCCAAAGTATAAAGAGTAAGAAACAAGCAACATCATAGTATAAAATATACTTGTTCCCTGTGGGTCGCTACTTATTTGAGTATCTAAAAACCATTTCAGAGTTGTCAGATATCCTGTATATTAGGTAATTACATTATAATTTATAACAATAGAAAAATTATAGTAATGAAATAACAATGAAAATAATTTTATGGTTGGGCTCACCACAACACGAGGAACTGTATTAATGGGTCGCAGCATTAGAGAGGTTGAGAGCCAATGCCTTAAAATCAAGTTTATGAAAATCTCATCAGTTCTTCAGCAAAAAGAAGATAAAGTTTAATTTTCATTCTGCATGTATGACACAAGAACAGTTTTAACATAAGAGGAGCATGTTACTATCAATTAAAAAATTGAAATTATGTTCTAAAGTCTCGTCTAATATTAGCAACATTTATTATTGTTTAATGTTTAAATTTTTCATTAATAAATCATTGATGTTGTTCATTCAACATTTTCTGCTTTAAATAGTATGTTTTTATAAATTTATCCAAAATGTTTATCTTTTAAAATATAATAGCCTTAAAGTCTTTAAACATTCTTTTTATTATTTTGTGCTATGAACCAGTTGAAATGCTAGCACATACCTTTTTAAGGTTTTCTTTGCATCCATGCACAATATTTGCACATAGTTTCAGAGCTTGGTGTGATGTTTTTGCATGTGCATGTTACATAATGATCAAATAGTATGAGTAATGTCTGCAGATTCTTTAACTTGTGTAGATACTTTCTTAAAATTTCAATAAATTTCTAATCATTTTTTGAGGTCAGAACATAATAATATTTGCTTATTCTACTTCATGTAGTCCTAATTCATTTTAATTCTTTATAGTGGCCTTACTAATTAGTATTCCCATGGACAATGAATAAGGGTTTTATTTCCTCCATAATACTATGACAAATTTGAATTGCAGTGAAATGATACATCTTTGTGTTTTTATTTAATATTTTAAAAAATTATTAATGTATATTTTCTGTGTGATTTTTCTTTTTCAGGTCTTTAAAAAAATAGTTAACTTGCTTTTTATCACTTGTTTTAAGTTAGCATACAAACTGGTGTATTTCAGTAATGATATAGTATAATATCATTATACTATTTTTGTTATTCATTTCCTCTTTTCTTGACCTGCCACAACCCCCTTTCATTATTCTTTCTGTTCTTCTTCCTTTACACAGTAAGTCTCCCTTTATGTTTTCATGTCATATATATTGCAGCATCTTCACTTGTTCCCCACCCTTAAGGTTTCATCTTCCTGTCTATGGCCCCTTCCTAGTTTCAAAATCTGAACATAAACACACACTCTCTCTCTCTCTCTGTGTCACTGTCTCTGTCTCTGTCTCTGTCTCTCTCTCTCTCTCTCTCTCTCTCTGGATATTAACTTCTAGTTAAGTGAATGAATTTGGCATGGATTATTTCCTCTCTCTGCTCATTCTACTCTTTACGTACAAAAGTCCTTCAATTTATTCCATACCTTTGGCTTGTTAGTTTCGATATTGTTTTACCTCAGGTTTTGAGGTCTTTTGAAAATTTGTTGCCCAGTTTTATGTCAAGAAACATTTTCCTTTTTTAGTTTTTCTTTTGGTAACTTCATAGTTCTGAGTCTTATATTTAAGTCTGATCTATTTTGGTTTGATATTATTTATGGTGACATAAAGGATCTAGTTTCTTATATACATTGGAATATTCACATGGATATTTTCCTTTGTATGTTATGGGATTTACTCTGTTTTGTTGTTTAGATTCCTTGCAGATATAAATTTTGATTGTGCTGTGCAGGATGATAATACTTTTGTTCTCGAATGCAACATATATTCCTATTAATTTGCTTTCAAACAGGACAACCATTAACTTTTGTACAGTACAATAACTGTACAACCAAAATTTTCTGTTTAATGTTAACTTGCAGGTATTTATATTTAAACCTATATTATCTTCATAATAAACTCAATGGAAATTTGATCCTATTTGTAATGAATTTTTAGTGTTAATTTTCTTTAATTATACTCAATACTAAGCATCTAATTTTCTCACATGGAAAGAAAAATTCAAATAGTAACAACATATAATTATAATAAGCATACTTGAGATTTCCTTAAAGAAATTTTACCATAAATGCTTCATCACCATTTGTCTAACTAACAATGGTGATGAGGCTGAACAGATTTTTAGTTTTTAGTTTCTGCTGTACTTTAATTTTTTCCTGAAATTACATGCAACATATTTTCTTAAAACTTTGTAAGAGTTTATTTGTATGCCATGGTGAGCACTAATCCTAATCTACTACCCAAGGCACCCTCCCTGAGGAATGATGTGGGGATTGGGCTGGGGATGGGATGGGGGTGGGGCTGGTGGAGGGAGAAGTGGGGGAGCTGGGATTGACATGTGAAGCATGCAAGTTTCTAATTAAAAAAAAAAAGAAAAAATACATCACTAAAAAAAAGACAGGCTTACTTTGGACCATTATTGTTCTGCTTTTTTAAAAAATTTAAAATTACTTAAATAATATGTGATGTTTAAAAATATGAAAATATTGTTGAGAAAAACAATCTTGCATAATCTCCCTCCCTAAGGGATAATCACTGAACATTTTATGGTGGTGTGACTTTTTCTGGTGAGCCATTAGCTGAATGGCTCAACTGAAGCAGACAATACAAATGATTCAACAAAGTCAAATCTGGTGAAGCAATGAGTTTATTGTTGTTCTTTGTATGAGTAGTTACTTAGAGCTTCTTACACAGGCTCAAAACCACTGCATCATCAGAAGGTCGACCCCAGAGCTGGTGGTATTCAGGAAACTGTACCCCTTTTGCTTTCTTCACAACTTTATTAATAGTTTACTGTTTGTATCCTGAGAGGAGGCCTTGTAGATCCTTTACCTTCCAGGAGCTTCCTGAATTTTCTCTACTTATTGAGTCTTATGAGCCCATGTGCTCCCACCAGGAGAGAATGTTTCTATTTGGAGGGTATTGCCACACAAAAGCTGATTCAACTATCTGGGTTGCTCCGTGCTTATACAGTCTTCTGACCTTACCATCTTTGAAAACCTAGGTTGACTTCCGCAAGAGTTGAAGTGGAGCAGCATGTTGAGCTTTGGATCTGTATGCTAGAGAT
Organism: Mesocricetus auratus; assembly: GCF_017639785.1. NCBI lineage: Eukaryota > Metazoa > Chordata > Mammalia > Rodentia > Cricetidae > Mesocricetus > Mesocricetus auratus. Next base: position 47,315,552 of record NW_024429266.1, read on the forward strand.
CAATGTCAAGGGTGGTGAGAAGCTAATAGTGTCACAGTGCTGATATATATGTCTCTCAGCAGGAAAGACTATGAGCTGTCTGTAACTGCATGGATGCACTGAAGACACTGATGACAGTGTTATGACATAAGAGCAATCATGGCCCCCTCTTTTTCAGGTATTGACACTACTATAAAGGGTGAATGACAGCTGAGATGCAGAGCAAGCAAGAGAATCCTATCGCAATCAAACTTGGAAGGCAAAAGGCTAATTGCTCCAGAAGAGCTGGCATAGTCTAAAGGAATAAAAATGGAGTGGAAAATGGGTGGAAAAGAAAGGAATAGCCTGAACCGCCATGCTTAGATCTGTTTTTTTTTCCTGTCTAAAGATACAAGAAACTTTTGTAGTCTTCAACAGAAAGGCATATTGCATATTAATGATATTCAAAACCCAAACAAACCCCAAATCAAAAACCAGCAAAACACACACATACACACCCAAAACAATAACAATCAAACTAAACCAACCAAACAGACCAAAAACTTGAGTTTTAATGAGAAACAATTACCAGCAAATCAAATGTCTGACTTTCTTGACAATACAAGCCAGCTTATGATCAAGACATAGAACAGCTGGCAAACATTTTAATCAATGATGCTGGCCACTCTCCCCTCTATTGTGTCTCTTCAAAGAGAGAATCCTTTAATCATGTCCTGTTACCTTGTTTACCATTGGAAGTAAGATAGTATTTGGCTACCCAGCTGGAAAATGAGTTCACAAATGCAGACACGGTTAAAGAGACTGATTCATCTAAAAAAGCAAAGAAGCAAGGAAGGGATCAGGACCATGTGTCTCCTCCCCCAAACCAATGAATGCAATTATGACTAAGCAACCTTGGCCTGTTTTGATCCTTGGATTGGAAGAGGTTGGGTCTCTGCTGCAAAGACAGGCAGGTATGAGTCTTTATGGTGGAGACTGAAGTCCAGCTATCAGTGATTGTAGACCTCTGGGAGCCACATGCAGGATCAACCAAAAGAGGAGAGTAAAGAGCATTGTTCAGGTGGTCACTGAGGATTCTTCCAGCAGTAGGATGCTTCTTCTAGAAACATACCTTCATCACAAAAGCACACTCTCCTTTGACATAATTTCTCCTTTCTGGGTTGATATCAAGAGACACAGCTCCATTAAGACTGAGCTTTCCCAGAGGGAATTTCTAGAAAAAAGGGGAACAGCAGAAGGTGACTACATCTGGCTCATTTTCTGGGCACAGAAACAACTATGTCTGTCCATTTTCTCCAGAATCTTCCTAGATTTGGTGGAGGGCTGTTTCCCTGGGAGCTCAGCACTGGTGTTATTCTTGGCGTGGTACTGTCTTTCAACGAAAATTTGTCCCTTCCACCAAAGACTCAAGGTGATTTAGAAAAGTAGGTTCTCATGTAAACATGTGACTTTTTCCTGAGATTTTATGAAAGCTGTGAATAAAGAAATAATCATGGGGGTTGGAGAACTAGCTCAGCAGACAAGAGAATTGGCTGTTTTTCCAGAGTACACAGTTCCTAGCACAGCACTCTGTAACTCCAGTTTCAGGGAATCTGATTCCCTCACCTGGTTTCAGCAGGCAATGGACACACATGTGATGCTTGTGATTATGAGCCACCATATGGGTGCTGGAAAGGAAGGACAGGTTCACTGCAAGAGCATAAAGTGCTCTTAGCTGCTGAGGCATCTCTCCAGCACATCTACAAATTCTTATCTGAGGATGAGCTCCCTTCATGTACTATAGTGGACAGAAGGTCATCTTGGACAAACAGGCTGTGGTATGCACACCAACTTTCTATGCACTGGCAACTTATTTCAAACATTTTGTTCAGTCTTGTAAAAAGAATCTTGGAATGCTTGAAGAGTCTAGTAATCACTTTCTGAGTTTGTTGTGTTTGTTGTAGCTGTAGACTGTGTGAAATTAAATTTAAAAAACTTTGTAAGTTACTGGGAAATGTTATTGGTATGATAAAACCTAATTTCAATGATTTTAGTTCTAGTTTACATAAATTACCCAATTTGTTCATAAGGGGTGATCAATGAGTCTTGTAAACAATTGTGATATAAAGGGGATATAAAGTTCATCTTCAATTAGGTGAACTATGAACAAAGGTTGTTTTGCCTGGGTCATTAAATGTGGAGGGACTGTATGATAGACACAAAATCATATGAGGGTAAGAGCAGTAGACTAGTGACTCACTATTTTCTCACTAATGTTATTGAAGTAAATTGCTTTAATTTCCCCCCCTAAACACAGAAGAATATACTCCTCCGTTAATACTAGTGAATACTAAAATATGAAGCTCTGTTCAGTGAATAGACAGGCTATAAAATGACTAAAATAAGCCAGTGATTTATTTTCAGATCATATGACTAGGTGGAATACTGAATGTGTGCCTTTGATTTCCACTGAGGTTTAGCAGTGTTATCTTTGGGGGACACTCAGAATAGTAGAACTGACTATATTTGACATGGTCTGATTGCTCTCTTCTTTCTGTGCTGGTTGCTTATGGAGATGTTAAGGTTGGGCTGCTATCCTTGAGCTTCTTAAGGAGAGAGGAAGCATATCTATGCAGAGAAAGAATAGTTAGGAAGCCTAGACCTCCCTGCACTGTCAGAGAGACACTAGGAATCATTTTTGTTCCTCTGTCTCCTGACCAGGTCCAACAAGATCTGTCACTTCCTGGCTACTAAAGAACATTGAAGCATCTAGACTCCTGCCCATTTGAATCACCCACAGTTAACTTAATCCCTGAATATACTTATTGGCTCAAGCAATTGACAGTTAAGAGTATTTAATTACATTATTCGTAGACTCACAAATGGATCATTAACATGCAAGTTTGTTAAACTTTACCCTGGTAACTTCAGAAAAAAACAAAACATGCACAATGAACCTGCTTCATTATCAGCCAAGTACAGACTTTGCTTGAGTCCCTGGAGCAGGTGACAATTTGATTTTTAAGTGGCTCACTGATACTTTGCGCTGATGTAGCACCATTCAAACCAAAACCGAGAGTGCTCTACAAACCATTAATTAATAACAGCTCATCATATCCCAAGTAGGATGTCACATTTCCTAACTGTCCTTTTAAAGGGAACATTTTCAGAGGTTAAGAGGCTTGATAAATTCACACTTCAAAAGCATTTGTGAAGCTATGAAATGAGTTCAGATTCAAAACTATTACTTACTATCTCTATCAACCATGACTCACTGCCTCTTACTGTGGGTAAATAATCACAGTAATAGACACTTTTTCTTTTGAGAGCTTTAAAGCAAAAGTAGCACAATCAGGGTGTGAATGTGGCTGTGTTTCTACACAGGCTTGATAGTGACTCTAACTTCCAACCCATTGCAGAAAGAGCTGAACAACAACAACAACAACAACCCCCCCCCAAAATCCAAAAAGGACAAAAAACTAAAACCAACCACAGGAAAAGACAAAAGAGTCTTCCAAAACCACTAACAAAAGAAGGTCTTTTTTCAAAATTATTTTTTATCTTTATGCATTCTTTGAAAATTACATCCATTTGTACAACAAATTCTGGTTAGCTCCATCCCTCATTCTACCCCTCTAGTTTCACCTAGGACGACTCTAAACATATCCTTTCCAACTTCATTTCCTATGCATCTTAGTTTTGAATTTTAATATATGCTTCTTAACCCATTGAGTCCTGCAGTCTTTCCCATACATGAATTGTAGTGGATTCATCTCCTGAGGCACGGCAATGTACAAGTGGCTATTGCCACTAAAGGAAATGACTTACACTTCCCCTTACTCACCAAATACCAATAAGTCCTCAGCTCAGGGTAGGATGTTCAAAGCCTCTCCAAATCTATGCTATACCTCTGGCATATAATTTCTGACTGGCCTGTCTGGGAGAGACACTAAGGAAAGTTTTTGCCTGTCTCAATTTGTGGATATATATTTAGGCAAATAAAATTGCCAAAAGCAAGCTCTTTCTTTTCTAGACACACCACTTCACCTGTAGCCTTGCTAACACTCTACAATTAAGTACAAAAGTCAATCCAAGTGTGTGTTTCCTTGATTTTTTATGGATTAGAGATTGACAGACACATTCTATTTACATTTTCATGTAATTAAAATTGTCGTATAGCTGGGCGTTAGTGGCACACGCCTTTAATCCCAGCACTTGGGAGGCACAGGCAGGTGGATCTCTGTGTGTGAGTTCGAGGCCATTTTGGTCTATATAAGTGAGTTCCAGGACAGCCTACAAAACAATAGAGAGAAACCCTGTCTCAGAAAAACAAAAAAAATTAGTCGTATCTACTATGTACTGTGTATTAGCTTCATACTACGTGACAAAATACATTCGAGTCTAAAGGATTAGACACATAGAGAAAAGTCTTCTTAAGTCTACAGTTTTAGAAGCTTAAAGGTCTAGAATCTGTAGCAATTTAAAACTGTTGAGGGCCAATGACCAACACAGGAACACATAGTGCACTACATGCCTTCTCTTTTATCATTAGATGAGAGAAGAGAATATATAGGGACTAGGTTTGCTCATTGTATGTTTGCCTTATGAGAACTATCTTTCAAAGCCATATCCACTTTGATCTAACAAATTTCCTCTAGGATCCATGTAGCTAACATTCCAGTACTGAACAGTAGTACCACTGTGGTTGTTTCCTTAACATAGAATGGTTACTAGGGGAGCAATAACTACACTTAACTCTGGGCTAAATTAATCATGTTTTATCTTAGAAATCATTTAAATCTTGTATGCTTAGAATATATATGTGTTATATATAATATATTGAAAATGTAAATTTTAGCATTGTTGGAATCAAATGTAGGCTTTTGTTCATGCTAGGCAAGGACCAGCTGTTCTACCACTGAGCTACATCCCAGGTCCACTTCTATAGAGACATACTTGTGACACCAGCACCATGCGCAAGTCTAATGTATCTGGTGAAAGCCTGGAGATTTAAATGAAAGGCAAGACATCTGTCCGTTTGTGCTAAAAGAATATGTGCGCCCGTGCGTGTGTGTATGAGTGTGTGTTTTGCAAGGAGGGAGCAGTCTCATATACATGCTTACAGCACAGTGGAAAAACCCCAGGTGTAAGAGTTTGTGTTTTCATAATTAGAGGTTGATGCCAGTGCAGCAAGTCTGGGGCTGTAAGCTAAGACCAGAAGACATGCTGCATCTGTAGTTATTGGCTGATAAACAATTCACAGAGACCTGTGGGAGCTGGGGCCCAACACATATTCTCACTACATAGACAAACTTTACCTTCCTCTCACTACATAGTTGATCCTTGAACAAACTCATCTTCCTCTTTCTTCAAAATTGCAGAGTACTGAGACTACAGGCATTTACCAACTTGTTTAAAAGTAGTTATCATTTCTTATTTTGAACTTACAATATAATTACATTTCTCTTCCCTTTCTTCCTCTTAATCACACCATATATCCTTCCCTACTCTCCTTAAAATGAAAACAGTATGATCCCAAAGAACTGGTGTTGTTTTATGAAGTTTGTAAAGTGATTTGTCTACAGTAAAGACCACAGTATGGATCCCTAGCACACATGTAGAGTCTGGGTGGTCTTTGAAAACTGCCTGTGATCCCAAAACTGTGAGGCAGAGGCTAGAAATCCTTGTAGAAAGACAGCAAACTATGTAGCATGATTAATAAACACCCAGAGACAGGTATTGGGATTAAAACGGAAGAACAGAAAACAAAGCAGCCAGCCATTAGAGAGTTCTTACCTCTCCCAAGGCTCAGATCAAAGGGGCGATCCTGTCCTTAGTGTGAAGACAGACTGCCTGACACCTGTCATCTCCTGCCTTGTATTTCTCTCTATTACTGGTATAAAAGGCATGAACTACTACCACCTGACCTCTGTGGCTAACTAGTGTGGCTGCTGAGAGTAAAGGTGTGTTCCACCACTTCCTGGCTTCTGTGGCTGACTAGTGTGACAAGCAATGCATTCTGGTCTTCAGGCAAGCTTCATTTGTTAACTCATAAATGTAATATCACCACAAAACTAGGCTAACCAATTCAGCAATCTCAGCGTTCAAGTGAGAGACTCTGCCATAATATATGAAGTGGAGAGTATCCAGTAATGCAAACATGAAAAGACAGTTTGTTACTTGAAAGCACAGTGTAAATTGTATAAACATCTGACTTAAGCAGTATCTCCTGTCTGCTGTTACTTGTCCCTCTCAATGGGATGGGAAAGCAGTCTTAATGATGCCAATCCTGAGATATACCCTCAACTGTTCTGTCCTGTTCTGGTTGATAAAAGTTCCAAATTCTCCCTCTTTCATAAAGAGCTCTACTTTACCATTTCTAATAGCCATCTACTATTTCTTCTTACTATGTTTGTTATTAGCTGTTAAAATGTTAAAAGATGATGATTTTTATAGGCTTTTGATAGGATGAATAATTTATGCTAAATATCTTTATATGTATATTATTATTGTGCAAGGACAGTATATGTGACTGTTTTATTTTATGCATTTAATATAGACTATAGCAAAGTTCTGTGTCAAGGTTGTATTTGTATAGACATTTGATGTGTTTTATATTTTATTACAGAGTAGTATAGAAGCTCTACTAATTTCTCCTTATAAGTACCAATGCTGTTTACAAGTATTATCTGAACTTCACAAAGCAAAAACCATTTACCTTTCAGAAACTTTTTATTTTTCAAAAATAAAGAATTGTGGGAGACTAGAAAGGTAGTATATGACATAGAGATGTGGTCTGGTAGAGTTTCTGCAGGAATAAATCAGGGAAATTGGAGTAAATGATATTGGAAGCAGTGGGTGATGCATTAATAAACCTAGTTTCTACAGTAATGTAAAATTTGGAAAAAATATATTGTTCATCCTCTACACTCGTGTTCAACATAGAGCTGGAAGTCTTATCTAGAGTCATTGGACAAGAAAGGGGATATAAATAGAAAACAAAAAATAGATATAAAATTACTTGCCAGTTATTTGATGTTATTCGTAGGAGACTCTAGAGACACCATCAGAAGGCTCTTCAACTTGGTGAGCACTGTAGTTAGTATCACAGCATATAACATTAATACATACAAATGATTGGGCTTACTATAAACAAATAATAAATAAATATTCTGAGGAAGACATCAGACAATAATCCAATTTATAGTTACCTCAAAAGAGTGTATCTTGGAGTAACCAACTAGGGAAGAGGAACATCTCTACTATGAAAACTTTAATGTGCAGAGGAAAGAAATTAAGTGTATTAAAATATGGAAAGAGCCCCAAGTGCATTGATTACATGAATTAAGACTGTGAGATGGCTAATCAACATCTTCAGATTGAAAATAATATCAATCAAATTCCAATTCCATTTTCACAGAAATATAAAAACATGTTAAAGCTGATATGCTGATATAGAATCACAAAAAGTCCAACATAGCTCAAAGCAGTTCTAAGCAAAATGGACAATATTTATTATATCACTTTACTCGATTTCCACTTATAATACAGAGCCTTATTAACAAAATCAATCTGATACCATCCCAATAGTCCAAAGGTCACCACACTAGAGGAAGCTTGGTAATAAAGCTAGGTAACTATTCTTTATGACAGATGCTAAACTATATAGCTGAGGAATGATAGCCTCTTCTACAAATGGTTCTGTAAACACTGGCTCTCTACATTCATTCTACACAAAAATTCAATGGTGTTTTATTAAGACAAATTTACAGGAGGAAGTATCAGAAATAATTCAAGATACAGATATAGGCAAGGACTTCCTTACGAGGCCATCAGTCATTGATGAAATAATGACAAGAGTCAGTGATAGGGTCTCATAAAATTAAAAAGCTTTTGCCTGGCAAAGCAAGCAAAAAAGTACAAATGGTCAGTAAGTAAACTGGTATCATATATCAAAAACTGGTAACCCCATTAGCTATGAGAGAAATGCAAGTTAACACTGTATTGAGATTCTAATTTTCAGTCAGAATGGTATTCATTAAGAAAATAACTGCTTGTGCGGATGCAGACAAAAGTGAAACTTCATAAGATGCTGATGAGAATGTAATCTATTTCAGACACTACAGAAATTAGTCTGGAAGTTCCCTATAAGGCCCCAAATATATTTGCCGTATTACCTACCTATATTTGTCTGGATATTTACCCATAAGTTTAGAGGTCAACATACCATAGAGATACTTTCATATAAATATTTGTTGCAGCATTATTCATTATAGCTAAATTATGGAACCAACACAGGTGATTATCAGCAGAGAGATGCATAAAGAAAAAATATTTATGGAAATATTTATTAAAAAATAAAGCTACATTATTGGCATAGAAGCAATAGAATTTGCTCATATTAAACAAATGAAGGAAGCCTTGACAAAACAAATACCACATACTTTCTCTGATTTGTGGGCCCAAGAATTTTATAAAAGCATGTATGTGTATAATAACACTAAAGTAGAATAGAACCTGCTTTGGGTAACAGAATGGACTAGCCAAAGGGTAAGGAGGCAGAAAAGGAAATGTGTGTGGGTAAGGATGGAAACAAATTTAGAGTACATTTTGTACTCTATTTTTCTATTTGTGTGTATGTGTTTGGTCTGTAAATGAGTGGTGTGGAATTTCCCATTTGTGTTGTCATATCAGAACTTAAAAAAGGTTTGAATTTTGGAGTAAGCACTATTTATTTTGGCAAATATTGACTTTTGTTAATCTTATAACATTTATTAGAATACAAAATACTAAAATTGGAATGCCCTTAGAAGGATAGCAGCTATTTTACTCATACCTTATTGTATTCAGTAGGCATTGTGTGTGTCAACCCCAGTGACTTAAATCATGCTATCCCTTCTGTGTCAATTCCTAGAATTAGAGCCATGTTGAATCAAAATGTCTAGGAAAGTGCAATCACAGAATTCATCGTAAAAGCTTTGCACCTGCTTTTCAAGGATACCAGTCTATTTTGATTTGGAATGATATTGATATGACATGAGTTTTTAAAATAATTTCTGAGATCTTAAAGTAGTCCTAGATTATATTAGGGAAGACTAATCACTAGACTTATGTATATAACCAGAATAATAAATGGTATATTTGGTCCAAATTTTTGAAAACTTATTTTAAAAGTTTGCAAAATGAAAGTCTGGCTCTTTTAGAATATGTGCACATTTGTATTTCTCTCTTTGTGGAAAGAAGTCATTTTTGTCACAGATGCAATCTTTGTAAATAGATTGTGTGCTCATGATGCTATATCCATGGCTGCCTAACTGAGATAGTGGAAAATATGCCCAGCAAACACTCTCATGTTTTTATGAGATAGAATTTCAAGTTAATATTAACTATGCTCCTGAAGGAATGGATTTGATGTTAGTGAAATGAAGGCTTATTTTGCCTATGTACATGATAAAAACTTTAGACAACTATTGCTGCAATTCTCTGACATTCATTATTTCGAGTTCAAACAATGCTTGATTTAGTCTAAATAAGCTCAAAGTTAAATCACTCCTCTGCTTACCCTTTCTTTTATATAGGGGCTCATTTTTCTGTGCTTGAAAGTGTATTAACAAAGGGTGATTACACAGGTGTAAGATATGAGACACTGAACAAATTGGTCAGAAGGCTATCAGCAACCATGAGATTTTTTTTTTACTTCTTTGGATCATGAAATATTTTCTACAATAAATTTTTTTCAAATGACTTCCACCTACATTGTTTAGTAAAAATTTATGCTAGAGTATTTTGGGAGTGACTTCCTATGTGATTACTGTGTACAAGCTCTGAATGTAAATGAGAATGGTTAGAGCATGTTTACTGAGTTCGCTGTGCAAGTCATCAAACAGTTTCATTTTGTGGTTTTGTCTTTAGACCTTCTAAATTCTATTTTTCCATATATATATATGGAAGTTACATATATATATATATACACATATATATATACATGTAACTTCCAACACATTCATTTATTCTATTACATTCTCATCTCCCTTCCTTATGATTCCCTTCAACTTTCCAAATAGTTCTACCTCTGCTTCCACGTCTTTTCAAAAATACTATATTTCACATATGAGAGAAAAAGTGAGATACTGATTTTTCTGAGTCTTGTTTCTTCTAATTTGACAATCTAGTTCCATTTGTTTTTATCCATCCATTGGTGGGCGTATGGGCTTTTTCTACATCTTGGGTTTGGGTATGAGTGCAGCAGTAAATATGGGAGTTGATGTGACACTACTCTGTGTGATTCTTGATTCCTTTGTCTCTATTCCCAGGAGTGGTATAGCTGGTACATACAGTAGGTCTACTTTTAGTTTTTCTAAAGAACTACATATTTCTGTCCATAGTGACTACACTAATTACCATTATCACAGTCCACAAGAGTTCTTTCAGCCCATGTTATCACTAGTGTTTGTTCTTTGCTATATGGTAGCCATACCAATGAGGCTTAAGTGGCTTCTCTCTTTTCTACACAGGTTTTCACTTTTTATTTTACTGGTAGCTAATGACTTTGGCTATTTTTCCATTTTATTTTATTTATATTATTTGTGAGTATATATTTTGTTCTCAGCTCTTCCACCAACTCCTTACCTTCTGTAGTGACTTGTACACTACAGAAGAAGCTTCTTTGACCAAGGCTGAGATTGAGAACTGTTCAAGTCAATGGATATGAACATAAATATTCAGAAGCAATTTGACAGTATGAATGCTTAGTGTAATAACCATAGTGGTGGTGTCAGGATTAAACCAGTAGGCACATTTTATCTGGCAGATGGTAATGAAAGCTTGCCTTTGTCTGGACTCAGATGGCTTTTCGAATGGGGTTACATTTATGACTCTATCTTATTCCATTGAATTATGTATCTTTTTTGTGCCAGTAGTGCACGTTTTTGTTTTATGGTTCTGTGCTGCAAGTTGATATCAGGTATTACACCTGCAGCATTTTTCTTTTGCTTGGAATTATCTGATTCTTCAAGGTTTTTTTTTTCTTTCAAATGATTTATAGGATGGCTTTATTCTAGTTCTGTGAAGAAGACCATTGTACAATGTAAATATGTAAATGACTTAATGACTTAGTAAACCTACAAAAACAAAAACCTAAAACAAAACAATCCAACCAAATAACCAAACAAACAAACAAACAGTTCTAACAGATTTTTCCTAAATAATAAAATATAATTGATTTAATTAAAAATACCCATTAGTACCACAAGGACCCTTGCTCAACTATGTTCAGATTTATTTGTAATAGCCAGAATATGGAAACAGCCTCGTTGTCCCTCAACAGAAGAATGGATAAGGAAAATGTTGTACATTTACATAATAGAGTATTACACAGCTGTTAAAAACAATGACATCATGAAAATTTAGGGTAAATGTATGGAACTAGGAAAACATCATCTTGAGTGAGGTAACTCAGGACCAGAAAGACAAACTTGGTGTGTATTCATTTATAAGGATAGGTAACAAGGAGAGTTCAATGGGGACACTTGGATCTCTCTGGAAAGGAGGGAATAAGAAGAGATTTCATGGGTGATCTTGGAAGACTGGGGATGGTAACATGAGGGATCAGATGGGGGTAGGGTAGAGAGAGCAAACTAAAAGAGCTGATTAGAAAATGTTGGCATTTTGGGTCAGGTAAAAACCTGATACAAGGGAAACTACCAGGAATCTGGAAGGATGCACCCAGCTAAGATCCTATCAATTGCAGATAAGTAGCCTAAACTGGCCATCTCCTATGACCAGACAAGTCTTCTAGTGTAGGACATGGATTACCAGCCCAACCAAATAACCTTTGACCTATAGTTTGTCCTGCTTATGGAATATGCTGGTATAAGGATGGCATGGATATTGTGAGAGTAGTCAACCATTAACTGGTCCAGCCTGAGACTCAAAACCTCACAGTAGTTGGAGTGTCAGGACCCAGAAGCTAGATGGCCCAGAGACCTAGGATAGAACCAAACACAATGGGAAGAAAAATAGTGTCAGTATAATGATGCCTAAAAGATATTCTCCTATATTCATAGATTGGTGCCTAGCCCAAAAGTCATCAGAGAGACTTCATCAACCAACTGGTAGAAGCAGATGCAAAGAGACAAGGTCAAACACTAAGATGAAGAGAGGAATGGAGGATTGTAGGAACCAGAGGCATCAAGGACAATAAAAGAAAACCCACAGAATCTGAGCACAGGCTGAATGCACAGCCAGGAAACTTACGTGGGTCTGACCCAGGAACTCTGCATATATGTGACAGCTGTGTATCTTGATGTTTTTGTAGGACTCCTAACAGCGGGAAGGAATGGGGTCTGTCTCTGACTACCTTACTTGCTTTTTGGACCCTATTCCTCATACTGGATTGCCTTGAGCAGCCTTAATACATGGGAGGTGCTTAGTCTTATTACAACATGATATGCCTTGTTTAGTAGATATCCCTGGGAGGCCTGCCCTTTACTAAATAGAAATGGAGGAAGAATACATGGGGGAATGGAGGAGAGGTAAGGGGTACCAGGAAGAGAGAGGTGAAGGGAAACTGGTGTCAGGATGCGTAATAAATATATAAAAAACCTACATTTTAGGACCAGTGTGGCATTCATTCTATTCAATTATACTTTGGGTCAAATTTGGCTGATTTAAAGAAAGCAGAAACAAAGTCAGTTTTTTTCTGTATGTTTTCCTACTGGATTCTCATAGACACTTCTCTTAATCTAATGTATTCTAGAAGTCCTATAAGAGAGCTGCTTATTGATAATGAGTGCTTGCTCTTTCTGGGCTTTTTATTTGTCTAAGGGTCTCTAGGTTTGGAATTCGTCTGATTTGACTGTCTCCAGGCCTGTGAGTTCCTTGAATTCATTAGCTCTTACAGTCTCTTTACTCCATCTTCCTCAAAGATTCCTGAGTCTCGAGAAGAGGGAATATAATATATATGTTCTGTTTAGGAATGAGAATTCTGCCACTTTTTATTCTCTGCTCTTTGGCCAATTATGGTTTTCTGGGTTAATTATTTATTGCAGATAGAAACTTCTTGGATGAACATTGAAACATGGATTATACATTAAATATGACAATAAGTCACTAGAATTCATTTTAGTAATATGTCTATTTAGCAGAATACTAGAAGTATTTTACCTGTAGAGCTAAGGGTTATTGGCCTAACAATGGTGCCAGGTATGAGTTTAATTTCATTTAAAAAGTGGACCTTAAATCCAATCAAAGTGGTTGGTTATTACTTTGGTGTTATGCCACTATTGCTACAGTGGTCATGTTGTTCCAAGACATCCAGTTGTATATTGTGTTGTGCTGTGCTGTGATATATAGTATGTCAGAGGATTTACAACCAGGTAAGAGAGATTATGACTATTTGCCTCCTTCAAGAACTACCAAAGCTAGTAGAGATAAAGTTGTAAAATGTTCATTTGCAATATTTATCATCTCCAAAATATCTTATAAATAATGAGTTGCTTAGATGTTAACATGTCTAATTTATTTAAAATATAATTATTTTTGAGGTGTCAAGGTATTGATACATATATTGCCTTCTTTCAGACTATCTCATGATTTCTTCTAGACAGTGAAATGGTGCATATTATATAAAGGGAATATTTAAGGACCAACAACAGTTCACAAGAAAATATTATATTTACTGGGTATTTTTCACTTTCTTTGGTTTTGGCAGAACAATCAGAGTTATTATTGCTTTGAAAACTGTTCCATCGCTGGACCTGCTGAGCCACTTATCTCTACATATACTTTACAATGCACATTTTTCCCTTTTAAAGGCTCTTATCTCTTTGCCAGCATCTGGTCTGCTGAATACTTCAGTGAAAAATGCCCAGTGTTTATTTGAACTTCTCAGTCTGTCTAGAGACTGCTAGGGACTCACAAAATGAAGTAACAGCTGCTTCTTCAATACCATCAAAACTAAGCTTCATTGGTGAGTTTTTTCACTTGCATATATACCACATTTATGGCTACAGAATGTATTTGCATTTTAATACCCTGTATGTAACATTTTGAAAGTAAGATTTTACTTCATAAATAATGTGTGTGAATGCATTAGTAGTTTACTTTCAATAACTAGATGTTCAGTTGCCTAAAGCAAAAGCATCAAAGACAGAACAATAACATACCAAAGTACTTCAGCAGGAAAACTTGAGTCTGTTCAGGTGGGAGCTTTGTAGGAGAAGGATATAGTAAAAAAGAAATCATTGTATGAAGAGACGAACATGGACTACTCATTTTAGCTAGGTAGAAAGAAGAGCTTTTAGATATAGTTTGTTTCAAATACAAAAAGAGTTGAGTTTAATAACCTGTCAGCATTTCATGGAGACAGGCATTGTGTTTGCTACCTGAATAATTTTATTAGTATGTTGTGATCGTTTGAAGATGACCCACCCAAAATATGTGATTCTTCTATTCAGTATCAACTGTGAGGTAACAGAGTAGGAAATGTTTGTCACTGTTTTGCAATGCTTTTCTAACCCTGTTGTATGTTGACTCTGGGGACTTAGTGGGTGATGTTCTACCTAATACACCCTATTCTCTAAGCTGACTGTATCATTGAGGCAGGCCCATTTATTTACAAGAAGGATAAGCATTTCTATTGCTCATCCAACTTTTCTTGTTCTAGAGCCTAGCACTTCATGTATGCCCCTTGATCTCACATAGTTATCTCATCATCATCATCATCATCATCATCATCAATTACATATAGTTCTTTGCGTTGAATTATACATGCATGCTATGTGAAAGCCAGGAGATTTTAGGTCCATAAATAATTAACGGGTATATTAGAAAATTTTCCATTTCTCTCTTTGGTTTGAGATGCCATTCTGGCTTGACAAAGAGTAATCATACACATAGGAAGCCTTGGGTTTGTTGTGAGCTGTCAGGAATTTTTGATAATTTTAATAATATCTTCATGTATTATCTTTAAGAAGTGGTTAACAGATCTTGACAGATGACTTGCAGTTGTGGTATCTAAAGTATGTTTATGCCAAAGACTCTGACATAAACAAAATAAGCTTAATGATTATGATAGTATTCTGTGAACTGTTTTAAATTTGTAAAAATTTTTCACTTCAAAGCATCACAAATGTTCACCAACGGGAGCATTCATAGGAAACAGGAAGGTAGGGATTTTCTGCTTACATTTTAAAAAGGAACTTAGTTGGAAGTCTCCAAGAGAAACTCCCCATCAAACTTTTCACAAATCACCCCAATTGTGTACTGATAAGTGGACCCTAAAATTTGAGAGAAAGCATATTGGAAGGCAGTAGATATGACTTGTAAAATTAGTAAAAACGGCAGTAGCAGATTAGAGCTGCCTCTCATTTTTTTTTCAGGAAAAAACATGCATGTATTTGCTATCACACCAAGACTGTTGATCTTCTGGTAGTCTTTAATTTTCTATTTTCTTTATTTCCTCTCATCTCTGCCTCAATCCTTGACTAAGAAATCACACTTTAACTTATTCTCAGCAGTTCTATAAGTGGGACCAAATTTGTAATTCTTCATTTAACAGGAAGGAGATTAAAACCCAGAAATGACCTCTTTCCTGATAGGCAAACAGTCTTGTCAAAGCACTTTTGAGGATCCAGTTTCCCCACAGGGAATCCTTCTCATTCAGTGGTCTGCAACCATCAGCATGTTTATCAGAAACACACAGAACAATCACCTCCCCCGAGAGCTACTGACTGAATAATTTGCTAACAGTGGGACATAGCTTCTTGACTCTGTGATTTTTCTTGGTGGCTTGGAATCCATGCTTTAGTTCTAGAACATGGATTATGTGGGGATTTTGGCCAGAATAGAGACTATACAAGGCCTTGTGGTAAGCAGAACTTTTCTTTCTTTCCTCAGCATCATAAAAGTACTCCAGAGTGTGATGAAAATGTGATGGCAATGGCTGATCATAAACAGAAATTAGAAAGTGGAATTTTGCCAGTTCAGATTCATCTGTATTGAGCCATGTGACGAGTAGAGGTGGTTCTACTTGTCCTCAAACCTAACTAAAATAACATGTTTCATGTTGATTACAATGTGAAAGTAATTAACATCTATTAATGAGCACAGAACATACAGTATTCAAATAATTTATGCATTGATGAATGCCTTTATGGGAAATTACACACTGATTTGATGACATTTTTCTTGTCCTTAGGTAGGTGATGCTAGAGAGGAAATGGTATATAATCATTTTCTAAGTCTGTTGAACACAATTTGATTATTTCCCCAGTAAATTTCTATAGTCCTTCCCTTGAATTCCCTTTCTGCTACGGAATGTTCTTTGATTTGTAGGCATGTATTATGCATAACCGAGAATGGAGACAGTGAGAATTTGTTGATTCAAACAAACTTCAAAGTTTTTAACATACGGTTGTTTTTGATTGAATTTATCTAGCATAACAAGAAACTAAGATAAGATTTTATTCAGAAAAAAAGTCCAAATAGGCCACAAAATATCATTTTGTTGAAAGCTGTTAGCTAGGATTCCGAAACTAAAGTAACATGAGAAATGCAAATAACAACAGTGTAATTAAACTGTCAACTGTGATAGCACAATTCATGTGACAATGCATGTAGTCCCAGTATTCTCTCTTTTTTTGCCCCTAGTTTTTAAGGCAAGATCAAAGCAGTTACTTCTGAGAATATTTATAACCTGTCAAGAAAATAGACTAGAGACTGTGACTATTTATCCCTGAAGGAAAATGTTAGTTTCAAAGCAACATTGATGTAAATACTGTATCTTTGCTATTTTGCAGAATAGGTTGTTAGGCCAGTAAGTGTAATTGGGTTAGAAATAATTATCAAAGACCAGTGGCATTAAAAACCCTAGTGTATTTTTATAATAGCATTATTAATGTGAGATTTCCTTAATACCACTATTGCTTTTTGTATGGAATAGACTATGCTTGTAACAATTGATGCTTCAGAGAAACTTTGATATGGTTGATAAAGGTGGTTTTTAAGGCAGATTCTAGGCCAGGAATATTTCTATTTGCTATGCTGTACACAGATTGGAATGTGTCTAAATATTGGTTGTCATACAGCTAGGCACATATAACCATTCCTCTCAGTGATTTTCATTTGCTTTTATACATACACTAAGTCTTTTGCAACACAAAGCAGAACAATTCTTCTGCAACAATAAAAACAACCAAATTATATCACAAGTAACTAAATCTACAATACATTAAAGAATGCATTTCTGAAAACTGAAAAGAGAAACTTACTGCCCATGAGTAAGAGTTATATACTGTCTGTCTGAAGGAAGAAGTGAGAAGATAGAAGAAGTAATGTAAACCACAGTAGCAATAGGAAAGGAATGAATGTATATGTGTTATTTATTAAAAAGTATAACTTTTATTGTATTGAGGGAAAGTTGCATTTGTGAAAGGCATCAGTAAGCTGTGGCAAATTTCATCTGTTAAGGGATGAATACAAAAGCCTGTATTTCCAACCAGTTTTGTAATATTGCCTTGTGCCTTAGGTTGTATTGGATCACTGATATAAATCCTAATCGCATGTCTTTAAATAGGTCTTATGGAGACTGTGTAAGAAAGATTCAAACATGTGGTATGAGATTGTGCATATTAAGTACATGCACATTTTTAAAATATGTTTAGAGATGCAAAATATTCCTAGTGTCACAGCATGGCATGCATCTGCTAGATGGATGTGAGCTATGTGATTGTGATGTGTCTGAGGCATTCAAATAGATCGTACCTGTTCTCTAATTCCATTCAGATGACAAGCTTCATATGTTTATGAAATAATTTATAGTTTTTTGTTTTATCATTTTTTTTGCAATGACACAGGAGTCCATGATTTCACTTTGCAGATTAGGTTGGCTTTGAATTTGTGATGCTACGTCTCTAGTCTCCCCAACCTGCCCTGCCACCATTTCTGGTTATTTGTTTCTAACAAAAACTTCAGAGAAGAAAATTTAAAGAGGAGAGGGAAAAGGAAGAAGAGGGAGGGAAGGAGATGGAAATGTTGATGCTGTTTTTCCACCATGGTTAAAGAACATTAGGGACTATCGCCAAAGCTATGAGGCTACATATCTTACCCAAGTCTAGGAGTCAGCAACAGCTAATTTCCTTTATATCTACCTCTGTTGAGTTTCTTTCTCCCATTTCATCATAATCATGCCCATGAAAACATTGCCTCAAAATAGTCACTTAATATAACAAAGCCATTTAATATGCATGTTGCAAATGCTGTTACTTGTGGTTCGAGGATGATATATTTTACTTCTCTCAAGACTGTTAGTTACTTCACTTAAATTTAGGGACTGACTGAATTTTGGTTTGCTACCGAAGAAGAGAAGATTAGAATCCTTCTGTTATTTTTGTTTGCTAATTTTGTGTTAGCATTTTCCCCATCAGCACAATGCCTTTGATGTCTGAGAACTGAGAACTGAGACTCCCAGATGGAAGCCTAGAACTTAAATTTATGTCTCTAGTCAGCTGAGGAACTTTCTGTTGTGCTAAGTCACTCACATAATGGACAGATACACACACACATCCCTCTGTGTGTTAAATAACAAAGGGAGAAACTCACATACAATTCATGGGATCCTGCCACCCAACATGAGCTAACTTACAAACACACACACACACACACGTACACACACACACACACACACACACAAATATGATAACAGCAATAAAGGATCACAGTACTCTGAATTATCAGTGTATGTCTGAGTCCTTTAAGCTATCCTAGAACCTCACTATTTAACCATCTATATATTTTGAATATGAGTAGGAAATCTGTATTCATGTGATGATTTGAAGTAGTCTGTTAGTATAATTTGTGAATGTGAAGTAGGCTGTAAGTATAATTTATGAATGTTTATTTTGAAAAATTTCTTGAAAGTGAAATTTTAACAACTCACAAAAGGCATGACTTTCCTCTTTGAATGATATAAAACACAGTGATACCTAGGTGATAAGCCTCTAGCAACTGGCAGTATATATAGAGGCTTTATGAAATCTGTATGTGTAATTGTATACAATGCCCTATTGTTATAATTTTATTAAAATCCTGACACTAGTAATACTGCTGAAGTGAAATCCATAAGAATTAGCCCAGTGTTTGAGAGCATAGAATAGTATGTTTGACATTTTAGTGAGGGAATGCTAGACTGGCCTACAGAAAGTCAATCCAGTGTCTTTGCTCTTTGTTCATTTTGTTTGTCGTTTTAGTGAGTCTAGATCAATGGGATCACCATGTTCATCTACTTCAAATCTGAGATATTGACCTGAAAACAGATAATTCCATTATCTTCATGGGCATAATTTTGCTGTCTATGTCTTTGGTACTTACTGAACATTGACATCACTACTGGAGGGTTATAGTGTTCTGTCTTCGACCCAGTAGGCCTGCAAGTTCCTTTACCCATGCTTTAAATGTGTGAATGTCAGTGCTATCAGACAATGTGAAAGAAAGAGTTACAGAATGAACTCAAGTATTATACATAGCAAAACAAAACAAAAAACACCACAGTAGACAAGATCAGATAACACACCTTGCTGGGGGTTTCCACACAATTTTCAAAACAGCAGAACTTTGTTCTCAGATCCCTAGTTCTTACAGCCTGTGAACTCTTCATCAACATGGAAAATACAATCTTTGTGCTGTTTCTGAAAATGTGAAAAAGGGTTTGAAGTTGAATTTGCTTGTAGTTAGTGCAAAAGCAAAGAAAAAACGAAGGAATTTAGCCAATTTGCAAAAATCTCATTTAAATGATTTTTGCAAAATCAAATTATCACCTTATGTGAATATAGAATGATAATTAGACTTATTTTATAAAAATGATTAAAAATTGGCAAAAAATGGAGCAGTTACTTATTAGACATATCACACATTCCTTTAAATGACCTTTTGGTAAAGAGCAAGGTTTCAGTATGTCCCATGGCTGATGTGTTAAATGTGTGGTCACCAACCGATAGTGCTGTCAACAACCTTTAACAGGTAGAGCTGAGTGGAAGGAACTCAGGTCACAGAGAGTCTACCTCAAGGGAGTTAATACTGAGAATCAGGTCTTTCCTTTTTGTTTGCTTCCTTAATGTCAGCTGCCAATGAGCTCCTCTATGGACTTTCCTAATATATGGGCTTTATGCAGCCACAGGCCCCAAACCGTCCAAGTAACAGTGGACTGAAACCACAAGAGACAATAGAACTTCTCTTTTCTATTGTTTATTATTGACACATGTTGTCACAGCAGCATTAGGAGTTGCATTTGAAACAATGGAATCTTGAAATTTGCTGGCAAATGGATGGCACTAGAAGAAACCATCCTGAGTGAGGTAACCCAGTCACAAAAAACAAACAAGGTATGTATTCACTCATTTATGGATTTTAGGCCTGAAACAGGGGAGTGCCATCCTACAATCCCCAGCCAGAAAGTCTGGGAAACAGGAAGTACCCTAAGAGAGATATGCGTGGTAACCCAAAGAAGGGGAACAGAACACAATCTTCTTAGGGGATTGGGAGTGGGGGGGTAAAGAAGCTGGGAGAAAGAGAGAGGGTGAAGAGGAGGGGAGAGGAGGACATGGGGGAGCAGGATAGTTGAGTAGGGGGAAGAATCGAGGAGAGAAGGATAAGAGATACCATAATAGAAGGAGCCATTATAGGTTTGAAGAGAGATCTGGTACTAGAGAGATGTCAGAGACCTACAAGGATGACACCAGTAGGCATTCTAACCAATACTGGAGAGGCTGTCTTAAATGCCCTTCCCTGATAACATGATTGATGACTTCCTTGTATGCCATCCTAGAGCCTTCATCCAGTGGCTGAAGGAAGAAGAGGCAGACACCCACTGAACTGAACTCCTGCAACTCAGCTGTAGACAGGGAGGAGTGATGAGCAAAGGGGCTTTGACTTGGCAGGTGAAACCCACAGAATCAGCTGACCTGAACAAGCAGGAGCTCATAGACCCCAGACTGGTAGCTGAGAGGCCAGCATGGGACTGATACAGACCCCCTGAACATGGGTGTCAGTGAGGAGGCCTCAGTATCTTTTGGGGCCTAAGGCAATATATCAGCATTTAGCCCTGTCATCCAGATGGACTTTGGGAGCCCATTCGATATGAAGGGATGCTGTCTCTGCGTGGACACATGGGGCAAGCCCTGCCCCAGATCATGTGACAGACTTTCTAGATCCCCCACGAAGGGCCTCACCCGCCTTGGAGAGTGGAGGGGGATTGGAGGAGGCCTTGGGGGAGGGTTGAAGGAGAGGAATGGTGGGTGAGGGACTTGGGATTGACATGTGAAGCAAACTTGTTTCTAAATTAAATTAAATAAAAATAAAATAAAAAAGAAATATTACTCTGATAATGGCATTTAAAAGTCAAAATGAAAACAATTTCCTAGAAAAGAAGTCTGCATCAAGAAGGTACTATTTGACACTCTCTCCCCCACCTATCTTCCTCAATTGCTTTAGTTTGTAATATCATATGATCTATTTGGCATTCTGTGAGCTACAATCTGTGCTCACATGATATTCAAAAAGTAGATTTTCTGTCTCCCTCATTTCTTATCATGAAGTCTATATTCTTTGTTAGTTTTCTGATGTAGCAATATTGCAATTGTGTTAGAGGTTATTAAAACAACGTTTTGCCCACTGAATATACCAAAATTTATTTTCACTTATATTACTGTCTGGGAGACTGGAATATGCTCACCCAAACATGAAGGATTAGTAACAAAGACAAGCAAAAGCTCAATACGAGTCTTTCCCCACCTACCATAAAGCACACTATAGAGGAAAGCATATGAACTAAGCAAGCTTACCTGTACCATGGTGGACAGAGAGAACCAATACCAATCCCCAAGGAAGTCTTTAGACCCTCATCATCCTTGGGAATTTGCATGAAGAAGCTTTGATGTTGCAATGATAAATGGCACACTCGTTAAGGTATAGGTAACTGTTTATTGTAGAAATTACTCATGAGAGAAAAAGGAGAATCCAGATGAGTCAAGTCTTTCACCACCAAACCGAAAGCCAAAAAGAGAACAAGAGGATCTGCTGCTCAGTCTTTTATTCCTTCCTCCATATACGCCCCTAGCCATGCCCAAACGTGGACCTGGCTAGTGAAGTAGTTCACCGCCTACATCCGTATATGTCTTTAGTCACACCTAAAGTGGGTGTGGTTAGCGGTGCGGGAAACTGTCCTTTTATTACCTAACCTGTCTGTGCCTCTAATGGCTGATGGCTGGAATACTAAGTTTCCCCCTACAAAGCTAGACTAGGTGACCGTTGTCTGCCATGTTAATCTTCCACCATTGCTTCCTGATACTTGAGTCTGTTTCTGTTGCCTTACCTTTTTTCTATAGAGTCAAGCTCTTTGTTGAGGCTTTATGAGCTAAATTCATCTTTGCTTCTTTGAGTACTATCAATTGTATGTCTCTCCTCCTATAACATTTCCTGTGGAGATGTGAACAAGTATCTATACACCACAGGACATAGAAGATCAAACAAAGAAACAGTCTTCTCCAACTTTCAGGCAGCTTCATTGATGTCTTCTTTTTCCAGTGATTGTTTACTGTCTTGGAGAGGAAACTGTGAATGTTTCATTTTTGAACCTCGAGAGTCTTATAAGTGTCTTGAGCTTCCTGAGACTTCAATCTCATTACCTGAGTCTTAACCTGTATAGTAGTGTGTTTCAATTCAGATAAAATGACTATGTACTATTCTTATACTGAGTTACAACTGTGTATAGACATTTTCTGCTTAGGTGGTGGAGCTGTGGAACCAGCATTGGACCAAACTAAGCCTTCTGAATGCCAGTGTTAGTTAGGAGGCCTGAGCAATCTATGGGACCTGTGATAGTGGAACCAGTATTTATCCTAGTGCACAAATGGACTTTGGGAGGCGGGCCCGAAATAGCTCAGTTGGGAGAGCCTTAGACTGACAAATGGACTTTGGGGGCCCATACCCCATGGAGGGCTACTCTGTTAGCCTAGATCCATGGGGGAAGGCCTAGGTACTCCCCCAAATGAAGTGACAGACTTTAATGATCCTCCATGGAAAGGCTCACCTTCCCTGGGGGGATAGGTTGGGGGTGGATTGGGGAGCTAAGTGAGGGACATGAAAGGGTGGGAAGGAGAGGGAAGTGGAATTGATATGTAAAATAAGATTGCTTCTAAAAGAAATATTCTCCTTCATCAGCTCTTTGGTAGCAAAGACCTCTTCCAATTACAAATCTTTGGGATAGTGTTCTCCTATTTAAATGGAATTTCCAGTGTAATGTGGAAGACCAAATATCCAAACTTCAAGAATAACACATTTTTATATACTTAGCAAATATTAATGAATAGGCTTAAAAACTGGATAATGATTTTTCATAGAAAATTATTTTTATTTTATGGGGCTAAGTAAGAGACATTTTCCTCTTGATTATATAAACTTTTTAAAGACTATTTCATTATTTTATATGTATGGTCATTTTATCTGCATGTATGTTTGTCTGTGAGAGGTATTGCATTGCTCACAGGAACCAGAGGAGAGCATCACATCCCTTGGAGCTTGACTTACTGAGGGTTGTGAACTCTTCTGTATAGGTTCTAGGAATCAAATCTTGGTTCTATGGAAGAAAAAAAGTGCTCTTAACCATTAATCCCTCTCTCCAACTCTACACAATAACTCTTCATATGTCTTAGGTATACATATGTAAAAATGGGGGTGTTAAGGTACTCTGTTGGTCATGGTTATTATGAGGGTTAACAAAATAATTCACACTGGTACCTTTGGGATACATATTTAGCGTGTGATGCGGCTCTTAACTCTTTCTAGAATTCTCATTATAATCTACTTTTAAAGGTTTATATACATCTTTTCTTGCCTGATCCTCTTAGAAGCATTATGAGACAGACATGATCAAGGCCATGTATCCAAATTTCAGTGCGGAAAGAGCTATATGGTTTATTTCTGAAGGATCTGTGCAGTCTTACAAGTGTAGCTTGAATAAAAGAAGAGTCATAGAAACACCCCTGGATTGGCAAAGTTACAGAATTAGTGACAAAACTGGGGGCAGAACTTTAAGTGTATAATATTTCAGTCTAAGATTTTCTTCTACAAATACCTATATCTTTAGATAGTTACCTTCTAAAGATTACCCCCTGTTTAAATCTATAACCACAAGAAAATTTATATAAATCAAACAAATTTTGATTATAATTTTAAAAGTCCAAGATAAATACTTTGACCTAAATGTTCCTAATATAGTAAAAATAATTATGTTCTGTGTAAAGGAAAATGTAAAAGTCTCCTGCCAACTGTGCACTTATCAAGATTAGATTTACAAGTTACCTACAACATTTTCCCTTAAGATATTAAAGTAGGCTTAAAATATGGATGGTAATTTTCCATAAAATGATCTGTCTTAAATGGTTACTTATTATTACATAAAATGTTCATCTGTGTTGGAAAGGTTTGGATATGGTGTTGATGATACATAAAACAAAAACTAAGGCAAGACACGTTAAACAATTTCTAATTAACCTTATTACTTTTTCTATATTATATTTTATTATTTTAATTCATTTCACTTACCAACCACATTTCCCCCTCTCCCTAACCTGCCTTTCCCTTACCTCCCACACCATACCCCTATCCACTCCTCAGAAAGGGTGAGACCTCCCATCCCCTGTGCAGAGTAAACAAAGCCTGGCACATTCAATTGAAGCATGACATTAAAGTTGTAGACCAGAGTTTCCTTGTCGGCTATTTTCTTTAATATAACATAGACTCTGTGCTAGTCACTATTTACAGGAAAATCATCTATAACACAGCTAACTTTTATGAAATAGTTTGCTAGATACTTTTCTGAGTAGCCATAGCACCTTAAGATACATTAACCAGGAAATTAAACTGCTACAAATAAAACAGAATGTAGTCCCAGTGAATGGGCATTACAATCGAGCCAGAAATTTTTACTGCAAACCTTCCATCACAAAAAGGTGGGTTATAAAGGATCTGCAAGTCTTAAAAGTGTCATCAAGCAGAAACATACATGAGACATTCAGAGCACCTCTGCCACAGCTGCCATCTAGCAGACTACTGTTTTAGACTGAGGTTGAACATTTAGTAGTGGTCAAGGTAGAATAGGTATTGAGGGAGCTAGTGGACACCATTTATAAATAGTATGATCTTTGATTATATGTAGTTCTAGGAAAACAATTATCAGAATATCATAACTGGTCTAGAATAGAAGTCCTTCTTTATTAAAAGCCAAGGTTCTCCATTATTTCATGCTTCAAGCTGGTTTCTTGAAGCATGGCAGCTGTTTCTTGGAACATTAAACCACACTGAGACACCTCTTGAATTTCAAATAGGAGACTGCATGTAAGAGTTGATCAATATTAACCCAAATCTATTTGTCTGCTTAGATTTCTATGGCTACAGTATGTATTTACTTTTTATTGCCATTCATTTGCTTATTTATTTTTAATTCTCTCAGTCTTCTAGGACCCAAACAACAACGTTTTCTGGAGGCCTCATATCTTCAGTTGTCCCTTGGCAGGGTCTTTTGACAAGTGTATCTCTTTAGTCACTTAAAATATGTCTCTAGTTCACTGGATGTCAAGTAGTACTATAAATGCTTCCCTTTCCTGGTATTTGTTTATATGTTTGCACCTCATACCAGTCATCCTCTATGTGATATGAGAATGTACAGAAAACTTTCTTTCTTTCTTTCTTAATTTTTTTCTTCCTGCATTCCTGCTTCCCCTCTCTTTCTCTCTCTGCCTTCTATTATCCTTTCTTTCTTTTTTTCTTTCTTCCCCCCTCTCAATTTAGTCACATATATGTATTTAAAATTTATCCCCATGACTAGTGTCAAGAATTAGGAAAAATGTTTACCAAAGTCAATGAATGTAGTAGAAGATGACTAAATGTAACATAAAAAATATCCCCCTCAAAAGACATAGTTATCCTTGATATGATCCACTGTGGAGCCATCCTAACAGAGTAAATATTTGAACCATTTGGTCCTGACTATCTTTTGATGGAAGTTCATTTAAAGTTTCTCCTTAGAATATACCCAACTGAAATGGGAAAGAACACATAGATGATTGTATCTACACACTAACAATATTCCATAAGAGTTCAGTTGTTCTATTTATTTTAGATAATCTTTTCATTAAGTATTATTTCCCCAGTGACCAACACTCGAGCACTTGAGAAGCTGAGATATTTGATTTCCTGAAAATGTTTTTTAACCTAAGTAAGATTATGAATTGAGAATTAATTTTAGAAAAGATTTAAAAAGTAAGTCTCTCCATGAAATTTTCTGCTCTCAGCCTCACTCTCCAATTGACAAGTGAAATTAAGAGACCAGGGATTATTACAGAGTAATATTTCTTTAAGTACCACTGTGTGATTGTTTCATGGATGAAAATATGTGTGAAATGCATCAATTGTTTACAAACACTCAAATACATGAACATACAGGCAGAGGGGGCATTTCATTGTACTTCAGCTATCCCTCAATGAAACATTGAAATTACGGAGAAAGCATCCCAAAAAATTCACTAAAAAGAAATAGAACCATAAGAGAACAATTCACATAGTATGAACCAACCAGCACAGGAGATTACATTAAATATCCGGATGAGCAAAGAGAGGGAATTAGATG
Source organism: Mesocricetus auratus (assembly GCF_017639785.1). NCBI lineage: Eukaryota > Metazoa > Chordata > Mammalia > Rodentia > Cricetidae > Mesocricetus > Mesocricetus auratus. The sequence continues at coordinate 47,342,190 of NW_024429266.1, forward strand.
ACTGATGCCTGTTTTTCTACTTGTAGCAATCACCAAATGAAGTGTATGTCAGGGAAGAAAAAATGGAAAGAAAGAAGACATGTCAGGGTGAGTAAAGGTGGGTAATATCCGAGGATTTTACATAATGGCTAGGATTTAAGAGCAAAGCCTTGGAGACATCCTGGAAATTTCAGCCTACAAAAAATAACAGTAGAAAGCATTTTTCCTGGATTTTTCCCCCTTGAGATTGAGACTGGCAGTGGTCTGGGCACATTTTCTTTGGATCCAAATCATGATGAAGAAGACAGAAGCAGTTGGACAAAACAAGTGTGTATGTCAAGTGTATAAGAGAAATATTAGATTGATAAAACTGAAATGTTAGATAAAATAGAATGACAGCTGTGGCGATATATTGTTTATGTAATGCTTGCCTGAGTGTTCAAAATACAAAGGGAGCCACACGCCATAGAGGCCAGGCAATGGGGTACACACTTTTAATCCCAGGACTCAGGAAGCAGAGGAGGATTGATCTCTGCGAATCCAAGACCAGTCTAAAAGAGTAACAGATATCATATCACGCCTTAAATGCTAGCACTTGGGAGGTGGAGATAAGAGTGATGTGACTGGGTGGGAAAAGGAATAAAAAGTGGGAGTAGGCAGGAACACTGAGCATTTGTCTCTGAGGATTCATGGAGATGGGACTGCCATTCAACTTGGTAGAGGTAAGAGCTACTGGCCTTGCTGCTTTGCTTCTCTGATCTTCAGTTTGAACCCCAATATCTGTCTCTGGGTTTTTATTATTCATGTTATAGATTGCTGAATAATCTAAATATGTGGCTGTAGAAATGATGGCCATTATCTAGAACCAGTACCAAAAGAATTCTTGTTGGTACAGGAACAAAGAATGAAATTTTGGTACCTGTGTCAGAATTAATTTGTAGAGCAGTGTTCTATCCTTCCTTGCTGTCTTTATAGTTTTATGTGTATGAATATGTTTGAAACCTAAGACCTCTAACTTTATTTGTAATAAAGTGAATGAGAAAAGTAGTATTTCTGTCCTATTAAAAGCACCATTCCTAAAATTAGAAAAAGAATGACCAATGAAATAAAATGATATAGTTAAGATATGTATTATCTCAAAATTCCATCTGTGGAGATGGTTTAGTGAGGACTAGCACTTAGATCTCCAGATGCAGCAGTGCATATCTATAATCCCATTGGTCCAATAGGGCATAAGAGACAGAGACAGGAGAGACCCTGGAAAGTCTGAGGCTAGCTAACATAGTATACACAGTTGTGATCACTAGGAGACTCAGCATCCAAAACCAGGGCGCAATGGACATCATCTTCTGACCTCCACATTCATTCTATATCAGGTACATGCCAACACTCACAGATACACCTGCATATGCACATGAAAACACAAACATACATCATAAAGAGGATTAAATCATTGGAACCAATAAAGATTTGAAAGTAATATTATATATATGCCAAGCAGTAAAGATGTACATACTTGGTTCTAATATATAACTATATGAATTATGAATATACATTAATTTTTAAAAGTATGCTATTATACATTTAAGTTTTGTGTTGATATTGTATTCATATTCTTTTCAGACATTTATTTTGTGATATAGACTCAACAAATGTAATTTATACTGATACAATGTAAACACAGTAGTATTTTAATAATTGTGTGTCAAAATTTGAATTGTATGATAAAGTTTTTAACCAAACACACTTTTATGCATGCATTTTTTCTTCATGTTATCCTAGATTAACTTGCTTGAAATTCAAAGCACCTGTATTTCACAATTATTCAGTTTAGGAAGCTTTAAAATAACCTAGTGTTCTTGTAAATCATTCTGTCACTTGGAATGCACCTCTAATTCCTCACATTTATCCATCAAAGTATATCTTTTCCAGTATAGTATATACTTCAAAACTTTAGATTTAAATGGCATCTCATCCATGTTTATTTTTTGTTGTGTTATAATTTTGTAAAACTTTTTATTTAATCATGTAGCAAAATTAAGGATTAGGGCCAGTAAACAGTTGACAATGACTAAAATTATGCATCCAGTATTCTTACTTATATAGAAAATGAGTGGAATGCAGGTATGTTTATAATCTCAGTAATGAGGAGGACTATTAGAGGTTTAAAATTAGTGCAATCTGTTCCTCAGCATATTGCAATACAGATGATTCTCTTCTTTTCTCAACCCTATCCCTTCTTTATGACTGAGCAGAGAATTGCTTTGACCATGAAAATCGATCATATGTTGTATGAGATTCAACAATTGAACAGATTTTGCATTACCACTTTTGACTAAAATATCACTAAAATTCATTTTTGATTGTCATGAAAAGCATGAAGAAATGTGTATCAACTAGAAGTTTTTCGGTTGTCAATGAAAGACTGCTACCAGATGAATCCAACCTGAATGGCATCACATGCTGTCTTTCCCCAGTACCTGTCCTACTTTGATTGAACTCCTTGTTCTCTGTCCAGCACCTACTAGTACCATAACTCTGCTTTCATTGGGAACACATCAAGGGCTGGTGGTAGTTTATTCTTTTTGTTCTTGGCCCTTCATATATGTTCCATAAATGTTGAATGATGCCTAAAGAGATTTGAATGCAGAGAGGCAGATTGATTACAGAAGGGCCTTAGTGTAGGAGTAACATGAAAGAATGGGTTCACTAGGGTGAAGGGTGATTTGGGTCACTGAAACCTAAGTCCTTCATTGCTTTGTATAGCATTGGAGTTGACTTTAAAGCTATACATTAAAATTGGAGCAAAGAAAGACAATGTTCCATATAACTGTCGTCCTGGCAGCACATTAATGGTGGGATATTTCAGCTATAATTTATTACATGATTAAATTCTAATAAAATTTCTTAGCTTACTATTGAGAAAATCATATTAATAGAATTACACACAGTAGTCTTGGTGTCTGAGTATTTTAGAATATCTTGATTCTTCTTCCATGATTTCTATTGTTGGAGCACACTCATGAATGACAGAAGACCTTGCTAACTTTTGTAGGGAAAAGCTTTTAAACAATACAAATGCTAAATACTAAATACCAATCCTAAATTCCAAATGCTAAATAAGTTTATCTATAAACTACTTAGTCTTAATAAACCATTTCGTGCTATTAAACATTGTTTCTAAGTATATTACAACTGTATGATATTCACAATTCCCATAATTATTTCTATTTCATATTCAATGAAAACTAATTTGCAAAATATTAAGAGATTGGGGTAAGCTTATAAGCCAGTATAAAATAGTAAGTTCAAGCTAACATAGCTCTATATTGATTAATTTTTATTTGGTATCAAGATACTTGTAAATTTTGAAGAGTAGCTGCTTATTTTCTACTCTATTGGTTTTAGGATGATGTATATTACTTGTGAACATCTTTAGTTTCTTTATCTATTTTTTCCCACTAGCCACATGACTTCATTCTTCCTTATGAAAGAGATGGAAGAACCCCTGTTGCATGTGCATACAGTGCTTTATCTGCCCTCACTATTTTATTGAAGGGTCCTTTCTTCATTCCCTTTCCCTGTGCTCTTCCAGTCCTGGGACAACATCCTTAGAAAACTGCCTTCTGCCACCACTATAATTTCCAGAAATTAGGTTACTAAGTCTTCAGTTTCATTGATCTACCTGTTTGTTTGTTTTTGTGTTAGCGTCATGATTTTTTTTGTTTTGTGTGTGTAGTAAAACTTTAAAACATTACAGTAATTTGTCCAACAACACACAGTTGGCTAAGAATTGCATTGGCAATGCAGGATCTTTTATGTTCCTATATGTATTTTAGTATTGTTTTTCTATATCTCTGAATAGCTATGTTGAGATTTTGGTGGAGACCATACTGAATCTATATAAGATAGCCATGTTCACTATATTAATGCTTTCTTTTTTCAATCTATGCACATGAGAGGTCTTTCCATCTTTTAATATTCTCTTGGATTTCACTCTTCAGCATTCTAAACTTTTCCTCTTAAAAGTCTTTAACTTCATTGACTAACTTTATTCTAAGGTACTTCTTTTTAGAGAGAATTGTAAGAGGGAATGTTTCCTGATGTTATTTCTTTAGTGAATTTCCTTAGTTATTGATAAATATGAATACTGATATCCATGTGCTAGTTTATATCCTGCCACTTTGCTTAAAATGTTTCTTATTTCTAAACGTTTTCTGGTGGAGACATCATAAAGAGGAGTTTTAAGTTGCAAGGTAGTTTTATTCTTCTGCACCATATTTTGTCATATAAAAGAAAGCAATAATAAGTTTCAGTGTTTTTCTCCCATTCATTAACAATTTGTGACTATTTCTCAACCACTTTTCTTTTTAACCCCCTTCTTGATTGCATGCTTTTAATCTGTTCCTTCCTTAGGTGTTTGAGAGTTAATAAGCCTGAGTGAGGAAAGGTTAATTTTCTTTTGTACTTTTTGCCATAAACTATCCTATGATGTTTAATAAGATGCATTCGTATAAAACTAAATTATACTGAATGGGGAAAACAAATTTATTTTGTCTCATGCAGAAGAATATACTGTAAATACTGATGAAATTACCAGACCTGTCAACTGGCTGCTGAGTAAATTTGTGAAATATTCATGCCATTTTCTCTCTGAAAGCAGCATTTCAGAGATTTATGGTTAAGAATATGACTAAGAAGAAAGCACCAAATGAAAACACCTGGACTGATAATTTAAGAAAGTACTCAAAATGAAAATAAAGCCACTGAAGCTTCACAATTAATGTAGTCATGGCTAGATAATTTTAAACTATAGAGGACTTGTAGACATATTATTGTTTTATTCGAGATGATGTAGGGAATATGAGTTTGAGTGAGCTTCACACAAAGTGAATAGAGGCCTCTGGGAGAAAGTCACATTTCACACCTCAGTGGCTTTTTGCAAATTGAAATCGGTGCTTCTTTTCTGTTACAGAGTTCTGGTCCTCAGCGTTTGTCTTTGTCAAAAATATACCTTAAGTGATTACAAAACTTGATTTTTAGGTCCAGTTTCCTGAAGAAATGATAAAGGTTACAAATTATTTTCTCAAGTTTGTAACTGTCATTTAAAACCCTTGGGATGTAAATTTATTCATGTGAATTGAGGTGCATCTGACTATATGTGTTAGTGATGATGAAGGAAAGGCCCCCTGTATCATAGTTTTTGGGTTGAATAATTCATTTTAGTATTTCTGCTTTTATCCTTTAGGAGATGTTTATAATGAGCTTGCTGTACTTTCTAGTGCTCCACATAACTAATCACTGACATTACCATCAATGCTAAAATTAAATTGAGAGCAGCAAACAAATTCTTATACAAGTAATTTTCATATATTATTTGTAAGTACTCAGAACTTGAAATCTGAGCTACATCTTAAAAGAAAGAGTAATAAGAGAAAAATATGTATTCATAATTAAGATTAGAAAGCCACTTGAAAGAAACATGACATAATTTTAAGTGCTGATAATTTGGAAATTATAGTGGTGGTAGAAGGCAGTTTTCTAAGGATGTTGTCCCAGTGCATGAAGAGCAGAGGAAAGGGGAATGAAGAAAGGACCCTTTAATTAAATAGTGAGGGCTTTCAACAACTGTTCAGCTCATTGAAAATAATTTCTAAATGCTTCAGGATCAGGTTGCCTCTTATCCCAAATTCCTTTATGAAGTGGTACATAATGAACTGTGTAGAAAGTGAATCTCAGATTTCTTCATAGCAGGAAATTATCTTCCTTCTCTTGCTTTTGTATATCTCTAGGACATTGAAACTTCACTTACTTGAATTTGTCTCTTCCATTGTCCTTTCTGTTTCTCTGTGAAATGCCTAGGAAATTATGTACTGGATCCCTTTCCCATGCTCTGTGATCACTTGAGATAAACTAATAGTCTAAGAAAAATAACAGTACATAATTATCTTAGATGATAATGCTTCAATTTAATAGTAATCTCTTTTATGGAATTCTACAAAGTATCCTAATAAATGATCTTTAATGAGGAGTTTTTCTGTCTCTCAAATGTATTGCAGATAGCTATGGATTTTATGCAAGCAAAACACTTTATTGTATTCTTAAGTAATATTACCCAAATCGCAGAACTGGGGAAATGTCAGTGTAGACAAAGTTGTATAATTTCCCCTCTTTCATGTATTTGTTCCTCATACTATTCTCTCCAGGGTACTTAACCAACCTCTCCAGCCTATATAATTTATACTGTACTCTGGTGGCACTCAGCTATTCTAGAATGCCCCTTACAGACCTTTTGTTTTAGTTGCCTTGCTATCAAGTTCATGGTCTAGTTACTCCATATTGCAAAGCAGTGAAAACCAACTTGTTGAATGGACAGATCCTGTCATGGTGTTATATTGTTGGGTTCATCTGGGTCAGTGTAGGAGAGCAGTGCTAGCTGAGATTTAGAGACTGGTAAGAAATGATTGCTGCAGAAATGATAAGTATGCCTTTATATGTAAGAGTGAATGAAGTTCAGGTACTTCAGTAGCAGTGGTGTTTCTGAAATCTAAAGGATTTGAGAGCAAAGACACTCACAGGAAAAAAGACATTTCAGTACAATCCTAATAACCTGCATTTGTATTCCTTTGTGGCATTTCTGTGGGTTTTTTGCTCCTATAAGAAACAATGACTTATTGAGATCATGAATCGTGCCCTTGACCTTTGCTACCCTGATTCTTTTTCAATTATTTTGATAGCATTTATTCTGTTGTTTTAAATTTAATTTTTATATTTAATTGAAATATAATTATATCACTCCCCATTTCTCCTGCAGCTCCCGCCATGAACCCTCTCTCAGATTACACAGCTGCTCTCAGAATGATAGCCCAATTTTCTTTATATATGTATTTCCACTCCTCTCAGGAGTCACTAGTTACCTGTACTTTTGGATATGGATGAAACTTCATGAGATTTCCCTCCTTCTCTCTTAGTAAGTTTATTGATAATTCTATTGTTCAGTTCTTGTTAATATAGCCATTTCTATAAGAAGCTACACGCAGCAGAGTTACTCTGGCTTACAGTCTCTCTGCTGCCTGTAATATGTTCTTTAAGCCATAAATGCAGAAGTTATGGTAAGGTAGTGTCCAATTGGTCTGGCTTACCCAAATCCATTGATCTTTGCACAGTATTCACCTATGGTTTTCTGTGATGGTCTCTCCTGGCTATATAGAGTTTCAGAATGTAAAGAATTGTGTTGGTGTAGCAAAGTAGCAGTAGCACATTCTCTTCTAACATCTATGATCCCACTTGCACTGGGAAATTTGTGGAAGTTGCTAACACTAGCCGTGATTTCCCTCCTGTTGAGAGGGCCTTAAGTCTGCTTAGACTGCTGTTGGTTACTACCAACATGTGAATGTCACTAGGACACCTTTACAAATACTGCCCTAGATCATATGACAGACTTTGGAGATCCCCCATGAAGGGCCTCAACCTACTTGGAGAATGGAGTGGGGATTGGAGCTGGGGATGGGGAAGGGTTGAAGGGGGCAGGAGAAGAGGGGAGGGAGAGGGAGCTGGGTTTGACATTTGAAGCAAACTTGTTTTTAATTTAAATTAAATAAAACAAAACAAACAAACAAACAAAAATCCCAAATACCTCCAAATGTTTGAGAAACACTTAAAAAATGCTCAACACTTTTAGCCACCAGGGAAATGAAATTTAAAACTACTTTGAGATTTCATCTTGCACCTGTCAGAATAGCTAAAATCAATGAAGCAAGTGACAGCTCAAGCTGGTAAGGATCTGGAGTTAGAGGAACCCTCATACATTTTGCTGTTGAGAGTGCAAACTCACACAGCCACTATGGAAAACAGTGTGGCAATTCCCCGGGATGATGTGAATCAGTCTATCTCAAGATACAGCTATACTACTCATGGGCATTTGCCTAAAGGATGTTTCCCCCTACCATATGGACACTTGCACAACCATGGTCATTGCTGCTCTCTTTCTAATAGCCAGAAATTAACAACATTTCATTGTAAAGAATAATGGAGAATAAAATACTCAGTCATTAAAAGATGATCTGTCATTAAATTTTTAGGAGACCTATGTTTTTGCTCTAAGTACCTTTTGTTTATCACTATAATATTTGGCTAACAAATGACTATACTGCAAGATTCTGGTGATTTGTGTATTTTATAAACATTGTTATATTTGTAAAAGGTCTATAATAAATAACGAAATAGCGACTACCATGATAATTAGGTAGCCAATAATTTTTAGATATGATACTGCTGTGGATCTATGTATCTGTGGAGTTATACATATACACATTTGTGTGTACACATACACTATATGCATATGTGCATATCTGTTTTGCCAATATCTTCATTGTCCCTCGTGCTATGCTCAGAATAAAGACAGCCTTGAGACTCTAGATCTTATGTATTGCTTTTCATCTATCTGTAAAACTACCAAATGAATGAATATTAAGCACCACTGTCTCTCAATATATTTTGGTACTTATTAGGATGTATACAAATGCCAAAGGCAGGCATAAGTTTCTGGCCCTATATAGATCTGACATGGCTGACACTGTAAATTTGTCAAATTTTCACAAAGTGGATGAACAAGTCAGCAACGTGATTGAGTCATATGAGATGAAATATGATATTCTGGAAGCATATCTAGTTGTATTTTTATGTTTTCTGGGACATTTGGTGAAATTTTCATTTTATTTATTGCTGACTGGCTAGTGGGTTTTGGTTTGATTCTTGTTTTCCAAATTCTTGGAAATTCTTAAGTGATTTAAATTATTAAGTAACTAATTTGTTTTTTATCTCTCTTCAATTCAGCACCTTAGATCCACAGTATTTCTTCTTAGCACTGTTCTAAGTATGTCCCAGAGATTTTATGCTACATTTTCATTTAGTTTCATATTTTTCATTTCTTTATTTTTTCTTAGCTCTAGTAATTTTTTGTAATGGATTAATTTCCATAAGACATTGTAATTATTTGAGATCCACTAGTTATTGATTTTAAGTTTTGCTTCATTGTTGTCAGAGAGGATACATGGAGTTATTTCCATCTTTCTGAATTTGCTCATCTCCAGTTGGTAACATGTATTGTATATTTCCGTCTCCTGGAACAACAGAGAAAAAAGGAGCAAAAGATTGTAAGTGCCAGAAGACCATGAAATCTGCATAAGATTTTGTCTCTCAGATTTAAGAAGGAAGCTGAACCCATGAAATCTCAACAATATGTCTGCCTTAACAAGATTTGCACAGTGATGCCACCAGTAGATGTGACATGGATGGAGGAAATCTCACAGGGCCCCAATCACAAGACCAAGAGCTATAGGCAATTAATGGCTGTTCTGACAGAATTAGTCTTTCCTAGTAATGAATTCTGTAATTGTTAATCAAATACTGGGTAGTTATCTTTAAAACTTGTGTGTGTGTGTGTGTGTGTGTGTGTGTGCGTGCATGCGTGCGTGCATGTAAACAACACTAAGCATACTCAAGAGATTTTATTTATATACTCATTCATTTATGTATGTGTGTCGTAAAATAATGTTGAAGTTGCTGATGCTGATAAATAAGAGGCTATGAATTTGTAAGGGAGTGTGGGTATACACAACATGGCAGGTGTTAGAAGGAGGTGAAGAAGTTTATTAACCGTCCTTAATTTTCAATGGTGTGTTACAGTAACATTTTGTAATAGTTATGCTAATAATTGGTAATACAAGATAGATGATTTGGTAGGCATAAACATTCTGATTAGATTGAAATATCAGTTGAATATTTCAGAGCATGAGGAGAAGCTTGACAATTGATTGCAAGTTTTAGTTTTGACTTTGTCTAAGTTTTGAAGGGTTTAATTTATGATCTCATATAATAAATAAAGGAAGTTTTAGGTTCATGATTACTGTGTGTTGCTGCAGCCACAATGGTTATTTTATAGGGAGGAGATCTTTAAAAATTAATCAGCCAGTCAGCCAAATAAAATTTTGTTACTTATCTCAACAAATCACTCATATATGAGATGATCATAGGATCTCAGCTTATTCTACCAGACAGGGAGCAATATGCCTAAAATGAACTACTGAATGTCAAACTCTTGAACTTTGATCCAAGACTGGATAATGAATCCTATTGAGCTGGACTTTCACCTTTTTTTCTCATGAACTGACACTCTGCTGACCATGATGTTTGCAGATACTCTTTACAGAATGCTCTGGAACTGGACTTATACTCATTTGTGAGTTGTTACATGGATTCTGGGACCTGAACTCCAGTCCTCTGCAAGAGCAAGTCCTCTTAACACTGAGCCGTCTTTCTAGAGCCCACAGAAACCGTGTTTTCCTAACATAGAAAAAAATATGGAAACTGTAGTTACCATAAAGAAATAACTAGTAATTTAAGCAAGTAATGACACCAAATAGCCATATCTATAATTTGTACAAGTGTGATTAGCATGTGGTATGAACATACATAGGCAAAGTTGACTGTGTTGTCTCTATTTTTTTAAACCTTATGCTATAATTATTTTTAATGTCACTTGAAAATCATTGGCTCTATTCTACTGGCTCAGGAAGCAGTTTAAAATATTTAATACAGCTTCCTGATTTAGCTCTTTCAGAAATGTGCACTAATTAGATTTGCTTCTGGGAGAAAATAGAATGGGGAATGTAATGAGGGACTGCAAAATAATTAGTGTATTTTTACTATCTGAAAGGTAGCATGTCTCAGAATGTTAGACAGTGATCTATTGACAGAAGAAGCAAAGGCACCCACAAAAAATGACCCTCTTATGGCAAACTGATTGCTTTTACTAAAGCAAATTCATCATGTTGCTAGGTCAGAAGTGTGAATTATTCTTCCCGAGTCAGTTTTTGTCTTCGAATGTTGCAAGTGGCTGATTTTAAGAAGTTTATATATAGCTCTTGGCAGAGAGCTACAGCCCAAGGATTTGGACTCCAAATGCAGAGAGTTGATTTTGATTTATTTCAGACTCATATGAGTCTCTCTCTCTCTTTTCTCTCTCTCTCTCTCTCTCTCTCTCTCTCTTTCTTTCTCTCTCTCTCTCTCTCTCTCTCTCTCTCTCTCTCTCTCTCTCACACACACACAGAGTTAAGTATTTTGTAAAAAGGCATAAAACTGATGTCCTTAAAGTAAATTGTTTTAATGAATGGAATATAAAAATACATACATACAAATTAATTCTAAGTTCTATGTTTGAGAGGAAACATTGTCTTTGTGAGTCTTTCTTATTTTCCTTAACAAGTGCTATTTATTTTTCTTCATTGTTTAATTTTTGTATATTTATCATATTTCTTTTATTTGTCTATTGATAGACATATAGGCTGCTTCTATTGGCTAAACAGGAATATGCTAGCATCTTTGGGATATGTTTGACTAGAATCCTTTGGTAATAAAACCAGGAGTGGTGTTTGGTAAGTTATTTACTGGTTACACATTAGTTTTGGAGGAATATCCATAGAGATTTTATGATAGCTGAAGCAGTTTTTGGCCCAGCCAAAAGTTAATAAGGCCTTTCAGTGGCCACATCCTCACCAGCATTTGAGTTTTTAATTAAAATATAATTATACCATTTACATTTCCTTTTTCTTCCTCCAGACCCTCCCATGTACCACTGCCCATTTATCCCTCCTGAAAGCATGACCCCCATATTCTTTAGTTGTTATTGTCACACACACACACACACACACACAAACACACACACATATCTAAATATTTAAATACAGTGTGCTCTGTCTGTTATCCAGTTCTTTATATAATTTACATATTAACTCTCTCCAATGTATACTTGTCACACTGTTTTAGTTTTTGTTCATATTTGCTGGCTGTATCTTCACTCTTGTGATTGTTTGCTCAGTGAAAGAAGCTTTTAAATTTTGTGTAATCTTATGTGTCAGTATTTTTGACTATTTCTTTTGCTAAGAAATTCTTTTTACCATGATTGGTTAGGGTTCTGTTGATCTTTTAAAGACCAGGATCAAAAGCAATTTGAGGAAGAGTTTATTTATTTCATACTTCCAGGTAATAGTCCATCACTGAAAGAATTTACAGCAGGAACCTAAGCAAGCAACCGAAGCATAAACCATGAATGAATGCTGCTGCTTACAGGCCTGCTCCTTGTGGCTTACTCAATATCCTTACTTATATAATATATACATATATACATACTTACACACATACACATAAAAGAAACTAAAATTGGCTTCAGTTACCCTATGATGGGACCCCTATGCCCCTAGACAATGGAGGCTATGAAAAATTGTAGTGTCAGAAACAGGTTACCTCTTTTGTAATTGATGGCCAATGAGGGTCGATGGACCCTCCAGAACTTGGCGGTAGTACTCTATTGCTTATGACATATCATATGAGTCATAGAATATGAAATAATCAACCTGGTGTCAACATTAAAGCTTCATCCCTATTGAGTAACTTTTAGAGTCCTGGAAGATGCTATGCATGCTACTGGAGGAGAAAAGTAATCATGAGTCCTGCATGTCTATGATTCCTGTGAACTACAGTGATAACTGATGGGCAAAACATGCCTACTGGTGCAATAGAGACAAGAACATCAGTGGAATCACTGGCCACCATCTGATTGGATTTAAGTCTCACTCCATTAGATGATACCTGTGACGTTAACAGGCAAAGAACCTATGGCCATGTACATCATAGGCTTGAGGGAGACTTTACCATTACCATTCTAAATGGCCTCATATTAAACTATTTGCCTATGAATTATTTTATAACTGCAGATTAATGAATTACTCAACATTTATATGAGAAACTTCTTTTTGTAGTCAGTGATGATTAACACAGAGAAACATAACTGGGAAAGGTGTAGAGAAGTGACTAGAAGGCTGGAAGTGACTGGAAATTACTCATTTCTCCCAAGGTGCAGGAGTCACTGCAGAGGAGGGAATGTAAAGAGTTTAAGTGTCAGAGGTGGTGGATAGATATAAGGAAACAGTTTCTTCTGGACATAGCAGGGCACTTGCGCATATGAACTCACACTGGTTCTGACAGCAGGCACAAAACTTGTGTAAGCCCAAAACAGGCTAAATCCTATCATGGATTGAAGAATTGGACATGAAGTCCTAGTCTTAGCTGAGAAGATATTGGCAAATGATAACTTCTGGAAGAGGAAGAGTTAGTTTTCTCTAAGTCTGTAACTCCTTGTGAGTCAACCAGTAGAAAGCGTTGCATCCAAGAATATTTGGGCAACCTAGACCAGGAAATAGCCTAGTGGGTAAGGCATTTGTCTACAAGTCTCAGAACCTGAATTGGAACTCCAGAATGGAGATCAACAACTTGTCCTTGATGTCCAGATGTGAACTACAATATCTTCCCTTCACACAGAAAATTAAATAAATGCAAAAAATCCAAAAAAAGCATGCAACAGATACAAGACAACATGTAGACAAATGGAACATAATAGATGATGCAGCAAAACCACAATAATATTACACCTACATTTTGAGAAGAAAATCATAATTTTACATTGAGAGATTAAACAAATAAATGGTCCTTAAATATAAAGTTGGATATTCACTTACAGAAGACTGAAACTAGATTTCTAACTGTCATTTTATACAAAAATTCACTAAAGAACTGGAAATCCAAACATCTATGGGAGATAGAGGGAATACATTTTTTAGGATATAGGTACAAGAAAAAATAAGTCAAAACAAAACACATAAAAACTTGTGGTCAAATTTGTGTTGGCCAACTAGTGTTGATTTTCCATTCTTATTTGATTTTTTTAGAGTGAGAAAAGGATCAAGAGTTTTGGTGGAAAGGCAGGAGGTCAAGACTTGAAAGGACTTGGGAAACAGTAAATAATATGATCAAAATATGTTGTATGAAAAAACTTTCAATTTAAAGAAAGATAGGCACAACCAAGAACTGTTTCATGGTTGGGTTTTTGTTAACTTGACACAGCTAGATTCATATGGAGAAAGAAAACCTGAGCTCAGAAAAATGCCTGTAGACATACTTATAATTCATTTTCTTGATGGATGATTTATGGCTCACTGCTATTTTTGTTTCCTTAATTGTATAAACAGAATTATATGACAGCAGCACATTTTATTTTTTCTGTCTTTGAGGAGTACATTTCAAGTTCCATTTATGTATTTGAATACAATAGTAGCTAGTTCTTTTTGCTGCCAAATTCATTGCATACACAACCCATATAAGAAGTCATCAAATGATAGAAAAGTGAACAATTAATGGCACTGGACAACTTACAAATAATTTTCTGTAATCATAATGCAAGTCTTTGTGTTATACAAGTTTTCATTTCTTTTAAAAATGTTGAAGTATGTGATGCCACATTTTTGTGGTATATGGTTATTCATTACTAGAAGGTATAAGTCTTTTCAAAATCCTGTGTTCATATATATATATATATATAAATAATATATAAAATCATTTGCCCAAACACTTCCATTGATATTGTTATCTTATAAACATTATTATATATTTGGTGTGTATACAAATATTTGATTGAATTTTAAAAGCAATGACTACTGTGCTTATTTACTACTCACATTTTCTCTGTGTGGAATCTGTTCCCAAAGTCCGTACATATACTAGGGATAAATACTGATCCACTACTACAAGCCCCTTAGATTAACCAGACCTCCAAACTGACATCCACATTCAGGGGGTCTGGAAAAATCCTGTGCTGGTTTCCCAGCTATCAATCTGGGATCCATGAGCTCCCCCTTGTTCAAGTCAGGTGTTTCTGTGGGTTTCTCTAACCTGTTCTTGACCCATTTGCTCATCACTCCTCCCACTCTGTAACTGAATTGTAGAATTCAGCTCAGTGTTTAACTGTGGGTGTCTGCTTCTGCTTCCATCAGCTACTGAATGAGGGATCTAGAATGGCATATAAGGTAGGAAGGGGTCTCGTGAACCCATTCGTTTGAGGGTACCACCTACTATATGTCTGACTTTGGATAATTGTATATTTTTTGTTTGTTTTTCTCTGCATTCAGTATTCTAAAGGCTGAGTCAAAAGTTTATTTAAAGAATATTCACAGTTAACTTGCTACTCATTAAAACTATATATGTAAATAGAATATTAATAATAAAAATGCCTAGTACAACACTTTCTGTTGTTATTTCAGAAATTTAGTAGTAGTTGCGGTAAGCAAATAAACTTACACTGAAAATTGAATTTCCACATAATAATTATATGGCAACATATATATTAAATTTATAGTTAGTAAACTGCATATATATGCAATTATAGCCATAAATTCATTCAGATGATATATTAGGTTAATTTACTACTAAATTCTAGTTTAAGTAAATGTTTTCTCAATATTAAATATAAAGCTTATTAAAAACTTCACCAATAGTTCACTTGCGATATACAGTCTTCTGTCTCTGACTTCTAAGCATTCAATTATTAAGATGTCTGTTATATTTTAATGATTCTGAAGGATTTTCTCAATTATCAGTGTCTTAATAGAAATTAGTTTGAAGGGCATCTGAGTGTAGTTGCTAGAAATCTGTTTTTTTCATATTTATTACTTAAATTAGAGACAAGCTTACTTCATCTATCAATCCCAGGTCCCTCTCGCTCCCCTCCTCCCATGCTCCCTTACAGTAACCCCAACTCCCCACCCATCCCCTCTCTGCTTCTCAGGGAGGGTGAGACCCTCCATGGGTGATCTTCAGAGTCTGTCATATCATCCTGGGCAGGACCTAGGCCCTTCCCTATGTGTCTAGGCTGAGAGAGCATCCCTAAATATGGAATGGCCTTCTACACCAGGGATAAATACTAATCTACTATCCAAGGCCCCATAGATTGCTGAGGTCTCCTCACTTACACCCATGCTCAGTGGGTCTAGATCAGTCCTATGCTGGCCTCTCAGCTATCAGTCTGGGGTACATGAGCTTACCCTTGTTCAGGCCAGCTGTTTCTGTGGGATTCACCAGACCTGTCTTGACCCCTTTTCTTATCACTCCTCCTTCTCTGCAATGGGGTTCTAGAGTTTAGCTGTGGGTGTCTGCCTCTGCTTCCATTACCCTCTGGATGAAGGCTATAGGATGGCCCATAAGGTAAGTCATCAGTCTCATTATTAGGGCATTTAAGGTAGCCTCTCCACTATTGCTTAGGTTGCCAGTTGGTGTCATCCTTGTAGATCTCTGAAAATATCACTAGTGCCAGAACTCTCCTCAAACCTAGAATGGCTCCCTCTATTATAGTATCTCTCATCCTGTTCTTCTCTAGTCTTCCCCTGACTCATCCTTCCTGTTCCCCCATGTCCTCCTCTCCCCTCTTCTTCTCCTCCTCTCTTTCTCTCAGTTCCCTCTCCCCTCACTCCATGTTCCCAATTGCTCAGGATATCTTGGTAGATTCCCCTTCTCTGGGGTAACATGCATATCTCTTAGGATTGTCCCTGCTTTCCAAGTCCAAATGTCTCAAAGACCTCAACACAAATCCAGCCACACTGAACCTCTTAGAAGAAATAGTAGAAAGTACCATTAAATGAATTGGTACAGGAGATTGCTTCCTGAACATAACACCAGTAGCACAAACACTGGGATCAACCTCCTGAAATGGGACCTCCTGAAACTGAGAAGCTTCTGTAAGCCAAAGTACACAGTCAGCAAGACAAAATGGCAGCCCACAGAATGGGAAAAGATATTCACCAACCCCATATCTGACAAAAAGTCTGGGAAACAGGGAGGACCCTAAGAGAGCGATCCATGTTTTTTTCTTAAAATAAAGACTTCTTCTTTTTGCCATTTCTCTGAGGAGGCAGGACTCTCTGTCTCTGTCTCTGTCTCTCTCTCTTTCTCTCTCTCTCTCTCTCTCTCTCTCTCTCTCTCTCTCTCTGACTCTCTGTCTCTCCCTCTTTCCTTCTTCTCTGTCTGTCTCTCATTTGTATCTCTTCTGTCTCCCCTCTCCCTTACCTTCTTTCATTCCCTTCCCTTCTCCCAATGATCTTTCTACATAGGTCCTGAAAACAATGACTATATGAAATACATCAAGTAAATGCAGGGGGAAAATGTTTAAGCAAGTCAATTGTTGTATTTGGCTTATGTAGAATTCTATACTCACAGATTAATTAATCAAGATCATCTTCTTTGTATTCTGAGTGTTAACTTTCTTCTTTTAGTTTGCTTAGTTTCATTTTTTAAATGAAAACTGTTGGCAGCATCTGAATACTGTGCAGTGGTACACTTCTGTCCCTATGCAGTTGCTCTACAGTTTCTTAGCAAGTGATTTCAATACATGTATTTGCTTTGGTATATCACAGTTATACACACTAACTCAGGAATACTCAAGTTTAGAAACATATTGTTATTTCTCAAAAAGAAATACATACAGCACATACTATGATTTGTAAAATTTGTACATTACATATGCATAGTTCAAGGGGGAAATGTTGTAAATGATTTACAATTTGGGTACCACAAATATATATGGTAAATAAAACTGGTCTATTATTTTTAGGTTTTTTTAAACAAAACAATAAAAGACTAAAGGCAATGCCTTCAACCTTGATCTTGGGGTTACTGAATCCATTGTCTTTCCTCTATGAGGAAACTAGTTATGTTTTCCAAGGTCAAAATTGCTGCTTGTATTATTTTAGTGAGGCAGTGTATTGATCACAGTTCTCTAGAAAACAGAACTGATAGTATAAAGCACATTTATTTGAGTGACTTTCAGGCTGTTTTCCAGCTAGGCCAAAATGGCTATCTCCTGATAAATAAGCAGGAAATTAGTATTTGTTCAGGGTATGTCAGTTGTTCATTGGTTGTACCAGTTGGTCTTCAGTCTGTGCGGTAGACCTGAAGTAAAGTCTTAATACCAATGAAGGCTTGGATCAACAACTAGATGAGTTTTCCATGCAGAGTGAAGGCAAACAGATAGCAAGAAAACTTCTCTTTTAGGTTGTCTTATGTGGCATGACTCTAGAAGGTGTGGACCAGATTTAAGGTGGGCTTTCTGACTGAGAATGACCCAATTTAGGATGGATATTCCAATCTCAAATGATCCAACCCAGTAAATACTTCACAGACATGCCAAGCTGCTTGTATTTTAGTTGATTCCAGATGTAGTGAAGTTGACAGCTA
Organism: Mesocricetus auratus; assembly: GCF_017639785.1. Lineage (NCBI taxonomy): Eukaryota > Metazoa > Chordata > Mammalia > Rodentia > Cricetidae > Mesocricetus > Mesocricetus auratus. Next base: position 47,360,286 of record NW_024429266.1, read on the forward strand.
ACACTAGTCATCAGAGATGGGAAGTGGCCGAGTCAAAAGAAGAAAATAAGGACATGTAAACATATGTAAGATAAGATGGGTTTCAACAAGGTCATCCTCAATGACCTGTATGTAGTACTCTGTGACCAAAAGAAACTTTCATACTGAGCTTTGTCATACCATGTACAGTTACCTCTCATCCATGACTGTGAAGTTTAAGGAAATATTCTTCCTAATTCAAGTAGAACCAGTTCAGTTTTACAAACAGCTATGCAAATATATCTTCCCTCATTCGACATACATAGACAAAAAGAAAGCCATAAGAGTTCATTTAACTGAGATATGTATTGCAATGTGAACATATAAAATAATTTGTATAGATTGATAATTATATTTAGCATTCATATATCCATTTTAGTGTGTATTTGGGGTAATATAATAATTGCTTGGAAGGAGGAATCTATAAAAAGGTCATTGGTTGATAATCAGCGATGAGTGATTAAGAGAATTGGTTGAATACCTATAGCTAGAAGCTAATTTGGAGTGGGGATGTACAGCTTATTAGCGTGAGGAATCAGAAATGGCATATGAGGAAATGATCATTTATTGGAGAAATGTCTGTATACAAAACAGAATTGGAGGGGCATCGTTAAAGATTATTGCTGTAGTTTTTAAGTATGTTGGCACTCATTGGATTATTCTCCCCTTTCTCCCTCCCTTCCTCCCTCCCATTCTCCCTCCACCCTTTCATTCATTACTTTGTTCATTCCTTCCTCCATTTGTTTACTTTATACAGACTTAGAGGTCAAATGCAACCTCTTATGTCTTCTTATATTTCCTGACAACTTTATTCCAAAAAGGAGGATTTTTGGAGAGACACTCCTAGAAGTCCTCCCCTCATACTCTCAACTCTGCTAAAGAGTCAGACTAGGAAACAAGTGGCAGTGGAAAGACTTCTGGTGCCTCTGGGATTAATCTTTACACAGTAGGTCTTTGACAGAAGAGTTAGAACACAAACCTTCTGACCAAAATTTGATCCTAGCACAAATATTCCAAGGCTGGCTTATCAGGAATTAGCTAGAAGCTAGAGTGTTACTGTATGTACATTGGCATGTTAGAAATCCTAGTAATTATTCATTTTATCCAATAATTCTAATAAACAGAATGGAGTGCTCTGAATGACCCCAAAACACAATCCCTGGAGTCACTTCTGTATAACACCCTTTCAGTATATACAGTTCTGAGGATTTTTAAATTGTATGCACCACCTGAAATCAAGACTGCTTCCTGTTGAACTGGTAATCTGTTTTCCAGATTATCTACATGGTACATGCTAAGTAATGGAGTGAATTGAACAAGCTGGTGTAGGCTTTGCTCAGATAGTGCTTGAGGATACTCTTTGGTATGTTGGAGGACTTAGCCAGGGAAGGGAAGGACTACTGTAAGAACAGATAACTTTGCATTATTGATGGACTTAGGCTCCCAACTGGCTATGGGACAGAGCTATAGAAATATCAATGATTTGGTAAATGAGGCTTAGGAGCTGAAAAACAATGTGAAAATAGCAGATTTGTATCTCAAATCCAGCATTTCCTCTGAATTAGATTAAAAATACGTAAAGTAAAATAATCTTAGTAATATTCCCTATGTGTTTAATAAAAGTAAGATACATCCAAACAAATCAAATGTACAGCATATTATATTCACCATCTTTTCCTGCTATGGCGAACCATATTTTGTGGAGTTAATGTGGTGGAACATGCCTATAGTTCCAGTTTTCCAGAGGCATCCTGGTATCATGATGGTAAGTTCAAGGCCAGCAATGTCTACACAGAGAATTGTTGACCAGTCTAGGCTAAATGAGATTTTATCTCAACTAAACAACCAAACAACTTACAACATTTTCATTTGTGTTTCTAATAAATGCATTTATTGAATTATAAATTCTAATTGGAGTGCTTGAAATGCTTTGTTATTAATTCATTTGTAGTATGTAAATATTAAATATCATTTTACAGTTAGTATTACCATTTTTCATTTTCTAGTTTTTAAGTAGGTTTCTTAAAGGGCTAGATGTATAACTCAGTAATATAGAACATTCTTTATCAAGCCATTTGTCTGACCTTTAGTTCCACAATAGAGTAAAATGATAAAAATATAATGTTAATGAATCACAGAATTAATTAAATACTGATACAAGCCAATAACTATGTCAAAAATAGTAAAATTTGACTAAGGATCATAGAACTTTAAAAAAGTCTGCAGGGGAAAATGAATTGTGAAAATGTCTGAGAACTCTTCATACCTTGTTTTGTGGGGCACCTCTTTGAGTTAGTTATTTGGCCTCGTTGAGATTCATCTATTGAGTTAATGTACATGAGATTGCAAAGGTCACAGGATAACCATTTTTTTGGACCCTTGAGTCAATTCCCATTCTTTGCTGGGATGTCTTCAGACATCTCCCAGATATTGTTTAGAGGGAGCATGTTTGGATAAATTGTGTTTTTCCTTTTGGGAAGTCTACATTGAATAGAGTAGCAGCTTTGTTGTTAACAGCATTGGGTTAAATATAAGAAATTCATTTAAGTTATCTCTGGTTAAACTTGGGAAAAATTCTTAAGTCATTTCTGTTCTTACTCATAAATTTAAAGGGTAAATCCGTAGGAGTTAAAAGATACTAAGGAAAAAAATATGTGTGTATATGTATATGCAATCTGGCATGATTAGCCTGAAGAACACATGTTCTGTGTGAGAGAGAATAATCTTGAAAACTTTGCTAACAGAAATTGATTTCCTTTGTTGATTATATTAAGAAGAAATTAAATTGGGAAGGTTTTCAATTTATTTTTTTAAGTTCAGCACAAAAAGTCTGACCCTACCACCATTAAATTGACTGTGGTCTAAGAAAAGAAAAAAATGCATGAGAAGTGAGAGGCAATACGTGGCAGCCAAAAGCTTTAGACAAAGAGTATAGAAGGTATGTTGAAGGGAAGCAGGAGGTATAGAGAATTACAGATGACACACATCGTAGAATCAACTCTTTGGACATTGGATGGGATGTGTGGATGTTAAGTAGCTTGGGTATTAATTAGCAAGAGTGATTGTGACTTCTCTGTGGGAGGAAGCTACAATTTGCCAAGCATGTCTGCCTGTAACCTGCATCAGACAAACGGTAGCAAAAATTTCCAGGCACCACTAAGTAGCTACAGAAGTGGCTACTTTCAGGACAGAGGCTACCTTGCCTGCTTGACTTAGAGACACAAAACTAGTTATGTGGAACTCTGTTGGAATGGTTTATCTCATGCCTAAAAGAGCACGTGGTGGTACCATGATGAACTCACTCTTACTATTTCTGGTACTTTGTAAGGACAAGCTATTATAATCTATTCAAAAATTAAGCAAGTTAAGATTCAGGTTTTCTTATCACTGGAGGTTAGATTAATCACTTCTTCCTTTTTATATAGATAGAATATCGAAGAAGACATGAGAAAAGGAAAGCAAACTACAAAACTATGTGTGGAAAAAATGAGAAATTTTAAAAGCTATTTAAATAATATTGAATAGATTTAATGTAGAATTGACTGGTTCAAACCAAGAATATTTGTGTGATGATTCTGAGATATTATTTGACAAGTTGAAGTATTTTTTCATTTACTTTTAAAAAGAGATGGTTTGTTATGGCAGATTTGTTTGTATTGTTGCTCTGAGATTGCCAGTGGATTTAAACCTTGATTCAGAGGTGGAGTCCATGTTCAGCTGGTCTGAATGAGCCTAGAGTCTTCTGGCTGACTCAAAGGAAGAAAGAGAGATACATAGAGGAATAAGAAGGTCCTTGAAATGATTTTTGGGCCCTTTCGTTGAGGCAAGGTAGAGAGGAGGGCAGCTGATCTTTTTCAATGTTACTCTGTTGGTCTATCAGGTTAATACCCTAATATCTGACTCCTGTGCTTTATTTATTAATAAACATTAAATTAAGCAGCTATAATGGTTTTGAGCAAAAGATGATCACATTATGACTGAATGTATCATGTAGAGGAAAATGTTTGTACTACCTTTGTTAAAGTCAGCAATTGTGAGATTACATTTTAACTATAGATTCTCTGCAGTTAGGGTGGTAGTGTATCTTTTCTTATTCATATGAACTGATCCAAGCTGAAAATAGAGCACGAGAAGTATGGCTAAAAAAAAAACACCCAAAGAGTTTTGGACAAAGATATCTCTCTATGACATCTCAAGGAAAATGGGATGTCATCTGCTCGTTAAAGGAAGACATAGCTGGACATTGGTCTTGTCCCTCACCATCTCTTCCAGTTTTCTAGAAGTGTTATGAGCATGACTAAGTTCATAATTTTTTTGTGATTTTGTGTTTCTTTTTTTATTTTAAATAGCTTGTTTTACATGTCAATCCCAGTTCCCTCTCCCTCCCCTCCTCCGCACTCCCCTTCCCCCCCAGCCTCCCACCCTATTGCCAATTCCTTCCACATAGGGGATATCTAGAGTCTGTCATTACACTCTGGGTAGGGTCCAGGCACTTCCCTAAGAGTCCAGGCTGAGAGAGTATCCCTCTTTGTGCTGTGGGCACAAGATGACTGTTTGTATTCCAGGGATAGACACTGATCCACAGCTCAGGGTCCCTTAGGTTGCCCAGCCCTTCTCGATGACACTCACATTTGGGGGGGTCCAAATCAGTCCCATGCTGGCCTCCCCACTGTCAGTCTGGGGTCCAAGAGCTCTCCCCTGTTCAGATCAGCTGTCTTTGCTGGTTTTGCCAGCCCATTCTTTGCCAATTTGCTCATCACTCCTCTCTCTCTGTCACTGGGTTCCTTGGGTTCAGTTCAGTGATTAATTGTGTGTTTGCCTCTGCTTCCATTAATCACTGGATGAAGGCTCCCGGATGGTTATAGACATCAAGTTCATTATCAGGAATGGGCATTCGAGGTGGTCTCTTCACTATTGCTTAGCTTGCCAATTGGTGTTATCGCGTTAGATCACTAGAGGTCACTCTGGTGCCTGATCTGTCTTCTAACCTATGATTCCCTCTCCCCCCTATTCTACTCTCACCCACTCAACTTCCTGTTCCCCCATGACCTACTCTCTCTTCCTCTTCTCCCCCTCTCTTCTTCCCAGCTCCCACTCCCCCTAACCCCTCGCCGTGTTCCCCATCCATTCAGAGGATCTTGTCTCATTCCTCTTCTCTTGGGTACTATGCATATCTTTTAGGTTCTTTCCTGTTTCCCAGACTCTCTGTCAGTGGAAGTGCAGACTGGCACTACCCTGATCCATGTCTAAAATCCATATATGAGTGAGTACATGCCATGTTTGTCCTTTTGTGACTGAGTTACCTCACTCAGGATGGTTTCTTCCAGTGCTATCCATTTACCTGAGAATTTCAAGATTCCATTGTTTTTTTTTCTGCTGAGTAATATTCCATTGGTAAATGTACCACATTTTCTCTATCCACTCTTCAGTTGAGGGGCATCTAGGTTGCTTCCAGGTTCTGGCTATTACAAATAATGCTGCTATAAACATAGTGGAGCAGATGCCCTTGTTGTATGAATTTGCCTCATTTGGATATATGCCTAAGAGTGGAATTGCTGGGTCTTGTGGTAGATTAATTCCCATTTTCCTGAGGAATCTCCATACTGATTTCCAAAGAGGCTGTATGAGTTGGCACTCCCACAAGCAGTGGAGTAGTGTTCCCCTCTCTCCACATCCTCTCCAGCATAAATTGTCTTCGGTATTTTTGATATTAGCCGTTCTGACAGGAGTAAGATGGTATCTCAGAGTTGTTTTGATTTGCATTTCCCTGAAGGCTAAGGATGTTGAGCACTTTCTTAAGTGTCTCTTGGCCATTTTAGCATCCTCTATTGAGAATTCTCTATTTAGTTCTGTACCCCACCTTTTAATTGGATCCTTTGGTGTTTGGAGACTTGTTTCTTGAGTTCTTTGTAAATTTTGGAGATTAGCCCTCTGTCAGATGAAGGGTTGTTTAATATCTTTTCTCATTCTGTGGACTGCCTTTTTGTCTTGTTGACTGTGTCCTTTGCCTTACAGAAGCTTTTTAGTTTCAGGAGGTCCCATTTGTTAATTGTTGATCTCAGTGTTTCTGCCACTGGTATGTTCAGGAAGTGGTTTCCTGTACCAACTCATTGAAGAGTATCTCCCACTTTCTCTTCTAAAAGTTTCTGTGTGACTGTATTTATGTTGAGATCTTTGATCCATTTAGACTTAAGTTTTGTACAAGGCAATAAACATGGATCTATCTAAAGATCTATACCAGTATCCAGTTATTCCAGCACCATTTGTTGAAGATGCTTTCTTTTTAACATTGTACAGTTTTAGCTACTTTGTCAAAAATCAAGTGTTCATAGGTGTGTGGGTTAAAATTAGGGCTTTCGAATCGGTTCCATTGGTCTACCTGCCTATTTTTGTGCCAATACCAAGCTGTTTTCAGGACTATATCTGTATAATAGAGCTTGAAGTCAGGTATAGTGATGCCTCCTGAAGTTCCTCTATTGCATAGGGTTGTTTTGGCTATCCTGGGCCTTTTGTTTTTCCATATAAAGTTGATTAATGTTCTTTCCAGGTCCTTGAAGAATTGTGATGGAATTTTGATAGGGATTGCATTGAATCTGTAGACTGCTTTTGGCAAGATTGCTCTTTTTATTATGTTGATCCTACCAATCCAAGAGCATGGGAGATCTTTCCATTTTCTGGTATCTTCTTTGATTTCTTTCTCTAAAGACACAAAGTTCTTTATATACAGGTCTTTCACTTCCTTGGTTAACATTATCCCCAGATATTTGATGCTGTTTTTGGCTATTGTAAAGGGTGATGTTTCTCTGATTTCTTTCTCAGTCACTTCATCATCTGTATATAATAGGGCCACTGATTTTTTTGAGTTTACCTTGAACCTGCCACATTGCTGAAGGTGTTTATCAGCTCTAGGAGTAACCTTGCGGAGTTTTTTGGGTCACTTATGTAAACTATCTTATCATCTGCAAATAGTGAAAGTTTGACTTCTTCTTTTCCTATTTGTATCCCCTTCATCTCTTTTTGTTGTCTTATTGCTGTGGCTAGAACTTCAAGTACAATATTGAAGAGATATGGAGAGAGTGGACAGCCTTGTCTTGTACCTGATTTTAGAGGAATTGCTTTGAGTTTCTCTCTATTTAGTTTGATGTTAGCTGTTAGTTTGCTGTATATTGCTTTTATTTTTTTTATCTTTAAAATTATTTATTTATGTCTAAGCAAATCACTATCTCATCTTCCCATTTTTGGTTTCTGATGTTCACATTTAAATAAGGCACAAAATAATGTTTTTTTTTCTCCCATTCCCTCCCTTCCTCCCGTGCCCTCCCCCCCCGTTATCGCCTTATTTCTCCAGGGAGGATGAGGCCCTCCATGGGGTTGTGCATAGTGTGTCATTTCATATAGGGCAGGGCCTAGACCCTTCCCCAAGAGTTCAGGGTGAGAGTGCAACTCACATTGTTCTATGGGAGTCCAAAGTCCGTGTGTATACTTGGGATGGGTACTGATCTGCTGCTTTTATTATAATCAGGTATGTTCCTGTTATCCCTGATCTTTCTGGGACCTTTATCATTAAGGGGTGCTGGATTTTGTCAAAGGCTTTATCAGCATGTAGTGAGATGATCATGTGGTTTTTCTTTTGCAGTTTGTTAATATGGTGGATTACATTGATAGATTTTCTAATGTTGAACTATCCCTGCATTCCTGGGATGAAGCCTACTTGATCATGGTGGATGATTTTTCTGATGAGTTCTTGAATCCGGTTTGCGAATATTTTATTGAGTATTTTTGCATCGATGTTCATGAGGGAGATTGGTCTATAGTTCTCTTTCTTACTTGTGTCTTTGTGTGGCTTGGGTATCAAGGTAATTGAAGCCTCGTAAAAAGGTTTGGCAGTGAACCTCCTGCTTCTATTGTGTGGAATACTTTGAGGAGTATTGGAATTAGCCCTTCTTTGAATTTCTGGTAGAATTCTGCACTGAAGCCATCTGGGCCTGGGCTTTTTTTATATGGGAGACTTTTGATGACTGCTTCTATTTGATTAGGGGTTATAGGTCTGTTTAGATTGTTTATCTGCTCTTGATTTAGTTTTGGCAAGTGATATCTATCCATGAAATTGTCCATTTCCTTTAAATTTTCAAATTTTGTGGAGTACTGATTTTCAAAGTATGCCCTGATGATTCTCTGGATTTCCTCAGAGTCCGTTGTTATGTCCCCTTTTTCATTTTTGATTTTGTTAATTAGCATACTCTCTCTCTCTCTGTCTTTTGGTTAGATTGGACAGAGGTTTGTCTATTTTGTTGATTTTCTCAAAGAACCAACTCTTTGTTTCATTGATTCTTCATAGTGTTTTCCTGGTTTCCACTTGATTGATTTCCATCCTCAATTTGATTATTTCCTGGTGTTTGTTTCATTGATTCTTCTCAATGTTTTCCTGGTTTCTACTTGATTGATTTCAGCCCTCAATTTGATTATTTCCTGGCGTCTGCTCCTCCTGGGGGAGTTTGCTTCTTTTTGTTCTAGAACATTCAGCTGTGCTATTAATTCTCTAGTATGACTGTTCTCCAGTTTTTTCATGTGGGCACTTAGTGCTATAAACTTTCCTCTCAGCACTGCTTTCAAAGTGTCCCATAAGTTTGTGTATGTTGTGTCTTCATTCTCATTGAAATCAAGGAAGTCTTTAATTTCTTCCTTTACCCAGGGATGGTGCAATTGTGCATTGTTCAGTCTCCATGAGTTTGTAGGGTTTCTGCGATTTGTGTTTTTGTTGCATTCTAATGTTAGTGCATGGTGGTCTCATGAGATACAGGGGGTTATTCCAATTTTTTTGTATCTATGGAGATTTGCTATGTTTCCTATTATGTGGTCAATTTTAGAGAAGGTTCCATGTGGTGCCAAGAAGAAGGTATATCCCTTTGTATTTGGGTGGAATGTTCTATAGATGTCTGTTAAACCCAGTTGGGTCATAACTTCTATTAGTTCTTTTGTTTCTTTGTTAAGTTTCTGTCTGGAGGTCCTGTTTAGTGGTGAGAGTGGAGTGTTGAAGTCTCCTACTATTAGTGTGTGAGATTTTATGTGCATTTTGAGCCTTAATAATGTTTCTTTCACGAATGTAGGTGCCTTTGTATTTGGGGCGTAGATGTTTAAAATTGAGACTTCATCTAGATGTACTTTTCCTTTGATGAATATGAAGTGTCCTTCTTCATCTCTTTTGATTGATTTTAATTTGAAGTCTAATTTGTTAGACATTAGGATTGCTACACCCGCTTGTTTCTTGGGACCATTTGATTGTAAGATCTTTTCCCAACCCTTTACTCTGAGATAATGTCTGTCTTTGATGTTGAGATATGTTTCTTGTTTGCAGCAGAAGGAAGGGTTCTCTCTTTGTATCCATTCTGCTAGTCTGTCTTTTTATAGGCAAGTTGAGGCCGTTGACATTGAGGGATATTAATGACTATTGATTGGTGATCTTTGTTTGTGCTTGATTTATTGTTAGTGAAATTATTTTGTATAGTTTCTCCTCCCTTTTTCTTTTGGTGTTTTGTAAAGTGGGGTTATATATTGCCTGTGTCTTTGTGAATGTAGTTATCTTTCTTGGATCTAGGTTTTCCTTCTAGCACTTTCTGTAGAGCTGGATTCATGGATATGTATTGTTTAAATCTGGCTTTATCATGGAATATTTTGTTTTCTCCATCTATGGTAATTGAGAGCTTTGCTGGATATAGTAGTATGGGCTGGCATCCTTGTGCCCTTAGCATTTGTAGGACATCTGTCTAGGATCTTCTGGTTTTCATCATTTCCATTGAGAAGTCAGGTGTAATTCGGATAGGTCTGCCTTTGTATGTTACTTGGCCTTTTTCTTTAGCTGCTCTTAATATTTTCTCTTTACTGTGTAGGTTTGATGTTTTGATTATTATATGGCGAGGTGACTTCTTTTTCTGGCCCAGCCTATTTGGTGTTCTGTAAGTTTCTTGTATTTTCACAGGCATATCTTTCTTTAGGTTAGGGAAGTTTTCCTGAATATGTTTTCTGTACCTTTGAGTTGTGTTTCTTCGCCTTCTTCTATACCTATTATTCTCAGGTTTGGCTTCTTCACGGTGTCCCATATTTCCTGGATATTTTGTGTTAAGGATTTGTTAGTTTTGAGATTTTCTTTGGTTGACGACTCTATAACCTCTAATGAGTTTTCAACACCTGAGATTCTCTCTTCTATCTCTTGTATTCTATTGGTGATACTTGCATCTGTAGTTCCTGATCGTTTACCCAGCTTTTCTATTTCCAGCATCCCTTCATTCTGTGTTTTCTTTATCGTTTCTATTTCAGCTTTCAATCCTTCAACTGTTTCAGTTATTTCCTTCATTTTTTTGGTTGTTTTTTCTTGGTGCTCTTTAGATTCTTTGAGAGATTTGTTTATTTCTTGAATTTTTCCCCCATTTCATGGATTTTTTTGTTTGATTTTTCTTCTATTTCTTTAAGGGATTTCCTCGTTTCTTCTTTGAGGGTCTCCATCATCTTCATGAAATAATTATTAAGGTCTGAATCCTCTTCTTCGTCTATGTAGTGCTTTTCGGGTCTTGCTGTTGTTGGATCCCTAGATTCTGGTGGGGTCATGTTGGTCTTTCTATTGCTGAGTGAGCTCTTATTCTGACTTCTTCCCATCTCTTCTTCCAGTGGGTGCTGGTGGGGTCTTTCCATCTCCACTGGTCTCCTTCCTTCCTGAAGCTGAAGCTGGGGATGCTGACACAGAGTTTGGGGCCTGGAAGGGCTGATGTCTTTCCTGAAGCTGGGCTTGCTGGTATTTGGGGCCTGGAAGGGCTGATGTCTTTTCTGAAGCTGGACTTGCTGGGGTTTGGTGCTTGGAAGGGCTGATGTCTTTCCTTTGTGGGCGGGTCTTCTGGATGCCAGGAGCGGCCCCGGGAGATCAAGGGGATTGGTGTTGGGCAGGGGGTCCTGCCCGAGACCCAATCTCACCTGAAGCTGGACTCGCTGGGGTTGGGGTCTTGGAATGGCTGATGTCTTTCCTGTGTGGGCAGGTCTTCTGGATGCCAGAAGCAGCCCTGGAAGATCAAGGGGATGGGTGTTGGGCAGGGGATCCCTGCCAGAGACCCAATCTTACCTGCAGCTGGACTCGCTGGGGTTGGGGTCTTGGAATGGCTGATGTCTTTCCTGTGTGGGCAGGTCTTCTGGATTCCAGGAGCAGCCCGGAAGATCAAATGGATGGGTGTTGGGCGGGGGTCACCGCCAGAGACCCAATCTCACCTGAAGCTGGACTCGCCAAGTTCATAATTTTAAGAGAATTAAATATATCATAGATGAGAGACTTTAGGGAAATGAAATAGCCCGATTTTTCTTCACTAAATATTATCAGAAAGTAATAGAATAATATCTCCATTTATATTGATTTTACCACTTCGAAGCTTCTTTGGTCTACTAAGTTTTCTGTCTTCATTGAAGACAGTGATATGTTCAGAAAACACATCTGATTGCCTGAATGCCATAATTTGTCTTGTATAAGCAATTCTTAAAATATACAATGTGATGTTGATATCATTGAGACAAAGATCATAGACTTTAATTTACCTTCAGGGACTAGATTTGCACGGTCTATACAAACTGAAGCCAACAAGTAGTTAATGAAATAGGCTAGACAAAATAGGGCTTTAAGTTTAAAATGTCTATCATATTTTTAAAAGTTTGAGTGAAAAGTGTATAAAAGTATACATTAATAATTTCATATTGATCAAAACTTTTGGAAATATTACATAAAATATATTATTAAAAGTGATTTTACATGCTCCTCCATATTTTTGTCGTGGTTACTGTAAAATATAAAATTCTGTAAATTTCAAGCATTGTGGATGTAACTAATAATAATCTTAGATAGAGTTATGCTCTACCTCCTTTTTATTGTCTAATTTCTGCATACTTGCTTCCATGTCTGTAAGATGTTATCCTGGGTATTCATATGTACTTTTCTTTGGTTAGCAACACATTTTTCCCTTATAAGTCTTTCCAGTGATCTTACCTTCTTTTTCATGTATTGATTTTAATTCCTGAGATCTCACTTAAATATTTACATGCAAAGAAAAGTCCCTTATGACTATGTTAAGTTCTTGCATGAGCATTACCAGCTGTCATGAAGTCAAGTGTTTGTCTGTCATGGTGTTATTCATCCTAAAATGTTACATACTTTATGTGATTCCTCACTTGTTTCCATTTTATTACATTAAATTATATTCTGTGAAGGACTCAAATTGACTCTATTTTCCTCATGATTGTGAAGGATCAGTAATGCCAACACTCTGTGGCACTGATAAAGTGATTAAGGTGTATGTCTGAAATAAAATCAAACCAAACTAGCAATGTAGAGTTATAACTATATTACTTACTATGGATTCGTCTAAACATGATGGGAAAACTTAGTATTTATTCTATTACTTTGATTTGTATGTAGTAAACAGTTCGGCCTGCTTTTCATAGGTAAAGATGTTCTTGTTTACTTGACCAAATCAGTCAAATTCCTTACTTTCCCACAAAAGGTTTAACAAGTCATAATGCATGAAGACTCATCTGTGCACTTCAATCCCTGCCTGATCAAAGAGCTTTCCACCCCTCCCACTTGGCCCAATTCATTCTAGATTAGTTGAGCAAAAAGAGTTGCTGTTAGGCACTGGGCTTAGATTTGCTCTATATATATGCATCTCCCATTTCAAGGAATAAAATACAACTAAATAAGCAGAAATACAATGAGTTGAAAAGTGGAATATTTGGGAGTCAATTATTACTGGGCCTGAACTTACAGAGAGCCACCTGCTGCTGCTTCTCAATGCTGGGATTAAAGGATTGTGTAACCATGCTAGGCCATGTATCATTTTCTCTAGACTTTTCTTTCACTGAATCTTTGTGATAAAAATATGTTCCCACAATTTTACCAGTTTATAATTTAGGGGGATCTTTCAAATAGGCCTTAAGAGTCCTTATATATATTTTATATAATCAACCATTAACAGGACCCCTTTTTCTGGTCTCTGGGGGCAGGTTATTCCCTACATTTGGTGTTAATTCAACACATACAGATGACAACATTCCACTGGCCAAGCCCCATCACTACTCTTTGTTTTGATTCCACTAGCTCATTTAGGTGTCTCTAAACTCTCACACTCTTTTTCATAGTGGAATTGAGTTCATTCTCTTAACTGTTACTGCAATTCTCTCAACTCTCCTGTTGTTATCATACATAAAGACTTTTTTGCCTATTTAATAACATAGAATCTGTTTATGATAAACAGAGAACTGCTATGTTAACAATGTACCTAAAGAGACATTTATAAGTATATATATATATATATATACTTATACATAAATCGACTTCTTTGTTTAAAAACTTCTTTGCAAACAAAGCATAATGATGCATTGTGGCATTCTTTCTCTTGAAAATTATCTTATTAGTATTACTGAACATAGGTTATAGTACTGGAAGGAGAAATGTAATTAATCTCATTCTTATAATCTTTATAATACCTGAGTATTGTTCATTGATTTCTTTTATTAATTTCCATGTATTTATGCATGAGTGTGGTATATGCACATGTGCCTGTGTTTATAACTGTAGGCAAGAAAAGGATAAGAGTGCCTGTTATTCTCTGCCTGGTCCCTTGAAATAGATTATCTCAATGAATCTGTAGCTAGGCTGGAAACTGACAATCCCCTGCCATTCTCCCATCTCTGCCTTTCAAAGTACCACAGCATTAAGGTCACAGAAATGTATATAAACATCTTTGGCTTTTTGCATGGGTTCTGGAGGTCTAAAGTGATGCCTTTGTGTTTCTATAGCAGGTGTTCTTTCCTTTGAGCTATCTTCCCACAGGAATACCTGAATTTTAAAAAGTGCATTGCTAAAAATATTTTGATACCACTGTGTTTCCATTGAGTATATGAAAATGAAGCTCACCAGTGTTAAATATGTTCCCTTATGCCATCCAGATTTCTAAATAAAGAATTGCACATTCTGGTGTATTGTTTCTACATGTTATTAATGTCTCTTGTCTACTGAGTCTGTGTACTTGCCTGAGTTATTCATGAACATATTTTGAGCTGTATAAAACTTTCTCAGACACGTTGGGGTAGAGAGTTGTGAGAGGGCAGATACATTTCCTATGAACTGATATCAATTAAGGGAAGGCATACACAAACTATATTTAAAGTTAATACAATTTTTAAATTTTTGCTATTTTGTATTTTTATTGAAAATAGATTCTTCTCTCATACAATACTTTCTGACCACAGTTTCCACTCCCTCTCTTGCCAGCCCAGTCCCACCTATGCTCTCTCTCCTAGATCTTCTCTTCCTCCATTTTCTATTCAGAAAAGAGCAGACCTCCAAGATATAACAGCCATTCAGGACAACACGGATACAAAAAGCAAATAAACAAACAAACAAACTCATATCAAGATTGGATAAGGCTTTGGGCCAGTACAGAGCCAAATGACACAAAAAACTTTATTTTTTGTTTTTAGCTAAGTTACAAGAATCTTATTTGATTGAAGGCTAAGTGAATAGCCATAAGATTTATAAATAAATTTGCAGTCCAATAGTTTCAATATATTACCATCTCTAGATACATTACTATCTCTAATTGGATATTTTATCTTATAAAAATACACAATGAAATAAAATATTTTAAGGTATAAAAAAGAAAAACATTCTTTAAATTTTATTAAAAACTATTACACATTTATCAATAATTTGGAAATTTATTTTGTAAGATACATTCTTTTTCCCATTACTTAATTATTTATTTATTCTTTTATTTAAAAAATATTTTTCATTTTACATACCAACCACAGTTTCTCCTCCCTTTCCTACTCCAATATTCCAATACCCCCCTTCCTACCACTATCAACTCTTTGAGGGGGTATGGTATACCTTGGGAAGTCAATAAGGTCTTGCGTACTAAGTTGAGGCAGGACCAAGACCCTCTCCACTGTATCTAGGTTTAGTAAGCTATCCCACCACAGGAAATGGTGGGCCCCCAAAAGCCAGTTCATGTACCTAGGATAGATCCTGGTCCCACTGCCAGGGCCTGCCTACAACAGATCAAGCCACATTTTCTTTACTGTTATCTCCATTAACATTACATTTATAGAGCATATGTATAGTATATATTTATAGTTCTTCAGAGGCATTATATAGATGCTATAGTATTTACATATATGTATGTACATATATATATATATTTAATTTGCCATTGCATATCTCTAACATAAAGCTATATTGAAAACAGTAAGCAGAAAAAAAAACAATTCCTGGCATTCTGGTAGATAGAATAAAGATGGAATGGAGAAGAGCAAAGACACACACTGCTTGGTAAATAACACAGTCAGGGAGAACTTACATTGCTACAGTGCACAAAACTTAAGGAGATATCCACTGTGAGGGTTCTGTGGCGCGAGTTCCACATCTGCAAAACTATAAGATTAAATACATATTGAAATTTTATATTCTACACACCATATGTTCCCCTTTGTGGTGACATGTGCAGGGAATAGCAAATTCTCAACTAAGCTGCTTTTTCTCAGCAACCGTGCTTTAGTATGAAATGGGGAACATAAATCTGGAGAAAATGCTGTCATTTTTCTTCCAGTAACTTGAGAAATCTTTGAAGAACTTTGTATTAGTCAAGGATTCAAAGTTCTTCACAGAAAAAAAATACATTTATTAATAGGTGATTACTATCATTAGCTCATGGGGTTAGAGAGGAAAATACCTTTCTCTATATTCTGTCCATAATCTTGGAGAATCAGGAAATTTAGTGCCATATATTTCAACCTGTTTCTAAAGGACTCAGAACAGGGCGTCAGAACCTGGGCAACCAGTGAAATCTATAAGCCAGAGTTTCAAACACTGAGCTCCAAGTTGGTATGGCAGAAGAAAGGTTGGCAACGCAGGTAGAGAGCAAACACTCTTTTCTTTTCCTCTTCCTTCTCTGTGGTCCTTTATGTGAAGTTCAGATTCCAGTGCTGGCCTCATCTGAAAAACTGTGATAGATGCTCCAGAAATAACGTCATATCTGTATCAGTTTTTCTAAACTAATCAACCTGACAAAGAAGCTTAACCATCATGTTATTGGGCTATACATAATTCTTATTCTTGGGATCTGGGACAAGGATCATTGGGAGAAAAAAATGCTTCATAAGGAGTGAGACAGACAGAGAGACACACATAGTTAGGAGTGGGAAGAAAAAATAACATAAATTTGTGGGGAGGAGAAGATGAATATTGGATAATGAGACAGGATTATTGATGAAATGGTAGTTGGAAAAAATTTTCCCATTCCTAATATTAACAAATAACATTTTAAGTATAAGTAAGACAGTACTTTTTACTTGATTCTAGAAAAACCTGGCAGGAAAAAGACCAAATATTTTAACATTATTTTATAACTAGAAAAATTGATATCATGTGTGACCTATCCATTATTTCTTCAGAATATGCTATTATTAATTTAAATACATTGTTTGCTCTTTTTATATAATTATATTTTTTGAGTATGCACAGTAATTTCTTATAAATTACTATAAAGAAAAAGTAATCAAATTTGTGTTTATAGATTTTTACTTTACACTTTAATGTGCTTTGTTATTCAATATTTAGATAAAATGTCCTATATCATAAGTTTCTTTATCATAAAATGTTTCAATAATACTCATTTCCTTTATGTTATTTCACTTAGGATTTCTCCCATAATTAAATTGCTTCAATCATTACAAATATTATCATTTTAAAATCCAGTATATCCTGACTCTACTGGAACTCAGTGTATAGACCAGGCTGGCTTCAAATGTAAAGAGCTCTGACTGCCTCTGCCTCCAAGTGCTGTAATTAAATGTATGTGCTCCTACACATGATAAAAACATTAATTTTAGAAGACTATTTGATGCTGGAAATATTGCTTTGTGATTATGAGCAGTGGTTATTCTTCCAGAAGACCTGACTTTCATTACATTTTTGTTCAATGCATCTCACAGTCATCAGTATCTCTAGTTTCAAGGAACCAGTGTCAAGCTCTTCTGGTCTCTAATGTCAGTGTATGTATGCAATGCCACATATATACAAGCAGGCAAATCATCTGTATACATAAAATAAATCCTTTAAAAAAGGACTCTAATTTCCCGTATTTAGATGCAACATGTATACAGCAATTGTATTAGGTTTCCTATTTTAATAATCAGCTTCTTTCAGTGCTCTAGTTACTGACAAATAAACTAATTTAAAAGATAGTTTATGGGATCCTTGGTGTCCTATTCAAAGCTGCCACAGTTGTTATACAGAATGAGTAAGTGGAACCCAGCCTACTTTATTTTACAGCATCCTTGGGCTACTCTGTCATTTTATAAAAAAGACTTCTGTTTGGTTGTCTTATGGCTGTGTTTTCATGATCTTATATTAGGCTTACTGGGAATATGTATTTCCAGAAAACCTATTTATTATGTATGGTAAGTTTATAACATCATCCTTGTAATGAGTCTTCCTCTGTCCTGCCAGCCAGCTCCCAAATCATGACATGGAGATTTCTTATTAATTATAAAGTTAAGGGCAGAAGGTGTGTGTGGGGGGGAGTGGGAGCTGGGAAGAAAAGAGGGGTAGAAGAGGAGGAGAGACTAGGTCATGGGGGAACAGGAAGGTTGAGTAGGAGTTAGAATAGGGGGAGAACAGGATGAGAAATACTATAATAGAGGGTGTCATAGGTTAGAAGAAAGATCTGGCATCAGTGAGACCTCTAGCGATCTAAAAGGATGACACCAACTGGAAAGCTAAGCAATAGTGGAGAGACCACCTTAAATGCCCATTCCTGAAAATGAACTTGATGTCTACCTTATACGCCATCCTAGAACCTTCATCCAGTGACTGATAGAAGCAGAGGCAAACACCCACAATTAAACACTGAAATGAACCCACGGAACCCAGTGACAGAGAGAGAGAGGAGTGATGAGCAAATTGGCAAAGAATGGGCAGGCTAAACCAGCAGACATAGCTGATCTGAACAAGGAGGAGCTCTTGGACCCCAGACTGAGAGCTGGAAGGCCAGCATGGGACTGATCCAGAACCTCTGAGTGTGAGAGTCAGTGAGGAGGCCTGGACAACCTATGGGGCCGTGGGCAGTAGATAAGTATTTATCCCTGGCATACAAATGGACTTTGTGTGTCCATAACACAAAGATGGATGCTCTCTCAGCCTGGACTTTTAGGGGAGTGCCTGGACTCTGCCCTGAACGAAATGACAGTCTCTGGATATCCCCTATGTGGAAGGAAGTGGGAACAGGGTGGGAGGCTGGTGGGGATGATTGGGGGAGTGCAGGAGGAGAGGAGGGAGAGGGAACTAGGATTGGCATGTGGAGCAAGCTATTTAAAAATTAAAGTAATAAAACCGTTCAACTTTAGCTTAGGCTTGTTTCTAGCTAGCTCTTATAACTTAAATTAACCAGTGTCTGTTCATCTATATGCTGTCATGTGGGTCATGGCTTTTACCTCTCCTCCTGTATGTCCTGCTACCTCTGTGTCCAGTTTGAGACTCCCCGTTATTTCTTCTCAGAGCCCTGTGTCGGAAGTCCCACTTGTACCTCCTGCCTAGCTATTGGCCATTTAGCATTTTTTATTAAACCATTCACAGTGACATGTCTATAAACAGTGTAATCAAATATCTTGTAACCAATTCTCATTAGAAGTATTCAATTTACATAATCTGTTTGGCTGTATAATGTTGGAATGGATTGGATATTTATGTTTCCTTCAAATTCATGTGTTAAAATGTAATTCCTTAAAGACATGGTGTTCAACTGTAGAACATCTGGAAAGTGGCTGCATGATAAGGGGAGAGTTCTTATGAGTGGCATTAGTGCACTTATTAATGTAGGTAGAAGAGAAATTAAATGGTCATTGTTAGAGTGAGGTTGCTTTTGCTGTTATAAAATCTCATGATCAAAAGCAACTTGTGAAGAAAAATATTTATTTCTGCTAACAGGTTCAGAGCATAGTTCATTGTTCAAGGAGGTCAGGGCAGGAATTCAAGAAAACTGGAGTTAGGAAATGAAGCAAGGTCATGGGGGAACATTTCTTACTGGTTCTTCATGGCTTGATCAGTCTACTTTCTTATAGACCCTAGAATACCTGTCCAATAATGGTACTTAATAGAGAACTGAACCTCCCCACATCAATTCTTAATACCCAATTAGACCTGACCACAGGCCAATCTTAAGGAGAGATTTTGTCAATTAAGATTCTCTTTTTTAAAATATGTTGGTTTCTCTCAAGTTGACAAAAAATCAGCCAGCAATCCCACTCTGTCACATGAGGAAACAAAGATAATGAGGACTATCTATGAATAGGAGGGTATTCTGTAAACAGATCTCATCTGCTAGCAGTACCTTCTTTGCCTGTCAAAATTTCTGCAATGTGAGGAATAAGTTTCTCGTGTTTATAGGCTGTTTGCTTTAAAGCAATATATATAAGCAGTCTGCATGGACTTAGATGGGTACTTTTCATACCAAATCTTTTAGGAACAACTTGAAGTTGTTCTTCTACTGTAACTTCTGGACACCATAGGGAATTTAATCGCTGTTATCTCCTCCAGTAATATTCACCAGTGGGACAAATTCTCCTAAGAGTATTGATTGAAAGCCTGCTTATTTTCTTCGCTGGAATCTCATAAGTAAAATGTGTTTGCTGGGTGTTTTAGGGAATGACCAATAGGGATGTCATTTTTTAAAGCAGTTGGAATAGGAAGTGATTTTAAGAAAACTTAATTGTGGACTACCTGCTTTCCTGTGTGAGTAATAATTTGTGATTGAAGAGCTGAAGTGAAAGTTGGAAAAAAACTACTGAATATACATACTATCTCTAAAACATCTCCCTACACACAGAACACAACTACAGATGAGGAGGATCTTAGAGGAGCTGGGGAAGGAGACACTGTAATCAGAATATTTCATATGAAAAATGTTAATTTTTGAAAACAAAAAGCATAGATGAAACTTCTGCTAGACTAAGAAATAAAATTGAAATTTATCTTCACTTATTTTCCATATAGGTATGCAATACACATATGTAATGTTATTGCATGTTGGAGTCTTATAAATTCACACAGGTATCAGGGAAAAACATGCTGTAAGACAATATAAAAAGGATAAACAGATAAATACAAGAAGCTAAAAATTCAGATAACAAATATAATAATATGATTAGGAAATAAATATATCATCAGGAAATAAAAGTATCAGGAAGTCACATATCCTAATTAGTATGGGAAACATCACAAATTGGACTCCATGAATTATTAAACAAAATAAAGAAGGCACCGAATTGAGGAAGGATAAGGAGAGGAGTAAGGAATATGATAAACATACATTGGAAGAAATTACAAAAGAGAATAAGCAAAACTATTTTATTAAAAAAGTATAGGCTACAGTAAGAAGTTGCCGAAATTGTAATATGGACCCCATCTGTGCAAGAGGAATGTTTAAGAAAGCAGAATTCTCTGAAGAGTGGAACAACTAGACAACAGATTGGATCACACCTTGGAGGATGAAGGCACATAACAAATCATGGGAAGGAAGTAGTAACATAATGTCTTTAGATACACTAATTTGGCTAGAGTGCCAGGTATAATCTCTAGCAACAAGAAGCAAGCCATATAGCTAGAACCGGCAATTGGCACAGGATATAGAGGTGTACTTTTGGCATACTCTGATCTTTTATGGTATTATCTGAATTCAAATATCACTTCCAAGATTCCTTCCATTCACAGTTCTTTCAACATGCCATCCTGTCAGCACAGAAACCAGCTGCATACCATAAAAGCTCTTTCAAGATTTTTCTCTTGAGCATCAGTCAATTTCCCACTGCACATCTTGTATAACCTTCTTGACTTTGCTCTGTGCCTTGTATTTGCCATACATTACTTAGTGTTGCTGCCCTTTACTGATTTAGAGTTTTTCCACTCAGTTGGTTTTCTTTTTTATAGGATGGATACAAAAGCATTGTGGCACTTGACTTATAGATTTTCAAGTAATTAATTCCATAGGAAGAGAATTTGTTTCCCAGTCATACAAATACTAGTCTGTCTCAATTTTTCTTTCTCTAAACATACATAACCAAATGTAAAGGAAATTAAAGATCCACAGTCAGTCTCTATTTTTCTCTTTTATTTTTAAGGCAAAAACAAAACAGAATTCATTTTTTTCATACAATATATTCTGATTATGGTCCCCTCCCTCAACTCCTCTGAGATTCCCACCATATTTCCTTTCACCAGGATCCACAGTCTTACTGTCTCACCCTAGAATAAAGGCAATAATAAAATGAAATGAAGAAAAGCAAACTGCAATAAGACAAAACAAACAAGAAAAGGAGGCAAAAAAGCAAAGGATATACGTGAAGACACAGAGACACACATTTTTGTACACACATGCACACCCACAGGAAATCCCTAACACCACAAAATCAGAAACTACAATATGAAAACAACTTGTAAGTGTTTTTTCTGTTGTTTTTTTGTTGTTGTGTTTTTGCTGTAGAAGTATCATCTAGCTCCCAAATTCCTCTTTTTAGTTTTTGTGCATATAATCTCTCGTGGTGAGAGTTGCTTATAGTCACCCTCTACCATTGTGTGGGGGTCAAATTGTGGTGTAAACTACAGCAGTGTTGATTTTACAAACTTTGTTGTCCTTGCATTTGGTGCATAGATATATAGAATTACAGTATCCTCTTATGGATCTTTCAATTGATGAGTGTATAGTGTCTTTCCCTATCTTTCTGATTAGGATTGGTTTGAAGACTACACCAGCTTACTTCTTGGACCCATTTGCTTGGAATATCTTTTTTCATCCTTTTACTATCTTTATTAATGTTTGTGTTTTGAATGAAGCTGAAGGATGGGTCCTGATTCAAATCCTATTTGTTAGTCTGTGTCTTTTTATTAGAGGAATGGAAACCATTGATGTTGAGAGTTATCAGTGAGCAATGATTGTTATTTCCCATTACTCTGTTGTTGTCTTCTTGGCTCACTCCTGTCTTTTGATTTGCTTGTCTCAGTTTATGCCTTGTATTTTTTTGAACTAGGCCAACTTCTTCAAGTTAAAGTTTTTATTTAAGGGTCTTTTGGAGAGTTGTATTTGTATATAGACACTGTTTAAATTTGGCTTTATCATTGATTTCCTTTATTTCTCCATCTATTGTAATTGAAAGCTTTTCTGAAAACAGCTGTCTGGGCTAGTATCTATGTTCTCTTAAAAACTGTAGAACAAGCCAGGCGCTGGTGGCACATGCCTTGAGTTCCAGCACTCAAGAGGAAAAGGCAGATGGATCTGTGAGTTTGAGGCCAACATGGTCTATAAAGCTACAAGGAGGAACTCTGTCTCAAAAAAATTAGAACAATAGCTCTGGCCACTCTGGCTTTTAGAGTCATTCATTGAATAATCAAATGTTATTCTACTAGGTCCTACCTAAGATGTTATTTTAAATTTTCCCCTTATAGGTTTTAATATTCTTTCTTTGTTCTGTACATTTTGACTTTTTATTATTATTTGGGGAATTTCTTTTCTGGTTCACTCTTTACAATATTCTGTATAATTCTAGTATCTTGCTAGGTGCATACTATCATTTAGGCTATGTATATAAACCTAAATGTAATCCTACATTTAGAGCATGAAAGATTTCTTCTATGATGCTGTTGAAAATACTTTTTGTGCCTTTGACTTAGGTTTCTTTGCCTTTCTCTATTCCTATTATTCTGACATTTGTTTTCATAGTGCCCCAGATTTGCTGGATGTTTTTAGCAAAGATTTTTTAAACTACCATTTTTTTGACTGAGGTATCCTTTTCTCCTATTTTGTCTTCAATTTTAAATAGCTTGCTTCACATGTCAATCCTGGTTCCCTCTCCCTCCTCTCCTCCTGCACCCCCCGCCACCATCCCCACCAACCTCCCACCCTGTTCCCACTTCCTTCCACATAGGGGATATCCAGAGACTGTCATTTCGCTCAGGGCAGGGTCCAGGCACTCCCGTAAGAGTCCAGGCTGAGAGAGAATCCCTCTCTGTGTCCATTTGTATGCCAGGGATAAATACTGATCTACTGCCCACGGCCCCATAGGTTGCCCAGGCCTCCTCACTGACTCTCACACCCAGAGGTTCTGGATCAGTCCCATGCTGGCCTCCCAGCTGTCAGTCTGGGGTCCAAGAGCTCCCCCCTTGTTCAGATCAGCTGTGTCTGCTGGTTTCACCTGCCCATTCTTTGCCAATTTGCTCATCGCTACTCTCTCTCTGTCACTGGGTTCCGTGGGTTCATTTCAGTGTTTAATTGTGGGTGTTTGCCTCTGCTTCTATCAGTCACTGGATGAAGGTTCTAGGATGGCGTATAAGGTAGACATCAAGTTCATTTTCAGGAATGGACATTTAAGGTGGTCTCTCCACTATTGCTTAGCTTGCCAGTTGGTGTCATCCTTGTAGGTTGTTAGAGGTCTCACTGGTGCCAGATCTCTCTTCAAACCTATGAGTTCCTCTATTATGTTATTTCTCATCCTGTTCTCCCCTTTTTCTACTCCCCATTCAACCTTCCTGTTCTCTCATTTTTTAACTTTTTAAAAAAATTTAAATAGCTTGTTTTACATGTCAATCCCAGGTCCCTCTCCCTCCCCTCCTCCTGCATCCCCCCATCCCTCCCAGCCTCCCACCCTATTGCCAATGCCTTCCACATAGGGGATATCTAGAGTCTGTCATTTCACTCAGGGCACTCCCCTAAGAGTCCAGACAGAGAGAGCATCCCTCTTTGTGCTATGGACACACGATGTCTGTTTGTATTCCAGGGATAAACACTGCTCAGGGCCCCATATGTTGCCTAGGCCTCCTCACTGACACTCACATTTGGGGGGGGTCCGGATCAGTCCCATGCTGGCCTTCTCACTGTTGGTCTGGGGTCCAAAACCTTCCTGTTCTTAATTGATTCCATTTCTACTCACACATCTTAAGCAGTTTTCTTCATAGCATTCCACTGCTGCTTGTATATTTCTAAATTTCATTAATTGATTCATTCATATCCTCTTTAAGATCCTTGAGCATTTTCATAACTGTTTTATAGTCCTTGTCTTGTGTTTCTGTTTCATTGGATTACTCAGGGCCTGTATTTTTAGGGTGGCTGGGCTTTAGTGGAGATGTATGACCCTGGCTGCTATTGATTGTGATTTTATTCTGGTGTCTAGACATCTGAGTTTGGGATGATTACAATTGTACCTACTAATGTCTGGCTTTATATTATTGAGTAGGTGTTTTGTCCCTTGGTTTCTGTTGCCCTTCCTGGCTCATAGATGAGTGTGGTGGCTGTTGAAACTAATACTGGAGGATTCTAAGATCTTTCCATGTGTGGTCACAGGTGGTTGCAGGTAAAATGTTTTCTAGGTATTAGGAGCTTATTCTAAACAACAGGGCATGGGCTAGAAGGGGGTGCTCTGACAGGATCCCTCCTATGGATCCATAGGAGGGAAGAAAACTATCTACTCTACATACAGTTGCATAAAGCCCTGGGAATGGAGACAGAGAAGAAAGAGAAGCTACAGCTGCCATTCTGCCACAAAGATGGGGGTAAGACTGGGAGACTGGAACTGGAGAAGAGGAACAGTGAAGATTGCTGTGGTTCCCAGAGAGAAGGTGCCTGAGACAAAGGAATTGTGTAGTTGAGAAAGGCTGATTCTCTGGATGGCATAGTGGATTCTCATGGAGAACCTGTAGATTTTTTTTATATTTTGATAGCAACCTATTGGTATCTTCTATCTTTGCTTAATTTTCTATGTTTTTATCTGTAGATATTCCAAATTATAAAACTATCAAGACCATTGTTCTCACCATAGTTCATGTTCCCAAGTCATTTCCCATGTCACCATATCTCTTCAAATAACTTTTTTAGGTGTCTTTCCCAAAAACTTACTATTTGTTTGTTTTCCTGATTACTTAAAAAAAAGGTTGTCTGAAACTCCAGTCATTCCATTCTAGTGATGCTGTGACAGATTCTCAAAGTGTCTTTTGATCCATCATCATCTAAAGTTTACTCACTGATCCAGTCTTAGAACAAGCTCATATTTATCTTCATGGAATTGAGCATACAAGCCTGAAGTTAGCACTCTTTCTCCTGCAAAATTTATTATCTGAATAATTCATCTGACAATGAATTACATTCTGCTCTGAGACATCACTTTTATAATTGTCCAGTGCTGTTATTTAAGCATTTTTATTCCTCTGTTTGCATGCTTATAGATTTGCTTTCCCCTAAAATACCAGTTGCCATTCATATTCTAAATACTTCTCAGGTATTAGCTTGAGATTGAGTGAACATTTATTGATTTTAGTTGCTTAGAAATATGCAAAAATTTCTCATATATATATATATTTATATATAGTTATTTAAGGATTATGAATGTGTCATTCACTCCCTCAAGAGCTATTTCTGCTTGGGTCATTACAACTTAGTGTGTCACAAATTTGATGACTTGCCAAGGACACTAAGGATAGTAAACTTTCTTTGTTGTATTATAGAGAGGAAAGGCAGATATTGAAAAGATTATATGAGTAATATTTGGAATAAAAATTTACTTGAAAAATACAGAAATGATTCCAAGAGAAATTTAGATGTTTTTGCAAAACAGATTTTATTACCTGAGGAATCACATTTGCTTTATTAGCTAAGGAAATTCAGTTTCTATATTGTGGGTAATAAAAATACACCTGAATCATTTTTTCATATTATGCAATCAATGATTAAGCATGAAGTACAGTAGACATAGGGTTTCTCAAATATAGCATTACCTTCTTTTTAGGTAAGATAAGGTGGATGGCAATACATTTGTGAGGTTTCATACTTAGTGACTGTACCATAGGGCCTATAAATAAGTCAGTACTGGTCTGGATGAAGGGTTATATGAAATTGCTGTAGATATCCTTCATAGTATTTGTACTGTCAAATATTTATTCATTGAATAAGACATCCTGAAAATCTGTTATTACCCAGAGAAAATAGACATTGAAAATCATTGTTAAATCACTAGATACTAAATTTTATAGAAACAGAATAAAGATGAAGACAGAAAATCCAGATGCCCTATTCACCAATGTGATGTTGCCTGGGACTAGTGTGTAGAGAGGAGGGATGATTGTGATGGTTAGAAAACAACATGGCCCCCAAGGAGTGGCACTATTAGGAGGTGTGGCCTTGTTGGAAGAAGTGTGTCATTGTGGGGGTGGGCTTTAAGCAACACTCAGTGTGGTAAAACAGTTCACTTATTACCCGTGGAACAAGATGTAGAGCTCTCAGCTCCTTCTCCAGCACCTTGTCTGCTTGCAATCCAACATGTCCCACCATGATGATAATGGACTAAACCTCTGAAACTGTAAGGCAATTAAATGTTTTCCTTTATAAGAGCTATCATGGTTATATTATTTCTTCTCATCAATAGAAACCCTTAATAAGACAGAAAGGGACATAAATATTGAGAGTTATAGTTCTTTATAAATTGAACTATTACTTGAGTTTTAATTATTAAAATCATTTTTGTTTAGTTTTGTTGAAATTTAGGTTTACTTATGCGGCATTAACTAAAGTATTGAAGGGTCTTACAAGTGAACCAAAAGAAGATGAGTAGTGCTGTTAATTATTAATCTTTAATAAGGCAATGCTTCATTAACTGCCCTTGTCACCTAAAAATTACCACGGTTTACAGTTTAGGAGGATTCCTCTCTCTCTCTCTGAATTTGAAAACCAGTTTTTATGCTAGAATGACTGTTCTGAAAACCCTACTGAAATGCATGTCTCAAACCGCACCCATACCAGTGTTTTAAACATAAATTCCAAGTATTCCAACTCATGTCCTCATGCATGCATAGCAATCATGTTTCACACTGAGTCATCATCACAACCCACATTTGAGGATAATTTCAGGACTGCTTGGTTTTCAAACACAGGTTGGGTTGTGTCAGTTCTCAACTGCAATGAAAACCACCCTATAAGCCAATCAGTTTCCTGAGGAGGATGTCCTTCTTTTCAGTCATGGCAACTAGTTACAGATTGTTTGTGGAATGTATATAACTGAGATATTTCTTTAAAATTGATTCTATGTGTTTTCTCATTCACATATAATCTCAGCTCATAAAAGTATAAAAGTGAGGTGGAAAAGCAAGGCCATCTATTGGATCTTCAGAGTCATTTTTTAAGGCTCATTTTGTTTGGTAGTCCGTTAACATCTTAATTTATTATGTTTTTAAAATCTTGACTCTTGAATGTTGCTCCCCTAACTGCTACTGCTGATGCTCAGGGACTCATCTAATACTATTATTTTTCTAATAATGGCTTCACTTTGACTTTAGTTCTCCTTCACTCTCTCTCTCTGTCCCCCTCTGGTCCATAGAAGATTACTATATATATATAAAACTTCAAATAATGGCTTAATATACTCAGGAAGTATTTCCCATGTGTCTACTGGTTGGCTAGGTTATTGGAGTGGTATGAGTTGTTCTGAGAAACACCCCAATTTTTAAGCTGGAGATTCATCACTTTCAGGGATCTTAACTAGGAAGAAAAGCAGATTAGGTTTCTTAACTGGACAACTGGGCTGACTTAGGTCTGTTCCAGGTAGCCTTCCTTTTTTTTTTTTTAAATTCCTGCTATTTTGCTACAATAAAGATATTAGACAATGGCCTTTTTCTTATAGATCAGCTCATTTTTGAACAAGAAGATTCTGATCAGCCAATCTTTCCTTTTATTTTGTGTGCTATCTCAGGTCAAAAGTTTAGCCAATTACTCCATTTCCCCTCATACGAAGAAAGTAAAAGAATGACCCGGGCAGTAGACCAGTATTTATCTCTGGATTATAAATGGACTTTGTGTGTCCATAACACAAAGAGGGATGCTGTCTCAGCCTGGACTCTTGGGGGAGGGCCTAGACCCTGTGCTGAATGAAATGACAGACTCTGGATATCCCCTATGGGGAAGGGAGTGGGAATAGGGTGGGAGGCTGATAGGGAGTGTGGGAGTAGGGGAGGGAGAGGGAGCTGGGATTGACATGTGACATAAACTTGTTTCTAATTAAAATGTAATAAATAATAATAATAAATTAAAAATGGGCTGAAAATAGAACATGATTTTTTAATAACTGGAATGTAGCTTGGGATGGAACTAGGAGTGGGAGGATTGGGAAGAATAGAAACTGATCAAAATACACTGTGTTCATGTGTGGAAGTTTACGGTGTAACCCAGTAATCAGCACAGTTAATATAGGTTAATGAAACAATTTTTAAAAATTTTAGCCTATATGCAAGGCTTTATCTGCTGGTATGTAGAGTATCACAATCACTTTGCAGAGTGTAGTTATGCAAGCAGGAGAAACTTCAGCTGTTTTCTCAAGCCATTTGTAATGCAGATCTCAAGAATATGCTAAGAATTCAATTCTTAAATAATTCACAGAAGTCGGTAAATGATTAAATGGGATCACGCTTAAGTTTTGAGCCTTGACTAGACTTTTAGAATTCTTGTGCAAACTTTTTTCCTAACTCTCACTATTGAGAATATTCTACTTCTAGAAAGGTAGAGGTGCTTCCTAGAGATAATGGCTATATATCCAGAGAAAACTCTAATACCTCTAATACAAATAGTCAGCCATGTTAGAATCCAGATTCCTTTTTTAGTTTTTAAAGTTTTTATTTGAAATAGAATCTTCTCTCATATACCCTCACCACAGTTTTTCCTCCCTCCACTTCTCCAAGCTCTCCCCCACTGATACTCTTTCCAAAATCCATCCCCTTTCTGTTTCCTCCTCAGAAAAGAGTAGGCCTCCAAGAGAAAAACCAAGCAGGACAAAATAATGTATGATAAGACATGGCAAAAGCCCTGATATTGAGGCAGGACAAGGCAACCCAATATGAGGAAAAAAGTCTCAAGAAAGAGTCAGAGTTATACCTACTCCTGCTGTTAAGAGTCTAACAAAAACCATCAAGCTAACAGTTATAACATATATGCAGAGAACCTGGTACAGACCCATGCAAGCCCTGTACTTGCAGCTTTAGTCTCTGTGAGCCCATGTTTCTATGTGCTCTGTTACTCACATTTTGGAACTGGCTCATGCCTTTTGAAGCTTTAAATTCTTCCCACATGTCTTGTTTACAATATTGAACCATGTGTTAGGAAATTATCTATGATATTCTAATGGTCCAATGTCCATCTTACATGTAGACTTTCTGAATTGCTTTGAATACCTCTATAGAACAATCTGACATACTAGGGATAGGCCGAAGTGTCACACACCTGAGGACAGCTTTTGCTGAAAAATAAGTAAAGAACAGATATCCCTGGTTCACTAACTTACCTAATAGGAAATTTTGAGGAAAAGAATCTTCCTTAGTTAAGCTTTAAGGTTACTGTAGTCTAGATGTGTCATATTTATTAAGAGAAGAGAATTTCTCATCAACAATATATGAAAGATCATAAGTGTGTATATATCTATGTCTGTGACTGAATTGTGGACACTCATGTGTCTCTTATCACTGGGGTTATTTTATGAGGAATGTCTCATCAGGCATGAATATAATCATCACTTAGACAGTTCATCAGTTAAACAAACCTAGGTGGCAGAGAGCAACCACCTGACAGTGTGTCAGGATAAGCATTTGGCTCAGATAAGCAGCACTACATACTGTTTCACAGAAAACATTTCATGTCTTAATAAATACGCATGTATTCTACAGTGATGTTGAAAATTGTAGAAAAGATTATTATACTTTTATTGTTAAATACTAGTCAATCTATAAATTTGAGTACATTGTGTTGTTATAAAATTGGCATGCATCTTGTTTCTTCATGCCAGAATTGCAAGAAGCATAATGAATGAACTATGATATTTCATTGGTTGTGGTATCAATAGGTATAAGAATTTTGCCACCTCCATTTAATCGTAAATGCCTTCTGTTTCATTTGTGGCCCATTGTTTATCAAAATATTGTTACCCTTCACATTAATGTATGATCAAACATTGGAAAACTGAGATAACAAAGGAACTGTATTTAGTATGTTCTTATTTAAGCAGTATCAGGTATGGGCTCCATCTTGTGAAGTAGGCATTATGTCAAATCATACATTATTTGGCTACTCCCACAAGTTCTGTGCCACCATTGCCCTGAAGAATCTTGAAGGAAGAACCGATTGTAGGTCAAAGGCTTTGTTACTGTGTTGGTGTCTGTATTTCTCTTTTGGTAGACTGCAGGGTAACTTCCTACACCAAAGACACTGGAAAGAAGGGGTAAAGGTTTCATGTATACACCAGATACACCAGCTGGAATTCTCCGTGTTCAAAGAGTTGTATGGAATTCTCTGTGTTCAATGAGTTGTATGGAATTTTCCATGTTCAATGAGTTGTATGCATGTTTTCCTCAGCAATGGAGGCCCACTTTCATTTTGCAGTGAGTAGTCCACTGCTTATCAAGAGCCTCGGTTGTTTAGGAATTTCCATGGGATCTCCTTGGGCAGCAAATCAGTTGAATGCTACCCAGTTCTGGTACTGGAACATTATTCGGTGACAAGAGATGGTCAGTTGGAAAAGTAGGATTGTGACTTATGAGTTTCCCCTTCCAAATTTGCATGTCTATTGTGATCCTTGCTCAGGTCATGTTTAAGTAGCCATGTTTGGCATGACTTCATGGATGCAGATCATGGCATTGCTAGGATAAACAAGCTAGCAGCAAAAATCTATTTTCCTCTGACTCATAATTTTTCTTCTTTGTTTTTTTACAATGATACCTGAGTGTGGTGATATATTATTTATGATTTCAATAAAGATTTCCAGAAGAATCAGAATGAAAACCCAGTTACACTAGTTAGCTATAGAATCTTGGCAGTAGTGGTATACAACTTTAATCACAGGACTCAGGAGAGGGATGCAGGTGGATCTCTGTAAGTTCAAGGCCACCAAGGGCTACATTAGAATGAATCCATCTAAAAGAAAATTAGAGCTCATGCCTTAAATCCCTTTGGTTTGAGCATGGATAGAGGCGAGAACTCTTTAGTGGCTGGCTACTTTGCTTTTCTGATCTTCAACTTGAATTGCAATATCTTTCTTTGGGTTTTTATTATTCATGCTACCTCGGAGCCTTAAGTGATTGAGTTGTGCTGTAAATAAATTGATTGGGACTGTATTTCACAACTCTGCAATTTGATTGCTGGTAATTTTATTTGATGGTCTCTGTTGCAAAGAAAAGTTTCCTCCATGACAAGTGAGGACTACACTTATTTGTTGGTATAAGTATAAGAATTAAGAATGTTGCATGTATTACACTGGTTTAGTACAGTTATGGTTTAGGCTCTTCTCCCAAATTGATAACTTGACTTGCCCTAGGTAGTTGGCAATGTTTCCAGTGTCAGGCATGATTTTACTCTTCCTGAATGGGTCTTAAGTCATTTAGCTTCAGGAGAAGGGAGGTAAGAAATTACAGAAAGATTGAAAATAAAAGAGGATTGGGTTAATATTAGAGGCTAAGAGGGATCAAATGGTATAAAAATATGTATAATAAATCCAAAAATACTTTGTGTGTTGGAGATTAAAACATCTGGGACAATTTGACACACATCTGAAAATAATACAACATTAAATATACATAGCCTTCTCAGATAAAATTAATGAGGGACATAACTGTTACTAATATCTGAAGGGTGTTAACAGGAAGAATAGAGCATAATTAATTAGCACCATACCAGTAAACATAATTAGGAATAATGGTATGCAATTAAGAAAAGAAAAATTTAGTCACAACAGCATGAAAGTTCCTCTGTGCTGGTGACATCTATTAAATTGTGGCCATGTTTCCCAAAGCAGTTGGGAGGAGTGCTTTTCCTGGAAGCACACAGAATAAATGAAACCAGACTTCATAAAAGAACACCTCGTAGTGACAATGACAACAATCTCACAGGGAGGTTGTGGAGTTCTGAGTAGATGTAGAGCACTGATTTTATGTTTGTTTAAATTGGGGTCTTAAAGGACAGATTCAAGCCCCATGATTGCTATTGTTAATCCCTGTTGCAGTTTACTGTGTGTGACATTACTGTTTGTGTAACAAAAGCTTTTGTGCAAGAGCTGATCACATCATTGCATTCCTCTCAGTCCAAGGCTTGGAGGTCCTTTCCGTGTTTCTAAAGTGAAAAATTGACAATGAAAAGGAACTTTAAGGACAGTTAGGGTGTTTAGTATTCCTTTCTTCCATCTGAAACATCTTGGTGAACTCCTTTTAAAAATAGATGGGGATTAAGTAGCGATCTGTAGTTGGGTAAGAGAAGGGCAAATGAGGGTGACTGCTCATGCTTCACCATTCCAAAAAGCTGCCCTCAGAAGTGGCAAGGGAAGCCTGTTAGCAAAACCTCAGGTTTGTTAATTGGAAAACTGATGGTAAAAAGAAAAGGTTAAAGGGAATTGAATGGTGATTTTTTTTATTACAGTCAGTCTGTTCTGAAAAATGCCATTGCTCCAATTCATCCCTGATGGTAGAATAACTTATAAGGCTTGAATAACTCATTCTGACTTTCAACTGAGTGTGCACATTTAGGGAACTATGGCTGGCTCTAATGTAAATATTCTTTGACTGATTAGTATGAAAATGGCCTTTCCTTTCTGCTTTCCTTTGAGATACTGACAAGAAAGTGACCTGGTAGATGTATGAATTATGTATTTCAGAAGAAAGATCTACTGAAATTGAAGATGAGAATACTTACTTTATATTGTTTTGTACTCTACAGAGAGTGGATATCTGCTTCAATCAGTGTGTTTAATTTATGAGGGCTGCCATCTCTCTGTATAATCTTCAGGGCACAAACTTTGTTCTTCACACCTTTGTCTCTAGATATTTTAACTTGTTTTCCAGAGAACCACTTATTTGTGCCTCTTCATAGGGGTAAAAAGCAATTTGAATAGTTATGATTTGAATAAACATAAAATCTGTCTATTCACTTTATATTTCTCTCCTATCCAGACTGACAAATTATTTAAATTTTCTACCACAGCACTTACACTTACTTTTTTGTTTTTCTTTATTCTTCTATTATATAATACATCCTAAGTTAAGTCCTATTCCACCCATTTTTGGTCCCCCTCCCTTACCTCTGGTCTACCCATGATTTTATAGGTTCTTATAAGAATGAAATGATTAAACACAAACCAGGATTTTAGCTTACTGTTTTAACCATAGTAAGGTTTTGATATTTGTTTGGTATTCTCAAACTGATTCTGGTTATGACATTGATTTTTAAATTACCTATATAGAGTAACATCTACAGCATGTCCTAATACAGTAACAATTACTGACTTGTGATTTATCTGTGAAAAATTAGGACCCCAAACAAAGGGGAGCAATGGAGGGTGCTCTTCAGCAAGAAAACAGTTTGAGTAGTGTAGGGTTTGTTGTTACACAAGTACTATTAGCATGATGGATTTGCTCGATAAGACTTAGGCTAATTTTACCTTTTGACTTGCAAGGTTTGCCCTGCCATTTTAAGAGGGCCATTTTCAATTTCGTCATATAAGTTGAAATATTTAACTGGTTGTTGGTGGTGTATGCCTTTAATTCCAGCACTCAGGAGGCAGAGACAGGCAGATCTCTGTTAGCTCCAGGCCAGCCTGATCTACAAAGGTACACAGAGACACCCTGTCTTGAAAAATTAAAAAAAAAGAGTAACTGCCCTCATCGTGCACAAATGTCATTAAAGTAAATACATGACATTATCAGCTTGAAGCTTTTCAGAGCAGGCTATTTGTTAAACATGTTGATATGATACTCAGGTCTTGTCTAATTTGTGACCATTACTCAACCCATTTCCTACCTGTAAGATTTCTTTCCCCAAACAGAGCATCTTTATTGTTGTAATGTATATCCTGGATCCTTTGTTGACCAGGTTGAGATGGATAAATATTTCATTTAAGCAGGTACCATGTGTGACCGAAAGCACTGTACTTTTTTTTTTCTTTCTTTTTTTTTAAATTTATTTATTTTTCAGTTTAAATTTAGATTAGAAACAAGGTTGCTTCACAAATCAGTTCCAGGTCCCTCTCCTTTTCCCTCCTCTCCTCCCTTGCCCTCCCCCCAACCCCCCCATTATCCCCTCACTTCCCCAGGGAGGGTGAGGTCCTCCATGGGGGTGTCCATAGTCTTTCATTTCATCCAGGGCAGGGCCTAGACCTTCCCCCTTCACATTGTTGGATGGGAGTCCAAAATCCATGTGTATACTTGGGATAAATACTGATCTACTGCCCAAGGCTCAATAGACTACCTAGGCCTCCTCACCAACACCCCCATTCAGGGGGTCTTAATCAGTCCCATGCTGGATTCCCAGGCATCAACCTGGGATTCAAGAGTTAACCTTTGTCAGGTCAGCTGTTTCTAGGGGTTAAACCAGCCCAGTCTTAATCCCTTTGGTCATCAGTCCTCCCTCTCTGTTACTGGCTTTCTTGAGTTCAGCTCAGTACTTAAGAGTCTGGGAAACAGAAACTTCATTCAGTGGCTGATGGAAGAAGAGGCACTGTACTTAAAAAAATATAAAGCATAAATTATGTACATAGGACTCACAAAATTGGATTTGAGAATAACGGAAAAAATGTGTTTTACCTGGTGATATTTGTGTTAATAAGTGATATTTGTGTTAATAAGCTAGCATTTTACAAAAAAATAAAAACAGAATTGAAATGTCCTATTCATTTATCTTTTCCTTTGATCTTTGCATTCTGAGTCAGTCTGTAATTTCAATCACCCTTAATTCAGTTGCCAAGCAAAAAGACATTAAAAAGTTGAATTAGTAATGAGTTGTGATAAAAAAGTTATTATGGTCATTGAAAATGTTACACACATGGGTACATATTACTGTTATCTATTTCTAATCGGAATTAATTATCTGTCACTAATTAGAAATGAATGACAAATTCTAAAATGAGAATTTAAATATAAAGAATTCATGTGGAATAAGAAATTGGAAAAACACAAAACAATTTCCACATCCAAATGTTTAAAAGAAATAAACAAAAATAATCAATGCTATCTAAGATGGATTTGAGAAAGTCCACTTGAGAGGGGAAAGAAATCTTTAGTTTAAAAAAAAATGTCATTATGTTAGAAACTAAGAAGAGAAAACCATTCCGATTTGACATTGAGAAATACCCATCCTCTTAGCAGAAAGTATTAAAAATAAGTAGGCCATAAAGATGAGAATGTAAAATGCTGTTATATTGGCTTCTTATCTTTAAATGAAATTCTAATTTGACTGTAGCACAAGGAGAAGGAATGAATACTGTGTGTTTTCCCATACGAGCTGTCAAAATGATAAAAATGGATACTCTCTAAATCAGCTTTTCATGGACAGCTGGTTCATCATCATTAGTATGTATATCCTTATTAATATCTAGGCCACTCAACTCTGTAAGAGTTTGAATGCTGTTCTTTGAAATTTCACTCTGTTCTAATCAACCACAAAGATCTATGCACAAATATCATGGTATAATGACCAGGAATATATTATTATTTTTTTCTTACTTCTTCGGTAATGGAAACATGTTTGAAGAGTACACCATTGCTCTCTGAAAAACCATCTAAAGACTCTGTAACACTGCAGCCCTTTCCTTTCTGTTGTGTGCCTGCATGCCTGTGACCCTATTTCTTCAGTTTTCAGAGGAGCAAAGTAGACTGAGTTAGCCGGGCTGTTTTGTCAGTGGGCTGCAGGAATCTGCCAGGAACCCCAGGCCCTTTACTTTCAAACAAACTAATTTAAATTTGTCAACCATTACAGCTGATTGCTGTCTCTCCATCTTATTTCTTGGTGTCACTGCCAGATCATAATGGGAAATACAAAAATCATGAAACAAGCAGCTTATGTGATTGATTCTAGCATTATTTACTGATCCATAAATTGAGGCAATGACAGATGCAGTTACCAAAAGGACACAGCATGTATATACCAAAAAATTTAGGTTTAAAAAGTCTAGAAATTAACTGCAATAGAAGCACTTGTGAATGACAGTTTATGACTATGAACTTGTAAACAAAACAATTTGTTCTGCAACTGCTATAATATGATTTCAATTCATTAGGCTCTCCAGAGTCAAGGTGGCTCAGTGGAAGTCAGTCCCTTCTACCTTTGTGTTTTCCCCCATTAACTAATTGGTCACTAGGGCCATTTCAGTGACAGGTTGTGCATCAATGCTCCATCCCTCTGATAAACTATAAGATTCAACGACAATTTTCTACTTGCATGTGATTTTCCCCAAGTTACTTGTTTTACAATGCCTTTCTTAATGCTTAGGAAATTTCTGAATTCTTCCTGTTAACAGCTTGCATTTCTCCTATCATGCCCAGGACTATTTCCACAACTTAACTTTTAATAACAAATCAAGAACATAACATTCTCTTGTTTTGTAAGAATCCCCCAAAGTCATAGTTGGACTGCCTTTGAAGATAATGGGAATTTTCCTAGTATTTTGACAGCGTATCGCACTTCAAGCATGCTTAACATATTTTCATAGACACTGTGTGTGCTCCTATACAGCCTTTGCACTTTTTAATTTTATTTTTTGTTGTAGCTCCCTAATACAAATTTCCAATTTCTATGCTGCATATGGGCTCCTATTTACAATATTTTCAGATAGGTAGTTGGTATTTCTCATGTAATTTTCAAAATTTAATGTTTGGAGGGTATTAAAGTAGAATTTGTATAAAATAGATTAGATAAGAGAAACATTATCAGGAATAATAGGTACTCTTTGCAATAGGTTAGAGGGAGTGAGTAAACCCAAATTCTCTGAAACAGATAGGTACTTTCAAGGCTGGAGTAAGCCAGTGGGAAAATTGTAAATGTTTTTAGAGAGAGGTTCATAATAGATGTATTTGATGCATTGAGTTGTTCATGAATTTGCCAATCATCCTCAATAGTTATTTGGGTTTGCTAATTGGCCACCTATTAAAGTTAGACTTCTCCCTCAGTAGAGAGCCTGGCAGACAGGTGTGATATCTTGGCTCTTATTCATATATTGTAGAAGCACTTCCAAGTTTTGTGGGAAAGATGTTTTCTTCTTTATTAAACTGTCAGGACTCTGGAAAAGGTTTTTACACTTTCAGAATAATTAGGCATTTTCTAGTCATAATGATGAAGATCCATGTTTATGGAATTGATGCTTTGGTGACATAGTCTCACAAGGTCAGCAAGCATCAGTAAATGGAAAAGAACAAAGAGAACAATTCAGAGCTCCTAGTGATGTGCACCATCACCACCCTTATGGTATAGTCATCATATGCATGTTTATTAGTCAGGCTCCTCTAGAAGAGCAGTCCTGATAGAATTAATATATACATGTATGCATATATTCACATATGAATGACTATATGTACATATGAGTATATTTTACACACACACTCACTCACACACACACACACACACACACACACACACACACACACGAATTTACGAGAGTAGCTTACATGTTGTGTCCTGTACAGCCAGCAATGTACAGCTGTACAGTTAGCAATGGCTGTCTACCAAAAATCTAGTAGGGTGGATGTCTCAGATGGTCTTTGATATATGTGGAACACTGAAGAATTAGGCTCTAATGTCAGGGAAGGAATGGACTTTCCAGAAAAAGTGCGGGCAAGCAGATGAAGAGAGCAAGCTTCAATTTTCTGTATCCTTTATGTAGGCTTCCAGTAGAAAGTATGGACCGAATTAAAGTGTGTCCTCCCACCTCAAAAGATGTGGATTTGAAAGTGTGTCTACTCATTTCAAAAGATTTAATTAAGAAGAAAAAAATGTCTCTCATAGAAATATCCAACCACTTAGTTTTAGTTAATTCCAGATGAGGTCAAAGTGACAACCAAGAATAGCCATTACAACATAGCTTTTCTGTCATAAAGTGCAGCCTGAGGTAATGGCCATGTGATTCATGGAAGGAGAGAATATGATTTTGGTAAACAGCCAGGTGTTTCCTTATCAGGTTAGTCTTTATTATGTTATGTATTTAACCAACAACTAAGTGTATAATATTACTATAATACTCTGCCAGCAACCTGAATCCAAGTATTAGTGTCCTAACTGTTTGAATAAGTAGGAAAACTTTGAAAGTAATAACTCACTAAAAAACATTAATATAAAAATCTTCTGTTGCCTCAGCTTCTCTTTCAGGATGCACACATAGATGTAAAGTATGTGTGATATATAGTCAGCTAAAGACATACAGTTTTCCATTTGATTATTTATCCTCACAATAGACCATCTTATGAGTACAATGTGAACAGAAACAGAGGAAATCCACATCCTATTATAATTTCTCCTTTTTAAATTCAGTTCTCTTTGATCTCTTTGTCCTATTCTTAGAAACCTTGTTACTCTGAGTTTTCTCCAACCTTATCTAGTTAGTGTTATTGTTTTCTACTCTTTGTTCTTTGGGGTGGGGTGGCCACCACACAGCTCCCAAATAAATCACATGGAGTCTTATTCTTATGAATGCCGGGTCTTAGATTGGCTTGTTTCTAGCCAGATTTTTTTAATTTAAATTATCCCATCTATCTTTTGACTCTGGGCTTTTACTTCTTTACTTCTTACTCCATGGCTTATTGTGGAGCTGGGTGACTGACTAGATGCTGGAGTCTTCATCTCCTCTCCTTTAGCTCCACAGCTTTCTCTTACCAGATTTCTCCTCCTATTTATTCTATCTGGCTCACAGCCCCCTCTTATGTTTTCCATGCCTAACTATTGACCATTCAGATTTTTATTGGACCAATCAGAAACATTACACAAAGTAACACAATTTCACTAATTAAACAAATGCAACATAAGGAAAATTGATGAGCAAATTGGTTAAGACTGGGCTGATATAACCTACAGAAACAGTTGACCTGAACAAAGGGGAGCTCTTGAACTCCAGACTGATGGATGGGTAGACAGCATGGGACTGATGCAGGCCCTCTAGATGTGGGTTTCAGTGAGGAGGCTTAGGCAATTTTGGGGGCTTTGGGAAGTATTTATCCCTGGCATAAAAATAGACTTTGGCTGCCCATCCCACAATGAGGGATGCTCTTTCAGTCTGGACTATTGGGGAGGGCCTAGGCTAGGATAAAATGACAGACTCTGCAGATCCCCCATGGAGGACTTCATCCCTGAGGGGGATCTGAGTAGAGATTGGGTGGGGGCCTGATAGGGAGGGTAGAGG
Source organism: Mesocricetus auratus (assembly GCF_017639785.1). Taxonomy (NCBI): domain Eukaryota; kingdom Metazoa; phylum Chordata; class Mammalia; order Rodentia; family Cricetidae; genus Mesocricetus; species Mesocricetus auratus. Next base: position 47,399,547 of record NW_024429266.1, read on the forward strand.
AGGAGGGGAGGGAGAGTGAGCCGGGATTGACACATAAAGCAAGCTTGTTTCTAACTTAAATAAAAAAATAAAAAGAATACAGTATATCTTTGTATTGTTTAAAAATATTTCATAGCATAAAGAAATGTAACACATGTTAAACTTATATTCTACAACAATCTTTTTTCTTCTTTTGTTCTTTTTTATTATTATTATTTAGAAGAGAGTGATTCTATGACTGAGAATCGAACCTGGGCTGTGGTGGTGAGAGATCTGAATTCTAAAAACTAGACTATCAGAGAAAAATCTATTACATTTTAAACCTTCAACTGGTAAAAAACTATTTCAGAAATTACACTATGTAAATACCTCAAAAGATAAAATTCTGAAGCCTGAATTTCATACTTATGATTTTAACCTGTTTTTCCAACATATTTTATTATTTTTAAAGGGTTTTGTTTGCTTAATACATCTGAGAGGAATTCACGTACAAAGAACTGGGACACAAGAAAGCATTGTTTCAGCACTGACGAACCCACAAGATTAGGACTGGAGAAAGAGATTACCTAAACATTTTTTAAAATTGGAACCTGCAAACAAAATAATCTGATAAATCTATCTCTGTTAACACTTATGAAGAGTCATGAGGCTCTTGCCACTTTTCTGAATGTGAAAGCTTCATCCAGGTATTCAAGGGTTCCTCATGGGCATGGAAGAAAAAAGGGGATAGCCCTGACTGGTCCCCATGTTGGTTAAGTATATTCCCCACCCCACATTAAGAAGAAGCATTGCTTCTTAATGAAGCAGTCCTGTAGCTGCATCACGTGGTAGTCTTCATAACCATTGTCTTCTAGCACCATCACTTAAGGGAGCCTATGCACCAGGTCTTCAGTTGAATCTAATAACACTACAGTCAGTTGTTAATCTATGCTAAGCATGTAAAAAATGACTGACAGGGGCAAAAGAACATATTTAATTATAAACTCAATCCCTTTGGTGTATTTCAAAAGGTGAACTACCTTTTTCATTCATCAAAGACTAGATCCATTCATGGGTGGAGAGAAAAGGCAACTTTCAAGAAGGATTATGTTATTAAATTAGGCATTTCTACACTCCTTCCTGAGAGCACCAGGTGGGGAAACATTTGCTAAACTACACCTGGGGTGTGGAATGAGGAAATAATCTGTCCTCCCCTTAAGGGCTAATCACTGGTTAACAAATTAAAAAAAATAACAAAAAAACAAGGCTAAGAAACAACCCCACACCTACCCCAAAAAGGAGAGAAGAGTAGGGGTGGGGGTAAATAACATTCTCAAGAATTGCTCTCTACAATAGGGAGCAGCTTTGACAATTCAAATAAGTCTGTTACAAATCATCACAAGAATGCCTTGGTGTAAAACAAAACAAAACTGTACAAAACAAAAGATTGGATGGGGATCTTGATTTTTTTTAAACAGGGAAACAAAAACTAACACTCCACAATGTCACTTTTGAGATTTTCTATTTAAATTAGAAACAAGTTTGCTTCACATGTCAATCCCAGTTCCCTCTCCTTCCCCTCCTTACCTACTCCCCACCAATTCTGTACCCCCCCCTGCCAATACCCATTCTGCTCCCCAGGGAGGGTGAGGCCACCATGGGGGATCTCCAATGTCTGTCATATCATCCAGGGCAGGGCCTACACCCTCCCCCATGTCCAACATATTTTTAATCAGTGAAAAATGATTTAAAATCTTCAAAAAGGAAAACAAAATAAGAGATATTTTAAAAGACAGCCTGATAGAAAATGCAGAGGTAGAGAGATACTAAAAACTGTCAGTACTTTTGTTTGAACATTGGATTTATAAACTAAAAACAAAAACAAAAAAACTTAAGTAGCTCAAAAGATAGATCAAAGTCTTTCTGAGCCTTCTTGTTAAATTCTATACAGTGTGTACTATATATATTAGCACTCAAAGTACTTGGAGTCCCTTTTCTGAATGATATGTGGTGATTATCTGCCACAGGAATATACTGTACAACTTAGAATAGGGATTTTCTATTTATTCCAAAACATGATTATTGCTCAAATTTTCTATCTCATGGACTGTTTTTATATATCCCCAGAGATAATTGAGCTCAACTGCAAAGAATGAAGGATGAGAAGCTGTTCCCCATTTAAACCAGACACTGTAGTAATGTGCTTTCAAATAAACATAAACATAATCACAGAACTTATCAGTTATTTTTCAGTCCCTTTAGAGAATATACACTTTCTTTTAGCAATAGTTTAGACTGTGTTGGTGGAAGTCCCATGCAATTGAATGCTATAATATCATGTTTCAATGAGATTTTAAGAAAAGAGTAATATTAACCCATCACCTACGAACATCTGATTTTTTACAAAGTAGCTAAAATTATACAGTGAACAAAAGAAAGCATCTTCAACAAATGATGCTGGCATAACTGGATGCTAGATTGTAGACGACTGCAGATATATCCATATCTAAAGCACAAATCTTAAATACAAATGGATCAAAGACCTGAACATAAATCCAGCTACAATGAACCTCTTAGAAAAGTAAGTGGGAAGTACATTTGAATGAATTGGTTCAGGAGACTGACTGCTTTCTGAACTTAACAGTAGCACAGACAGTTATATTGACAATTAATAAATTGGACCTCCTGAAATTGAGAAGCTTGTGTAAGGCAAAGAACACAGTCAACAAGACAAACAGATTGGGAAAAGATATTCACCAACCCCACATCTGAGAGAGGGCTGATCTCCAGAATATATGAAGAACTCAAGAAGCTAGTCACCAAAACACCAAATAATCCAATTAAAAAGTGGGGTACAGAACTAAATAGAGAATTCCCAATAGAGGAATCTAAAGTGACTGAAAGATTGATGACTACCTTATATACAATACAGCCTTCATCCAGTAGCTGATGGAAGAAGAAGCAGACACCCACAACTAAAATACGCTGAACTCCTGGAACCCAGTTGCAGAGAGGGAGGAGTGATGAACAAAGGGGTCACGTTCAGGTTGGAGAACCCCACAGAAACATCTGACCTGAACAACTGGGAGCTCATAGGCCCCCGATTGATAGCTGGGAAACAAGCATAGGACCGGCCCAGATTCCCTGAATATAGAAGCAGTCAGCCTCCAGAATGAGAGAAAGATCTTTGCTAGCTATACATGGGATAAAGTATGTTTTCAGTGATAACATCTTACCATCTATTTCTGGTGGAAAAAAATACAACAACAGCAATAACCTGTGTTGTTTTGTGGACATTTGAAGCCACTCTGGCCAATGACTCATTGAGAGATATCCCATAGATTGATACTGAGATTTAGTTTACAAAAAAATGGGTTTCAATAGGAATTTTTCAGTATCCTTACTTTTAGTTAACCCAGTCCACCCTTCCCCTTCCCCCTGCCAATCACTGCCAAGATTTTTAGCTTTCCATGAACATAAGTGTTTAACTGAATGTTTCTCCCTAGATGAGTCATCTATATTAGCACCCCTCCTATCTCCCAAGGCTCAGATAATACTACAAAAGAGGAATGGAAGGTTCAGAAGATAGAGAGAAATGCTATCTTTGGGACAAGGTAAGACTTGCAGCTTTGGTAAATATATGAGATGAAGACATCTAGGCCACTCATATTTCCAACAAGCAATACAAATTGTACACAATTATTAACAAAGAAAGGAGACAGCATGAGAGGGGAAGATGAATGGGAATGGGAAGAATTGAAGGTTACTGAGGTAATGGGAAGGGCATTCTGGAAGTTCCTGTAAGAAGCAGGTGTTTGCAGGATACAGTTGGGTGTTATTGTTGAGATTTGGGAAAGGGAGTTGTGGTAATATATGTTCAATATTCTTTGTTTATGTGTACAAAATTTACAAAGAATATATGAAATCATATTCTGTTAACATCAGTAATAACAAAACAAGTTAAGTGGAGCAAAGGGAATCCCTAAAGCCTACTGATGGGAATGTTAGATGGTCCCTTCTCTATGGAAATCATAATGGTAGTTTCTGGAAAAAAAGGAAAAGAAAAAGAAACCTAAAATAGATTTCTCATGTGACCTGTCTCTACCACTCATGGGTAATTACCCAAAGAACTGTTAAGTCAGCACATCACATTGATGTTTGCATGTAGTGTTTATTTAACCATTATCCATAAAAACAATGTTAAATGTTATATAACCAATGGAGTGAGCTGCCATCAGAGTAATGGATAAACAAAATGTCACATGTAGGCATAGCGAAGTACTTTTAGTCATGAAGAAGATTGCAGTAAGATCATGTGTAGGAAAACTGATAGAATTAGAGTTGATCACATTAAGAAAGCAAAGCCAAGAATCAGAAATGACAAATATGTTTTCTCTCTTTTGTGATTACTAGATTTTCTATATTCCCACAAGATCTCATATGTACCTATCAAATGAAAATGGAAATTAAATTGTCTAGAAGACTAAATGGAACAGATTTGAGGGGTGAAAGGCAAGAAAAGGTATAGCAGGTAATGCATACAATGTACAATCTGTCCAAATATTTTTAAAAGGAAATAAAAATTTAAAGAGGGAAGAAAATAGTAAAAGCAGGCAGAGTAAGTAAAAGTTTGTGTGCTGGACTATAGGATGCCAATTTTGTTTTTCAGCTAAGAGGTAACCATTTATAGAGTGTTCTGTCCTTTCCCTAGAGTATTAAATGGGTTTCTCTCATGACTCTTAGTTACCTGCAGACCAGCTTGCTATTGTCTGTGGATCCTACAGTTCCTCAGGCCTGAGAGTATATGTGGTAATGCAGGTGGCCTCGAAGTACTGACCATGTTTCCTAAATGGTGGGATTCTTCATCTCTTGTACACTCTAGGTATTTTTATTCACTGAGATTCTACCTATGTCTTATGTATTGTGACTCTAAATCTTCTGAAAATATAAGTAATATTTTTTAAACCTGGATTTCATCACACAGGGATTACTTTAGATTTCTTTGTCTATAGTATGTACTTATTCACTGTGCATTTAGGAGTCAGGGTTATTTCTAAGCATTTACTGTAATGACTGGAATAGATGGATGCCTGCAAAGAAATAGTTTTGCTGTTTCAAGTTGAATATAGATCCATTTGATATTCTTCAGTAGACTCACTGTGAGCACCTATGTGATCTCGCACTGCTGATTCAAAGTGCACAGCTGAGAGAGTATAACCTTGAAAATTGTTTTGGTAATTTTACTGAACCAGGATTACAATTTGAGGTTTTTCTTCTTTTTATGAATGTTTAAATATTTCTCTGAATAGAATTTTAATGAAATGCCAATGATGGATTTCTTTTCTCTGTCATTTTCTCCTAGCCCCTGTGATATAGAAGGAACTATTGGCTGTAAATATTTTTATTAAAATTGTCACTTTTGGAGCTCAAACTCCAAAAACTGTTTACACAGTCGTCTCACAGTAAGTAGTATACATTCCAGATACAGCATACCAAGCCTTTTTTTAATGTTTAAGTGATTAGCACATTTTTCTATTTCTGTTGAGAAATAAGGAGAGATAAGACTGTTAATGAAGTACTGCTGTAGAAAAAGTTCTTAGTTTTAGCTCTTGGGACATTTTAATTGGCACTCCTATGATAACCTCCCAACACTCAGAACCTTTCCTAATGAGAGATTTTCTGGTTGACCCATTACCTTGTCATAGCATATCCCTCATTTATCAGCTCAGTTGAAAGTCCTCCATTTTAAGACCAAGGCAGAAACCATCAGTCTAATACAAATAAACTCTCATGCTTATGGCGATTCAAGTGTGTCCTGTTCTTTTTAGTTTCACTTAAAACTAAAGCCAAAAGAAAGCAGATGGCTAATAACAGAATCCTTAATTGTTCTGCAGAGATGCATACAACAGACTATGTCCTTTGATCTATGCAAACTCTTGGTTCTGATCACAGCTTTAAATATAACCTTAGGCTCTTCCATGAATTGTTGTGTGGAACTTCTCTTGCTAGAAAACTTTATTTGAACATGTTACAACTCTTCTGTTAACTCCAAACTTTGTAAGTAATGCCAGGCCAGATAAACTAAATTCAAGATGTTTGGCTTATTTTCCCCTAATTTTTATGGAGATTATCTTTTAAAATATAATAAAGATTTCTTTTTATCTAATGCATTTAAAGAGTGATGTCTTTGTAGATAAAACTGCATATTATTTTGTAAAAGTTTGTTTTGCAATCCTGTTTCCTCTGTGACTTTTGTATATAGTTAACACTGAAATAATCTGTTCAGTTGTCACCACTTATAAGATTCTTTAGGACTTGTGCATATAATGTATACTGTCTTTCAACAAAATATCAATTTTCAAGAGTTAAATTATTTGACTGAAATTAGGTAGACTTTGAAATTACAGCATCTGGGTATTATTTCATAGCAACACAAAATCTGAATCCAGCAGGGTATAAAGGCCTGTCTTGAAAACTGATACTCGTGTATTGTTTGGCATTAACATTTCAGAGATAGGACCAGAACTTCGAGTGATGAAAAAGCAGGATGGAATAAGCTATGGAGCAAAGCTGAATTGATAGTCACAAGTAAATTGTGATTAAAACACCAAGAAGATCAGATGTCCAGATGCTTTACCCCTGAAATGGTCTCTTCACCTTTATCAGGAGTACAGTGCCAAAGGTACAGGCATTTGGAGTCCATTTGTTTCAGTTTCACTCCTCTAAATATTATGAGTAAGCCTAAAGTTATGAAAATACATAGACATCATTTTGTAATTCATACAGAGGGGAAGAAAAGACCAATGTCTTATGGATGTACTGAATGTACTTAGGCTATTCCTCTAATCTGAATTCATTCCTTTTACTTTGGGAAAAGGTATCCTCCATTGATCTACCATTATCTTTTCAGAGGAGTCATTTCTTTATTTTATTGTATCTTTCAACTTCATATTTTCTTAATTTCTATTATAGCACATTATACTGTTTTGGGAAATCAATTTTGATTTTATTATTTTTGGTGCTAAATTTGAGCAAAAAACAAAAATAAGGGTTAGAATTGATGCAATTTGGTAATAAAAAGTTTTATAACATGAACACATAATATTTTAACATATTTCAAGTTTTGAATGGTCAGTAGTATAGTTATGTTTTTTCCTTACTTTTTGAAATTATAATATAATTACATAATTTCTCCTTCCTTTTTCCTCCCTCTAAACCTTCCCATGAACCCCTGCCAAATGTCTAATTTCTGTTCTATTTTCTTATTGATTGTTGATACATTTATGTATACATTTATTTGTATACATATATTTTCCACAATATAACTTTATTGATTTTATATATTTTCAGGGTTATCTCATATTAGATGATTTATTCTTATGCTCTTCCCTGTGGAAGACCATTTCTCTCACTCTTTGTATTTCTTAGTTTCCCATAGTTCTTTGTGCTGTGTTAAAGCCTGGTGGTCTGAAAATGTGTTTATAAATTAGTCATTCCTTGCATTTTACATGTGAGCCTCATCCAAATACTCTTTCAATACATTCATTCATTCTCCCTCTGTAATCATTTCTTCATAGGTCTTCCATTAGGAAATCACAGAACTGATGTTTATTCTTTTTTGTTGGTCTTTAGTTATTATTAATTTTTGAGATTATAACACTGTACACTTCAAAACCAGGCGTAGAATCTCTAGCTAGAACTGACCCGAAAGGCCCCTATTTGAGGATTGGCTTTCATGATGCTAGAAGTTGCTGTGCAAGCTTTCAAAAGAGGAAGGCAACTAATGGTCCTACATAGCGATGACACCTACGAACCACATCAATGACTATCATGACCCACTAGTTCTAAGGATGCAGTGGTGACATGTATATCTTGGCAGTAGTCAATAATAGCTCTGATTGAACTGATGATTCTCTAATGTGCCCCAACTTACCCACGTATGATCATTTCATACTTGTATCAGTGTTACTTTGCAAGGTTGATTTGATCATCAGTATTGTAGTCCAATTATCATAATGAAAAATTAATTAGTATGTTTATGTTTGAATTTACTTATATTTCTTGTTATGTTAACATGGTAAAACTGAAGATTTGTTAAGGTTATAAGTGATTATATTCCATTTGTAATTGTTGGAATATGTCCTTTGGAGGTCTTCTACATGCATTGACTTTAGAGCTAAGATTAATTTCTGGTTTTTTGTTGTAGTTGCTGGAGTCACCATTTAACCTACCATAGTGTTCTAAAGAAGAGGTTGGTTTTCAATTAAGTTGTGATTATTTAGCATAATATCTGACGTATTGTAAATATAAGTTCCTTATTCTCTTCCTATTTCAAAGAGTAAGAGGATTTGATTTAGAGGATAATAAATGGCAGCTGTTGGAGTAAGTCCTCAAGATGAGAGTTACCATTTCCCCTTTTAGTTTATTGGATGTCTTATATATCACCATTTGACTGACTCAAAAATTAAATAGAAAAATACAGTTTATCTATGTGTCTGGAAAGCAGCATTAATAATCTGAGTACTTGCTATGTTATACTAAATAATAAAATTTCTGATATAAATGAGTTTTAATCCTACACTCCCTCCCTGTCTTTTTATTCATTTTTAAAGTATAGTTTTAAATGATAGAATTACATTGATTTGTCCCATCCCTTTTCTATTCCAGCTATCCCAGATACCTCCTTCTAATATTCCCATGTTCCTGGCACTCTCAACCTGTAATGTCCATAATGTCAATGATTTAGCTATCAGAACCACACACAGAGCAGACATTCCTGGAATTTGAGTATCAAATTTCCCTGTGAAATGTACATTTCTGTTCTTTATGTATTGACCAGCATCAGATAATTTATTATAACAATAGAAAAAGGACTGATAAATTTTGATAATACTTGTGTTTTATAAAGATTTAATTATTTCATATTGTATTTATCTACAGAGTAGAATAATGTCCACACAAAATACTTAAAATGTCTAATCTTGGAAACCTGTAAATACATTAGCTTACAAGGCAAAATGGAACATACAGATATGAACATATTAAGGATTCTGAAATGTGAAGATTATGCAATATGATTCTGTTCAAGAAAATGTAATCACAAACATAAATATATGATTATAATGAAAGTTCTAGAGACCTAATAGTATGTTTATAGCATGATAAACTCTAAGAAGTCTACAAAATGCTGTATGCATGTAGTTTCCTACAACTTCTGTGACTGACTGCCACAAATAAGTGGCTTAAAATCATATGTTTTATTATCTTTAGTTATTACATCTCGAATTCTAAAACATTACTTGAAGAACTAATATTAGGTGCAGTGATTCTTTCCAAGGCACCAACTAAAAATCTCTTCACTTTTCAGAGCCTATTAGAGGTAGCCTGATTCCTTAGCCAATGACTCTATGCTTGACCCTAGGAACCTTGGGTGACTCCCTCTTTTCTAATAATGAACACGTGGATTTGGCTCTATTAGTTAAGTGTTTCTTATCATCATTAATATATTGTGGTTGCTGAGAGCAATTGGTAGATAGCAGGAAGTACATTGAAACAGAAGTTCTGTTTCAATCTTCTAGTGTAGAGAAAAGTGCTAGCTGGTTGTGAAGAAGAGATCATTGGAAAAGTAAAGGCTTGTACTGATTTAGGAATTAAGTGTGTACAGAAGTGATCAGAAAAGATAGTGCTATCAGGAACTAGGTTGCTGCATATACTATTACAAGTATTTGATACCCACACAGGAGAGAGAAATGTAGGATCTTGGGCCAAGGAAAAAAGTCATAAAAATTGTTCCTATTACAAAATCACATGGAGACTGACAAGATGGCTTAGCATGTAAGGATACATAATGACAAGCTGACAAGCTGAGTTCAATTCCTGAGGCCGAAAGAGTGGAAGGGGAGAATCATTTTCTGCAAGTTATCCTCTGAATGCCATGGAAATAGTGCTATGTATGTACATACACATAATGTAGATAAGTTCAATGAAGTGTCATGTGGATGTGGGCATAATTACTGAGATACAAGACTGACAAGCCTTTGTAGAAAGAGGATGATGGTCTTATTTTTAGTATAATGTGGTGAAAGCTAAAAACTCAAGTCAATGTTATCAGGAGACTTAGTGGCCTGGAACTTTGAAGATAAATATGTAGGCAGATAAGTCTGGTACAGTAGCTGAGGACATAATAAAATATTCAGAGTTGACTGATTGCCAGAGAAAGCATGTGAAGTGGGACAAGAGGAACTGTAAATCTTAAATCCAGGATCTGCAAACTGTTGCTATAGAGACTGAGACAGTACATATTTGAGTTTTGCAGGCCTGATGGTCCCTGTAACTACTAAACTTTGCTACTTTGGTGTGAAAGCAGCTGTGAACTGTAGGCTGTTAATTTTGTAAACAGAATCATATTTTGCCAAGACTTTATTTTCTAATCTAGGCTGCACAAAATTTAACTGATCAAATTAGGCACAGGGAACTATTATTTGTGGGCTCAAGAGGATGGAAAAGAAGAATTTGTGAGAGGAAAAAACAAGAGAAAAATCCAAGGTAGTGATGTTACAGAATGCAAGGGAACAAGGAGGTACTTTAAGAGGGTGTGGCCTAGAGCTTGAAGTAGGACAAGCAATCAGATTGAGAGAATTTAACAATCTCTGAATGACATAGAACTTTAAATCCCAGAATAAATTAGTAAGTTTTTTATTTTAATACATATTTAGAAACTTAATTATCTTAACTTATTTTACAAACTTAATGTATATTGCTTTTTGGATATCATTTAGAAAAGGTTTTCATTCTCTAAGAGTCATCTTGTGTTGTTTGATTTTGAGGGAGAAAGTGTGATGTTATGTCAAATTGCCTATGTAGCTCTTTAACAGGTGGGGTCAAGGAAGTCATCCCCTTTTACAGATGTCTAATAAGGCTAAAAGTGAGAAACAAAGTCTGACCTTTCATATTTAAAAATATGTTCACAGTATTTGTTTAGAGGGTTATTAACCCAAGTATTAAGAGTATCTGCTTTAGTATTTCAGATACTGACACCTATTAGAATAATATAGACTACAAGATACTTGATGAATTTTAGGATATTAATTAATCACCCTGCTCTGAAAAGTCCCCTGTCTTGCTCAGCCATTCAGATTGTCTGAAGCACTACAGTCAATCTAATCTCCTGGATCAATTTGCATATATGTAATATCTCCAAGGGCACACATATTTATAACGACTTATAATGTATTCCCAAGCTCTTAGCACATGGTTTGTGAAGAAACTGCATGGACAGCATAATGCATGTGGATATCATGTAACCTTCTTCAGAACAGATTCTTCACTCAATCCTAGGCTCCCCTTGTCTTCCAGTTTTTATAAATATACAATATTGTTTATAAATGTACAATAACTTCTAATTTCTCTTGTTTTCTGCCTTTTCTAGTAAAAAATATACTCAGCAGATAAAAATGAATAGGATTCATTCTCTTGTTTTCAAAATGTATTATTCCTTTCACAGTCAAATAAATAATAACATGTCTTGAATTTGTTTTTTAAATAAAATTTAATTAAATCATTTTCTCCTTCCTTTCCTTCAACTTCTTTGATGTAACCTCTTTATGTCTTTCAAATGTATGTACTTCTTTCTTTAATTATTGTAATCAAACATATAAACAATGTACATATATAATTATTGCAGTTATTACATATGAGCATACATATGTATAAATATATATGTATATATTCTTGCATTAATGTGATATCAAGGCTGTCTACTTAGTATTTCATAACCATTTGGTATTCTCTTACATGAGGAAGACTATTTCTTGTACTCAAGTGTTTCTTGTTATATGTAGTTCTTTATCTGGGTTTGGGTTATCAGTGAGATTTCTCATTTCCATTTTAGCCTGTCTATTATAGTCATTCTTGTTTGAATTCTTTTTAGGCTATTATGTGGATGAGATATCATCATCATATAGAGAGTTTTTCTGACACTTATTTTAGTCACAGCAACACAGACTCTCATAGAAAAATCTCCCACTTCTCGGGCTACTACAATCTATGGGGCATTGCATAGTAGATCAGTATTTATCCCTGAAGTACAAATGGACTTTGGGAGACCATTCCACATGGAGAAATGCTCTCTCAGCCTGGACACATGGGGTAGGGCCTGGGTCCTGCCTGGGATGATATGACAGACATTAAGGATCCCACTTGGAAGGCCTTACCCTCCCTGGGTAGCAGAGGGGGAATGGGATGGTAGGTCGTGGGGGTTGAGGGGGAGGCAGAGGAGGGAGAGGGAACTAAGATTGACATGTGAGGCTAGCTTGTTTCAAATTTAGAGAAAAAAAGAAAAATCTTTTCAGCATTCCTTACCTTAAGGAACCTGAGTCTTACGTGCAGGACTTGTACTATAGGTACATATCATTTAAGGCTAGGAACCATATTATAACTAGTTCTCTGTATTTTATTGGTTATGGTTTTCTGTAATGATATCCATGTAATTTAAACAGACATTTCTATGATTAGAAGGGAGACCTATACTTACCTATTCACTGAAGAATACATTTTTAATATGCATTTGGAAATATGTTGGTTTAGTAAAGTTGTAGTCATACGTTTTCCTCCAACATCCTATGGAGTTAGCTATCCCTGGGGAGTTGGCTAGGTTTCTAGTGAAATGCTTGATTTCCCTTGTGTTGAGTGAGGATTAAGTCCAATTAAAATGTTTCCATTATTGCCAAGGTATGAGTACCACTCCTGCACCCTCAATGATATTGTGTCATTGGTACAGTTCAAAGGTGTAGCTGGCTATTGTTGCTTCCATTCCCTTGGAAGCTTGCAGTGAATATCCTAGTACCATAAAAGCTATTTATTCCTCTGTAAAGAGGGTTTTAGGTCACATCTAGACCAGATCCTCTGGGTCTTGTGTCAGGTTCCCCATTTGCCAGATGGCACGAAATAGTCAAATTGAGGACTGAAGTCAACAAAGAACATTCCTAACAGGACCCAATTTGCTTAAATATTGAAGCTAATAATTGAAAATCAGAAACTTAAAAAGGTAAGGCCTTCTTCATGGGTAAACAATCCATCTGATGAAGAGGAATCCTAGAGGAGAATCTCTGCCAATGATAAATCTGCTAGAGAATTAATATCCGGAATACATACCAACAACTGCATCAAAAACCCACCACAGTGTCAAAAAGCAAGTGAGTCATTCAAAACTGAATATGAACAGAGAATTCTAAAAGGAAGAAATAAAAATGACCAAGAAATAGCTCAAAAATGGTTCATCATAAGAGTTATGGAAATAACAATAAAAACAACTTTGAGATCTTACATGACTCAGAATGGCATATACCAACAAAACAACAGACAGTAAATACTTTAGCGGTACTCCCCCATTCACTATTGGTGGTCCTGCTGCTCTAAAAATCAGTATAGTGAAGCCTTTAAAAAGTTACAAATACATCTACCATATGGCCTAGCTACACTACTCCTTGACATAGGCCCAAAGGACTCCACAACTTATTCTATGACTACTTAGTTATATGTGTTCATTGCAACTCTACTCACATAGCTTGCAATTGGAAACAACCTAAATGTCCCTTAACTGATGAATAGATGATCAAGTCGTTTTTGTAGGTTGATGCTTTTCATATTTTCTGATACTTCTCAAAAAACACACATGTTGCTATATTTTTCTTAAGCACTACTTAATTTGTTTTGATGGTTGCTCATTAGCAATTAAATAATGAGTTGCTTTCTTTAGCTCACCCTGCTTATTTATAAGAACTTATTCTTTGTTATTTAAGCATATGACTATAAACATTTTCATGATTGTGTTGTTACTATTATTATCATTTTTTATTATCTTATAAAATACATCACAACCGCAGCTTCCCCTACTGTTATTATGGTAATGTGTATGTGGCTAATGTGTGTGTGTGTGTGTGTGTGTGTGTGTGTGTGTGTGTGTGTTTATAGCCATGCATGTATCACAATGACTATCTAGAGGTCAGAGAACAGCTTCAGGGGCTCTGTACTCTCTTTGCCTTGTAATTTGGCATATTGCAATTGCTTTCATCCCTTGTGCCATCTGCCAAGCCTTACAAGTGTGTATTTTAAAATACTTAGAGCACTGCGTTTTTGTTTTAGCTCAATAAAACTTTTCTTTATCTTTTGTTTTTGCTTAATTTTCTGTATATTTCTGATAAGATTTTATTGTAACAATTTACTTTGCATAATTGAGTTTATTACCTTTAAAGGAGCCCATTCTTTGAAACTTTCCATAAGCAAATTTCAATTAAATGTAATTATTTTTGTTCTTTGCATTCTTAGCATCTTTCTTATAAGAGCTTAGGACCTGCTGTTTCATACTGTGTGTTGTTTCATTTCAAAATTGCATTTATTTATTTGTTTGATAAGGAATTTCTGTTCTTTCAGAATTCTGTGTACATATTTATTATATACACATACACTCATATCATGGGGATGTCTTCTGTACATGTTTCTCTTATTGGTTGATTTAAAAAAAAGCACTGTGGACAATGAAGCAGGTTAATAGGTGGGACTAGGAGACAAGGGGGATTCTGGGAAGTATAGGCAGAGAGGAGTCATCATGTGAGCCAGGGTATGATGCCAGTGAGGCATCTCTCTAGTAAGATAAGACCATATGGAACTACTTAGATTAATAGATATGGGTTAATAATTAAGACAGAGCTAGCAAACAAGAAGCCCAGGATAATGGCCAACAGTATTATAATTAATGTAAGTTTCCTGTGCTTCTTTGGGACATGGCAGCTGAGGAACCAGGCAGGAAACACCAGAACATTCATATATTTATATATACATATATATATGAGATGTTATAGGTTGTAGCTTTACCATTTCATTTTCAGCAGCCCTCCCCCCACTTCTCTCTGTAAATCTTTGTTTCTAGTTTTTGGTTTTGGTTAAGTGTCCCATAAAGTTTAATCATGGATTTCCTTGTTATTCTGGTTTGTCTATCACCGTCAGATCCTAGTGGGCTCCCCAATGTATATGCAACAGCAATCTATGTCTCACCCTTTCCTGGGATCTGTTGATTGACAATAGATATGAAGTATGTGATCAGACACCATGAAACCATTGCCCTCCATTGCTGACCATAAGAGGGCCCTGCATATATGCATGTAAAAGTGGTATGCACAGATGCTTTTTCCATGTCTTTATCCTGCTATCTCCTCGTGCTGCAGGTAGCTCTTTTGTTATTTCCATGCCTTCTTCAGAATTTTACTTTATGTGTCTTAAGGGAGAGATGTAAATGTCTTGTCTAGTCATGATCCATTAACTCTCCTTCATTCTCAGTATCTTGTGAAGTCATATGTTTTTGGATTTTTCTCCATATACTGCATGGAGAGGATTCTTTGTTAGAATGAGAACAGCCAAAAATACATCAAGACGAAGTCTCGATTTTAAATATCTACGCCCCAAATACAAAGGCACCTACATTCGTGAAAGAAACATTACTAAAGCTCAAAATGCACATAAAATCTCACACACTAATAGTAGGAGACTTCAACACTCCGCTCTCACCGCTAGATAGGACCTCCAGACAGAAACTTAACAAAGAAACAAAAGAATTAATAGAAGTTATGACCCAACTGGGTTTAACAGACATCTATAGAACATTCCACCCAAATACAAAGGGATATACCTTCTTCTCGGCACCACATGGAACCTTCTCTAAAATTGACCACATAATAGGAAACATAGCAAATCTCCACAGATACAAAAAAATTGGAATAACCCCCTGCATCTTATCAGACCACCATGCATTAACATTAGAATTCAACAATAACACAAATCGCAGAAACCCTACAAACTCATGGAGATTGAACAATGCACAATTGCACCATCCCTGGGTAAAGGAACAAATAAAAAAGAAATTAAAGACTTCCTCGATTTCAATGAGAATGAAGACACAACATACACAAACTTATGGGACACTTTGAAAGCAGTGCTGAGAGGAAAGTTTATAGCACTAAGTGCCCACATGAAAAAACTGGAGAACAGTCATACTAGAGAATTAATAGCACAGCTGAATGTTCTAGAACAAAAAGAAGCAAACTCCCCAGGAGGAGCAGACGCCAGGAAATAATCAAATTGAGGGCTGAAATCAATCAAGTAGAAACCAGGAAAACATTGAGAAGAATCAATGAAACAAAGAGTTGGTTCTTTGAGAAAATCAACAAAATAGACAAACCTCTGTCCAAACTAACCAAAAGACAGAGAGAGAACATGCTAATTAACAAAATCAGGGATGAGAAAGGGGACATAACAACGGACTCTGAGGAAATCAAGAGAATCATCAGGGCATACTTTGAAAATCTGTACTCCACAAAATTTGAAAATTTAAAGGAAATGGACAATTTCCTGGATAGATATCACTTGCCAAAACTAAATCAAGAACAGATAAATAATCTAAACAGACCTATAACCCCTAATGAAATAGAAGCAGTCATCAAAAGTCTCCCAAACAAAAAAAGCCCAGGCCCAGATGGCTTCAGTGCAGAATTCTACCAGAAATTCAAAGAAGAGCTCATTCCAATACTCGTCAAAGTATTCCACACTATAGAAGCAGGAGGCTCACTGCCAAACTCTTTCTACGAGGCTACAATTACCTTGATACCCAAGCCACACAAAGACACAACTAAGAAAGAGAACTATAGACCAATTTCCCTCATGAACATTGATGCAAAAATACTCAATAAAATACTTGCAAACCGGATTCAAGAACACATCAGAAAAATCATCCACCATGATCAAGTAGGCTTCATTCCAGGAATGCAGGGATGGTTCAACATTAGAAAATCTATCAATGTAATCCACCATATTAACAATCTGCGAAAGAAAAACCACATGATTATCTCACTAGATGCTGAAAAAGCCTTTGACAAAATCCAGCACCCCTTCATGATAAAGGTCCTAGAGAGATCAGGGATAACAGGAACGTACCTGAACATAATAAAAGCAATATACAGTAAACCAACAGCTAACATCAAACTAAATGGAGAGAAACTCAAAGCAATTCCTCTAAAATCAGGAACAAGACAAGGCTGTCCACTCTCTCCATATCTCTTCAATATTGTACTTGAAGTTCTAGCTACAGCAATAAGACAACAAAAGGAGATAAAGGGGATACAAATAGGAAAAGAAGAAGTCAAGCTTTCATTATTTGCAGATGATATGATAGTTTACATATGTGACCCAAAAAACTCCGCAAGGTTACTCCTAGAGCTGATAAACAGCTTCAGCAAAGTGGCAGGATACAAGGTAAACTCAAAAAATCAGTGGCCCTATTATATACAGATGATGAAGTGACTGAGAAAGAAATCAGAGAAACATCACCTTTTACAATAGCCAAAAACAGCATCAAATATCTGGGGATAATGTTAACCAAGGAAGTGAAAGACCTGTATATCAAAAACTTTGTGTCTTTGAAGAAAGAAATCAAAGAAGATACCAGAAAATGGAAAGATCTCCCATGCTCTTGGATTGGTAGGATCAACATAATAAAAATGGCAATCTTGCCAAAAGCAGTCTATAGATTCAATGCAATCCCTATCAAAATTCCATCACAATTCTTCAAGGACCTGGAAAGATCATTAATCAACTTTATATGGAAAAACAAAAGGCCCAGGATAGCCAAAACATCCCTATACAATAAAGGAACTTCAGGAGGCATCACCATACCTGATTTCAAGCTCTATTATAGAGCTATAGTCCTGAAAACAGCTTGGTATTGGCACAAAAATAGGCAGGTAGACCAATGGAACCGAATCGAAAGCCCTAATTTTAACCCACACACCTATGAACACCTGATTTTTGACAAAGAAGCTAAAACTGTACAGTGGAAAAAAGAAAGCATCTTCAACAAATGGTGCTGGCATAACTGGGTAATGGTATGCAGAAGACTGCAGATAGATCCATGTTTATCGCCTTGTACAAAACTTAAGTCCAAATGGATCAAAGATCTCAACATACATCCAGCCACACTGAAACTTTTAGAAGAGAAAGTGGGAGATACTCTTCAACGAGTTGGTACAGGAGACCACTTCCTAAACATAACACCAGTGGCACAGGCACTGAGATCAACAATTAACAAATGGGACCTTCTGAAACTAAAAAGCTTCTGTAAGGCAAAGGACACAATCAAAAAGACAAAAAGGCAGGCCACAGAATGGGAAAAGATATTCACTAACCCTACATCTGACAGAGGGCTAATCTCCAAAATTTACAAAGAACTCAAGAAACAAGTCTCCAAAACACCAAAGGATCCACTTGAAAGGTGGGGTACAGAGCTAAATAGAGAATTCTCAGTAGAGGAGGCTAAAATGGCCAAGAGACACTTAAGAAAGTGCTCAACATCCTTAGCCATCAGGGAAATGCAAATCAAAACAACTCTGAGATACCATCTTACTCCTGTCAGAATGGCTAGAATCAAAAACACCGAAGACAATTTATGCTGGAGAGGATGTGGAGAGAGAGGATCACTCCTCCATTGCTGGTGGGAATGCCGACTCATACAGCCTCTTTGGAAATCAGTATGGAGATTCCTCAGGAAAATGGGAATTAATCTACCACTAGACCCAGCAATTCCACTCTTAGGCATTTATCCAAATGAGGCAGGTTCATACAACAAGGGCATCTGCTCCACTATGTTCATAGCAGCATTGTTTGTAATAGCCAGAACCTGGAAGCAACCTAGATGCCCCTCAACTGAAGAGTGGATAGAGAAAATGTGGTACATTTACACAATGGAGTATTACTCAGCAGAAAAAATCAATGGAATCTTGAAATTCGCAGGGAAATGGATAGCACTGGAAGAAACCATCCTGAGTGAGGTAACCCAGTCGCAAAAAGACAAACATGGTATGTACTCACTCATATATGGATTTTAAATATGGATCAGGATAGTGCCAGTCTGCACTTCCACAGATAGAGAGTCTGGGAAACAGGAAAGAACCTAAAAGATATGCATATATGCATAGTACCCAAGAGAAGAGGATGGAGACAAGATCCTCTGAATGGATGGGGAACAGGGCAAGGGGGGGGGTAATGGGACCTGGGAAGAGTAGAGGGGGTAAAGAGGAAGGGAGTTGGTCATGGGGGAACAGGAAGTTGAGGGGGTGGGGGTAAAATAGGGGGAAGAGGGAATCATAGGATCGAAGACAGATCAGGCACCAGAGTGACCTCGAGTGATCTAAAGGTATAACATCAATTGGCAAGCTAAGCAATAGTGGAAGGACCACCTCGAATGCCCATTCCTGATAATGAACTTGATGTCTATAACTATCCGGGAGCCTTCATCCTGGGACTGATGGAAGCAGAGGCAAACACACAACTAAGCACTGAACTGAACCCAAGGAACCCAGTGACAGAGAGAGAGGAGTGATGAGCAAATTGGCAAGGAATGGGCTGGCAAAACCAGCAGAGACGGCTGATCTGAACAGGGGAGTGCTCTTGGACCCCAGACCGACAGTGGGGAGGCCAGAATGGGACTGATCTGGACCCCCAAATGTGAGTGTCAGTGAGAAGGCCTGGGCAACCTATGGGGCTCTGAGCTGTGGATCAGTGTCTATCCCTGGTATACAATCTGTCTTCATGTGCCTATGGCACAAAGAGAGATGCTCTCTCAGCCTGGACTCTTAGGGGAGTGCCTTGACCCTACCAAGAGTGAAATGATAGACTCTAGACATCCCCTATGTGGAGGGATTTGGCAATAGGGTGGGAGGGAGGGTGGAAGGGGAGTGCGGGAGGAGGGGAGGGAGAGGGAACTGGGATTGACATGTGAAACAAGCTATTTAAAATTAAAATAAAAAATGATTAAAAAAAAAAAAAAAGAATGAGAACAGCCCTGCTTTCATTTGTAGCTGAAAACAAACACATCAAGGGTGTATTTTGATACTATGCCAGTTTAACTGAGCAGCCGTCTTGGTTTCTTACAGCATAAAAATGAATTTCCTACTTTTGGGAATAAATGCATTTAATTCAACTATTGGAGATACAGTTTTAAAACCTGGGTTTCAGAAATGTGTGTTTGCAGCTTTCCCATTAATTTTCCTCTTTAGTCACCTTTAATTAATTAGATCAGATAACTTTGCCTGTGCGGTGAAAGGTAGCATGGTTGGTTATCCTTACGCGCTTTGGTTTTTTAAACAATACCTTTATTTAATATATATACCAGGTTTCCATATAAACTTTTCTTTCATTTAGGGTTAAGGCACTGATATTAAAGTAGAGATCCCACACTGTAGCTACTTAAATAAGATTGAAGTTGAATTCCTACTCCATTGTTGTTTGGTGGCTATTATGGAGGCTTGCAAAGATCTTCCTTTGAGCAGAGTGTTAAATTAGGAATGCAGTCTCCTCCATTTTATTTATGTCAGAAATGTTGTTTTCATCTATCAAGGAAGAGCTAAGACATTACTGTAGCAGGCTCCTGTCTGTCACCAAAGGAAAGCAAGGGGGCTAAGTTCAGGTGACTTTCCTCTGAGGTAGTTACTCAGATGTTAAATATCATTCAACTCTCCTATCAGTGTTATGATTATGATGGAAAATCGCAATTCCATTAGCTAAACCACAAGCTAACTAGTGTCAAATTCACTTAGATGAATACATTCTCAGTTAAGACAAGGTATTTAAGTAATAGAGAGATTTGGAGGACTCTAACATGGGATGCTGTTGCTCAGTGTTTGCTCGACCTGCTTATGCTGTTATAGATCATCCCAGATAGTATATACCCACAGCATCTACTATTCTTGGAGCAATAAATGTTCCTTAATCTCTTCATGTGTCTTTTTCCACTATTGTGGACTTAGTGTTTCAGTGTCTGAGGATTTGATGTCTTTCTTTGCAGCCTCTTTTTACCATGCTCTGCCTTATTGTGGTCCCTGAATGTGAATAAAATGAAAGAGCTGATAGAAGAAAATTTCCTTGGGACCATTTATAGAATCACTGAAAAATTTGTAGTCAGAACACTGGAAGGCAGGGAACAGGAGCAAAGGGACATCAGATGCTGTGTGCTGAGTGACAGAGAAATGTCGTTGTTCAAAATGGCTGGAGAAACTATGGATTACAGGAAAAAATAGCCCCCTTTCTACTGACGATGGATTCACTGGAGGGAAGTAAAGAAAGGAATCGAGGCTTCATAACAATAATCCAGTCTTGAAGTTTCTTTCTCATACGGTTCCTCTAAGTAGTGAAGTAACCTGATCAATGATTCTGTAGTCACTGTGTCCCCTGTTTAGAGAACACACTCATAACTTTTCAGAGCCATGCATCATCATGCTTCTGTAGCAGTTGTGGTTATGGTTAGACACAAGGCTGTTTCCCCACGTGATTGTTCTTGGAGAAGAGATGGTATTTACCTCTTCAGTGTACATGGCAGAGGTTACATATTTGGGGGCACAACATATTTGGGAGAAAATATAACAGAAATTCATAAATGTCTATGTTTTGGTTTTGGAGAAATAGTCCTGGGTTTGCTATGCCATTACATTACAACACTGGTTGATATGGGAAATATGAATATGTTCAAAGTACAATGTCATAAAGAGACTATGCTTTTACCTCCCTAAACAAGCTAATAGTTGTATCATGACATAAACTATCTGTGGAGAATGTAGACAATTAAAATAGTTGCTTATTTTTAAAGTAACATGTTAACATTCTTGTTTCAGGTTGCTTTTCACAAAGGAATCATGAAAAGATTTTAGATATAATATGCAAGATTAGATACAAATGTATTCAATGAAATATGTGACATAATAATAGCATGAGCTGACTGACTGACACAGGCTCATTGAATGCAGAAAAGAAGAAATAATAGCTACCCTTAGAAATGAACCACATGAGTTATATTAATTAACTATGTAAAAGTAAACAAAATAAATAGTACTACTTTCAAATTTGCATGTTATTTAAGTTTAATGAACAATACATTTAATTATTGTTTCATTTATTCAATTAAACTTTTTATTACTTCTTTGAGAACTTTGTTTAACATGTTTTGAATATAGTTTACTTTACAACTGTTCTCCAACTCATACCCCTTTAACTTGTAAAACAACTTTATACATCTATTTGTAAATCTATCTAGACCATTTTGTGCTATGCAAATATTCTAGAATGTATGGTCTTTCACTGGAGTGGGAGTGACTTACCAAGGATACAGTCAGAGAAAATCTATTCTCCTTAGAGATGGGATTTAGTACCCAACAACCATGTTAGAATTTGTTTTAGAGTAGGTTTACACAGGTCTTGTGCATGCTGTCATACACACTCTGAGTTCATTTGTGTAGCATCTCTGTCATGTCTAGAAAATGCTTTTCCCTGGTAGACATACACCACCTCAGGCTTTGATATTCTTTTTATCCATGCCCAGCAATGCTCCCTGAGCATTGGGAGGATAGGTTGCAAACAGTATAATGTGTTCTAGTTCGGGCTGAAACTTTTGTAGTGTTTTGTTTTCTGTGTCTTGATCATTTTTGAATCTCTGTATTAAATAAAACCTAATGCAAACAGAGCTTATCTAATAAGTTTGAGGGATGTGCAAATCTGTAGATATAATGTTAAGTCACTAGGGGTCACATCAATACTATACCTATTTACCACATAATACTAGTTTTCCCCCAGAGCCTATGCCTATCTAGTCAAAAGTTCTTGACCTGATAATGGTTCTAGGTATTGGTTTCATTTTATGGAGACTGACTTTAAATCTAATCAGTAAGAGTTTGGTTATTACCCTGATGTTCATGCTGCTATTGCACCAGGGGCAGTGTCACTATTATAGCTTGGAGGGTTTGCATTTAGAGCTGGATAAAATGGATACCATGTCACACCTTCCAGCACTACGGATGCTAAGTGAAACTTCTAGATGTCCATATTTTATGCATCAGTTATGTGGTGCCTTAGATAATAGTGTCTCACAATTAAGTTCTATGGGAGGATAACAAAGAGAATGTTCAATAGCATATAATACTTTGGGACTTCACTGATCAACAGATCCACATGAGCTTAGAGCTTAGATAATCCAAGCACAGGGCTTTTTTATTTGTTTGTTCATGGTGTCTATTAGAGATGTTGTTTCCCTAAAAGGGGAACTCCACTATAACAGTTACATTTAATGTCATCTTTCGGAGGTAATTCTTAATTGCAAAGGATAGCTAAATATGAATGATTTGAGAATTTGTTAGCCAGTTTTGTTTCTTCTTTTTTAAATTCCCCATTTATTTCACATTTTAATTAATCAGTTGTTTTTCATGCTTTGGTGTTTTATTTCTTTATATATTCTGGATTTTAATCCTCTAGCAGATGTAGAGTTGGCACAGATTCTCTCCCATTCTCCAGGATTCCTCTTCACTAGACTGACTCACCCTGTTTTCCCGTTATGAGGGCCTACTTGGCAGTTGTTGACTTCTATTGCTAAGCAAATGGGTCCTTTTAAGAATGTCCTTTGCTACACCTGTAGGGTACTGTATGGTTCTGCCTATGTTCTTTGTTAAAGTTTGATTGTTTCTCAATTAAACTAATTTTAATAGGCTACATTGTTTATAAACTTGAATAGTTAAATTTCCATATGATATTTAAATTAAATCTACAAGTTTAATTATTTCAGTTTTCTTTTTAAATACTTAAAATTCCAAACCATCCTACTCTATGGTACATGTAGAACATTCTATGTTAATATTTAAGTATGCCATTTAAATAGGATAAATTAAATCTAGAACATTTAAATAGATGTATTACAAAATTACTTACATTTTTGAATGGAAGGTAGAGATAAAGGTTCGTGTATTTATGACTGCTCATGCCAAGTCTGAGGTTATAGTGGCTTTCCAGATGATTTTAGAATGACACAATCAGAATACACAAAAATCTCTTTTTTTCCTGCTATCTTGTGTATACCAAGGTGAGCCATAAGTTTCCATTGTCTGAGTAAGGTTTTATAGAGTTTTGTGAAAGCAATTTTGAAATTACAAGGGTTAAAATGTTATTTTTTCTTGTTTGTTTTGACATCGTTTGTCACCAAATGAAGCTTCCAGTATAGGCAAAGGGTTACATGTAACTGAGTTGTTGACCAAAGGGGTCCTATGGGAATCTTTAAACAACCCAGGTTGTTGTGAAAACATTACATTGCTCTCCACAACCTGACAAAAAGGTCTCATTGCTGAAAACAACACCAAAATTACTCATTGAACATCAATAATCTGAGCTGATGCCTATAAAGAGCCTTTAGCTCTAGTGTCTTTAGTACAGGAAGGTATTCTGCGCACTACCAGCTGTAAAAACTCTGATATACAGTGCAATGTATGTCAGGGTAATGGTGACGCAAAGCTTGTGCGAGTAACCAGCCAATATCTGATGTGACTTGAGTCTCAGTCATCATCAGAAGCTTCCTCTTGCAACAAATTGAAACAAATACTGAGATTCAACAGCCAGACATGATGTGGAGATGAGAAGACTAGGTGTACTCAGCCCTAAAGACGATGTCTTCATCAAATCCTTTCTCTCAGAGCTCAGGGAACCCTGTAGAAGAGAAGGCTTTCAAGCACCAAAAAGGGTGGATGACACCAAGAAAACAGAGGTCTGCACGAGGTTATTTGTGTATATACTATGGCTTCCAGTTTAGTGTACTTATGGGATTCTTGAGTGTGCAAGCAGGTGGCTCTCCAAATCTTGTGCTTTCTTGGGTTCTTTCCTTCTGTTTGTTTTGTCCAATTCTGATATTTTTGTTTTTGCCTCATACAATTGTATTATATCACATTATATTATCTCTTAGAAACCTGTTTTTTTCTAATATAAGACATCAAGGGAGTGGCTCTGGATTGTAGGGGAGGTGGGGAAGAACTAGGAGAAGTAGAGAGAAGGAAACCTTAATCAGGATATATTTTTGGTAAAGGGGCATACATTTCAATAATAGGATAAAATAAAATTACAATGTTGGATTAGATGTAATTAATCTATTTTTGCTTCATTGAAATTTGATAGCATTGTATTTTGATATAGTACTTTTTAATGATATCCCAGTTCAATTTCAAATATCTACTCTGTATTCTTATGGCTTCATGACGTTGAGCAATGATTTAATTTTTACATTCTCATTTTCTTCTGCTGCAAAATAAAGATGGCCACAGAGAAAGCTGAGAAGACTTTTATCGTTACCAATAAGGTATGCAATGCATTCATTGTTATTCTGAAAGGCATGCACCTAGTAAATATTAGGTCAAATTGATATAATTACAAAAATGCTACTAGGAAACTTCATATTTATCTGTGAATCTGAGCTTTCTTATTTTTTTAAAAAAATATTTGTTCTTATACCACCCAACCCAGCCAAAGTTTTTCCTCCCTTTTTCCTCATATTCTCTCCTCCCACCTTCCTTTTACCTACACATATCCACTCCATCTCTGTCTCTATTCAGAAGGAGCAAGGTCTCCTATGGGAGTCTACAAAGCATGGCATATCAGTTGAGGCAGGACCGAAAAACATTCTAGATGTGTGATGATGTGTTCACATACTTTCAGTTAGGGATTCCTCATCTCATTGACATAGATAGAGTGACTTCTGGCTAATTTTTAACTCTCTCTGATGGATTACTCTGGTATGATCTGAAAGAACTGTGCTACATATGGTTAGAACTAGTCACTTATTGGGTTTCTGTCTTTTGTATGCAAAACAGTAATGAGGCTCCCTGGTGTTACACATGTACTGTATATAGTTGGTGAAAATGACCGTGTGTGCCTATTTGGCTTGAGAATTTTATCAAAACTAATATTTCATCATTAATTAAGTAGCAAAAAGGTATAGCATGAAGTAAAGTGTTTTTTGTGGTTTATTTTTAACACTGAAAAGTCAAAGATATCCATTTATTAAAACATTGATTATTTATACTGCAAGTAAATGTAGAGACCCACTTAATTTTTCTCATTTCTTGTTCTTCATTTGCAATTTACAAAATACCAGATTGATTTTTATTCCAAGTGAGAGTTAATTCCATTTGATGAACTATTGGCTCATTCATTAGAAACTGTGCCAATTTTCAGTGAGACTAGACAGCTGTATCTTAGGCACACATATGCTTACAGCAAGTATATAACTTGTTTAAAATTACAGAAAGGTGGACAGGACGTTTGACACAAAACCCACATCTTCTTTTTTTTTTTGGATTTCTGAGACAGGGTTTCTCTGTATTGCTTTGGAAGTTGTCCTGGAACTTGCTCTGCAGACCAGGCTAGGCTAGAACTCACAGAAATCTGCCTGCCTCTGCTTCCCAAGTCCTGGGATTAAAGCTACCAATGCCTGGCAAAACCCACATCTTAACTTTGACAGAATAAACAAAACAAGATCTCCACAGTAGCTGTACACACAAAAAACATGCACTCAAAAGAAGTATCTTTCAGCTAGACATTGGTTGGTCACACCTTTAATCCCAGCACCTGGGAGGCAGAGGCAGGTGAATCTCTGTGACTTCGGGGCCAGCCTAATCTGCAGAGCAAATTCCAGGACAACCTCCAAAGCAATACAGAGAAACCCTGTCTAGGAAATCCAAAAAAAAAAAAAAAGAAGTATCTTTTAATTTACAAAGACTCTCAGAGTACACTATTATTAATCCTATGGGAATCAATACTACCAACAGTGCATTAAAATTTCATCCTTAATTTTTCTTTTATTTCCTTCAGACAAGGTTTGTCTATGTTATTTAGTTTGAATAGAAACTTATGGTGTTCCTGCTTCATCCACCTGAGAATAACTGTCCTGTACAAGTTTAGCAACTTTTTGTTAGCATGCTTTCTTAAGAAAAAAAACAGAATTGAATGGCAAAACCATAGCAGTTCACAATGTTCAGCTTCATATTTAAATATTTCAGTGCCCATGCCTGGCATTTGGGTTTCATTGAAGCTGAGAAGTGACAGGGTTGTCTGAATTTATGATGTATAATTATCTGTCTCTACATTATATTAGCTTTTGCTCTGAATTTCCACAGTTTTTGTTTGCTTAGAAGCTATTCTTTTAACTCTCATTTAACACATTGAACTTAATAATTGAGGTAGGGAATCTATATTTGAGAAAAGACAATAGAGTTGAGCTCATAGCTAAAATTTAATTTTCTTCCAATTTTTCCCAAACAAAGCAGTAAAACTTCTAGGTCATTCTAGAAGTGGGAAGCAAACCTATTTAAGCATGTTCTGTGTCATGCCAAATTGTGGTTTTGCTTTTAGAATTATATTTTGCTTGATTGTTTATAATTAAAATATATATAATATAAAACTGATATAAATTAATGTAATTACATGGAGACCTCTTCCATTTATTTGATAGCCATTTTTGTTCCTCTGAGTCTTTTATTCTTACTACATTACATATTTCTAATTTACAATTCTGTTTAAAAGATGAGGGGAATTTTTATTTTATGTCCTGTTGATTTTGGCTAAATGTATACTATCTTTGCAAATGGTGCATCATTGATTTTTCATGCTGAAATTGGCTCACCTAGTAAGCAGTTCCCTAAAACTTGTTAATCCTGGGGACAGGTGATGTCCCTGGGCTTATAGTTGTGTGTTGAAATATATTAATTATTACAAATGATTGAAGGCTAGGCCACTGAATGATGTCTTTTGAAATACAACCACTTTCTACTGTAAAAATGTAATTTCTCAGTTAGTGTCCTAATTCACACTTGTAATTATAATAGTTTCATTACTTTGTTGCCTTAATTGGGAATCCTGCCATGAGTTCAAGGGCAGATCAGAATACATAGTGAATTAAAGTCCATGCCAGAAGGGACATTAAGTCAGTGTCTCAGAATTTTCTAAAGTAATATTATTTCTTTAACTGATGAGAGAACATCTGTCTGTATGTAATGCCCAAAGAAAAATTTGACCTTTTTATTTTGGTTAATAACATGGGAGCAACAACCAGTTTGACTATAGGTGTGCTAGAGACAAGCTATAAATCAGCCAATATCACTTGCATTTATTTTCAAACATCTGATTATGCAGCAGGCTCCACCCCAGCTATGCTCTGCAACATCTCAAATAGAAATTCCTTGAAAGTGTTTTCAAGAGAGTTTAAGGTTGATGAAGTAAACATGACCAGTTCATAGTTCTGTATTTATTCTTTGTAATTTATTTCAGAAAGTTAGTTTTGTAGCCTTTTGAGTCTGATACATACATTTTAACTATTGTTTAAAACAGAAGTTATGGGATATTAAAATAGTAATAGGCTATACCTCAGGTAAAACAATTTCCTTATACTGATGAAAACAGACAAATGCACATTTGCATACATTTCACCCTTTAATTCTGACATATGTTGAAATGCCACTTTCAGAGACGTAACTGAAGATTTTTATTATATTATTATACATTTGTGTTGCTACATTTAACTCCATTTATCTTGACTTTAAGAACTATCCAGAATTACACACTGTTCTAAATATTGTCAAGTAAAAGTATTCATTTTCTTCAGACTTTAGACACAGAAAATTTTGTTATTAAACTTGAGAATCTGTATACTCTGTGAAGAGACATGTTATGAATGATGAAAATAAGTAACTTTCCCCCTTATTCTTCTTGTAACTGTGACATCTGAAAGAATCTCCTATAAAGTCTTCTTTGAGACATAACCATTTGAAATATTAATTCTTGCCACAGAATCATTCTTTTCTTTAAAATGTTTCCATAATATTTAATATACTGATGCAAGCTGTTTGCTCACTTTTTACATTTCCCATCAGTGAACACAGCAGCTGTTTCTAGTGTATAAAAATCACAACACAGCAGTTTAGAACAGCAGAGGAAGTCTACCATAATAAAATTAAATCATGTGGGGGAATTTAGGTAGCTGAATGCTACTACTGCTCAGGGTGAGGTAGCATCAACTTGACAGTACTGATGCCCACAGTCCTGACTGGCCTCTAAAGTAAAACAAATGTATTTGGTTAAGAGTCCACTTTGCTCTCTTGCAAACTGGTTCATACTGTTGTATGATATGAAGCTTAAGATGTCATTCATAGTGGACATTATTTTAATCACAAAAGGTATTGCTATGGAAATGAAAAATGGAAAATGGGGGCTTGCTGTTCTGTTCTCAATCTCTAAAGCAGTCTTCATATGAAAGCATAACTTGATCATTGAATCCTATTTATTGCCAGCTAATAGGCTATTTTAGAATATTTACACCATTCCCTTTCAAGTGTATGAATGTTTTCTTAAACTTCTCAGTGGGAATAGTTAACACGATATTCATAGCTACTAGAGGACAAAGCATTGTTATTCCAAATATCATAGAACTGTGGCATTTTCGTCTTACATGGCTCATGATGTAAATTAGATGTGTAGTTATTTACTCTTTGAAAAGAAAATCTCTGACAAGTTTAAAGAAAATACTCTTATAATGGTGGACAGAAAAGTATGTGAGGAATTTATTATAATGACATATTGAAAATATTAAAAGATTAAAGTTTTGATATGACATTAGTGGGCTTTCCCTTGCTCACTTTAAACAAATCTTGGCATATATTTCAATTGCAAAAATAAAACATTTCCTCTCAGTATCAGGGACTACAAACAGCTTCTAAAACTCAAGCTTAGTGAAATGACGGTAACCTCTATCTTTAGTGAGCTGATGAATTTTGGGAAATAAGAGTGAGATTGTGCAATTCTATTATGGTGGCTAAATTGTTGGATGCGTTCAGGGTATTCTGCATTGTAGTATCCTTCATAGCTCTCTGTGAACCTCTGGAGTGTTGTAGGTTCTTTTACTCTGTTTCACTAATCTTTCTTTCCTTTGAAATCTTTGCTAAAATAAAACGAGGAGTGGATTTTGATATCACACAAGTTTTAAGTGTTTGCTTAAGCAATAGAAACCTCTTTTCTCAACACAAAGTTTTAGTCAATATTTTACAGTATGAATCACAGAAAATGATTACTAAAGAGACCCTTTGTTTATCCTTTTACTTACTTCTTGAGCAGTGTCCCCTGAGCTCTGAAAAGAGGGATCTGGTCCTTGTTTTCAAGTATACCTATATTTTGCCTGATTTTAAGTTTAAATTCTTTCTATAGCTAATCTCAGTGTTTAACTATATTTTGGAAAATATGTTTTTGTTGCTTTGATTCCCTTTATTGATTCACATATAATAGCTGAGATATGAGGTGTTATATTTTTCATGTTAATTATAATAGGAGAGGTAAATGGTTATAGCACTTTCTGCAGTATATTTATTTAAATTACCCTATACCAACTGTTTGGCTCTTTGGAAACATCTGTGTTTGGTGAGTATGAAAAAAGAAGGTGTATAGCAGTAGATACTCTAACTTTGAATTCCCCATCAGCATTTCTCAGTTCTCACAAATCAAATATGTCACTCTGTCATCAACTGAAGATTGCTGAACTTACACCCAAGAATCTGCATATTTATTTCTACAGTAGAGTGACTATGATGTACTTTTAAAATGTCCTAACCAACCTGTATAAACACTCAGTGTGAATTTAAATTATCTTTCCTACCTATCATAATTTAAACATATCATGAAGAATTTTCAGAGTTTATTACAATAATTAAATTGTGAAATATATTGATGACATATACTGTTAAAATATACTTTTAATAAAGAATTCAAAAGGTAAGAAACAGTGTGTCAAATTTTCAGTTCTTAGGATGATACTTTCAGGGAGCAGGTATTGCCTCCCAGTTTTTACTTAGAATGTTAAAGGAGTTAGGCAGTATTTATAAAGCTTGTGTCTTAGTTTCAAATTCATAGGTAAAAGACATTTTGGCCCTATTATGTAATCCTCTTATCCTTGATCCAATCGCCCCTCACTATTTTTAAACTGATTGATTCACTCACAGAGTTAATGACACAGTGTCTAGACTTTGCCTTTGTAAAGTGATCCTAGCTCAAGACTTATCAGAGGAGGGTTTACTAAAGTTTATTTTCAGTACAGCACATTATAAAGGGAGTCCATTTCATCAGTTGACCCAGTGTTCTAGAAAACAAAACATAAGATATGTAGGAAAGTAACATACTAATTTTTAAAAAGTCTTGGTAATGGTATATTAGGTTCATTTAAAATAATAGTGGTGTAGACTTCTGTTGACACAATCCAGATTTTCTATATGATAAAGTTACAAAAACCTGTACTTTCTGATGCAACTTTAAGAAAACCAGATTCTATGGTAGTATACTCATTTTTAATTTGATTTAAAACACCTGTGTTGTGCATTGATCTTTCTTATCATATGAGAACTTAAAATGTGGTCGTGTATATCTGATATATCACATGATATAAATATACTCTAAAATTCATTAGTCAGAAGTTTTAAATATAACAGAACCCATCAATTGTTGGCTTGAGTTATATTGATAAATATTTTATGTTTATTAACCAGACATTAAATTACATTAGCATCATGTGGAAAATACTCGTTTTTAGGTTTGGAAGATTTTTTACTATAAGATATGAAGCTAAGTTTAGGAAGGCTTATTATATATCATAAATTAATTTCTTATGAGTTTTAAAAGAAAAGGGAGTGGTGGTTAAAAAGTCTACAGAGGACTTTTAATTTTTTATATGGTAAAATTAAATGGTTAAAAATACAAGAGTATCTGTTGTTTATTTATTTAGTTTTGCTTTTCATTATTTTGCCATTAGATCAACCAAGAATGAACCCCGTGTTGCAAAGGCTAATTTTGTTGCAATAAATATATTGGATCTGGAGCTAAAGAGAACAGCGGATGTGAACACTAGATTGCCCCTGTGGGAAATAGTTCCCCACTGAGTCTTTATAGAAGAACA
The DNA here is from genome assembly GCF_017639785.1 of Mesocricetus auratus. Classification (NCBI taxonomy): domain Eukaryota; kingdom Metazoa; phylum Chordata; class Mammalia; order Rodentia; family Cricetidae; genus Mesocricetus; species Mesocricetus auratus. Next base: position 47,431,336 of record NW_024429266.1, read on the forward strand.
ACTGTTTAAGAAGAATGGAAAGTAGAACAGACACAAAGTTAAAAGACAAATGTGCCCATCCCTGCTTTTAATGGTAGGCAAGGGTTTAGCAAACCATTAAGTTTAGTGCTGTGGAATTGCTGAAAGGAAGATTTAAAAATGAAACGTGGAGTTATCCACTGACTAGGATGCTAGATGATTCAGAAAGACTTTTTACTATCAGAGGGGATCTCCAAGCATTAGAAGTCACAGTCAATTGAAGGAAATACACACTTGATAATTGATGACTTTAGAGGAGCCAGCAGCCAGTGAAGATAATGAGCATTAGTCTTCTGGTAATTTTGTGGTGTTAAGTATATAAGCTATCACTAGTGTTCTGTTGGATTTAATAAGCAAATTATGACAATATATTATTAGCAGTTACTTAAAAGTGAAAAGTTATCAATGAAGACTTGTCTATGGCATTGCATCTGTCATAAAGCTGGTAATGCTCTAAATCTCGTAGAATGGGGAACTCTGGTGTGTCATTCCTGGTGTCCATGTTGTCTGTAAAATCTACATCTCTTTCTTGTAAATTTTAAAACACAAGGAATTCCATTCTTTTGAAGTTGAGGCATCCAGTTTTAATCTTGTGGCTGTGATCAATCTTTCTATTTATCTGATATGCCCTTAGTACTTTTACTTTTTTTCACCAAATGGAAGAAGAGATCTGACCTGCCTTTAATAAAAATATAATTTAAATCTGCTATTCATAGAGTACAGGAATCATATCTAGGTACAGTTATCTGAGAATGAATCTAATTCTTAATGAGTCTGCCTGCAATTCTTCCTCATGTAATAGGAAACTGACATGCTGCCGATCTCTAAAATAGAACCAAATGTTCTTTACTAAGGTACTTCTTCAGAGTTAGGCCTTGGATGGAAGCCACCCATAGAAAATGCTCATATATACTCACGATGGAAGAGGTGGCTGCAGATGAAAATTGAAACCTGTAACCTAATACGAAGGTGAATATAAAGCCACACATAGTCATCTACATGAACACACGTAATTCGAAATAATGCAGCACCAAGAAGATCCTGTAATATGTGAAGCATGATGGTATGAGTATATTGTGACAGAGATTTCCTGAGTTCAGGTTGTAGCTTAAAATATTTTATGATGTTGAGCAACATACTTATTGTGATGCCTGCTTTCTCATTTTTAGAATGAAAACTGAGATTTTTGAGGGTGTGAAGAGTTCATGATCGGGGCTATATCAATCATTGCCAAACGAATGTGTGTTTGATGAATGTTTGTTGGTATTATTAATAAAATGTAAATTAAATATACCAAAGAATGCCTTGTCTTACACATTTTGAAATAGCATGTTTCTCTGGCTTTAATATTAGTAAGTCATTGAATTAATAGTAAAGTTAGTTTAATATGTTAGTAAAAAATGTTTAATATTATAAGATGATTTAATTGTAGCTACATAGATTTAACATTACTGTAAAGAAACACAAGTCTAGCTGATGATGAGCCTGGAGAAGTGACCAAGCTTATCAATTTCATGCTTTTGTGTTACTCAGTTAGTTTTACTGAGTTTTAACAGTCACATACGTGAGTGGGAACTGACAAACTGTGCAATCTCTTTGTCTCCCAAGTGTAATAGATTCCATAAATAAATACCAGGAATTCAAACTAGGGAACATTCCTAAATATTGAATACCAGTGTGTTAGGACATGCAGTATAATTTTATAAAAATGTAGATAAGAAAACATTGGTAATACATTTCAGAAATTCTTGAACTTTATACAGACTATAAGTAAATAGCGAGAAAGACAAATTTATAAAAACACAGTTGTAGACCTCTGTGCCATAAGAGTTTTTATTCTGTAACTAGTTGAAATTACAATAAGTGTATCTTCTTGTTTATATGCCATTGAGTGCTAACATGACTCAGTTGTTCATTGAGCTGTTCTCATGCACCATACAAATGTGCTTGTTTGAACACATCAGGTTTATAAACTTTTGTTCAAAGACAATCTTTACTACTTTTATCATGAAAAATTCATTACTTCTCAAATGGGCCAACTTCTGAAATGTCTTCTGCTTTTAATATTGAAAAATTTCTGACGTATGATCTTATAAATAAACTTTGGATATGAAATCTGTTGCTTTTAAAAGATGATCATGAAATTTTAATGTTTTCAGACATTTTCCATGAAGAATTGTAAATAGTCATAATGTTATAATTAAATTGTTTCAGTATACTCAATATTTGGCTAGTTAAATATTTATATCTTCTGCAGTTAATTATTTTGCAATTTTATGTGTACAGCTCAAATTTAACTACATAGAAACAAATAATCATTTTAATAGTTGTGATTTATGACTTGATATTTTTGAAATATGTAGCAAAATAAAATAAAGAACTGATTGAAAACCTTTAGTGAATAACTATGTATGACTTTAATATTCTCTTGCTTGTGCACTACTAATTACATTGATTAAGGTTTTAATTTCTAGCAGCATTGCCTAGATAAAATTAGGTAAACATCTACTGTCAGTCTCTGTTTATATACCCAACGTAATTTGCCTTTTACTTTTCATTTCTTATAATCTACATCCATTTACAATTAATTTTCCTTACTTGATGCCTACCCATATTGTGATAAAACTGTGCATATTATAAAGGCACACACAGAACAGACAGCGGGAAAGTTTTACTGCATATATGAAAATAAATTATAAATTAATGGATATTAACTAAACTTTAATCTGATGAGGAATATATCTTCTTCTAAACATTTAAATTAGTATCCCTTGAGATTAACAGGCCTTTCAGCAGGTGACTGATTAATATAAATGCTTACATATTATTTTCCAAAGTATCGCTTGTTAATAAACTGATAATTCTCAATCTAAAATTCATATTTCCATCATTAGTGGATAACATAGTTTCTCTTGTTCATGGAATCTTGAGACTTGCTGAATATTTTAAACAAAGGAAATTGGTCTTTATAATTAAAGTTGGCTACCAAATGTCACTGGAGAATACTGATTTTCTTTCCTCTCCTAGCAGGTGCTAATTTCTTTTTTTTTTATCATTTTTTATTTTAATTTTAAATAGCTTGTTTTACATGTCAATCCCAGTTCCCTCTCCCTCCCATCCTCCCGCACTCCCCTTCCCCCCCCCCCCTCCCTCCAACCCTATTGCCAAATCCTTCCACATAGGGGATATCTAGAGTCTGTCATTTTACTCTTGGTAGGGTCCAGGCACTCCCCTAAGAGTCCAGGCTGAGAGAGCATCTCTCTTTGTGCTATAGGCACATGAAGACAGTTTGTATACCAGGGATAGACACTGATCCACAGCTCAGGGCACCATAGGTTGTCCAGGCCTTCTCACTGACACTCACATTTGGGGGGTCCAGATCAGTCCCATGCTGGCCTCCCCACTGTTGGTCTGGGGTCCAAGAGCACTCCCATGTTCAGATCAGCTGTCTCTGCTGGTTTTGACAGCCCATTCTTTGCCAATTTGCTCATCGCTCCTCTCTCTCTGTCATTGGGTTCCTTGGGTTCAGTTCAGTGATTAATTGTGTGTTTGCCTCTGCTTCCATCAGTCACAGGATGAAGGCTCCCGGATGGTTATAGACATCAAGTTCATTATCAGGAATGGGCATTCGAGGTGGTCCCTCCACTATTGCTTAGCTGGCCAATTGGTGTTATACCTTTAGGTCACTGGAGGTCACTCTGGTGCCTGATCTGTCTTCGATCCTATGATTCCCTCTTCCCCCTATTCTACCCCCACCCCCTCAACTTTCTGTTCCCCCATGACCAACTCCCTTCCTCTTTACCCCCTCTATTCTTCCCAGGTCCCACTCCCCCCCACCCCTGGCCATGTTCCCCATCCATTCAGAGGATCTTGTCTCCATCCTCTTCTCTTGGGTACTATGCATATATGCATATCTTTTAGGTTCTTTCTTGTTGGCTATGGAGAAATTTGGGGCCTATATTCTTTTTTTTTCATGCTGACTTTTTGTCTGGCTTGATTTTGTGCCAATCTTGTGCACACTGTCACAGTCTTTGTAAGTTCATATATGAATCAATCCTGTTGTTGGAGAGGAAAACTATGATGAAATATTAAAATATGAAAATGACTAAAAATATGAATAGTTTGATAGGTTCAGTTTTTATTTTTACCTTTTACTAGTCTATTGAAAATAGATTCTTTTCTCATACAATATATTCTGATTATAGTTTCATTTTCCTCTACCCTCCCAGTTCCTTCCCACTTCCCCTCATCTCCAATCTACTTCTTTTCTGTCTCTCATTAGAAGAGTATAATCTTCTAAGAGATATCAATCAAACATGACAAAATAAAATATTATAAGATACAGGAAAACCATCATATCGACGTTGAAGAGGTCAACCCAACAGAAGGAAGAATCCCAGCTCCCTCTCCTTCCCCTCTTCCCCTGCCCTCCCCACCAGGTTCCCCAGTTCCCCACCCAGTCTCCCCTCCAATCCCTAGAGAAGGGGAGCCCCTCCATGGTGGATCTTCAGTGACTGTCATTTCATCCAGGACAGGCCCTAGGCCTCCCCTGAGAGTCCAGGCATCCCTCATTGTAGATGGGCTCTCAAAGTCTATTTGTATGCCAAGGATAAATACTACCAAAGTCCCCATAGATTACCTAGGTCTCCTCACTGACACCAACATTCAGGGGGTCTGGATCAGTCCCATGCTTTCCACACAGACATCAATCTGGGATCAAGAAGCTCCCCCTTGTTCAGGTTAACTGTTTCTGTGGATTAAACCAGCCACTCTTAACTAACTCCTTTGCCCATTGGTTCTCTTTCTGACACTGGATTCCAGGAGTTCAGTTCAATGTTTGTCTGTGGGTATCTGGATGAAGGTTCTGTTCCTTAGACTCTCTGGCAGTGGGATTGTATGCTGACACTCCCCTGCTTCATGTATAAAATCCATAAATGAGTGAGTACATACAATGTTTGTATTTTTGTGATTGGATTACCTTACTCAGGATAGTTTTTTTCTAGTGCTATCCATTTGCCTGCAAATTTCAAGATTCCATTGAGTTTTATTTTTTTTCTGCTGAATAGTACTTCATTGTGTAAATGTATCACATTTTCTCTATCCATTCTTCAGTTTAGGGGCATCTAGGTCCTTCCAGGTTCTGGCTTTTACAAATAATGCTGCTATGAACATAGTGGAAAAGACATGCTTGTATGAATGTGCATATTTTGCGTATATTCCTAAGAGGGGAATTCCTGGGTCTTGTGGTAGACTGAATCCCATTTTCCTGAGGAATCTCCGTACTGATTTCCAAAGTGGCTGTACAAGTCGGCACTCCCACCAGCAGTGTAGGAGTGTCCCCCTTTCTCCGCATCCTCTCCAGTGTAAACTGTCATTAGAGTTTTTGATTTTAGCCATTCTGACAGGAGTGAGATGATATCTCAGTGTTGTTTTGACTTGCATTTCCTCTATGGCTGGGGATTTTGAACTCATTCTCAAGTGTCTCTCAGCCATTTTAGACTCCTCTACTGAGAACTCTCTATGTTGTTCTGTGACTCACTTTTTGATTGGTTCCTTTGTTATTTTTTTTGAAGACTTGCTTCTTGTGTTCTTTGTAAATTTTGGAGATCAGTCCTCTGTCAGATGTGGGGTTAGTGAATATCTCTTCCTAATCTGTGGGTTGCCTTTTTGTTTTACTGACTGTGTCCTTTGCCTTACAGAAGTTTCTTAGTTTCAGGAGGTCCCATTTATTAATTGTCAATCTTAGTGTCTGTGCTATTGGAGTTATGTTCAGGAAGCAGTCTCCTATACCAATTCATGCAAGGGTGCCTCCCACTTTCTCTTCTAACAGGTTAAGTGTGGCTGGATTTATGTTGAGGTCTTTGATCCTTTTGGACTTAAGTTTTGTTTATGGTGATAAACATGGATCTATCCACATTCTTCTACATGCCAACATCCAGTTATGCCAGCACCATTTGTTGAAGATGCTTTCTTTTTTCCATTGTACTTTTTAGCTTCTTTGTTGAAAAGCAGATGTTCATACATGTATGGGTTAATGTCAGGGTGTTCAACTTGATTTGATTGGTTTACCTGTATATTTTTGTGCCAATACCAAGCTGTTTTCAGTACTACAGCTCTACAATAGAGCTTGAAGTCAGGGATGGCGATGCCTCCAGATGATGCTTTGTTGAATAATGTTGTTTTGGCTATTCTATGCCTTTTGTTTTTCCATACAATTTAGATTATTGTTATTTTAATATCTTTGAAGAATTGTGCTGAGATATTAATGGGGATTGCATTAAATCTGTATATTGCTTTTGGTAAGATTGCCATTTTTACTATGTTGATCCTACCTATCCAGGAGCATGGGAGATCTTTCTACCTTCTGGTGTCTTCTTTGATTTCTTTCTTTAAAGACTCAAAGTTATTGCTATACAGGTCTTTCACTTGTTTGGTTAGCATTACCCCTAGGTATTTTATGTTGTTTGTTGCTATTGTAAAGGATGATGTTTCTCTGATTTCTTTCTCAGTCCTTCTATCATCTGTGCATGTTAGGATTACTGATTTTCTTGAGTTGATCTTGTATCTTTCCACTTTGCTGAAAGTATTTATCAGATGGAGGAGTTTCCTGGTATAGTTTTTTGGGTCACTTATGTAAACTATCATATCATCTGCAAATAGTGAAAGTTTTACCTCTTCCTTTCCAATTTGTATCCGCTTGATCTCATTTTTCTGTCGTATTGCTCTAGCTAGAACTTCAAGTACAATATTGAAGAGGTATAGACAGAGTGTACAGCCTTGTCTTGTTCCTGATCTTAGAGGAATTGCATTGAGTTGCTGTCCATTTAGTTTGGTGTTGGCTGTTGGTTTGCTGTATATAACTTTTATTATGTTTAAGTATGTTCCTGTTATCCCAGATCTCTCCAAGACTTTTCTCATGAAGGGATGTTGGATTTTGTCAAAGGCTTTTTCAGTATCCAGTGAGATAAGCATGTGATTTTTGTTTCTCATCTTGTTTATATGGTGGATTACATTGATGGATTTTTGTATGTTGAACCAACCCTGCATGCCTGGGATAAAGCCTACTTGATCATGGTGGATGAGTTTTATGATGTGTTCTTGGATCTGATTTCCAGTATTTTATTGAGTATTTTTGCATCAATGTTCATGAGGGATATTGGTCTGAAGTTCCCTTTCTTAGTTGTGTCTTTGTATGGCTTAGGGATCAAGGTTACTGAAGCCTCATAGAAAGAGTTTGGTCAAGAGCCTTCTGCTACTATTGCTTGGAATACTTTAAGAAAAATTGGTATAAGCTGTTCTTTGAATTTCTGGTAGAATTCTGCCCTGAGGCCATCTGGCCCTGGACTTTTTTTGGTTGGGAGACTTTTTTCTTTCATGAGTATGTAATGTCCTTCCCTATTTCTTATATTCATTTTGTTTTGACATTTATTTTGTTAGCTATTAAAATGGCTATACCAGCTTGCTTCTTAAGTCCATTTGCTGGAAATATCTTTTTTTCCAACCATTTAGCCTGAGGTAATGTCTATCCTTGATGCTGAAGTATGTTTCTTGTATGTCGCAGAAGATTGGATCCTGATTTTTCATCCACTTTGTTAGTCTGAGTTTTTTTAAATGGGGAATTTAGATTATTGATATTGAAGACTATCAATGGCCAGAGATTGTTGATTCCTGTTATTTTATTGTTGTACATGTGTTGGTATGTCTGTGCATGTGCGTGTTCCTCTTTTGATTTTGCTTGTGTGAGATTATTACTCCCTGTGTTTTTGTGGATGTAACATCAGCAAATGGGAGTAGGAATGAATGTGTAGCCATTATGAATTATCCAACTTGGAAGAATTTACTGAATTAAGGAAGAGAAAGAATACTTTTAGACTTTTTTCTTTTGCTAAAGGATTTATGCTTTAGGAAATATTCAAAATTTTCTTTGTGTAATAGTCACTAATATGAAAATTTAAATAATTGGACAAATTTATAGAATTTCATAGCCTCCATCCTGTTTCATTGTGTTGGGCTGTTACTTATTAATGTGTGTAGAAATCTCATAATAAACATTATGTAGTGCTTCTTGTGTGCTAAGTATTAACAATGCCTTATCATAACAATTTCCTCAAATGAAATGAAACATAAAAATAAACTATATTGCGTTGGGAAATGATTAAAATACTTGCTCTGTAAGTATGGAGACCTGAGTTCAAATTCCTAGATCACATTAAAAAGTAGTCACTGACCACATCTCTGTAATCATATCATTGGCTGAGGGGGTGTAATGACAGATTCATACAGAAATTGCTATATGGCTGATCTTACAAAAAGGGGGAGAACAAGTTTATAGCTCAGGGGCACTAGCTCAGATTCATGGTGTCTCCATGGAGGCTCACTCACTCCTTCCCAGCATTCTCCTAGGCTGGTAGCTCCACTTATGTTTTCTGCCTTGCTATTGGCCAATCAGAATCTTATTAAACAAGGAAGAGAAACATGTATTCACCCATGCAGAAGGACATCCCCCATCAAAATTAAATTATTTTATCTATCTAGGTATCTATGTATTTATGTATCTATCTATGTATCTATTTGTCTATCTGTCATCTGTTTATTTACAGTGTTCATTTTGGAAAGACATCTAGAAAGTAAAGACCGATTTGACATGAGTGGGTCAGAGGTGTGGTAGAGATGCAAAAGTTGCTTAATGATAGATTTCTACAGATGCACATACACAGAGTTAAGATTGAGGAAGGAAATTTTTTATTAAATCAAAGTAGCTCTGTTTCATCATATCCTAGTGCATTACTTAGCATATATCTATGGTAACTGCAGTTCAGATGATATTCAAAGTTAACGTTGAGTGACATTACTAGAACTCAGGATAAAGAAAGAATGGCCATTGATAATGTTCCCTTAGGGTTTTACATATACTCTCTGAAGAAATGTGTTATTATAGTCTTTTAAAACTTTCCATTTTGTGTTACTGAAAGGGAAGCATAACAAATGCCAATGATTACTTAGAGAGATGATGGACACTCCTTTCATCACAACTTTACATATCTCCTCACACTCATGCAACCTTAGATGTGTTAATAAGAAATAAAATGGGCAGATTTGAATTCCTGTCATTTCTTCTTTTGAGAAATACTAATCACAAAGAATTAATCACTGTGGAAACAATTTAAGAGTGTTTCTGCAACTTGGTAACAATCATCTGAGTGTAACTTTTGTAAGCACGGTATGGCTTTTTCGAAACAAAAATTGCTTGTTATTCAGCCAGTCTCTGCATTTGTGAGATAAGCACATTTTCATCTCAAATATACCAATATGGTTTGTTACCTCTACAATTTTACTTAAGGATAGTCTTTATTTTATTTCTATGTGTCACTTTCTTTTTTTCAGTTGATTCCATTTACCCATAATAAAGTTTCATCTGTTAATGTTAAACTGAGATGTTGGAACTGAAAGTAATACTAAACTTTTATAGCTATAACAAACTTGGAAGAACAGACCAATTGAGTACATTGATTTTTACTTAGGTGAACTTCTCTTAACACCACCATTAAATGAAGAACAATTTTGTAAAGATTTTAACATTGAATTTGACAACTTTGCCATGTATCCTCTCAAGGAGCTGTTATCAATAAAATTACCATTGATTTTTTTCATGCTTATAAGATAATTTTTGATATAAAATCTAAAATGTGAAGTATTAGCAGAATCCAGCTGGATAAGGGGCTAACATTGTTTATCACATTTTTGACCAATCAAAAAAGGCAATTTTATTGAATATTTTTATCACTTGTAAGACACTTGATTTTATTTACTTCAAGGTTTAAAATAACGATTTCTAAATATTGATTATGAAACAATTCAGTAAAAACTTGTACTTTTAGTTCCAATTTCTGTTTGAACTATACTGGATTCACTAATATATGTGATTCAAGTTTTAAATTGTAATACATTAACTCCATTTATTAGCCAAAATTAACTCATGGAAGATCATGTGTGTGTGGGGCAAGCATTTATGAAACGAAGCAAGTTTCTAAAATTTTCTGTTTCAAAGTTGTCCAAATATGGGTATTTGTTCACTATATTTAAGTATTTAATGGAGTTACTTAAAGAGGAAAATGTTTAAATGAAGTAAGTAATTGTGGAATATTTTGTATGCGTTTATGTGAATTAGGCTTTGGAGGTGGTACTGTCTTAATACCATATTATTTTTGAAAGAACAGACATTGTTCATTCTTACAGAGACCAACTAGACTGTTATCATTTTTACCCATTGTTTTCTTTTTCTTTTTTTATTTTATTCATGTTGCTGTAGATTTTATTAACTAAGCAGTTTATTCTGGACAATACTAATTTAGAATATTTTTCTCTATTGTAGTAAAATAAAATGACAAAACTAAAACTTTTCAACATTTATGTAGGTAGCATGCAGCTTGAATTTTAAATATAGAAGATATTTTATGAAAGCAGGAGTTATAATTCATGCCTGCAAACCCAAACCTCAGGAAGCAAAAGCAGGAGAATTGCTGCCATCAGTACTATGAAACAAGACACTGTCTGAAAAAATAAAATAAAATAATCATGGTTTCAGAAAGAAAATATATTATATTTCATATTGAGAAATATAATTTCACCAAAGTTAAGATCATTCCTATGTTTAATAGTACATGTGTCTCTCTAACCATATTTTTAACTTCTTGATATTTTCAATTTTTTTCAGTTCATATCTGCCAAGAGCATTCTGACTTCTCACATGGTAATTTGTCTGAAACACCTTTCAGTGAAGTAACAATGATTTTCTTTTTGTTAAATCTAACCAGAAACATTTCGTCTCCTATTTGAGAGGTTATTTGGTGTAATATTTCTATTCTAGGTTGCATTTTTATACAGTTCTGTTTGGTAGCAGTGTCTCCCAAGTTAATTTCAACAACAGAAAATATGTAACATGACATAAATCTAACTATGTCTTTGCCTCCAAATATTGTGTTAAGAATAGATTCCTAAATAGGCATCATTCTTTTTGTTCAGGAATTCAGCAAAGGAAAGCAGAGTGTGGCTTTTGGTTTCCTTTAAGTCCGAAGAGTTTGTACCACATTGTTATCCCTATCACGTAGCATCTGGAACACTAATGAGTTGGTATGCAAGTAGTTCTGCAGAAATTTTCTCATTTTTCTGATAAGAACCACCTTTATAATTTATAATTTAATATTTTCTTTAGAGGTGTATACGATTCAGATGTGAACTTCACTGTCCACTCATATTGATAGGTATCTTTGCTTGTTCTATCTCTTGCTATTTCAAGCGCAGCAGCAGTAAACAAGGATGTCCACAAAGAATATCTTAAGAACAGAAGGTCTGTAACCAGAAGGGTCCAGGACCTTAGTGTTCTGGGAATCAATCTTAGATACTGAGGCACAAATATTAGTATTTCTGAGAAACGACAGTCTAATCAAATTCTGAATTTGGCATCAGATAATAAATTTGAAGAAAATGTTCAATGAGTGACATATAGACTTGATATTTGTGCATGCATGCTTTGCATATTAAAACCTTAATTCTCCATTCAAGATGGCAATTGAGAGTATACTTTGTTTGATATTGGCATGAAGTGGGCCATGAATAAACTCTGAAATGGTGGTGATCTAGTCTTGGATTCTCAGCCTTTAGAAATGGGAAAATTTCTTTATAATTTTAAGCCACTCTATCTATTTTTTGTGGTAATCATGTTAGAGCAATAGATCAAGTCAAGGAATATGTTTTATAGGGGCTATGTGGGATGCCTTTTAAAGCAAAGGTTGTCTTTTTCAGCTATAGGATTTCTTACCTTGTGGGAAAGCTAATATTGAAAACTTGAAGGCTACGAAAGCTATACTGAAGTCGCTTTGAAGTTATTGTCTCAAAAATTTGAATAGAACCTAAGCTCTGGGGAGGCATTTATCACAGATTTATAAGTGGAAGCTTGATCAGAAGTAGAGCTCTTTTATAGCAGGAGTGAGTCCAAGAGTATTGAGATATTAGTCCATGGACTTTTTGAAGGACTTACAACAGAATCTGAGATACTGTAGACAGTGATGAGCTAATCAGTAATGTTGGGTCAAACATGAAGTGTATTAGTGCATCTTCTTAATTTAAGTCACATCCTTACATAGCTCCAGCTACGTGTAAGAGATTACAATGATCCAGGCACCAGAATTGTCCTCTGGCATTCCTGGCCTCCAACAAGGACATTCTCAGAATATGTTAAAGAATAATTTAAGGCTTCTTTAATTTACAATGTTTTTAGTTTAAAAATTACTACAAATACAAATAAAATAAATAGTGACCAAAATACTTTACTGGGCTCTATGCTTCTGGGAGTGATCAACTTCTTTGAGTAAGATGAGTATACTCATGTCTAATTTGTTTGGAGATTCTATTAACATTCTTAACTTTGAAAAATATTTTGCCAAAGAAAGAATCCAAATAACGGAAACATAAGTTTAGTAGAAGTTGTGAAGCATTTAATTACAGGAAGCTTGGATATAAAACTTGCATTTTTTCATTTTAACTTGATGCTTTAATGTATTGTATACAGCAACCAAATGCTTCCTAATGAAGATGCCATGCAGCATGTCTTTGCTGAATGTCTTCTAGATGCCCTCACTGTACTGAAGTCTTAGCCAATCTCTTGGTAATGACAGAGAGAGTTTATTACCCAAGCCTACAGATGAGGGACCTGAAACAGATCACAGTGAAGTAACCACAAGACTGAGAGCAGAGTTGAGACTCAAGTACAAGTAAGCAAGCCTCTAGAGGGTTCACAGTCTCCATAAGGAGCCCATGAACCTCAGGAGTTTCTTTTATTTTAGGTACAGTCTTGGTATAGAACACAGATTAGCCTTGAAATTATGAAAATCCTCTTGTCTTAACCTCCTAGAATTTCATGCATGTACCACAACCCCTATTTCTAGGTCAATGACTACTCCTTGGTGGACCCTTTACCAAAACAGTCCTTGTTCTATTATATCACTTCTTACACTCAAAACATTTTGGAAGTTCACAGACCTGATGGTTATGTCTGTCATCCCAGCACCTGAGAAACTAAAGCAAAGGATTGCCGTGAGTTCAAAGTCAGTCTGAGTTACATAATCAGGATCTGCTTCAAATAGGTTTTCTTTTTATTCATTTTTAATTTAAATTAGCAACACTCTTGCTTCACATGTCATTCCCAGATCCCTCTCACTTTGCTCCTCCCCTGCACTCCCACCTGTCCCCACCAAGAGACCCACTCAGTCCCAACTCCATTCCCCAGAATCTGTCAAAATATATTATTTTGTTGCCAGAGTGTTATCTAACTAGACTTCCTTCTTCCACTGAAATTCTCTAATAAGTGATTATTTGCAGTTTTCAAAACTTTTACAACAATCAAAGTGATGGCATTTTCATTCTAAATTATTTTTATCTCTTTTCTGGAGGCATCATGCCCAACTAATCGCCTTATTTTGGTCATGTGACTTGATCCGGCTCTCAGAATATAAACAGGGGTGTTGCAGGTTGTACTTGATGGAAGCTTTAATTATATCATGGAGCTGTGCTATTTCATTGTCTTTGCTATAGGACACTGATGTTCTAGGCAGAGTTTTCCCTTGTCTGTATTTCAGTGATAGATTTGAGTCTTAGTTAGGGTTTCTATTGCTGTGAAGAGACACTAGAACTATAGCAACTCTTATAAATGAAAGCATTTATTTGGTGATGGATTACAGTTCGAAGTTTATTCCATTATCAGTATGGTAGGAATCACTGTGACATACAGGTAGACATAGTGCTGGAGAGAAGCTGAGAATTCTATATTTGGACCTGCAGCCAGAATGAAGTCACTGGTCATGGCCTGATCTTTTGAAATACCAAAGCTTGCCCAGTGACACACCTCTTCCAAGAGATCCTCACCTACTCCAACAAGGCCCACACCTCCTAACCCTTTCCCATAATACCATTCCCATGACCCTATGAGGGCCATTTTCATTTAAACTACCACATTCCACTTCCTGACCCCCATAGAGTTGTAGCCATATCATAATGTAAAATGCATTTATTTCAACTTTAAAAGTCCCCACAGTCTATCATGATCTAACCCCAAATACATAGTTCATAGTCTCTGATACTTATCATAATGTCTTAAATGTCTGTAAAATCAAAAAGTAAAAGCAGATCACACATATGGTGGCACAGGATATACATTATCATTACAAAAGGAAGGAAAGGAGACAAAATAAGGAAATACTGGACCAAAGCAAGACTGAAAACCAGCTGGGCAAATTCCAAACTCTGCATATCCATGTCTGATGTCAAACCACTCTTCAGATCTCCAACTCCTTTCATTTAGTTTGAACGTAGTTTCACACCCATTCTGAAGCTATACTCAGCCTGTATCTTATGGTTCTGGCATCTCCAGGCAATCCAGGCCATCCAGGTTTCACATTTATAGCTTTACTCAATGTCTTCTCTAGGCTTCTATGCAGTGACACACCTGCCACCCACCTGTCCTCAGCAGCTTTCCTTAGTCAAGGAATGCCAGTGGCCATGTCAAAGGAGCAGTAGTTGGCAACTGAAGTTTGGGTGTCAGCCCACCAGTAGGAAAATCACTGAAGGGTGAATCTTGGATATGGAAGGATCTGAGACAACAGACTCCAGAATGTCTTTTGCTTCTGCTGTGCCTTTACATGTTTGCTGCTGTCATCTTTCTCTGGCATCTGGCATGGTATGATTGGGTGTGGAGAGATGCCCATTGCCAGCAAGGTAGAAAGTTTATCTCATGGAAATATCCCATTCTACTGGGCATTTTAACCTATGGATTATTATGAAGATGGTTTCTTCCTAATAAGTACTAATTGATAATAATAATGATAGCTTAAATAGAGTTTTGATGTTAAAAAATAAAACAAGGAATGTCACACAGGTATAACACATGAGTTTCTATTGAGGAGCCATATAGAATGTGGCTTAGGTCAATGAATAAGAAAAAACAATTTAGTTCCAGAAGCCCAACTAGTTTATATTCGTTTAACCTTATATGTTGAGAGATGTGTTGACAGAATTTGGAGTACATTACAACTGAAACACAGCATTGTGCATTTACGGGTGCTGTGAGTGGCAAGAACTAAGTAACTTTACTTGCAGACTCATTAAAATTTTATCTGAACAAAAATGCCATTCATGTTTTGGAAACACCCATTGTGGTGATGGTTGCTTCAGATGGCTACCAAATAGAACTTTTTTGTCATAACTAGAGATGATTTTCTTCACAGTCAATTTGGACCTTATACCATCCCTCAATTGTATGCTAAGAAGCCTCTTTCCCACCTATGGTAGCTAATGGACATGGGCCAGTGGTTATATAAACAGAGTTATTCTCATTTACCAGGCAACATTCGGAAAATCCTCCATCCCGTTCATTTCCCCTCCTTTCAGAGTTGATGTGGATGTCTTTCTCTATGTTGTGAATATATGTTGCTTTATTGCTTGATGAATAAAGCTGTTTTAACTAATGGCTAGGCAGAATATTGGAAATACATAGTTATAGAGAGGAAAAAGGCAGAGTGAGGAGATACCATGTAGCCACCATGGGAGCAAGATGTGAGGTAACAAGTCAGGAGCCTCATGGTAAAAATATTGAATAACAGAAATGGGTTAATTTAATTGTGACAGATAGTCAGTGAGATGCTTGGGCATGTAACTGTAATTAATATTAAGCTTCAGAATGATTATTTAATTAATGGCAGGACCCAGTGGGTGGGAGAGAAACCAGTACAGTGTGATTGAGCAAGACATAGAAAAACTTCCAACTATACAGAGTAGTTTTCATTTCCAGTTATTTTTTGTTGTTGCTGTTGTTGTTAATCATTAGTAGAATAACCGAACTGGTGGCATAAAAAGCAGGTATCTCTTAGTGTCCCCAACCCCTAGAACAGCCTATACTAGCTCAGGGGCAGCAGAAGAATGACAGATCTTGGTGCCTAGAGACTGTAGAGCTCTGAGACTTCAGAAATGCTGAGAAAACAAGAGACAGCAGAGAGAAGAAACTTAAAAAAAACTGAAGAGCAGTGAAGAGGAGAGATTGCTCATGTGAAGGATTGCCAAGAGCTGAGAATGCATAGGAGTGAAAGCCCTGATTGCTGGAAAAGCTCCAGAAAGCTGCAGAGACAAAGTTCTAGCTGCTAGAGACTATCTCAGAGCTGCAAAGCTGGGAGCTGAGGGACTCCCACATCCTGTGTTCAGGGCTGTATTACAGCTATAGATAGCTGGGCCACTGACCCTATCTATGCTGTAGCTGTTAAGAGTGAAGGTTTCCAACATGCAAAGATTGAAGTGGCTAACCAAGGAAGCTATGCATTTCCTGTTTGTTATTTCCAGCTGTGACATTTCCAGTGGTTCCATGCTTTCATAGCTGTTATTCTTTATTTTTTAATATACAAACTTTTTATTTCATGCTTGCTTCACATGCCAATCCTACCTCCCTCTCCCTCCCCACCCCACACCCTCACCAGCTCCCCCAGTCCCCTACTCAACCCCCACTCCTTTCCCCAGGGAGGATGAGACCATTCTTTGTGGGGGATCTCCAGAGTTGTGTTTTAGCAATTTTGGTTGAATAAATGCTTCAAGAGATAAGTAGATCATGACTGACATGTAGCTTTTAAGTCCTTAGGGAGACACTTTGATCTCTTGTAGCTAATAAATTTATTAGGTTTCCATTCAGAGCTAGCATGTGACCAGGAATGTTGGACTAGGTGAGAGTGGGAAAAATTTGAATTTTATGTCTGGTTTTCCAAGGTCGAACTGATTTGGCATACTAACAAAAAAGCCAGAGGGTTGTTAAAGAAGGAAGCACCAGAGATAACTTCTAATATTAATCCTGGATGTTTTGTTGAAAGTGTCACTTACTATAAAGGTGGATTCTTTGGTGTTAGTAGGTGTGAGGAGAGAGAAAAGCGATCATTCTGTGAATAATTCGACTTCCATGTGAAGACATTGAACTGGTTGTTGTAAATCATTACATAGACAAGTCTTGAAGACTACAATGTTGTGAGGGCAAATGACTTCAGTATTGAAATTTTTCAGGTTATAGAGGGCCTTACAATCTGCGAGAGTAAACACAGAAGAGGATGTGTGAATGCTTTCAAACATTTGAACCTTTAAAGGTCACATGGAGACAGTGGAAGTTATTGCTGGAGTATAAGGGAACGTCTAAATCATATTCGGCTACTTTTAAAATTAGATAAGACTTTGTTATTCCCCAAAGATATTAACAGTCAAAGATGAAGCTCAGATCCAAGCCACATATACTTGAAGATATGTAACATTAAAGATTTGCAAATATGCTGTCTTGTGAATTGGTGAACATACACTCTTTTGTGTTCCTCCCTCGGTATCCAGTGATGCAGCTCTCAAAACAAAGTCATGAAATCTTATTTACTTGAATTTTAATTGCCAAAGCCATCTTCAAATACTTTTAGTCTTACAATCTACATTCTGAGTAGATACAGAATCTTATTCTTAAATAGTATTTACATGAAGGTAACCAGTATAACTTTATAGACAATAAAAGTCTACCTTTCCACGAAGAAGCATGGACGCTTCATGCTTCTTTATTCACTCCCCCCACTCCACACACCCTCACCTTCCCTTTTTGAACCTTTAGTTCTGTCCTTATTCTTAGCTAAATTGTGTCAGGTTATCAAGTGTAATTTCCATATCTTTAACTTTCCACTTCTGTAATCAGTCTCCTGTGAATTTTTCAATTTGAATTGAGGTCATTGTGGTCTGCATCACATCCAATTTACTACAAATGTTTCCTGAATTTTTCCCTTGTAATCCTAAATCTGTAATTCACCACACCACTCCTTTACTATTTAAAGAACAATAAAAATTGAATGATTTAAGATAAATTTATGGCAAAGTCATTTGTTCTTTGTTTTAATTCCCAATGGCATTGCAGTATCAGACCAATGGTATCAAATGTTTTGGGTCTGTAGAAAAGAAGTAACTTTGAGTTACCTATAAATAAATTTTCATAATCCCTTTTTATTTATTGTCTTGGACATAAATGACTTGTTTAAATTAAGGACAATTACTCTCATCCAGCTCCAAACATCCTTTTGATAATGACATCATAATCTCAGAATTCATAGTCATAAGCAGCTATTTAGTTTTCCAGAGCCAAGGTCTGTATATTGGAAACCTTTTTCGAAGTTGTGTTATGAAAGCAACTAAGCTGACTAAATTAAGCAATCTTGTCTCTTTGAAAGTGGATTGTGTCAAATATGAAATCTTTTAAATCAATTTATTAAGGATTAGATACCTGGAGAGATCATTTAAATTGTTGAATTAACATTCTTAGAGTAGTTAAAAAGACTCTTATGAGTTTCTTTGTGATTATAATTCAAAATATTTAAACCAAATAAAATTCTTATTTTAATCCAATAGAACTTTTTATTTGCAGATATGTTATAACCAATTTAGAAATTACAGACACAAAATAAACATCTTACATTGTAAGACACTGACCCTGCATTAATTATTTCTAATTTTTAGGGAACTAAAAGACTGCTGGACACTTTTGCAATCAAGATTAGAGTCCGGCGTGAGGGCTCCGTAGGTGATACCACTGCTGTTGTTGAAGAAGACATGCGTTTGGTACCTAGCACCCACATGTTAACTCAAACTTTGTTTGACTAATGTTACAGGGGAACTGACTCTTTCATATTGCTTCTGTGTGTACCCAACTCTTGTAAATAAGCATACATACATACATACACACATACATACATAAATACATACATGCAAAATGCTCATACATATAAAAATAAATCTAAAATCAAATTTATGTTCAGAGATTAAAATAGAAGTTATTTGGAAATTTTTTTCTTATAAAATGAATTACTAATGATGAAATCCTTGGATTTCAGCATTTTTGGGATTCATATAGGTACTTTATAACATTGCTACTTCATAAGTATGCTTTTGCTAAGAATCCTAAGGTAAATATCTGATATGCAGATGACCTTAGACCACCCTTGTGAAAGGGTTATTCAACCCCAAAGCAATATTGAATCATAAGTTGAGAAGCATTGCTTTAGTTTGTGGAATTCTCTTTGCTTGTCTTTGCCTCCTCTGCCAATTATTATCAGTGGCTTCATTGACACACACACAGAACCAGAGACAGTATCCACGTATGGTTGTCTTAGAGGCTTCCCTTCCTACTTATACTTTAAGTCTGAATTCTTTCTCCACTTGCCTTCATGAAGCTGTGTAAATCAAGACTTCAGTTGTCAGGGCAGAAGTTCCCACACCATCCAGTTCCTCAATAATATTTGACATAGGTGAGTGTTCTTATTTTTGAGACCCTTTATTGTATGATACTATTAATTGTTGCTCGCTTCTACAACTGCCTTTACGCATCATCTGTTTTTTTGTAACATCTTGTTGTATGTTAAATATTATAATGCTTCATAACTGAACACTCAGATTTTATCTCATTTCTGTTCAAGTCTTCCTCTTTGTCCAATGCTCAGGCCTATGTTTTAAATTCCACTTCTGAAGATTCGTTATGTCTCAGGCTAGATTTGCTTTCCTGAAATGGCCTGCCTTTTTCTATTGAAGAAGCAACTTAAAAGTCCCAGATATAATGGTGCTTTTCTTCCCATTGCTCCTCAGCCATCATTCCTATCTCAATAAAACTATTGTCATTTACCCAGTCACTCAGGATAAAAGCTCATAGGTAGTTTTAAATATTTTATTCTAATTCTTTTCATCAAATTCTCATAAACTCTTATTTTCATATTTGTAATTAAATCTTTCCCTTCCTCCTATCTCCATAGTTTTGTACATTTTCACTAAACCATTCTTCATGGTCAGGGCTACTGAAAAGTGCATGATTAGACTTCTTGCTTAAATTATCCCAGTTTATTTAAACTGTGGCAGCCAGAATAATGCATTAAAAATTAGATGTCTTACCAGTCGTTGTAATGTTGCCATATTTGCAATTCAGATCATGGTGATCTACAACTTGGGTTGTTTAGAAGGTTGCTGTAATCTAAACCAGGCTATTCTTGTGTGGAAACTTTAATTTTCCCTTTGCTTACATTTGTTATAGGTAGAGTGTTTTGGTGTCTTCCAATGAACAATGAACCAGTTAAAGCTTAGTTATGTTCTCATTAAAGAGGTAGATGGAGTCCTGATGCCATAACTTTCCATTACTATAGCTCCCCTTCATTTCCTGGCTTTAACTTTACAATCTGAATGATCTAAAATATTGCATCGGTGTATGTAGCTCACTCATTTCTCCTTCATGTTGTCATCACTGCCCATGGGACTCACTCATTGACCACTTTGTAGTAACCCTTCTCCAGCAGTGGTGCCTAGTCTAAAGAAACTCAGTATTTGTTACACTATGAGAAAATAAAATATTATATGGGTTTTATACTCATAGGAACATCACCATGGTTTTCTGTTTATTTCTAGTAGTTTCCTTTTATGAAATACAGTATTCAGTTGAGAGGAAACTAAAAATAAGCTATCTACAATATATTTCTACAGTTCACACATAGATTAGTAGATGGATATAATACTCATCAATTGAAAACATTTTGTAAAATAAATCCTAATATTTAAAATATTCCCTTTCAATTGTGTTATATTCTAATATTGCTTTATCAGTTAAAGTTTTAATAAATGGCAGCCTATTTCACTATAAAAAACCTAAACATGTGATATTTTTGTCATGTTTTGTAGTTAGAAAGGCTGTACCAAAGGCTGTGTGTATGGAGCATTGTCTTCTTTTTCCTTCTAAGATTTGAAAATAAGAGATAATATGAAAATGTGTTAGAGACCTGAGGGAAATGGAATGCTGAGAGGAAATGACTTAGCCTCACATGGATAACTAGGAAGAAGCCTCCGTGTCGTCACACGCCATAGATTTTTTTCAATTGCCTCATGAATCCAGCAGCCACATGGCAAGTGGCATGTTTTTTACATCTAAAGAATTTATTTGTGTCTACATAATGGTCTTTCTGTGTTATGCAAGAATAGCTACACGCCTTTTTGACCCAACAGGGAAGCTATTTTAAAGTGTCTGCTTTCTGGCTCATGTGTCTCTTTAGGATGTGACTGTAATGAGCTTCTTCACAATTTCTGTTTACATTTATAAAACATAATTATGTCTTGTAAAATATTTATGTTTAGCTTAATGCAGCTATTGCCACATGAAGCAATTACTTCCCCCTCTAATGAGGATAATGATGTTTATACCCATATAAATGACTGAAATAGAAATAATGTGACCATTTTTTGCATCAAAACTAAGTTATCCTTCTGAACTAATGGAAAATTTTGATAAACATAAAATTCATAACATGTTTTAGAGAATAGTTATATGACAGACATTTGACAAGATGAATCTAATTTAGTGAAGATTCCACCCTGTTTTGAAAATAACCCGCAAATTTATTGATTGACTACAGATTTATTATTTACGACATCCATGAACATTGCACTGTGGAACTCATAAGGTTAAAATTGATGACCATTGCATATCTCTTATTACTAGATAACCTACATAAAATCTTATTTCCAGGTCATTTTTACTGTTTTAGAACATGAGGATATTTCTAAGACTGAACTGTTACTCTCTCCATTAGCTTCTAGAGACGTAAATTCCTTCTTCTGAAGGCTGTCTATAATCCTTCTCTTGCTCATCAAAGCTATGGGTCTGTTTCTTGACTTTGCATTGTAACCCTTACAATTCAGAGATAATACCCATGTTTGATGTGATTCTTTAGTGGACTCATCCGAGGTTGGGATTTCTTGTGTATTTCTTTAGTTCTAAATATAATTTCTCTTATGAGTATATCTTTTCCTATGTTCTATTTATTTTTATTTTATCTGTATTAAACTTTTGTAGTTCAAAATCCATTTGTTATTTTTTCAATATTAAAGCATAGTATGTTTCCTAAGCTTTCTTTCCCAAAATTTAAATTTACATTTGTATTTTGATAGTCTTTTTATTATTGCCAATGTCTTTACACTATTTAAGTTTTTACATTTATTTGTTTATGCATGCATGCATGCGTGCATATGTGTTTACATGTGAGAGCATGTATATGTCATGGCTTGCATGTGTAGACCTAAGGAAAATCACTGGGAGTGGATTCTCCTTCACTAAATAAGTTCTAGGAGTTGAACTCAGTTGACAGGTTTGGGAACTAGTGCCTTTACCCAGAGTCATCTTGCTGTCCCATGCTTTTATACATTTTTCCTTCTTTTTTTTTTTAACAGAGATTATGTTTATCAGCTTCCAAATAAATGTTTTCTATATTTATGTTTTTGTTCTTTTTTATTGTTGAATTTGAATTATAATGCTCTATAATAACTTATTCTGACTAATCATCACTGTTCTTCTGTAGCTATTGTTTAGAATTTGAATGGCAGAAAAACCATTAATAAACTTAAGTCTAATGAGTATCTTTTTTGACTCAGTTCGATACTACCTATGTGGCCTTGCTCTATGATAAAAACAAAAAACCAAAATAGATCCTTTTTTTGAGAAAGTTGAAGTGAAGGAGGTACTTCAAATTTTGGGGAGAGGGGAAATTGTAGTCAGGGTATAGTATATGAGGGAATAATAAAAGTTTTTTTTATTAATATTTTTTTATTTTCCATTTTAAATTTAGATAAGAAACAAGGTTGCTTCACAAGTCAGTACGAGGTCCCTCTCCCTTTCCCTCCCCTCCTCCCGTGCCCTCCCCCCCATCCTCCCCCCGTTATCCCCTCATTCCCCCAGGGAGGGTGAGGCCCTCCATGGGGGTGTCTGTAGTCTGTCATTTCATATAGGGCAGGGCCTAGACCCTTCCCCAAGAGTTCAGGGTGAGAGTGCACCTCACATTGTTCTATGGGAGTCCAGAGACCGTGTGTATACTTGGGATGGGTACTGATCTGCTGTCCAAGGCTCAATAGATTACCTAGGCCTCCTCACTGACACCCAGATTCAGGGGGTCTTGATCAGTCCCATGCTGGATTCCCAGGCTGATGCCTGGGATTCAAGAGTTAACCTTTGTCTGGTCAGCTGTTTCTGGGGGTTCAACCAGCCCAGTCTTAATCCCTTTGATCATCAGTCCTCCCTCTCTGATACTGGCTTTCTTGAGTTCAGCTCAGTAATTAACCAGCCAGTAAATGAAGTTTCTGTTTCCCAGACTCTCTGGCAATAGGATTGTAGGCTGGCACTCCCCAGATCTATGTCTAAAATCCATATATGAGAGAGTACATGCCATGTTTCTCTTTTTGTGACTGGGTTACCTCACTCAGGATGGTTTCTTCTAGTGTCATCCATTTGCCTGCGAATCTCATGATTCCATTATTTTTTTCTGCTGAATAGTACTCCATTGTGTAGATGTACCACATTTTCTCTATCCATTCTTCGGGTGAGGGACATCTAGGTTGCTTCCAAGTTCTGGCTATTACAAATAAAGCTGCTATGAACATAGTGGAACAGACATCTTTGTTATATGAATGGGCATCTTTTGGATATATGCCTAAGAGTGCAGTTGCTGGGTCTTGTGGTAGGTTTATTCCCATTTTTCTGAGGAATCTCCATACTGATTTCCAAAGTGGCTGAACCAGTTGGCACTCCCACCAGCAATGGAGGAGTGTCCCCCTTTCACCACATCCTCTCCAGCATAAATTGTCATTGGTGTTTTTGATTTTAGCCATTCTGACAGGAGTGAGATGGTATCTCAGAGTTGCTTTGATTTGCATTTCCCGGATGGCTAAGGATGTTGAGCACTTTCTCAAGTGCCTCTCAGCCATTTTAGACTCCTCTATTGAAAACTCTCTATTTAGTTCTGCAGCCCACTTGTTAATTGGGTCCTTTGCTGTTTTGGAGACTTGCTTCTTGAGTTCTTTGTAAATTTTGGAGATCAACCCTCTGTCAGATGTGGGATTAGTGAATATTTTTCCCCATTCTGTGGGCTGCCTTTTTGTCTTGCTGACTGTGTCCTTTGCCTTACAGAAGCTTCTCAGTTTCAGTAGGTCCCATTTATTAATTGTTGATCTCACTGTCTGTGCTACTGGTGTTATGTTCAGGAAGCTGTCTCCTGTACCAATTCGTTCAAGGGTACCACCCACTTTCTCTTCTAAGAGGTTCAGTGTGGCTGGATTTATGTTGAGGTCTTTGATCCATTTGGACTTAAGTTTTGTGCATGGCGATAAACATGGATCGATCCGCATTTTTCTACATGCCAGTCTCCAATTATGCCAGCACCATTTGTTGAAGATGCTTTATTTATTCCATTGTATATTTTTAGCTTCTTTGTCAAAGATCAGATGTTCGTACGTGTGTGGGTTAATACCCGGATTTTCAATTCGATTCCATTGGTCTGCCTGTCTATTTTTGTGCCAATACCAAGCTGTTTTCAGGACTATAGCTCTATAATAGAGCTTGAGGTCAGGGATAGTGATGCCTCCGGACGTTGCCTTGTTGAACAGGGTTGTTTTGGCTATCCTGGGTCTTTTGTTTTTCCATACAAAATTGATTATTGTTCTTTCAAGGTCTGTGAAGAATTGTGCTGGGATTTTAATGGGGATAGCATTGAATCTGTAGATTGCTTTTGGCAGGATTGCCATTTTTACTACATTGATCCTACCTATCCAAGAGCATGGGAGATCTTTCCATTTCCTGAGGGCTTCTTTAATTTCTTTCTTTAAAGATTCAAAGTTCTTACGATACAGGTCTTTCACTTGTTTGGTTAGCGTTACCCCAAGGTATTTTATGTTGTTTGTGGCAATTGTAAAGGGTGATGTTTCTCTGATTTCTCTTTCAGCCCTTTTATCATCTGTATATAGTACTCAATAAAATACTGGCAAATCGGATCCAAGAACACATCAAAACAATCATTCACCACGATCAAGTAGGTTTCATCCCAGGGATGCAGGGATGGTTCAACATACGAAAATCCATCAACGTAATCCACCATATAAACAAGCTGAAAAACAAAAATCACATGATCATCTCACTAGATGCTGAAAAAGCCTTTGACAAAATCCAACACCCCTTCATGATAAAGGTCTTGGAGAGGTCTGGGATAACAGGGACATACTTAAACATAATAAAAGCCATATACAGTAAACCAACAGCCAACATCAAACTAAATGGACAGAAACTCAACGCAATTCCTCTAAAATCAGGAACAAAACAAGGCTGTCCACTCTCTCCATACCTTTTCAACATGGTACTTGAAGTTCTAGCTATAGCCATACGACAACAAAGGGGGATCAAGGGGATACAAATTGGGAAGGAAGAAGTCAAACTTTCACTGTTTGCAGATGATATGATAGTTTACATCAATGACCCAAAGAACTCTACCAGGGAACTCTTACAGCTGATTAACACCTTCAGCAAAGTGGTAGGTTACAAGATCAACTCAAGAAAGTCAGTAGCCCTACTATATACAGATGATAAAAGGGCTGAAAGAGAAATAAAAGTTTTTTAATAGGCCTTTAGAAGAGAGAACTGGAAGTGAATTTCCACTTCTTCTAAAGTAGACATGCCTTATATGTTGATAGACAAAATGCTGCAATAACAGATAACATCTTTGTCTTCTTTTCAAATGAACAAAATTTCCCAAGTTAGTTATAACCCTGAGCAAGAACATGAGCTTTTTGGAAACCTTTTTGCCTGTTTGTCACAATTGAAAAGAAGGAAACAGAAGTGCTATAAGGCGTCTTTACATTATCTTTAACCTTGAATATTGGCATTGTATGAAGAGTCCTTAATTCAATTCTAAAGATGATAAAGTACAAAAGTCATAGTATCCCAGGTCCCTAAAGTCTGGACCATTGTATAACAGCTCTGATTTGTTTACCTTCAAATACTAGGACTAAATAAAATAAAAACCTCCACTGTTTCTAAGCCTCTTTGATTTTCTCATTTCCTGTTGAATTTAATTCTAATAATAGAAATAAAGGTCTATCAGAATATAGAAAAATAGTGTCTGCTTCCTGTACTTTCAAACATTTCATCATTAATTATAATCAAATCCTCATTTTTTTATGATTACTTAAAATTGCTTTGTTCTTTGACTTTTTCTTATGCCCATAAACACATTTATATTTATTTTTCTTTGTAGAAAGAACAGATGAGTGATTACTTACAGGAACATTTTTCTGCTTCTTCTCTACTCTGGACACGAGCTCCTTGGCAACAATTCCATATTCATGTGAGGTTTGTTAGGTAGTCAAGCTGGTGTTGAACACAGATGTGCATGGCACATTCTGTGTTTGGGAGGTCTCTATGCCATAGATTCGGGTATTATTTTCTTTACTGCCCTGTTAGTAGTGTGATTGCAAATTTTCTGGAAACCGTGAGGAAACTATAGTTCAAGAATCTATAGTGGTAATCTCATTATTAAAACTCTAGCCCTTTAGAAATGTACCTAGTATGAAAAGGACAATATTGAGACCCTCAAGGCTGTGTGTGTGTGTGTGTGTGTGTGTGTGTGTGTTGGCAACTTGATTCTTAGTATGATAGTAGTAATTTTTAAGGCATGTGCCCTTTTTGGAAATGTTATGTCACTGAAAATCACATGTCTTTCTGGATGAGTTAGTGTAATCCTCATAATAAACGTTCCTGTATATCTAATACATTCTCTTGAATTGCAACACCTCCTCCAAAAGGAATAGTAGGCTCATAAGTCTCAGGAAGTAAACAAATGCCACTCATCTGGTTAAGTTGAAACTTGCAAAGTTCTCGAAGCTCTCCCATGTTTACCAATGATTCCCAATCCACCATGCTTCCCTACAGAGATCAATAGATGTGTGTGTCGGGGGTGTTGTGTCTTCCCAGGGTAAAAATTTAAAAAAGAAAGACTTCCTCTGCTCTCTTCCTTTTTGTATGTCCTTTCTTGACAATTGTGTCTGCTATTTTGTGATTCAGTCAGTGGTGCAGGAACCTATGACTGAAATTTAGGATCAGCCTAATCTTGGGTTCTTTCTTACTACAACTGTATCTGTATTGCCAAATCTTTGTATATTACACATATTCAGATATCTCTGTATGCCAACACATTATACTAATGCAAAAGAAATTTCTCAATTTTTGTTAATAACATTTGCTTGTATACCATGGAGGCTATTAGGATTAGATGATTTTATGAAGTGAGGTCTTTCAAAAATATGTAAATTCATTGAATGAAAACAAACTCAGGCAAGCGGTCTTACCCTGTGTTTCCATGTGACACCCTCTGTCAGGTTTTCATGCACAACTAAGGTTCTAAGATGCAGTAGATGCCAGGGACACATTCCTGTGCCTTTCAGTCTCCTAGCACCATATCTTGGACAAGTTTCCATTTTTATAAATTGGCTATTCTTAGATGCCTAGTTAGAGCAACAGGAAGTTCTTTTTATGACTTTAATGGAAACATTTTAGTAAGTACATTCCGTTTTAACTCAGAGTAACAAACTTTTTGGGAAAGACCAAGATGTAGATTTATTTAGGTCACTGAACTGATTCATTTCTCCTTCATTTCCTAACAAAATTGTGTGATCCTTCCACAAAGATACCAGAGCCTCTGATGACATCTGGTTTCCTGTGATTTTTTCACCATTGCCTTTATATCAACTCCTCCACATTCTAAATTGCATTTTGATATCTTTAGCACAGTTGCTAGAATGAGGTATGACAATCATGTGCACATGTATTTGTTACTCTTTTTATAAATGGAGTCATGCATTTAAAAATCATTTGGTTTATGAAATGCATTGCCTACCACATTTTTAGTAATTATTTATATTTGCATAGAGAAACTTTTAAAATATTTTTAATTTGTCAAGATTCACTATTTAGTAATGAATAATTTAATAATGAATTAATTAGCTTTCCTCATCTCTTTTGTGGGAGACAAGTCTAGTAAATACAAATATTTACAATGTTTTCTTATTTCTAAGAATTTTCTTAATGTATGTGAAAAAAGTTTCCAAAACAATGAGTTTTCATTGTTTCTATTTATGACTTTAATGGAAAGTAGAATTCACAGAAATTGAATATCTTAGTGAAAAATATAAGAAACTTAATTTAACAGTTTTATATCATATGACAATATCTACATTCTTTTACTTAAGAAAGCAATATGTATTTTCAGTGTAAGTAAATCATTACCTTTACTGAAAGTCTTATCTGGTAGTCTGAAGGATTTTTACTCCTACATTTAATAAACATGTGGTTCTATTTTTTGTGTTTACAATGAAAGATTAATCAAACCCATAATCTAGTTTTTTTCAGTTTTGTATATATTGTGATGAGATTATAGTGTTTAGGATCAAAGAATATCTTGTAATTTTCTTTGTCACGTATTTTAGTTGAGTGCCTTTAATACAGAGTTCAGTCTAGTGTGTTTGTGATGAAGAACGTGATAGTATTATTTATCTCTATAAAGTTAACTTTCTGTGACTCAAAGTTACTACAAAACATTTAGCAAAAAGTACCATGAATAGGCAAATTGTTCAGTAACTGTTTTAAGATCTGATTCTCTATTCCTAACTACCTCTTAAGAGATGGGAGCATTGGAGTGATTAAAATTAAATGCTCATAACTTAATATTTTCTCAGTGTTTTAAAGTTAATGGTACACACACATATATTTTGTATTTTCTTTTCTTTCTTTCTTTCTTCCTTCCTTTCTTTTTTTCTTGTTTTTTTTTTTTTGAGACCAGGTTTCTCTGTAGATTTTAAGCCTGTCCTGAAACTTGCTCTGTAGACCAGGCTAAATTTGAACTCCCAAATATCTGTCTGCCTCTGCTTCTGAAATGCTGAGATTAAAGAGTTGTGCCACCCCTGCCTTGCTTACATTTTGTATTTTTCTTTATCCATTAATCTCTAAATAGTAAATACAGGAAAGTATCTCATAAAAATACAATTCCTTTCACTGTCTGGAGACATTTTTTTATGTTTTTAGATAAGAAAGATATATTTTCTGCTCTCTGTGAAGCTACTAGTTGTTTGATCTAGAGATTTTAGGTAGTATGTCAAACCTTCTGACAATGCTTTGAGAATGACTATAGAGTGAAATAGTAAGCAACTTACCACTGAATAAATGAGAGTTGTGGAACGTGTTTCTTGTTCTTGTATAAAAGAGTCAGAGGAAAGGTGTTGTCAGTACCTACCTAAACTGGTTGAATTTAGCAAGAATTGGCAAGCTTCCTTGCACTGGCCTAATGCTTTAGACTAATTTAGAAAATGGATAAATTTCACATGTGAGGAATTTGAGACCTCATGAAAAAGCTTTATCCATAATATCCATTGTATTTTTTTCTGCACGGACTGACACACAGGGTGAGCCATGGCTGATTACAACCTTTATTCTGAATAACACTTCTGAGAATTTCTGTATGGTGATGTCTTTGTGATGCTGATCTTGCTAATCATAATTGCCGCTTGATGAAGAACACATGGATTGTGTCTTTGAGTTTTCAAAATCATCCCTCACTGTCAGACTGATGTGTCATTTGATAGATTAGAAAATGAATCCAAATACTTTAATGGAAGTTCTAACAGTAACATAGTTATTAAGTGGGAAAGCAGTAATTACAATAAATCAAAGTTCCTTCTTTATTATTAAAGGTTTAGAGGTTAAATTTATGTAGAAATTTAAATATTCTTTAATTTTCAAATTTCTCCTGTCTGCATAAATATTGAATCAAGGCCTAAAATTATATTACTCTGGAAATGCTGCACTGCATACTTAACTTTCTCAAGTATTTGAAGTCAGCAGGAATGGAAAGTGGTTTGGAGTTAATTCTGTTGGAATGCCTTTTCTAAATTTACACATGTTGCAGCTGAGTGATTACAAGCAGGCAAAGCATGGAAAGACATTCTCTCTCCTCATCAGAAGCATACACTAACTTTCTAGCATATGGAAGCATTTCTGCACTACCAGATTTTCTGAGAAGGAAACACATGATTTATAAATACTGTCAAATCAAATATACTTTTACAAATGCTAGTAATTTATTGAGATGTGCTCTATGTGCTAGAATCATTGCCCTTCTACAGGTTCTGTTTCTGACTTGCTTCATTCAATGTGGTATCCTCCAGTACTATCCATTTTGTTACAAATGATAGTATATAATTTTATGACAGAGCATTATTTAGTACATATTTAACATGGTGATATTTGTTTTGTAATTTTTTTTCATTTTTTAAAACAATATTAGTTTAATTCGAGGAAATGGGGGAAGTTCAAGGAAATGGGGGGATATCTCTGAACTTTCCAAATAAGAATAGCTGAGTTTGGTTGAAAGTCAACTACAAGTAGGGGAATAGACTATCATTGTCTTTCAGCAATGTTCCATTTTTTTCTATTCCTCCTGCAGCTTCCCCTCCTTCTCCCTTTCTTTCCCCTCAACTCTCATCTGTTCCCTCTTCCATATACCCTGCCTCTACCTCTTTTCAGAGAGAGACAGACTTCCTATTTGTGCCAACAAAGTGTAATAACTCTGTTTTATGCAATGCTAATATTTAGTTACCTCTTTTGTAGGATATATTGCATAGCACAAGACACATTTTCATTAGTTAGGCAGGCACAGCACTCACTTCAGGAAACTTGCAATGTAGCTAAACAAATAAGAAAAATGCAGATATATGACTAAGAACTATATAAAATATTCATTGGGGGTATATCAGAAACCCCACCTAATTAGGACTATTTAATAAACCAACTAGGTACACTGGTTTTTATAAAATAAATGAATAAATAAATACACACTTGCATAAATACATACCCACCAAATTCTGTATGAAGAACAAGGACTCTTGAGTTCTTTGCTTACTCAACAAGAAATAACTGTAACATGCAAATATCCTGTTTAATCCCTCAGAGTTACAGTTCATTTTGTCTAAGCCTGGCATATTTTAAACTCCTTCATAACAAACTTCAGCATGAATTAGTACTTGAACTGAAGCCTGTATGTGGATATTTTTGCGTGTCTGGCTTAGTGACAAGCCATCAGTTTCAAGCAGTTGATTTCCAACTCTCATAGCAGCCAGGGGAAACACCATGCTTAGATAATGCCAAGCCATAAAGAGATGAAAGCAGGTAATATTTGCATTGCTTCACTCTGGGTCTCCAAAGAGTCATTGCAGGCTCTGCCTCTCAGCCTCTTTCAATGGTGACCAATAAGCAAATTATTGTTTGGCCAAATAAATGGCTAGATTCATTTAGAGTACTTCATTGAAATTTGTTTCTATATATTCATCAGAATAAAAAAGTGCTATTCTCTAACAGGTGTTTTTTTCATGCTAAAATTTGTAGAAACTTGTATATAATAAAGAGGACTATGTGCCAATTCATTGACAATTTTTTCAGATGTATCAGACAGTAAATTTATTTTTAATTAAATTTTATTCAGAACAGCCCCTATTACAGTTACTGATCACAATATTATTTTTTCAACATTAATAAGAGATAGACTATCATGAGAAATTGTGATGCACTGT
Organism: Mesocricetus auratus; assembly: GCF_017639785.1. NCBI lineage: Eukaryota > Metazoa > Chordata > Mammalia > Rodentia > Cricetidae > Mesocricetus > Mesocricetus auratus. The sequence continues at coordinate 47,462,863 of NW_024429266.1, forward strand.
TACTGTGATTCTCACGCTATATTTCCTTAACATTTAGAAAGGTATTTCAGAATGTGGTATCAAGTATTACAATGGCATTTATGGAAAACAAACATATGCTGCCATTTCCACTTATTAAAACTTTATTCCCCTTTCCCATCACTCTGCCTAAGAGTTCTTTTCTTGAACTTAGTTCATATCTAGGTGTGTCTTCAGGAAGTTTGGACAATGATGGGAAACCCCACACAGGTCTAAGAGTATTGTGGTGACAAACTGATTGAAAGTAGAAAGTTAGTTGAGCCCCAACGTTGCCCACTTTGCTTCCTGATTGTGAACACCTGTGAAGAGCTGCTTTTTACACATACCACTATGGATTCCTCACTGTTGTGGAGTGTACTCTCTACCCATGAGTCAGAATAAATATCTCTGATGCAGTTTTAGTATTTTCCTTTGTCACAGGATAGGAATACTAATTGATATACTTTCTTTTGTTCTGTGCTCTGAGAGGTCCGCCTGTAAAGAATCAGTCAGGGTCTTCTTATGTATGTAGATACTGAGAAAAGATAAGAGGATAGGACTGACAAAATGTTCATTTAATAAGATACATTTAGTCTCCTGGCAGTTTGCTTCTATGTGAAAATACTCTTAGGCATCCATTCTCTTATAGCCATGTTTCTCACGGATCTTATGTACAGAGGAGATAATATGAGACAGGAGAGAACACAGGTTACCAAACAAGAAGAAAGAACTGTGATACTTGTTTTTTACTCTTAACTTCAGGAGCAACTGCCAGCACTTTGATGTATTATTTCCAGTCTCCAGAGTAGGGTGAGCATTGCCTGGTGTTCACCACCCCCACCTTGCCCTTCTTGTACCCTTGGGCTCAGCTGCCCTAGAAAATTAGTTCAGAAGGGTCTTCTGCACAGATGTGAGCTCTGCTTCCAGTAGCTGACTTTCTTTACCCTGCACATAAACTTGTAAATATTCCTTTCCTTAGATACCATTCAGTTATTTCTTCTCAGCATATCATTTCTTCCTGCTGGAGATCTGGCAGCAATAGAAAATGACTTTGACATATTTTCCAGGTCTTCTACAGTGTTTTCAACATCCCATTATCATAGCACTTCATGTTTTCTTTCTGTCTCACTAAAATGACTCTTGGGAAAATATCTAGTGTATAATTCACAGTAGATAGCACTATCAACAAAGAGGTTATTAAGTGGTACCATAAGGAACAAATAATGGTGTCACAGCATTTAGATGATTTGGATAATGGAATCTTCCTAGAACCATTGATAATAAAACCTCAAGTCTCTCTGCATTGTTCATTTCATTGCTCTGGTGCTAAAAAAAAAAGCAGTAAATCAACTCAAAAGACAGAAATCAAACAGAGAAGTAACACAAGCAAGTAGGGCACAGATGCAGGTAATAGACAATTCTGAAATTTTAATTGTTAAGAACAGGGAGTAAAGTACTCTGACATGTAAATAATACATCACTAACTGTAGTAGAACAAAAGATATGAAGAACAAACGAATGGAAATCCCACGTAGAATCCTTGACATGGCTTATCTTTGTTTTAAAATGGGAATCTAAATCCTGAAGCTAGACTGTGACATCATGCAAAGACAAAAGAAAAGTGTTGAAATGCTTCTAAACAAATGTGAGCAGTTGTTTGGGAAGAATAAATCTTACCTTTGGATAAAACAAAAATACCCCTAATGCTTCCAAAGTAATATAAAAATGACTTCTTCAAGGATCATTTAATTATATTTATAAAACCATACAAGAGATACAATTCTATTATTTCTAAGGCCTGTAAAAGAAAAGCAAAATGTCTCTCCTCTTTTTCTTGTAAAATAATGCGACAATGCATTATTGAAAGTAAAGATGAGACTAGTTGTGAAAATAAGACAGGCAAGTTCTGCAAAACTGAAAGACACAATGGTGCACATTCCAGTGTACTTAAAGACTATATTATAGTCTAAAATTTCTCACAGGTTACGTATAAGTTTTAAAATGTCTGAGTATACTTATTATACAAACTTCAACTTTTAAACCTCACAATTTAGAAAGACTTTTAAAGCATGTAACATATTTATTTTTCTTAATTTGATATTTCAAATTCTGTTTAATACAGAATTGGTTGTAGCAAGGTGCTATATATTTCTTTAAAATATTATCTACTTGATTTCTGCATTGTGTTGGTCTCCAGTGAGTGGGTCTGCTCAATGCTCAGCTTGGATGAGTGGTTCATTCTTCTCATGATGCTCTAATGGGTTTCCATAGCTCTAAGTCTGCTAAGCAATAGGACATTATTTCTCATCTCTACAGAGACTGGGAATGTGAGAGTGTGGTGCAAGCTGCAATAGCATTTGGTACGGGTTCTCTTCCAGATTCCAGACTGAAAAGTTCTTACTGTCTGCTGGTGAAGTGACAAGAATCTGTCACAGTGTTTTCCATTTGAGAACTTGTCTCAAATCTTTGACTGTACTTTCTGATGCTATTGATTTTTGAGTTAAAATTTAAATATGTATTTGGTGGAATGGAGAGCAACAGGACTCAGATCATAGTAATGAGCAAATAAAGTTTCATAAAAGTATGATGGACAGAAGTATTTTAGAGAAAAATAATGCATAGTAAAGAAAGTGAATGGCATCCTGAGATCAAGAATTAAAAGTTCATTTCCATTGTTTCTTACCACTGAGCTGTAAATACACCACTGGGTAATTGTAGCACATTTTTATTCATTCTTTGGTTGAGGGGTATCTAGGTTGTTTCTAAGTTCTGACTCTTATAAGTAATTTTACTATGAACATAGTTGAGCAAATGTCCTTGTGGTGTGAGCATGCCTCCTTTTGGTATATGCTCAAAAGTTGTATTGCAGGGTCTTGAGATAGATTGATGACAAATGGGGAACCTGCATAAGACCAAACTAGACTCCATGAATATAGGTGACAATTGTATAGCTGGGGACATCTATGAGGCCACTGGCAGTGGGTCCAAGATCTAACTCTAATGCATAAACTTGCTTTGTGGAGTCCATTCTATATGGAGAAATACCTTGCTCAGCCTAGACAAGGTGGGTGAGGTTGCCTTGGTCCTGCCTCAACTAGATGATGGGACAGACTTAGTAGACTTCTTAGGGGAGGCTTTGCAGATGGGAGATGGGGTGGGGAAAAGAGGGAGTGAAAACTGGGATTGAAATATAAAATGTAAATTAAAAATATATTATTATAAAAGATCATTACCAAACTTCAAACTGAATAATTAGGACAACATTAATTGTTATTTTCCTAGATGGTAACACATCATTAATATTTATTTTATCTGTGCCTGTGATTCACACTGAAATAACTTTTTTTAGCATGAAAAGGAAGAAGTTGACTAGTTTAGTTATTATTTAATCAGGCCCCTTAGATCAATCATTTTCAATCATTCTAAGTTTGTTCACTTCAAAAAACAAAACAGCCATTTTTTTACGTTCTTTTTTTTTTCTTTTTTGGTTTTACGAGACATGGTTCCTCTGTATTGTTTTGGAGGCTGTCGGTCCAACAAAACAGCCATTTTTAATAGCTCTGTGACATAACAAATCTAGAGAGCAGTTTCCTAAAAATTTGTATAAAAACACAAATGTTTTACTACAGTGAAGATGACAAAGGAAACTAAATTGGTGGATACAGACAGAGAGTTTGAAAGTACTAAATATAAAAAGTGGTCATCAAGTTCCAAACATGACAAGTTTAAAGTAAAAGAAAATGAAATGTCACCCTGTTGAGGTCTTTAATTGATTTTCCAAGACACACATGGAGAACACAAATGAACGCCTATGTGCTATGGATCTACTTTAGCATATAACACTTAGACTCAAAAGATCCACCCAAATAAATCAAATGAAGCTAACATGAAGATATTAAAGATAATTATTAGAAAATCTGCTGTAATTACTCAAGAAGCATCAAGATGACTCAGCAGGTAAAGGTGCTTTCTGTGAAGACTGACAGCCTGAATTAGATGCCCAAAGCCTATGTGGAGGAAGGAGAGGACAGATTCATTAATGTTCCCCATGACTTCCACACTTGGGACGTGGTGAGTGTGCATGTGCATGTGCATGACCAGACAGACAGACTCACACAATCAACTTATAATTAAATGTTAAAGATTCACTTTAAAAATATATTACAACTATCCATCATTTAATAAGAACCTGAGTTTCATGCACCCTTTGCAAGTTTTAATAATGATGTAGCTTAGGACATTCACATCTTTCATATGAAGAACCACATGAACCACTGTATTTCATTGTTGTAAAAATGCAAGCTGTATTTCTCATAGTTTATACTCATTTCTAGCATTCAACCAATTTACTGTAAATATAAGATACATGAAATGACTATAATATGATTATATAATAATTTACTTTCGTATTTATTCAGTGAAGTTGGGTAAAAACAAGAAGATAAGCATAACTTGAAGGGGTCAAATTTGTTCTAGTTGCATATGAAGTAATGTAATACCTGGGGAGTTAAGGAGTGTGGTGGTTTGGAGGCCCCTGTTTGTGTTCATGTCCTCATTTCTGGAGTGCATGAATTTATATTTTATTTGGACAAAGCCTTTGCTGATTTGATCAAATTAAAGACTCTACTGTGGGAACATAAAGTAGCATATCTTGGCTGCATTCAAAGTGATGGTAATACTACTTATTAGACAGGAGCATACCAAATAGAAGGGTTTGGGATTACAGAAGAAGAGCAGAGAAGAACAATTTTTACAGATGCCCGGTCACTAGTTTGAAGACATAGGAACCAGGCTAAAAGACCAAGGGGTTGGGAGGCATCTGGAAGCTAAAGGGAAAATGATCCTCCAATAACTTCAGAAGAGAGCTGTCTTCTTAGTACTTTAACCAGAAAAAGTATTTCTGACTACATTTTCCAATTCAGAATAGAAGCTTAAATATTGTGATCTATTTTAATGCTATCAATTTTTGCTTCTTTTATATTACCAGAGATCTATTAGAGAATCCTCCAGTTCTATTTTTATCACTAGGTTATTGTGGTTTGTTGAAATGCCAATATGAAGGTAAAGTTCACAGAATCTGTCAGAAAGCTATGAAGACAATTTGTTCTTTAAGTAATATAAAGAGTAAAAATTAAGCTTAAGAGAAGATAGCAAGTGTATAGAGTCTCTATATTCAAGATGAAGTCATAAGGTCTGCATTTTCCATAACAGTATAGAAGAGATGCTACTTAGAGTATTGATTACAAAACTATGCAAAACCTCTATAAATACTTTTTTAAAACACTCATGGTGTCTCACTGTAAACCTAGTCAAATGGCATTTGGAGAGCTATTACTTTGTGCAATCTGGGGGTAAGTATTTAGGTTCACTATGCAGAGTTTTGTTTGTCTTACTAATTTTGGGGTACTTTGTGCAATTTGAAATATCTTCTATGAAAATCATATATTTTTATTATGTTTGTAGGTGGAAATTCAAACTGTTCTCCTGTCACATTTCTTTTGTTAATCACAACTGTGCTGTCACATTCCTCATGTTTCTTCAACTCCAAGCACCTTGAAAATCACACCCAGTGCCTCTAGAAATTTAATACTGGGAATTATGGAACAATATTCTATAGTGTGAGATCACTTGTGTACATATTGGAATGTGTTATTGTGTCCTGCTCCTATGATACATGGCACGGACTACTGAAAAAAGACCACCCAAGGCTGATAATCCACCCAGATGTAGAAATTGTTGCTTGTTTTGATTTGCCAGTTATGAGTCCTGGGAACTAAATTTTTACTGTGATCTCACACCTCCATATCACATGCAAAGATGTGTTGCATATATGATATATAAGTATGAACAACACTTGTTTTGATTAAACACAAAAATCTGAAGCTTGAGAAATGTGTATATATATATATATATGTATAAGATAAAGTACTTCTTGAGTAACAATATTAAATTCAAACCTCTGTCTGCCAGAGGCAAAAATCAGCTCAAACACTGATGCTTTCATTTAACATCTTTCCCAAAACACATAGGAAACATTATATTTACCATTTATTTTGCTATTCTCAGTATTGAAACACATGTTCTCTTAGCTACACCATAATTTATTTGTTTATATATTGTTGGTTTTTTTGTTTAAAAACATAGAACTTCTTGGTTAGAGAAAGAGAAGTGAGAGAGGGAAAAAGCCAGAATGAATGATTCCATGATTAGGTATTAGGTACACCTAATAGTTTATACACAGAAAGAAACACATTCCATATAATTCTATAACAGAGAGAATAAAAATTGCCAAGGTAAATGTAGTCTATGTTGCCTAAACATGCATTAGGGTCAAAGAGATGAAATGCAAAAAATATCTCCAGAATAACAGTGTGAGGCACTTTCTGTGAGGAACATTTCTTACTTTATCTCTATTGATTTTAGAATGCATTCCAAGTCGACTGGGCTAACTACCTTTTCTATATTTTATGTCCACTTGCCATTAAGGTTTCCTACAAAATTACTGAAAGGTTTTTCCTAAATGACCTTATCTTTAATTGTGTTTGTAATAGAGACATTAAGAGGAGAGTAAAAGTTGTGAGGGTGTTATTGTGTACTTATATTATCATACATGATTGAATTTTGTTGTGGTTACTTGCTAAACAGTTGTACTTTGAGTTCTGGTTTTGGGATTTTGCTGTCTGTATCAGATTCTAAGAAGTGTTAATATTTGTAAGCTGGCAAGGAATGGATGTGCCACTTTGAAAACTACACTGCTTAGGATTGTACAATTTCTTCATGTGATTGGAGCAGTGTTTTGAAGAAGGCATGGATAGAGAATTTCCATTTCAAGTCTTCCAGGAGTCAAAAGGCCATTATTTTATCCAGTGTTAAAAATACCATGCATTAAGGTTTAACTCGCAGATGATGTCTGCTGAGAGTTGTCTGCTTGGGGCTAAGTCATGAGCGTGAATACATAAGTTGAGGTGTTATACAGAGGGCAAGGCATTAATTCAGATTCTTGAAGATTTGTTAGAGCAGTAGTCAATACTGGCTTTCCTGGGAGAAGTTCATTGGGATTTCTTCTACATAAACTAACAAGCTGCCTGCTTGTGTTTGTAGCACGACAAATCTTTATTTGAATCCAATGACACACTCTGTGCTGAGTAAGTTCTAAGGTTTTGCCAAAGTTTCAAACCCAAAGTTTGTAAATTGTGGAAAGATTTAAATGAATAAAAATGCTCCAATGTGTCCATGCCTTTGATGTTTTAAAATAAAGAAATTGTCATTTAGCAAAAGTATGCTCTTTTTATATGCCTGTTTATTAATTCTTATTTAGCTGTGAAATCTACCATCCCCAAAGCCTCATGGGTTGATGGCTGCTTATCCATCTGTTAGTTCTGATGAAGGCATTGGGGGCAGCAAAATATTGGATTCACTTTATCAGCTAAATGACAGGGCTGAGAAGATGTGAGGAGATGGAGCCTTGCTATCGAAGGTTCAGGTATTCCTTTGAAGGTATGTCTTATTCCAGGTCCTTTATGTCTGTCTGATTTCTGATCTCCATAAGTTAAGAAGCCTAATAGACCCAACATTCATGTCATCATGATGTTTTGTCTCGCTATAGCTGGCAGAGCCAGCTGATAACTACTGATTACTCTGAGACTACACACAAAAGCAATACTTCCTACTTTTAAATCATTGTTATCAGTTTTTCAGAGACAATAAAAGCTGACATATATGTTAATATCTATCATATATCTACTCATATCATAATTTAAAGTTTGAATTACGCCTGGCAGTGGTGGAACACGCCTTTAATCACAGCACTCGGGAGGCAGAGACATGCGGATCTCTGTGAGTTCGAGGCCAGGCTGGACCGACAGCCTCCAAAACAATACAGAGAAACTCTGTCTTGTAAAACCAAAAAAAAAGTTTGAATTACAAAACTCAATGATTTTATTATAATCATAATGCTGGGGAAATAATACCCTATGTTAGATTGCTACACATCTTCCCCAAAGAAACCTTGATCACACAAAGATTTCTTATATGTCTACATTTCCCCCATTCATAGAAAGTTTCCCATGTTTATTCTGTCCTGTGGGTATGTTATTCATTCTTGAAATTTTATATAAATGAAGTCATATATTAATGATCAGGAGTAATTTGCTTTTGGATTGTATATGTCATTGTTGTATAACTTTTTCTAGAAAAATATGAACAAAAATCTTTCTTAAGAACCAAGAGAGATGAAATCAGATTGCCAGGCTGAACCGACCATGCCCTTCACTGACCCTGGGACAGCTGGCCTTGCCTCTCAAGAGAGCTGGCTTGAGGATGCTGGAGAAATGGCCCCCACCCTTCACCACAGACCAGGCGAACTGATCCTGAAGGCATGCATGCAGGGGAGCTGACTCCAGAGACTCACCTGAGGTTGATGGCTCCAAGGGCCCAGACTGACCAACTTGATTACTATCCAGGCCCATAGATAGGCTTTGGGTTCACCCATACTAGCATCTAGGACCAGCTAGAGCTGGCAAAGGGACTTGTCCTATGGACAATGCTTCTAATGTTTTCAAGACTCATGGTAGCTGCAGGATATCTGAGAAGAGTTTCAGTGAGGATTCAGTGTTGATGGTGTACCAGAAACCAGAGGCCTTGAATAAGACCAGGGACTCATTGCAATAGACATCTTCCAACAAAACTGAAAGGACAAAGAGATATACTGTATGGCAGAGTGAAGTGTCCATTACCACCAGGACAAATGAAGAGGGGTTGGAGAAGCAGGAAAGAAGGAGAAACAAAGAGATGTTTCTGTTGTTGTAGGTTTTGTTTCATTTTTGTTTGGAGTCTTTATTCTTTTGGGTTTTTTGTTTCTTTTGCTTTGCTTTTGATTGCTTGCTGGCTTACTTTGATTTGGTTCCTTATGTGAGGGGGTATGGCAGTGATGAGGGAAGGATGGGGGAAATGGGAGGTGAACAGAATTGGGGTTGTATGATGTGAAACTTCCAAAGAGCCAAGAAAGAAGTTATTTTTTAAAAATAGGATAGAAAATACGGTTCTATGAAAGACCAAAGAAATGATTTCATAAAATTCTAGGAAAGTAAACAAATGATGTTATTGAAATTATTTAGAGGAAATTTTGTTATTCAAAGATAGCTACACCACTGAAAAATCTACTCCAGCATGGGTGGTGACTCAAAGAGCTCAATGACTTGGACTCCCTGATCATATCATAGGCAGCTCCATCTCTGTTCTCTATAGACATTGTCTCAGTGTGCACAAGTTGTTTATAAGACTTATAGAGCTTCCTTGTGACACTGGTAAGATTAATATGCTTCTGGAGCCTGATAAGCTTTCTCACTTTCCAATGAACTTCTTTTTGCCTCCCTTGGGAAATGTTTTAACTCAGACAAACTTGAAACACATATAAGGATAATACACTATTCCTTTTTATTGCTAAGTTGTAATCTATTATGTTGTATACCACCTTTTGTTTGAGTGTTCAGCAGTTGGTGTGCATGTTGATTTTTTCCATGATTGACCCTTTAAAGTAATGGTCTTCTGAAGGGATATGTATGACTTTATGTGGAGACATGTGTGTAAATATGTCATGTAGCAAAGGATAGAACTGCTTGATCATAGGTCACTCTGTTTAATGTACGAGGAACATGAAAACTCTTTTCCAGTGTGGTAAAATAGAAAAAAAGGATAACAGAATTCACATAGTCCAAAAATACCTCTACAGTCTCTGAGGTTAGTCAATATAATGTGGTTAAATTTAAAGGGGGGATTAAGAGTCTGGTTCTTTTCTCATCTCCACTGTTAATTAGTTGCTTGACCTTAAGCATCTCATTTGCATTCTTCTAAGCTCAATTTTCTTCATTGGTAAATGTAGCATGTGATTCTTCACACAAGAACAATTTTTAATATAATTATCTTTATTTTACTTTTAGCTTCCAGTTGTTTCCTTAAAAACTGTGCTGAAGATAAATTTTTCTTTGGTCCACCATAAAACTGTTTAGAGCTAATAGCACCTAAATTACTGGGTTCTTAATGTTATTATGGAAGAGTCTTCTGGTCATTTATAAACAGCCTTTCTTAGCAGATTCGTCCACCTTGTAGAATAATCATGACCCTGAATCTGACATCAATTATAGTCCTCCTTAAGCCCAGATTCAAGAAAGGATGCTGATGCATTGACCCTGGAAGGGGTGGGACATCCAGCAGAGTGAGGTATTCAAATTCTTCCTTTTCATTTTAGAATGATAAATTGATCTAGTTTGGACCTGGCCTATAGTTGTTTGATGTCTAAACTGATGTTTTTCAGAATAATTAACAATTAGTGATATTCTTCCTGTAGTAGTTTACTGGATCTGTTGTAATTAAGTAGCAAAAATTATAGCTTAGAAATCAAAAGTTTGTTCTCAGAACTGAGAAATAGCAGGCTAAAATGTTTATTGACAGGTTTAATCCCACCTATCCCTTAAAAGGGAGAATGAGTTCCCATTTCTTGTCTACCTTGCTATCAGTTCTAAACTTGTGCTCTGGACATATCAACTTGATATCTGCAAAAGGAAATTGTTGTCTTCATTCTATATGTGAGCTTCTATGTCTGAATTTACTCTTTGAATAATGATATTAGTTATACTCAGTAACAGTGGGACCAGCGTGGGACTGATCAAGACCCCTGAATATGGGTGTAAGGTAGGAGGCTTAGGCAATCTATTGGGCCTTGGGTAGTAGATCAGTATTTATCCCTGTCATACAAATGGTCTTTGAGTACCCATCACACAATGAGGGATGCTCTCTCAGCCTGGACTCTTGGAAGAGGACCTAGGCCCTGCCCTGAATGAAATGATAGATTGTGGAGATGCCCCATGGAGGGCCTCACCCTCCCTGGGGAATGGAGTGGGGATTGGGCAGAGGTGGGGGGGGGAGCCTGGTAGAGGTGTGGGTATGGGAGGAAGTGAGGAAGAGGGAGCTAGGATTGGCATGTGAAGCAAGCTTGTTTCTTATTTAAATAAAAAATTGTCTAATAAATACATATATATAATAAAAAGAGTGTTCACTCATGAATTCATTTTTATCCCATCTTAATAAATTCTGTTTCCATAGAATCTGGTTCTGAGATTGTAATCTTATAGTTAAGACTCAGGCCATGAAATTCTAAAACAGCTGTTTCTTAACTGGCACAGGGTCATTCATCAGTGATCTTTGTCTTTTGACTTCCTAGTGACTCTTAAATTGGTTTTTCATTCACATTGCTTACGTTTGGCCATGTGGCTAGTCTTAGAGACTGGAAAGCATACAAAGACAGTATTAATCTAAGCTTCACCAAGCATACATACGTACTTCAGCTTGCTTGCTTACTCTTATTCCTGAGAACAACATACTTTCAAATTTTTCTCTTTTCCAGTCTGCATTCTGCAATAAGACATGTCTACAGTGAATCTGGAACACACAGCAGACTTGCTTTGCTGGAAGAACACCTGTACAACATCAAGCCAGTCAACATTCTTATATGGATAGGGACTGCCTGGCTCCACGTCAAGCCTTGGGACTGATGTTAGCCAATAGCCATTGGCGGGAGTGTCAGTTTTCTTCAGGAGTCTGGTCTCTTGTAGGTTGCTTGTGTTCCAGGAAATGGTGCACACATGGGCCCACAGTTTTCTCTATTTGGAATGGTGAGTTATTAAAAAAAAGTTGTCATTCTGTTGAGAGGGAGATGTATAAGTGGGGATCTTGGAGGAGTTGTAGGAGGCGTGGTGGTTATTATCCTAATAAGCTGTATTTACGTACAGAATTACAAAAAACATAAAAATATTAAGAAACCACAGGTGTTAGTTTCATCAAGTGTGCCTTGACTATAACATAAATAAGGAATGTGACTTATCATTGTAAACTGACTTGATTTAAAGTCTGTTTGTTGGATTCTACAGGTTTGGGTTCTACAGGGTTTCTAGACACCTCATTACTGGGAGGTCTTAAATGGACTTCCTAACTAAAGTGAGGTGTCTATGGCTTGTTGCCTGTGTCTTTCCTAATCTCTTATCCATGTTATTGTTACACATAGTACTACTTACTAAATGGACTAATTGGCACTACTATTCTGTGTTCTTTTTCTCATCATTGCATCGTTTTACTGACATTGTAAAAGTTCTTGAATATGTCATCTTAGTCTCTATCTACCCTGCTTCTGGAACTAGGATTAGGCCCAACAATACTACACAGGTTTTTCTACATATTTGCTTCATTTTTTACTCTACCCATCAGCAGCTAGCTGGTTCATCATCTGGTCTCTGTTTTTCAGCCAAGGCTGAAATACTGGACCTCTAGGTGTCTCCAGATTTTAGGAATGCATATCAGGAGTCACATGTTTTTTTTATGTGTTGTCTAGGAGGTTTACTGTTCTCATCTCCTTCAAGATCACCTACTGTGAGAAGTAAGTTGAATGATGTTCCCATCAGCTGCTTCTTCAATTATAGTATTTACATCAGACCTCCATTTACTCATTTCCAACCAATGATTAAAGAAAGACGCATACTAGTGCCAGTCCATTCTTAACTGCCAGGAAATTGATATAACTATGGTTGTAGAATGACATACAGGACAGCCAATTAAACTTGAGTTTCAGATTAACAATTAGAAATTTGAGGGATGTGTAGAAAACGCTTGGGAAATATATACTAAATATTGCTTGTTGATTTGAAATTCAAATTTTGATGGGCATCCTCGATTTTCACTTATTAATTCTACCTGTAGTGACAAGGATTACTTAGGGACACCCTAACATCCTGGTTGAATTTACTTAGAAGTGTTTTATACCATGGGATTTTTCTTGTCCAGTTTGCTTTACCTTAATGGTCTCATTTGTCCTACATACTCTTGTTTCTTCCCTTTATCCATAACAAGAATTTTCCTCTACATACTCTTTTATTCTTATCCAGGTTTTCTACCTGCTTTTTAGAGGGTCATAAGTCCTACATAGTTCTTTAAAAACTGATGATATGTCTATCTTGATCTATACAGAATATTCTGTTTTTTGCTTTGCTTTCTGAATATTGAACTGAATAATTGGTGAATTCCTCCCAGGCATCTATCCATTATTTTGAAATTTCTCTATGATATAGGAATAGGCCACTTTTAGATCTTAGTTTTATCATATAAAAATAAATGTAAAATTTAACTTGCTTAAAACTGACTAACTTTTAGAGGGTACTTGCTGCAGAAGTAGATACTGTTGTCTCACATTGGGAATCTTTCACTGCCATTCTTTCTCCCAAAATGCTGTTCAGATCAGGCTACCCTTAGACATCAAACATTCTCCTTGGTCTTGCTTCTTCTCACTTCTCTAATGGATTCAGATGGTTTCTTGTAAATAATTTAGTCAATAATCCTTATTCCCAACTCTTCTTCTAGAGGAACTGAACTGGAAAGGGCTTTATATTTTAATAGGTACCCTATGATGCTTACAGAAGATCAAGGCAGAAGTTGAGTAATTAATCAAATCCTATTGCCTTAATGTCTTGTCCCATGTTCTCTCCAGGATGGAGTTTGTATTTCTCCAATTGCAACACTTGATTAGATATTGTTGAAGAGCTACTGTTCCTCTTCAGGAATAAAAGTCATTCTTATTCCTCTTGCTGCTTTACAATGTATTTTTAAAACTTATGAATTTATTGTACATTCTGCATGCAGTTTTCTTTCCTGTTTCTCCTTCCAGTACCTCCACCCATTTCCTCTCTCTCCCCTCCATCATCTATTCTTCCTTTGTTTCTATTCAGAAAACGACAAGTCTTCCATGAGTATCAACAAAATATGGCATATCAAGTTGCAGTAATGCTAACCACCTCCTCTTGTACTAAGGCTGGGCAAGGCAATCCAATATGAGGAATAGGGTGCCAAAAGCCAGCACAAGTTCAAAGCACCTGCTCCCACTGTTAGGAGTCTCACAAAAAGACCAAACAGCATGTGCATTTTAAAGGACCAAATACTATGATCACTAGTAGATTTATATTTTTCACCTTTAAATAATGAAACAAAAAGTCTAATGAGAACAATATCTTGTGTTTCTACTTGATTAATAGAATATAACTTATACAGCCAACAAAGAAAGAATAAGATCTGGAAAAATTAGTTATAGAATTTACAGAATTTGTTCTTTAAGAATGAATAGAAAACTTTTACAGATTAAATAATTCATGGTTCCATTACTCTCAATAGCTTAAAGTTACTAGTGTAATCTCCCCCCTTGTCTATGTATTATCAGCTTGTCATGTGCTGCCTGGGAAATGATATTCAAGTGTTATTACTCTTAATAAACAAATGAGAAAATTGGTACAATATCATGATCTTGTGATTTCCCTAAGAGGAAACCATGAGCCTATATATAGAAATAGAACATTAAATTTATAATAATGGAATGCAAATTTTTAGTTTGAGATTCACTAATTAGAATTCTTGGACTTGTACTTGGTAGAGATGTATGACAAAGCTTTGTGGAAATATTCAAAACAATGTTTTACCAAGTAGCTCTTCAAATCTATTAGGTTTACATTAGTTACTATTCAGTTATCAATAAGAAATGAAAGAAGAAAAATAGCAACATTGGAAATTGAAAGCATAGACACATGTCTCCTTGAGATTAGAAAGGATGAGATGCTTCTACAGTGTGAAGAAATCAAGAATTTGATAGTTCTTCATGGCATATTTCAATGTTACATAAAGCACTCATACTAGGCTAATAGATTAATTGTTTGTTAAATTTGGTTTTGATAATAATGTATTATGTAAACCTACTGCATCTGTGTTTCTGGTTTGTGTGTGCATAGTGTTTGGGGTGATCATTCTCTATTACATAATGCAGACTTTTCCTAGGAGAGACTAATTGTCCTTCTCCTTACAGTCTTTACCTGTAATGTTTTGTCTTGAAATGGCACCTCATTAACTTCTCCAATAATGTTGCAATCATAGTAGCGTTTATGCAGCCATTTATAGAATATGAACTGTTTGCAATTGACTTCTTATTATTCTTTTCCTTACATTTTTCCTGCTCCTTCTCTGTGATGGTTCCTGAGCCATGGATGTGGGAGCTGTAATATAGCTGTATCTGTTGGGCTCTGCATGACCTGTTGATTTCTTCCTTGTGTGCAGTGGTGATTTTCTGTGATATTTTCCATTTGTAGTAAAGAGAATCCTATATGGTGAGGTGTAGTAGCTTCACTTACCTGTAGATATAAGGATAAGATTTAAAATGTAGTCAGAAATTATGCTGGCCTAGCAAAGTGGCAATAGTAGGTTATTTTCTAAATTTCATGGCCTGAGAAATCTGGTTCAGTTCTCAATACCAGGCATGCTCTCCCTACGGTTGTATGGGATTTAGTTCAATTAGATATCTATTGGCTACTGCCAACATGTGAGTGCCACTTATTATTGCACATTTACAGATATTTTACCCTGGTAATCATTGCCATGGTACTACTATAGTACCTTCAGGTACCATGGGAGCTGATGTTACAGTTGCTCTTACAATAGAAGATTAAGTCTGACAGCTAGGAAGAACAAGTGGAAGGTGAAGAATTTTCCTGCAGATTACAAATTTTATGAATTTTTAATACTGTAATGACAGTAATTTCAAAAATAATTATATAATATGAATGTGCTGGCATTCAATAATGGGACATTCATTTTACTTATGTCTCTTTTTACATTCTTCATGTAAGGAATTTTTAGTTTTCAATCATAAAGTTTAAATTTCATTTGACTATTCTGAAACATTCACCAAAATAATAATATATTTTTGATGTTTAATACAAAATAGTTCACCAAAATAATACTTCATGCTTAATCTTTATTGCCAGTCGACTTTGTTTCATAGTGTTCCTTTCAGTGCTAAAAGTCAGTTGATTATCTAGGTGTATTATTCAATATTCTAATTAATGATTTAAATTCTTTTTTGAGTGTATTAATAATAGTTTATTATAGCAAGACCAAAATCAGGCAGACAGACATGAGAGAGAGAGAGTAGGGTTAGGGAGAAGAGAAGATGAGAGCAATAACTTAAATTCTTAAGAAGAAAAAGGAGATGATTTTCTTTAGATAACTGATAACTATTTCCAAATGTAAACACGTTATTTCATCATTTCTTTCTAATGATGAATACATCTATAGGTAAATTTTTTTATAGCCTCAGTGATTCCAAAAGTCATTTTGAGAATTTTAAATCTTTCTTTACATTCTATAAAAATAACATTTTCTACTTATAAGCCCAGTGAATGTTCCACTCTTGTTTACTGATTTTTATGGCATTTAAACTTTCTCTGTGTTTGCTAATGTACTCCTCCACGGTGTCTATGTCCACTCTTGCCTCTAGGTCCTGACCCTGTTTGAGTTCTTGTTCTAACTTTTCTCAGTGAGGGACTGCTACCTGGAAATGCAAATTGAAATAAGCCCCTTCCTCCTATACTTGCTTTTTGTCTTGGTGTTTCATTGCAGCAACAAAAATCCTAATTAAGACAGTCAGGGATTACTAATTGTAATTTGTGATTTTTTCCCAGGAGAAAAATGTTTTCATAACTGTTAACATTGCATAGTTGTTTGCAGTAATTTGTCTATGGTTAGGGCCCCATGAGATTTCTTTATTTCCATTTACCCTAAAAGTCAATTATTTTATTTTGCTTTATAGCTTAATGGCATTTTATAAAATATATATGCAATATTTTTATTATCTATTCAGTTATTAAAGTGTATTTAGGATGTTTCCATTTTCTATTTATTGTCAGCAGTGTGAAAGTGACCATGGCTGGATAAGTATCTTTATAGTGGGATGTTCAACCCCTTGGGATATGCCAAATAGTGGTCTTTCTGAGCTGTATGTTCATTTTTGTGAGAATTCTATATACTGATTTGCACTAGGGCTGAACCAGTTCAAAAATAATAAACAAATGAGGATTTCCATTTCTTTATACCCTCCAGCATTAATGGTGATTGTTCTGTTGAATTTTTGTCATTTTGACTGTGGTTACATGAAATCTCAAGGTTATATTTGATATACATTTTCGTGATGTTAAGAACATTAAATACCTTTTGGAAAATTTCTTGGCCATATTTGTCTCTTCCTTTGAGAGTTCTTTGTTCAAATCCCAAAGACATGTGCTGAGTGTATAATTTGACTCCCTTCACTCTTTTTTGTCAGTTCTTTCTATATTTTGCATATTAATCCTCTGTTAGATATTTAGCTGACAAAGAATCTCTCCCAAATTATGAGACTCTTGTTTGCCCATTTCATTGTTTTCAGCTGTGCAGAAACTTTTTAGTTTTATGAGATTCCTCTTGTTAATTGTTGGCCTAAATTCCTAGGCAAATGGGGTCCTATTCAGAAAGTCATTTCTGACAATTTTATCATTTAGGTTACTGTTTATATTTTTAGTATTTCCAGTTTCACATTTAGAACCTCATTCTTGAATCATCAATTGTAATCTGTTTGTCTGCATAGCTGTTCTTGTGTAGTGCCATTTGTTTTTATTACAACTGCTCTTTAATATATCTTGAAATCTAAAATGCTATTCCCTAAAGTATTGTTCTTATTTTGTTCAAGATTTCTTTGACTGTCTTGGGTATTTTGAGCTTCTGGGGTAAAATCTATGATTTCTTTTAGGATTTTTCTTTTCTCTGAATCATGAGATGGTAATTTTGATTGGAATTTCATTGACACTATAAACAGCTTTTGGATGTCCATTTTTACAACATTAGTTCTACCAAGCCATAAACATAAGATATATTTATATTTTCCAGTATCTTTTCTATCTTTCTCTTTGAGTCTTAACATTTTCATTGTACAGGCTAGTCCTATACTCTGTAGTACTTTTATCAAAAAGGCACATTTGATTTTGTCAATGATATTTTCTGCATCTTTTGAGATAAATGTAACATGTACTCTTCTTGCTAGCCACCTGGGTCCTGCAGCTGTCTCAGCCCCCAAATAATACACAAAACACTATATTAATTATGAATCTGTTGGCTGCTTGCTTGGTTTCTTATTGGTTAGCTCTGACTTAATTATTAACATGTAACTGCTAGTCTATTTCCACATGGACTTCTCTTACCAGAGAAAAGTTCTGAACGACTTACTCCTCTGATGTCCTACATCTTGACTGACTATGCCTCTGTTTCCCAGAATCATCCTCGACTCCTAGTCCCTCCAATCTTGCTTCCCTGTTGGCCAACAGTGCTTTATTTAATCAACCAATAAGACAACATATACACAGAAGTACTTCCCCCATCATTTCCTCTTTTCTCTCTAAATAAAAATAAAGGATTTAAATTTAACATACTCAAATTATATATAGCAGAACAGTTATCAAGTAATAACTATAGTTACAATATTTAGTCCATTAACATTTAGTAAGATGCAAAGAAAGTATTTAATCATCTATCCTATCTGTGTGAGTCTAAATTCTTATATGTAACTTATATTTTATCATAACTAAGGAAAGCTATAATTATAACTAGCAGTCTTCAACTCCATCAAAGACCACAGAAGGATAACATATAAACTCTAGAATTGACACCTTGCTACCTGGACAGTCACCTGAAGTTCCTCTGTAATGTTGGGGCATCCATCTTCAGTCCAGAGGTAAAGTGTGTTTGGAATACTTCTCAGCAAAGCAGGGAATTTTAAACTGTATACTTCATTGGCAGTTTGTCAGTCATTTATCTGTGTCCTGCAGAATGTCTGGCAGACTCTTCCATGAATCAGGAACCCTAGAGGATTGTCCATGTTCAGCAGTCACTTTCCTGTGGGTTCTGCATGTACTGTTTATACAGCAACAGTCAAACAGTACAGGAAAAAACAGTTTCTTGCCCAAATGGCTAATCTTGTTATGTTGAAAGAAAACTCCATAAGGAGTTTCTTCAATTCCTATCTTCCTCTCAGATGTAATTGGTGTATCAGGAGCAGTTGTACCTTACTATCATGAAAAACTCTAAACTATATAAATGCCATGTATTCTGTACATCTTTGAAAGGTCTGAAGAATATTTATCCATCTCAAATATATCTCTGTATATCTAGAAAACCTAACTAACCTAACTATAAGTTCTGACTATTATAGGTAACTATAATCTGTAATTAATTATACATTACATTTTTTGGTTTTTTTTCGAGACAGGGTTTCTCTGTGGCTTTGGAGGCTGTCCTGGAACTCGCTCTTGTCGACCAGGCTGGTCTCGAACTCACAGAGATCCGCCTGTCTCTGCCTCCTGAGTGCTGGGATTAAAGGCGTGCACCACCAACGCCCGGCTATACATTACTTTTTTAAAATGAGTTATGCAAACAAAATTCCTAAACAAGAGGAGAAATATACATATCACAAAACTGAACTTAAATTTGTATTAATAAATAAAAATCTATACCAATACAAACTTTTCATTTGTATACCATAATCTCCCTTTTACCTTTTAAAAGAGATTGGTTGTGATCATTAACCATGTTAACCAACCCTGTTTAAATGAAAACAAAAATTGATAAACAATATATGTGAATTTGGCCATTGTTCATTCCAAACTGCTTCATGATGATAGGGTGTGTTGCCCATACCATGGGGATAATGACAAAACACAGAAACCTTACTAAGTCCTTGTTTTTGTTGTCTGTACAGTGTATCATTCCAGCTGTCTTAACTGCTGTCTTTCCAAGTTGGCAGGCATGAGTTTACTGCCAGCACTGGCTGTGCAATTCTTTGATAGCCTCTAGCAAAACAGAGCCCATGCGAGAAAATGCTGCCACCAAGAAGTCATGCTTCTCTTTGTTATTCTGCCTCTAAAAATACCTTTTTAAGCTTTTGTTAAGTGGATATTTGTGCCCCAAGTCCAGGTGTCATATGTAACATGTCCTCTTCCTTCTAGCTGCCTAGATCATACAGCTGTCTCAGGCCCCAAATAACACATGAAACACTATACTAATTATGAATCTGTTGACTGTTTGCTTAGTTTCTTATCAGATAGCTCTGAATTAATTATTAACTCATATCTTCTAGTGTGAGTATTTCCAAATGGTCTTCTCTTATTGGAGAGAAGGTCTGAAACTCTTACTCCTCTGGTTTCCTATATCATGCCTGATTATGCCTCTGTTTCCCAGAATCCTCCTCGACTCTGAGTTCCACCTAATTTGCTTCCCAATTAATCAACAGTGCTTCATTTAATCAACCAATAAGACAACATATACACAAAAGGACTTCCCCCATTAGAAAATCATTTGTTGTTTGTCTTTATGTCCATTTGTGTAGTTTATTACTTATTGACTTGTGTATATTGAATAATTCCTGCATTTCATGGATAAAGATAACTTGGTCAGGGTGGATAATACTTATTTATATATATCTGTATTATGTTTGCAAATATTTTGAGTACTTGTTGAATCTTTGTTCATTAGAGATATTATCATATAGTTAATTCATTCTTTTTGTTTGTATCTTTTAACTGGTTATTATATTGACTTCATAGTAATTTAAGAATTCTACTTTTGTCTTCCTTCCTCCCTCCTGCCCTACCTCCCTGTCTCTCTCCCTTCTTCTCTTTCTCCCTCCCTCTATGCATCCCTCTTATCCTCCCTTCCTTCCTTAATCCCTTCTTTCCTTCCTACCTCCTTCTTTCCTTCAATCCTGTTTTTCCTCCTCCTTACCCTCTTCTTTTTTCTGATAGTATTGCATTTATTTCTTTGATATTTGGGTACAAAATATTATGGTGATGTTAATTTTTCTTAGGCCTGGGTGAGTCTTTTTGACCTGATCATTTTATGCAATTGGTGTCCTCAATAATTTCTCCTCTATTGAGTATCTCTTTTGCTGTTTTTTATGAATCTGACTTATATTAGCAGTACTGTTTTTTTCTCAGTTAGAGACAAGGTAGATTTGTGATAGCTTTTCCTGGTACTTTTATGTTAAAATCTGGTACTCGCCCTCCCCCATTTTTTGTTTTTTTTTATTTATTTTTAAGTTTAAATTTAGATTAGAAACTAGGTTTCTTCAGAAGTCAGATCCAGATCCCTCTCCATTTCCCTCCACTTCCCCCTGCCCTTCCCCCCAACACCCTGCAATATCCCCCTCATTACCTCAGGGAGGGTAAGGCCCTCCATGCGGGTGTCCATAGTCTGTCTTTTCATACAGGGCATGGCCTAGACCCTCCCCCAAGAGTTCAGGGTGAGAGTTTGTGGGGACACCAGACCTTGAGCAGAGACCCACTTCACCTTTGGCCTGGGAGCAGGCAGCTGTGAGATAATGTTTACTGAAAACAATTCAGTACTATAAAGCTCTTGATAGGGCTCAGATAAGGGCTTACTCACTGAAACACCATGACTTTGACACCCCCTATGGCTAGATGCTTCTTCCTGTCCCCCCTGCTGTTTCTCCCCCAATTCTGGGGCCAGAGATTAAACCACCAGCCAGGAGGGTGAGAAGTCTGGAAAGAATTGTATGGAGATGGATGACAGAAGTCCTTAAAAAGGGAAGCGTTTTTTCTTGGGGACTTCTCTCTCCTAAGCGGACTTGGGGACTCCTCCTAAGCTGACTTGGGAAGCATAAAGTTTTCTTAAAGCAGCCTACCGGTCTCTGTGTCATCTATCCCAACCACCTTGCTACATTCTCGGATACAGGCTGCACAGCAGGTGCAACAAGAGTGCGTCTCATATTGTTGGATGGGGGTCCAAAGTCCATTTGTATACTCGGGATGAATACTGATCTACTGCCCAAGGCTCAATAGACTACCTAGGACTACTCTCTGACACCCCCATTCAGGGCGGTCTTGATCAGTCCCATTCTTGATTCCCAGGCATCAGCCTGGGATTCAAGAGTTAACCCTTGTCAGGTCAGCTGTTTCTGGGGGTTAAACCAGCCCAGTCTTAATCCCTTTGGTCATCAGTCCTCCTTCTCTATTACTGGCTTTCAGGAAAGTTCAGCAAAGTGCTTAGGCTTGGGATTCTGCCTCTTCTTCCATCAGCCACTGAATGAAGGTTCTGTTTCCCAGACTCTCTGGCCATGGGATTGTTGGCTGGCATTCCGCAGATCTATGTCTAAAATCCATGTATGAGAGAGTACATGTCATGTTTCTCCTTTTGTGACTGGGTTACCTCACTCAGGATGGTTTCTCTAGTGTCATTCATTTGCCTGCAAATCTCAGAATTCCACTGGTTTTTTTCTGCTGAATATTACTCCATTGTGTAAATGTACCACATTTTCTCTATCCACTCTTCGGTTGAGGGGCATCTAGGTTGCTTGCAAGTTCTGGCTATTACAAATAATTCTGATATGAACATAGTGGAACAGACATCCATGTTGTATGAATGGGCATCTTTTGGATATATGCCTAAGAGTGGAGTTGCTGGGTCTTGTGGTAGGTTTATTCTCATTTTTCTGAGGAATCTCCATACTGATTTCCAAAGTGGCTGAACAAGTTGGCACTCCCACCAGCAATGTAGGAGGGTTCCCATTTTACTACATCCTCTCCAGCATAAATTGTTGTTGGTGTTTTTGATTTTAGCCATTCTGAAAGGAGTGAGATGGTATCTCAGAGTTGTTTTGATTTGCATTTCACAGATGGCTAAGGATGTTGAGCACTTTCTCAAGTGCCTCTCAGCCATTTTAGACTCCTCTACTGAAAATTCTCTATTTAGTTCTACAGCCCACTTTTTAATTAGATCCTTTGGTGTTTTGGAGTCTTGCTTCTTGAGTTCTTTGTAAATTTAGGAGATCAACCCTCTGTCAGATGTGGGGTTAGTGAATATTTTTCCCATTCTGTGGGCTGCCTTTTTGTCTTGCTGACTGTGTCCTTTGTCTTACAGAAGCTTTTCAGTTT
This sequence comes from Mesocricetus auratus, assembly GCF_017639785.1. NCBI lineage: Eukaryota > Metazoa > Chordata > Mammalia > Rodentia > Cricetidae > Mesocricetus > Mesocricetus auratus. Next base: position 47,485,692 of record NW_024429266.1, read on the forward strand.
CAAGAGGTCCCATTTATTAATTGTTGATCTCACTGTCTGTGCTACTGGTGTTATGTTCAGGAAGCTGTCTCCTGTACCAATTCATTCAAGTGTACCACCTACTTTCTCTTCTAAGAGGTTCAGTGTGGCTGGATTTATGTTGAGGTCTTTGATCTATTAGGACTTAAGTTTTTTGCATGGCGATAAACATGGATCGATCCACATTCTTCTACCTGCCAGCCTCCAGTTATGCCAGCACCATTTGTTGAAGATGCTTTCTTTATTCCATTGTATATTTTCAGCCTCTTTGTCAAATATTAGATGTTCATACGTGTGTGGGTTAATATCAGGGTTTTCAATTCGATTCCATTGGTCTACCTGTCTATTTTTGTGCCAATACCAAGCTGTTTTCACAACTATAGCTCTATAATAGAGCTTGAAGTCAGGGATGGTGATGCCTCCGGAGTTGGCCATGTTGAACAAGGTTGTTTTGGCTATCTTGGGTCTTTTGTTTTTCCATACAAAATTGATTATTGTTCTTTCAAGGTCTGTGAAGAATTGTGCTGGGATTTTAATGGGGATTGTATTGAATCTGTAGATTGCTTTTGGGTGGATTTCCATTTTTACTACATTGATCCTACCTATCCAAGAGCATGGGAGATCTTTCCATTTTCTGAGGGCTTCTTTAATTTCTTTCTTTAAAGATTCAAAGTTCTTACGATACAGGTCTTTCACTTGTTTGGTTTGCATTACCCCAAGGTATTTTATGTTGTTTGTGGTAATTGTAAAGGATGATGTTTCTCTGATTTCTTTCTCAGCCCTTTTAACATCTGTATATAGTCGGGCTACTGATTTTCTTGAGTTAATCTTGTAGCCTGCCACTTTGCTAAAGGTGTTAATCAGCTGTAAGAGTTCCCTGGTAGAGTTCTTTGGGTCATTTATGTAAACTATCATATCATATGCAAATAGTGAAAGTTTGACCTCTTCCTTCCCAATATGTATCCCCTTGATCCCCTTTTGTTGTTGTATGGCTCTGGCTAGAACTTCAAGTACCATGTTGAAAAGGTATGGAGAGAGTGGACAGCCTTGTCTTGTTCCTGATTTTAGAGGAATTGCGTTGAGTTTCTGTCCATTTAGTTTGATGTTGGCTGTTGGTTTACAATATATAGCTTTTATTATGTTTAAGTATGTTCTTGTTATCCCAGATCTCTCCAAGACCTTTAACATGAAGGGTTGTTGGATTTTGTCAAAGGCTTTTTTTAACATCTAGTGAGATGATCATGTGCTTTTTGTTTTTCAGCTTGTTTATATGGTAGATTACATTGATGGATTTTTGTATGTTGAACCATCCCTGCATCCCTGGAATGAAACCTACTAAATCGTGGTGAATGATTGTTTTGATATGTTCTTGGATCCGATTTGCCAGGATTTTATTGAGTATTTTTGCATCAATGTTCATGAGGGATATTGGTCTGAAGTTCTCCTTCTTAGTTGTATCTTTGTGTGGTTTCTGGGATCAGCCTTATTGAAGCCTTGTAGAAAGAGTTTGGCAAAGACCCTTCTGCTTCTATTGTGTAGAATAATTTGAGAAGAATTGATATAAGCTGTTCTTTGAATTTCTGGTAGCATTCTGTACTGAGGAAATCTGTACCTGGGCTTTTTTTTGTTTGGGAGACTTTCAATGACTGCTTCTATTTCCATAGGGGCTATAGGTCTATTTAAATTACTTATCTGTTCTTGATTTAATTTTGGCAAGTGATAGCTATCCAGGAAGTTATCCATTTCCTTTAAATTGTCAAATTTTGTGGAGTATAGGTTTTCAAAGTATGACCTGATGATTCTCTGAATTTCCTCAGAGTCCGTTGTTATGTCTGCCTTTTCATTTCTGATTTTGTTAATTTGCATATTCACTCTCTGCTGTTAGGTAAGTTTGGACCAAGGTTTGTCTATCTTGTTGATTTTCTCAAAGAACCAACTCTTCATTGCATTGATTTGGTGTATTGTTTTCCTAGTTTCTATTTTATTGATTTCAGCCCTCAATTTGATAATTTCCTGGTGTCTATTCCTCCTGGGGGTGTTTGCTTCTCTGTGTTCTAGAGCTTTTAGCTGTGCTGTTAATTATCTAGTATAAGCATTCTCCAGTTTCTTCATGTGGGCACTTAGTGCTCTGAACTTCCCCCATAGCACTGCTTTCAAAGTGTCCCATAGGTTTGGGTATGTTGTGTCTTCATTCTCATTGAAATCTAGGAAGTCTTTAATTCCTTTTTTTATTTCTTCTTTGACCCAGTAATGGTGCAGTTGTGCATTATTCAATTTCCATGAGTTTGTAGGCTTTCTGCAACTTGTATTGTTGCTGAATACTAATTTTAAAGCATGGTGGTCTGATAAGATGCATGGAGTTATTCCAATTTTTTTGAAGCTGCTGAAGTTTGATATGTTGCCAAGTATGTGGTTGATTTTTGAGAAGGTTTCATGTGGTGGTGAGAAGAAGGTATATTCTTTTTTATGTGGATGAAATGTTTTATAGATATCTGTTAATCCCAGTTGGGTCATTACTTCTATTAGACCCTTTGCTTCTTTGTTGAGTTTCTGTCTGGTATTCCTGTCTAGTGGTGAGAGTGGTGTGTTGAAATCTCCTATTATAAGTGTGTGGGGCTTTATATGTGATTTAAATTTTAGTAATGTTTCTTTTACAAATCTGGATGCCTTTGTATTTGGGGTATAGATATTCAGGATAGACACTTCATCTTGATGGATTTCACCTGTGATGAGTATGTAATGACCTCCTTCATCTCTTTTGATTGATTTTTATTTTAAAGTCTAATTTGTTAGATATTAGGTTTGCTACCCTCTGCATGTTTCTTGGGTCCATTTGATTGGAAAATTTTTTTCCAACCTTTAACTCTAAGGTAATGTCTGTCTTTGAGGGTGAGGTGTGTTTCTTTTATGCAGCAGAAGGAAGGGTTCTGTCTTCGAATCCATTCTGCTAGCCTGTGTCTTTTTATGTGTAAGTTAAGGCCATTAATATTGAGGGATATTAATGACCATTGATTGCTCATTCTTCTTTGATTTAGAATGATTGTTGTTGGTGGAATTATGTGTGAAATTTCACCCCTTTGTTCTTTTGGCTGTTGGTAGAGAGGGATTCTCTAATGCCTATGTTTTTTATGGTAGTAGTTAACTTCCTTGGGTTGGAGTTTTTCTTCCAAAACTTTCTGTAGGGCTGGGTTAGTGGATACGTATTGCTTGAATCTAGCTTTGTCATGGAATATCTTGTTTTCTCCATCTATAGTGATTGAGAGATTTGCTGGGTATAGTAGTCTGGGCTGGCATCCATGGTCTCTTAGTGTTGGTAGAATATCTATCCAGGACCTTCTGGCTTTCAGAGTTTCCATGGAGATGTCAGGTGTAATTTTGATAGGTTTGCCTGTATATATATATATATATATATATATATATATATATATATATATATATCTTTTTCCTTAGATGCTCTTAATATTCTTTCTTTATTCTATATATTTTGGGTCTTGATTATTATGTGGCAAGGGGACATTTTTTTGTGATCCACTCTATTTGGTGTTCTGTAAGCTTCTTGTACCTTCATTGGCATGTCTTTCTTAAGGTTGGGAAAGTTTTCTTCTATGATTTTGTTGAATATGTTTTCTGCCCATTTGAGGTGGTTTTCTTCTCCTTCTTTTATACATATTATTCTTAGGTTTGGTCTTTTCATGGTGTTCCATATTTCCTAGATGTTTTGTGTAAAGGATTTGTTGGACTTCAGATTTTCTTTGTTGATGAATCCATTTCTCCTAGTGTATCTTCAACACCTGAGATTCTCTCTTCCATCTCTTGTATTATGTTGGTAATGCTTGTATCATTAGTACCTGACTGTTTGCCCAGCTTTTCTATTTCCAGCCTTTCTTCAGATTGTGCTTTTTTATTGTCTCTATTTCAGTTTTCAACCCTTGCACTGTTCGCATTGTTTCTTGCAATTTTCAGTTTATCTTTTCATCCATTTGTTGCCTTTTATGAATTTTTTGGTTTCCTTTTTCTTCCATTTCTTGCATTTTTTTGGTTTGCTTTTTCTTGCATTTCATGTACTTTATTGGTTTCCTTTTTCTTCCATTTCTTGAATTTTTTGGTTTGCTTTTTCTTCCAGTTCTTGTATTTTTTGGTTTGTTTTTTGTTCCATTTCCTACCTTTTTTGGTTTGTTTCTTCTTCCATGTCTTGCATTTTTGCTTTGTTTTTTCTTCTATTTCTTGCAATTTTTGCTGTGTTTCTTCTTCCATTTCCTGCCTTCTTATTTTGTTTTTTTTCTTCCATTCTTGCATTTTTTGGTTTGTTTTTCATCCATTTCTTTGAGGGATTTTCCTATTCCCTCTTGTAGGGCCTCTATCATTTTCATGAAAGTGGTTTTAAGGTCATTCTCTTCTGCTTCATTTGCATTGGAATGTTGGAGTCTTGCTGGTGTGGAGTCTCTAGAATCTGGTGGTGTCATACTTGTTCTTCTGTTGCTGAGTGTGTTTTTGTATTGTCTCTTTCCCATCTCTTCTTCTAGTGGGTGCAGAAAGAGCCTATTACTGGTCTGGTTGTTAGGGGACCAGATTTCCCTTTTGGTGCGTGCTAGCAAGCCCAATAATCTGGTAGTTCTTCTATTCCTCATCCTGGTTCTGGTCCCATGGTTGGAGAAGAAGACCAGGAATCTGGGGTGGTTAGCCTCCCACCTGGTCCCCTGGTCCCTTTGCTGTGTCTGCTGTTTTCCTGGTCTCATTGTTGGGAGAGAAGACCTGGAGTCTGGGGTGTTTCACTTCCACCGGGATTGGAAGTGCTGTGCAGTTCCCAGGCAATCCCCAGGCACTGGAACACAGGCCCCCGGATGCAGGGCCTGTTTTACCTCTCCCCCCACTTTTTTCTGAGTGTTGACACCATGGAAAAATAGGGACCATATTTCAGTAAACAGAAAAATGTGGTGGACAGAGAATTATCATTAAAATATTTACAGTTTTAGAACTCTTTAACTGACACTAATGGAGAATTTAGTCTTTTCAGTGCATATTATGGTACAATATTTGGGGTCAGGCTGTATAAGAGGAAAACCATGTCAGCAAGATTCATTAACAATGACCTTCTGACACAGCAGGGCAGCTGTACATATGAACTCACAACAGTTTGACGGACAGCATGCCTAAGGATCTTATTAGACAAGCCAGATAAACTGGCACTAGTAGCACAGATTCAGGAAGCAGTCTCCTTTAACAATTTGTTCAATGGTATCTCCCACTTTCTCTTCTAAGAGCTTCAGTGCATCTGGATTTATGTTGAGCTCTTTGATTCATTTGAACTTAAATTTTGTGCATGGCAATAAACATGGATCTATCTGCAGTCTTCTATATGCTAGCATCCAGTTATACTGGTACCATTTGTTGAAGATGCTTTCCTTTTTCCATTGTATAATTTTAGATTATTTGTCAAAGATTAGGTTTTTGTACATGTATGGGTTAATATTGGGGTGTTAAACCTGATTCCATTGGTCTTCCTGTCTATTTTTGTGCCAATACCAAGCTGTTGGCAGGACTATAGTTCTATAATTCAACTTGAAGTCTGGGATTGTGATGCCTCTGGATGTTGCTTTGTTGAACAGTGTTGCTTAGGCTATTTTGGGTCTTTTGTTTTAACATATACAGTTGATTATTGCTCTTTCAAGATCTGCAAATAAATGTGCAGGCATTTTGATTGGGATTGCATTGAGTCTGTAGGTTTCTTTTTGGAAAGATTGTCATTTTTACTACATTGATCCTACATATCCAAAAGCATAGGAGATCCTTCCATTTTCTGGTGTCTTCTTAAATTTCTTTCTTTAAAGGCACAGAGTTCTTGTTATACAGGTCTTTCTCTTGTTTGGTTAGCCATATCCCAAGATATTTTATGGAGCACAGACATTGGGATTGACAATTAATAAATGGAAACTCCTGAAACTGAGAAGCTTCTGTACGGCAATGGACACAGTCCACAACACAAAAGTGGGAAAAGATATTCGCTAACTCCACATCTGAGATAGGGCTGATCTCCAAAATTTACAAAGAACTCAAGAAACAAGTCTCCAAAACACCAAAGATTCCAATAAAAACGTAGGGTATGGAACTAAATAGAGAATCATCAATAAAGGAGTCTAAAATGGCTGAGAGACACTTAAGAAAGTTCTCAACATCCTTATCCATCAGGAAAAGGCAAGTCAAAACAACTCTGAGATATCATCTTACTCCTGTCAGAATGGCTAAAATCAAAAACACCAGTGACAAGTTATATTGAAGAGGATGTGGAGAAAGAATAACACTCCACTGCTGGTGGGATTGTCAACTTGTACAGCCACTTTTTTAATCAGTATAGAGATTCCTCAGTAAAATGGAACTCAGTCTATCAAAAGACCCAGCAATTCCACACTTAGGCATATATCCAAAAGATGCACCTTCGTAAAACAAGGACATCTGTTCCACTGTGTTCATAACAGCATTATTTGTAATAACCAGATCCTGAGAGCAAATTAGATACCCCACAACTGGGGAAAAATGTGGTACAATTACACAATGAATTACTACTCAGCAGAAAAAAACAATGGAACCTTGAAATTTGCAGGCAAATGGATGGCACTAGAAGAAACCATCCTGAGTGAGGTAAGCCAATCACAAAAAGACAAAAATTGTATGTACTCACTATTATATTTATTTTAAACATGGATCATGGGAGTGCCAGCCTACAATCCCATTGCCAAGCCCTCATCCAGCAACTGATGAAAGCAGAGGCTGATACCCACAGCTAACCACTAAACTTAACTACTGGAACCCATTGACACAGAGGGAAAAGTGATGAGCAAAGGTGTCAAGACCAGGCAGGTGAAACCCACAGATACAGCTGACCTGACAAGGGGGATCTCTTGCACTTCAGACTGATGGTGGAGGGGCCAGCATGGGACTGATCCAGATCCCCTGAATGTGGTGTTAGTGAGGAGGCCACAGCAGTCTCAGGTGCCTTGGGTAGTAGATCAATATCTACCATTGTGTATGAGTGAGCTTACAGAGCCCTTTCCACATGGAGGGATGCTTTTTCAGCCTGCACACATGGGAGAGGGCCTAGGCCCTGCCCTGAATGAAATAACAGTCTGGAGATTCCCTATGTAGGGCCTCACCCTCCCTGGAGAACTGTGTGGGTTTTGGGTCAGGGGCTGGGGGACTGGTGAAGGAGCAAGGGAAGAGGGGAGGGAGAGGGAGCTGGGAATGACATATGAAGAAAGCTTGTTTCTAATTTAAATTAAAATTATATATAAAACAAAGAAAACAGGAAAATACTAGTATAGATAGGGGAGGTGAACATGAAATCCCAACCCTAGCCATGGAGCAACTGACAATTGATAGCTTCTAGAAAAAGTCCAGTCAGTTTCCTTGAAAAGTCTTAGTATTGTTAGGTAGAACAAGCTCTAGTTGAAAACCACATGTTCAAGATTATGTGGATAGCACGAACTAGACTTAATTGATGAAGAACTGAAGGAAAAAATGAATTGATTAAGGGAACATGGATCTGGAAAGAGTTTTGAGGTATGCATATCTACAGTCCAAACACATTCTACAAAATTCTCAAAGAAATAATTAAAAAGTCAAATAATAATAGAAAGTTTAATTTTTGCCCTAAAATGAAATTTTTGATTAGAATAATGCTGCTATTCTCAAAGACACATAAATTATATTGAAATACTACCTCCAATCGTAAATAATCATTAAAAGTATTTTTTCATTGGTTACCTAGTATTATGTTACAAACAAGACAACATTGCAATGCTCAAAATTCAGACAGCTCTGCCATTGGTACTACTTGAGATTCTGTCTGTCATCTACAACTACATCCTAAGTCGAACCTAGAGTAACTCCAGAGAGCATGGTTAATTTCCATTGTCAAATTACCTTGTATGGAGGGATGTGGAGAGTTAAACTCAGCTATTATAACTGTTTTAGTCAGTCCAGTTGTAGAAAAGAGATAGATAATAATCACTGTGTGCTCTTCCACCTATGAGAAGACACCCTTTTAACTGGAAAAAAACATGAATATCACTCAAACAACTATAATAGAATAACACAGACACAAATATGTTAATGCCAAATTAGTCACTTAATTTAGGGAACCCTTAAAGTATAGTATATTCAACTGGGTACATTTAGGTTAAATATGATGTTGAAGATGATGAGAATGATGAAGACAAATCAATGACAATGAAGATAATGTTTAAAAACCTAAAACATATACAAGTATATCTAGGACTTGGCAAGTGTAGGCACTGATACATATGGCAAGGATTACACTTCCGGAGGCCAGAAAGACCATAAAAAATTAGAAGCTAGAGAAAGGCAATCTGTGTTATACAGTGGCAGAAAATTTGACCAAAACAGCCTGTGGTAATTTGGAAACTAGAAGCTAGAAAATGCTGTTGGATCTGTCAGATGAGACTTTCAGAAAGAGTGGTGAAAATGCCAATTGGCTTCTCATTTGCTGAAATGGGAGAAGAAATAAATAGTTTAAAAATAAGCCATATAGTTTTCAAAGAATTTTGAGAAAATAATGAACACCGGTGTTTGGGGAGTTAGAAAATGGAATTATTTCTTTTCTATAGTCTACTTAGCCAGTATAATTTGATCATAATAAATAGAATCTTAACTGTTTATAAGATCTTGCACTAAGATTTCTGATGTATAAACAGTTTATTAGATACTCATATGTAGATGTGTGTGAAAGCTCCCTTATATGTCCCAAAATATAAACAGCATTTATTTCCCTCAAACCTGGGTGAGGATGCAATAACTATGATAGGCTGTATCTCAGTGGTATCAGTTTCAAGTATGACCAATTTGTGTGGTTTTCTATATAGTAGCAGGTAACTGAAGTAAATGACTCTTCATATTATTGTATAGCTGGAGGTTTTATTTAAACGTGGTTTGTGCATTTTTCAAATAGTAGTTTATCTTAAACATGACACTGCATTTCAGGGCTAGAACAAATCACACTATCAATAATAACTTTAAGTTTCCTTGATATGATTATGTTGTTCAAAAAGCTTAGAACATCCTTTTCTCTCAGTAATATAACATTAAGCCTCAGGATATTAGGAGACTCATTATCAGTACCAGAAACCAGGAACCAGAAATATTGAGAATTTGACTGATGCTACTTCCAATGTGGAGGACAAACTTCCTGATCCAAATTATGTATTGATACCTTTCTCTGTAAGGAATGCTATTATCTGGTTACTGATGCAAAGGCACCAAACAGCTGGTCTCCTCCTGCTCTATTATGTTTGAGATTTAGACAAAGCCTTCCATTGTAACCAATGCCACCTTACACTCTGTATGCCCACTGCATGATTGTGGCCCAATATGGACTTGGCATCACAATTGACAAGCAGTCTGCCAATCTTTGTATTAGCATTTTAAATATCTTGAAACTGGTGATATCTACTGAACACAGATGTCCCCCTTTTTCATGTCACACCTGACCACAGATGTCAGGATGATATTACTGGTTTAGAAGTGTTCTTCTCTCACTGCTAAAGGAAAGGAGCAAATACAGCTTAAAAGTAAAATTGATTTATTATTTGCCTATACATACATATATATATATATATATATATATATATATATATATATATATCAACTATATCCCAACCACAGTTTCTTCTTCCTCCTCTCCTTACAGGCCTTCCTTTACCCTTCTCTGCCTTTACTCCAGCCACTACTCTATTTTTGTTCAGAAAGTGACAGTCTCCCATAGATATCAAGAAAATATAGCAGTAAGACTAAGCACCCCCCTTGTGTTAAGCCTATGCAAGGTTTCCCAGTGTGGGGAATAGGCTCCCAAATGTTAGAAAAAGAGTTAAAAATAGTCCCTGCTGACACTGTTAGGAGTTCCACAAGTAGACCACGCTACACAACTGTCTCATACATGCAGAGAGCCGCAGTCTCATGTAGGCTCTCCGGTTGTCGATTCAGACTCTGTGAGCTCCTATGAACCCAGGTTAATTGATTCTATTCTATGTTTTTTTGTTTTTGTTTTGTTTTTGTTTTTACGAGACAGGGTTTCTCTGTATTATTTTGGATGCTATCGGTCCAGCCCGGCCTCAAACTCATAGAGATCCGCCTGCCTCTGCCTCCCGAGTGCTGGGATTAAAGGCGTGCACCACCACTGCCCGGCGATTCTATGGGTTTTTTGGTGATGTCCTTGACTCATCTGGCTCCTACAATCCTTTCCCCGCTCTCTTTAACAGGATTCCTGGAGCACAGAATAATGTTTGACTGTAAATCTCTATCTCTGTTTCCATCAGTTGCTGGATGAAGTTGCTCTGATTAACAATTGGGCTAGGCACAAATCTAGCAGAATAGCAGGCTGTTGTTAGGTTTTGTGGATTATTATTTTATCTAGGCGAGTATATGTTATATTTGTTTATGCTGCCGGATATTTAACTGTGATTATGTGTGTTACTTTTATTTATGCTGAATTTGTCTAATTATGTAAAGATATGACAAAGGAAATAATGCTACCTAAATGGAGGTCTAAGATATTTTATTGAATATAGAAATCACTTGCTGAGAAGAGCTCTGATGTCCTTGTAGCAGCCAGGATCCAAGAGAGAGAGATTTGATTTTCCTTCTCCTTTTATCCCTCACGTGTCCCATGTTCCCTGTGGTGCTTGGACAGTATCTTGAGTATGTGATCCTTCCCCTGCAATTTCCATTTTAGTCTAAATAAAAGATTTAAACTTAACACTAATCTCAAACATATACAACATATATACATAGAAGGTGATAAGTAAGTTATTATCTATTAATATACTAAACTAAGCATATCTATCCCATCTAAATCCTAAACTTAATCTGAAAGAGATGCCCAAGTCTGAACACTTCCTTCCAATACCAACACTAAATATTTGATAACTAACACTAATAGGTGTAACTATCCTGTAATATCAACAGTAGGGAAAGGGGGCATAGTATTTTCAAGATTACTTCCTGTTGAATTGGGATGACAACAATCTCATGGGAACCTCTAGGAAGAAAATAGTGTGACAAGGGTCTTAAGTAGATTAAATAGTCTCTGTTTGGCTGAAGATGCTTCATTGCAGTTCTTGACAGAAGTTCTAATGCTGATTGAAGCTCTTGTCTGAAGCTCTGGTCAGACTGTAAAAGGTGCACTGTATCAGTTCATTGGTCCAGGGTCCAGCGATGTAGTTCCAAACTGCTTTCAGGATGGTGCTAGTCATGTGGGGTCGATGATATTGGACAGTTTAGATGTATCAAATCAGATCAGGCGGAGTCGCTGAAGCAGGTCCCCATTTTCTTTCAGAAGTGTTTGAAGATTGCTGTCAGGAAATTTCTTGTTCTTTGGAAAACTCAAACATTAATGTTAACAGAGAAATTTTCAACTTTTACATGTATGTATACCGGAAAAGGCAACAATAAGGAAGATAGTAAACATGAGGGAGATTAGACTTTCAGAAAAGGAACTGAGTATAAACATATGCCAGCCCCTAGTTTTGTTTTGTTTTTTTTCTGCCTTATATCAATGGCTCCTTAATATGATACACAACTTTTGGATTTTATTTTAACAACATGCTTGGATTTAGAGGAGAGCAAATCCAACTCCAAAGCCAGCTTTAGTTAAATAAATTTTGACTAAAAGAGTATTAAGAAGCAAGGAGAAATGGATATTATAAGAACAAGATGGAGAGAGTTAGACATTGATACCACACAGTGGATTATTATTTGTTTGATGGTCCTCTGGGTAGCTATCTGACATAGCTGACAATGGAAATAGTGCTACCTGAAAAGGAGGCCTAAGATATTTTACTGAATTTAGAAATCGGTTATTGAGAACAACTCTAATCCTTGCAGAGGCCAGGATCCAAGAGAGAGAGATTTGCTTTCTCTTCTCCTTTTATCCCTCACATGTCCCACATACCCCTGTCCATGTCCCTTGCCGCTTTGGGTGTGTGGACAGTATCTTGAGCATGTGATCTTTCTCCTACAATGATGGGCTGCATTTGTTTCACCCTGCTTCTCTAAGGCACCTGATTGGTCTAATAAAGAGCTGAACATCCAGTAGATAGGCAGGAGAAAGGATAGGCACGGCTGGCATTTAGAGAGAATAATTAGGAAGAGAAATCTATGCTCAAGAGAAAGAAAACAATGAGAGAAGGAGAGAATGAAGAAGACACCCAGGGCCGGAAGCCAGATAGCCACCAGCCAACAGACAGAATGAGACATAAAGGAATAAAATAAGTAAAGGTAAAAAAACACAAAGGCAAAATGTCAATAAAGGGAAACATATTAAACTAAAAGAACTAGTAAGAATGGAATCTAAGCTAGGCCGAGCATTCACAACTAATAAGTCCCTTTGCCATAATTTGGGAGGTTGGTGGCCCAAAAGAAAAGCCATTATCACAGTGACATTTTTTTCTCCAGTCTTGTTTTATTCTATGGTAGATCTCTGAATCATTCAGCTTATGGGTCCTGGTACTCCAGGCACTTTTGGGGGTAGACTGACTCTTATGGCATGGTTCTTAAGTTGTACCACTCATTGGTTGGCAATACTCTCACTCTCTAGGCCACTCTTACCCCAGCACATCCTATAGGCAAGACAGACTGTAGGTTGAAGATTGTGTGGCTTGTTTGGTGTCCTAATCCCTCAACTGGAAGTCTTGACTGGTCACAGGAGATGGTCAGTACAGGCTATTACAGTTCGGTTACAGTATCTGTTATTGCTAAGTTGTAGCTGGGCTCATCCCTGTAGATTCCTGGGAAGTTTCTTTTTGAAGTTTTCTATCTGTCACCCAAATACCCCATCCCCTTCCAGTTGTCTCTTCAAGTTTTCTAAATCCCCTTCAACTTGATTCTTCATGTACCCAACCCCAACTGCCCACATTCTACTCACAATTTCAAAGAGTAAAGTTTGCAAATGGTTGCCTTTCATTCAAACATGTCTCTAAAAACTTAAATTTCAAAATGACTTATTTATGGCATAAACACAACTGTGGTAGGTAAACAGTAAAATGGTATTAGGATATTCAAATATTTCAGATCCCTTCACAAAGAAACCATTGTTTATGAAGCAGATGTGGAGTAATAAATAGTTGGACTCCAGATTCATGAGCAGCCTAAGAAGGATACCTTTCCCTAAACAGGTACGTCACTGCCTGGCATTGAACAAGTGTAGGTTCCACCTACTATGTGAAAATTCCTGCTTAGAGACCTATGGACATTAGGTTTTTTTTAAACTATTTTTTATTAATTTTTAATTTTCATTTTAAATAGCTTGATTTACATGTCAATCCCATTTACCTCTCCCTCCCCTCCTCCCGCACCACCCCATCCCCCCATCCTCCCACACTATTGCCAATTCCTTCCACATAGGGGATATCTAGAGTCTGTCATTTCACTCTGGGTAGGGTCCAGGCAATACTCTAAGAGTCCAGGATGAGAGAGCATCCCTTTTTGTGCTATGGGCACACGATGTCTGTTTGTATTCCAGGGATAAACACTGATCCACTGCTCAGGGCCCCATAGGTTGGCCAGGCCTACTCACTGACACTCACATTCAGGGGTCCAGATCAGTCCCATGCTGGCCTCTCTGCTGTCGGACTGGAGTCCAAGAGCTCTCGCCTGTTCAGATCAGCTGTCTCTGCTGGTTTTGCCAGCCCATTCTTTGCCAATTTGCTCATCGCTCCTCTCTCTCTGTCACTGGGTTCCTTGGGTTCAGTTCAGTGCTTAACTGTGGGTGTTTGCCTCTGCTTCCATCGGTCACTGGATAAAGGCTCCCGGTTAGTTATAGACGTCAAGTTCATTTTCAGGAATGGGCATTCGAGGTGGTCTCTCCACTTTTGCTTAGCTTGCCAATTGGTGTCATTCCTTTAGATCACTAGAGGTCACACTGATGCCTGATCTGTCTTCTAACCTATCACTCCCTCTTCCCCCTATTCTACCCCCCCCACTCAACCTTCCTGTTTCCCCATGACCTACTCTCTCTTCCTCTTCTTCCCCTCTCTTCTTCCCAGCTCCCACTCCCCCCCTTACCGTGTTCCCCATCTGTTCAGAGGCTCTTGCCTCATTCCTCTTCTCTTGGGTACTATGCATATCTTTAAGGTTCTTTCCTGTTTCCCAGACTCTCTATCAGTGGAAGTGCAGACTGGCACTATCCTGAGCCATGTCTAAAATCCATATATGAGTGAGTACATACCATGTTTGTCTTTATAAGACTGGGTTACCTCACTCAGGATGGTTTCCTTCAGTGCTGTCCATTTACCTGCGAATTTCAAGATTCAATTGTTTTTTTTTTTTTTTTCTGCTGAGTAATACTCCATTGTGTAAATGTACCACATTTTCTCTATGCACTCTTCAGGTGAGGGGCATCTAGGTTGCTTCCAGGTTCTGGCTATTACAAATAATGCTGCTAAGGTCATATTGGAGCAGATGCCCTTGTTGCATGAATTTGTCTCATTTGGATATATGCCTAAGAGTGGAATTGCTGGGTCTTGTGGTAGATTGGTTCCAATTTTCCTGAGGAATCTCCGTACTGATTTCCAAAGTGGCTGTACGAGTTGGCACTCCCACCAGCAGTGGAGGAGTATTCCACTCTCTCCACATCCTCTCCAGCATAAATTGTCTTCGGTGTTTTTTATTTTAGCCATTCTGACAGGAGTAAGATGGTATCTCGTTGTTGTTTTTATTTGCATTTCCCTGATGGCTAAGGATGGCTAAGTGTCTTTTGTCATTTTAGCCTGCTCTATTGAGAATTCTCTATTTAGTTCTGTAACCCACTTTTATTTGGATCCTTTGGTGTTTTGGAGGCTTGCTTCTTGAGTTCTTTGTAAATTTTGGAGATTAGCCCTCTGTTAGATGTGGGGTTAGTGAATATCTTTCCCATTCTGTGGACTGCCTTTTTGTCTTGTTGACTGTGTCCTTTGCCTTACAGAATCTTTTTAGTTTCAGGAGGTCCCATTTGTTAATTGTCGATCTCAGTGTTTGTGCCACTGGTGCTATTTTCAGGAAGTGGTCTCCTGTACCAACTCGTTGAAGAGTATCTCCCACTTTCTCTTCTAAAAGTTTCAGTGTGGCTGGATTTATGTTGAGATATTTGATTCATTTGGACTTAAGTTTTGTACAAGGCAAGAAACATGGTTCTATCTGCAGTCTTCTGCATACCAGTACCCAGTTATGCCAGCACCATTTGTTGAAGATGCTTTCTTTTTTCCATTGTATAGTTTTAGCTTCTTTGTCAAAAATCAAGTGTTAATAGGTGTGTGGGTTAAAATCATGGTTTTCAATTCAGTTCCATTGGTCTACCTGCCTATTTTTGTGCCAATACGAAGCTGTTTTCAGGACTATAGCTCTATAATAGAGCTTGAAGTCATGTATGGTGCTGCCTCCTGAAGTTCCTTTATTGTATAAGGTTGTTTTGGCTGTCCTGGGCATTTTGTTTTTCCATAAATAGTTGATTATTGTTTTTCCAGGTCCTTGAAGAATTGTGATGGAATTTTGATAGGGATTACATTGAATCTGTAGACTGCTTTTGGCAAGATTGCCATTTTTATTATGTTGATCCTACCAATCCAAGAGCATGGGAGATCTTTCCATTTTCTGGTATCCTCCTTGATTTCTTTCTTTAAAGACTCAAAGTTCTTGATATACAAGTCTTTCACTTCCTTGGTTAACATTATCCTCAGATATTTGATGCTGTTTCTGGCTATTGTAAAGGGTGATGTTTCTCTGATTTCTTTCTCAGTCACTTCATAATCTCTATATAATAGGGCCACTGATTTTTTGAGTTTACCTTGTATCCTGCCATGTTGCTGAAGATGTTTATCAGCTCTAGGAGTTCTCTTGTGGAGTTTTACGGGTCACTTATGTAAACTATCATATTATCTGCCAATAGTGAAATTTTGAATTCTTCTTTACCTATTTGCATCCCCTTTATCTCCTTTTGTTATCTTATTGCTGTAGCTAGAACTTCAAGTACAATATTGAAGAGATATGGAGAGAGTGGACAGCCTTGTCTTGTTCCTGATTTTAGAGGAATTGCTTTGAGTTTCTCTCCATTAGTTTGATGTAGGCTGTTGGTTTACTGTATATTGCTTTTACTATGTTCAGGTATGTTCCTGTAATCCCTAATCTCTCTAGGACCTTTATCATGAAGGGGTGCTGGATTTTGTCAAAGGCTTTTTCAGCATCTAGTGAGATGATCATGTGGTTTTTCTTTCGCAGTGTGTTTATATGGTGGATCAAGTTGATAGATTTTCGTATGTTGAACCATCCCTGTATTTCTGGGATGAAGCCTACTTGATCATGGTGGATGATTTTTCTGATGTGTTCTTGAATGTGGTTTGTGAGTATTTTATTGAGTATTCTTGCATCGATGTTCATGAGGGAAATTGGTCTAAAGTTCTCTTTCTTAGTTTTGTCTTTGTGTGGCTTGGGTATCAAGGTAATTGTAGCCTCGTAAAAAGAGTTTGGCAGTGAGCCTCCTGTTTCTATTGTGTGGAATACTTTGAGGAGTATTGGAATTCGCTCTTCTTTGAATTTCTGGTAGAATTCTGCACTGAAGTCATCTGGGCCTGGGCTTTTTTTTTGGGGGGAGACTTTTGATGACTGCTTCTATTTCATTAGGGGTTATAGGTCTGTTTAGATTGTTTATCTGCTCTTGATTTAGTTTTGGCAAGTGATATCTACCCAGGAAGTTGTCCATTCCCTTTAAATTTTCGAATTTTGTGGAGTACAGATTTTCAAAGTATGCCCTGATGATTCTCTGGATTTCCTCAGAGTCCGTTGTTATGTCCCCTTTTTCATTTTTGATTTTGTTAATTAGCATGCTCTCTTTCTGTCTTTTGGTTAATTTGGACAGAGGTTTGTCTATTTTCTTAATTTTCTCAAAGAACCAACTGTTTGTTTCATTGATTTTTCTCAGTGTTTCCCTAGTTTCTACTTGATTGATTTCAGCCCTCAATTTGATTATTTCCTGGCATCTGCTCCTCCTGGGTGAATTTGCTTCTTTTTGTTCTAGAACATTCAGCTGTGCTATTAATTCTCTTGTATGAATGTTCTCCAGTTTCTTCATGTGGGCACTTAGTGCTATAAACTTTCCTCTCAGCACTGCTTTCAAAGTGTCCCATAAGTTTGTGTATGTTGTGTCTTCATTGTCATTCAATTTCAGGAAGTCTTTAATTACTTTTTTATTTCTTCCTTTACCCAGGGATGGTGCAATTGTGCATTGTTCAATATCCATGAGTTTGTAGGGTTTCTGTGATTTGTGTTATTGTTGAATTCTAATTTTAATGCATGGTGGTCTGATAGGATACAGGGGGTTATTCCAATTTTTTTGTATCTGTGGAGATTTGCTATGTTTCCTATTATGTGGTCAATTTTACAGAAGGTTCCAAGTGGCGCCGAGAAGATGGTATATTACTTTGTGTTTCGGTGGAATGTTCTGTAGATGTCTGTTATACCCAGTTGGGTCATTACTTCTATTAGTTCTTTTGTTTCTTTGTTAAGTTTCTGTCTGGAGGTCCTGTCTAGCAATGAGAGCGGAGTGTTGAAGTCTCCTACTATTAGTGTGTGAGATTTTATGTGCATTTTGAGCTTTAGTAATGTTTCTTTCATGAATGTAGGTGCCTTTGTATTTGGGGCATAGATGTTTAAAATTGAAACTTCATCTTAATGTACTTTTCCTTTGATGAACATGAAGTGTCCTTATTCATCTCTTTTGATTGATTTTAATTTGAAGTCTAGTTTTGTTTGTTAGATATTAGGATTGCTTCATCTGCTTGTTTCTTGGGACCTTTTGCTTGGAAGATCTTTTGCCAACCCTTTACTCTGAGATAACGTCAGTCTTTGAGGTTGAGATGTATTTCTTGTATGCAGCAGAAGGAAGTGTTCTGTCTTCGTATCCATTCTGCTAGTCTTTTTTCTTTTTACAGGCAAATTGAGGCAGTTGACGTTGAAGGATATTAATGACCATTGATTGATGATTCTTGTTTGTGCTTGATTTATTGTTAGTGAGGTTATTTTGTGTAGTTTCTCCTCCCTTTTTCTTTTGGTGTTTTGTAAAGTGGGATTATATATTGCCTGTGTCTTTGTGAGTGCAGTTATCTTCCTTGGATCTAGGTTTTCCCTCTAGCACTTTCTGTAGAGTTGGATTCATAGATACGTATTGTTTAAATCTGGCTTTGTCATGGAATATTTTGTTTTCTCCATCTATGGTAATTGAAAGCTTTGCTCGATATAGTAGTCTGGGCTGGCATCCTTGTTCGCTTAGCGTTTGTAGGACATCTATCAAGGATCTTCTGGCTTTCATCGTTTCCATTGAGAAGTCAGGTGTAATTCGAATAGGTCTGCCTTTGTATGTTATTTGGCCTTTTTCTTTAGCTGCTCTTAGTATTTTCTCTTTATTCTGTAGGTTTCATGTTTTGATTATTATATGGTGAGGTGACTTCTTTTTCTGGTCCTGCCTATTTGGTGTTCTGTAAGATTCTTGTATTTTCATAGGCATATGTTTCTTTAGGTTAGGGAAGTTTTCTTCTATGATTTTGTTGAATATGTTTTCTGTATCTTTGAGTTGTATTTCTTTGCCTTTTTCTATACCTATTATTCTCAGGTTTGGCTTCTTCACGGTGTCCCATATTTCCTGGACATTTTGTGTTAAGTTTTGTTGGTTTTGAGATTTTCTTTGGTTGATGACTCTATATCCTCTAATGAGTCTTCAATACCTGTGATTCTCTCTTCTATCTCTTGTATTCTATTGGTGATACTTGCATCTGTAGTTCCTGATCGTTTACCCAGCTTTTCTATTTCCAGCATCCACTTGTTCTGGGTTTTCTTTATCGTTTTCATTTCAGCTTTCAATCCTTTAACTGTTTGAGTTGTTTCCTTCATTTGTTTGGTTGTTTTTTCTTAGTGCTCTTTAGATTTTTTGAGAGATTTGTTTATTTCTTGAATTTTTCCCCACATTTCATGGATTTTTTGTTTGTTTTTTCTTCTATTTCTTTAAGGGATTTCCTCGTTTCTTCTTTGAGGGTCTCTATCATCTTCATAAAATAATTTTTAAGGTCTTCTCCTCTGCTTTGTCTATGTAGTGCTTTTCAGGTCTTGCTGGTGTTGGTTCCCTAGATTCTGGTGGAGTCATGTTGGTCTTTCTATTGCTGATTGAGCTCTTATTCTGTCTTCTTCCCATCTCTTCTTCCAGTGGGTGCTGGTGGGGTCTTTCTGTCTCCTCTGGTCTCCTTCCTTCCTGAAGCTGAATCTGGGGATCCTGACACTGAAGCATAAGCTGAAGCTGGGGTTGCCGGAGGTTGGGGCCTGGAAGTGCTGATGCCTTTCCTGAAGCTGGGCTCAATGGAGTTTGGGGCCTGGAAGGGCTGATGTATTTCCTGTGTGGGTGGGTCTTCTGTATGCCAGGAGTGGCCCTGGAAGATTGAAGGGGTAGGTGTTGGGCAGGGGGATGGGGGGTGTTCCTGTCGGAGACCCAATCTCACCTGAAGCTGGGATCAGCCTGGACTTTAGTTTTAATACTAAACATAATAAAGACATTAAAACTTAACAAGGAAAAAGCAGCTACCTGTCTTCCTCTGGTAGAATATATGTCTCTGTTGAAATCTGTTCCTCCTAGAAAATACCAGAATTCCGGTTCTAACAAAAACAAAAATAATGTGAGTGTGAAGGAAATGAAAAGTGATCAAAATTATTTCTAGCAGAAGGGCTGTCAGTCTCAAAATTGATTCATTATTTTGGGAGAGCACGGGAGGACATGCAGTCCCCATTTAAGTATTTTGTGCTCTATATAGGCTTAAGATGTTCTGTCTATGTCCAAAGTACAAGTTAAAGTGATTCTTAAAGGCTGTTTAAAGATGAAAAGGAAGCTGTAAGGATTTCCTGTCATGAAACCTAGAAAGCACTGCTGCATTCTGACCTGTCAGTCTAACATCCTCTCAAACATTTTGGCAGCTATTTCTTTCAGAGTTGTCAAATATGTCACTGATAATAGGTCTGCATCATAGAAGGGAATGAGAATATTAAAAACTTAATTCTTGCCACTGTCAGTTAAGGTGCCATGGGTGGCTTAATGCAAGAACTCATTCAGTTCTTCATGTGTGTCCATGGTATTGCAAAGTGGTGGTGTGTGAAGTAGCAATTGACGATTAATGAGGGTCTGTACTGTGCTTCATATTTCCAAATTGAAAATGTCCCATAACCATAAGGGGCCAAATTTCATTACCTTCCAGTTCTCTTATACAGAACTGGTGCCCACACAGTCCACTCACTTTTCCAGAGAGTGCCTGCCAGACAGTATTTCTTGGCACAGGTGCTTAGATTGATAGGTTTCTAGAAATTGTGTTCTTCTCAATCATTTATGCTACTTACTTCACATTTGATGACATGTTGGCTCTCAAGAGGCCTAGTCAACTAGTCCCTTTCATAACTTTGTACATAAAATAACATGATCATCCATCTGTATTTCCAGAAAAATAAAATGTCAGTCAGCATTGCTAGAAGGCAATGCTCTTATAAAGCTTTCAGCTAAATTATGGGTGGGCCTATCCTGAGCAGAAACAGTGCTGCTCCTGAAACTTCCATTTATCCTCAACAGAAAATCATTTTTTTAAATATGCTATGTATGTACTGTAAAGCCCTTGGGCATGTGTACAGGAACACAAATGACATTTACATATCTATTATCTATTAACTGACACTTCTTTTGCCAGGCATTTGACACAATTAAGCAAATGCTTGACTGAACAGATGGGTGTATATGGATCCCTAAGGGCATGCCTACATTAGCTGTACCATGGGGGGTTAATGCTCCCATTTGGCATCTGTGTGCTTTTTCTCAGCAAATATATATATATATATATATATATGTATATATATATATATATATATATATATATATGGAACCATTTTGTCCAAGAGGACTGAGTGTGAAAGAATTGTGTTTATTTCCAGTTTGTTTCACTTTTCTATTTTCAGTCAGATGTTTCCCAATCTTGGGATTGTTTATTTGTAGTATCAAATAGTATACTTTTCCTAAGTAAAAGACACAGTCATTTAATTTTATATCTCCATTTATGTTGTTTCCAATACTAGGCCTCAATAGCTAGAGGTTAAAAATACAAGAAACACACATCACAGTAATTACAACAAGAAGCACAACATTAAAAGACTTGAGAAAGTAAGTGTGAGTTCTTTACCAATACTTCTATGACCTTTGAAGACAGTGACAATTCCAGACACTGGCAATTAACTGGGGAGAGTAGATTTCCTTTGCATCTATTGGATATGCATGCTTGTCTTTAGAAAATAAACATCTCACATGCCTAAACTTTTTCCCCCATGTCTAAGTCTAAGTCTTCATATTTTCTTAAAAACTTCTCTTAACATGAGCATAACTCAAGACCTAGTCTGGGAGAATGGGTAATTGGCAGGGTACATGTTGCAGTAAAAATACAAGCAAAATATGGATGGTGAAACTCTTGGAATTAATAATATTTGATGCATCCTGAAATTTATCTTTTGAATATTTTATTGTTCTATAGATTTGACAAACATTGTCCACATAGGTCTCAAATCATTGCAACATAAAAATACGACATCCAATATGTAGGAATATATACTATAAAAAACACCAGCTCAACAGTATTCCTGCCATATAAGTCAAGGAAATGTATTCAACAAATTCAATTGTTCCATAGTCCTGTCAAATCAGGCACGAGGAACAGAAATTAGTTGACTTCTACTTTCTCCTTCAAGAAGACATTTTCAATGTGTATTATAAAAATCTATAATTGACATGGTAATTGGGGAAATTTTTACAATAGATTAATCTTTCTTTAACCTTCCTTTGTAACTATGTATTTTCTTTACTCATGAAAAAGAACACTCCTTTTAGAGTGTCTGCTAATAACTATGCCAGTGTTATTAATTGTCAGTGTACAATGATGTAATGAAGTGGCCATGACATGTACTTTGTTTAAAACTATATTAAAACCTCTTTGCATATCACCCAATAGAACAGACAGCATTAATTTATATTTACCTTTATTTTTTCTTTTTGTCACTTATACAGAGTACCTGAGAAGAGTGTTTCAACTCAAAATAATTTAGATCAGATTTACTTGTGGTCATGGATAAGTGTTTGTGTGCCTTGACTCTTAATTGATATAGGAAGACTCAGTCCATTGTAAGTGACACTATTTCCTGGACAGTGTTTTCCAAACTACATAGGAAAGTGAAAAGCTAACTGGTTCAGAATCAGGCAGCCTAGATGTATTCATTTCTCTCTGCCCTTGACTATGAGTTTGATGTCTTCAGGTGTTCTAGCTCCTGCCTTTACTCTTGATATCAATGGGAGGCTTCAGTCTGTAATTGTAAAGTAAATGAACTGTTTCTTAATACAAGCTGTTTTAGATTAGGTTGTTTTCCACAGCAACAAGAACAAAAATAGAACAGTTACCATATAATAAATACTGTTTTGCATTTTGTTTTTCTAATTAAAGCTACATTTAAAAATTCTAATTTTATGCCTTCATTTATATAGTTTCTAATTAAGAACTGTAATACTTAGAGGAAGAGAATAAAAGCAGCTCATATCATAATAGCAGTAATAAGTACTTGAACATTAAAATACTCAATAAGTATGTGCGCCCGCACGTACACACACACACACACACACACACACACACACACACACACACACACACGACAATTCTTTTATGTAAGTCTCTGTTGATTTGCATTAAATTCTTTCATGGGATGGTCCAAATTCAGCCTTTACTACATTAGACCTAACATCATATTTAGCTCATTAGATGATATTAGGCATATTAACTCCTCTTGACTCTGTATGAAAATATTGCTATGTGGTTTACCCTAATAAAAATCTATGACTATAGTGCTGCTAAGGTACAATGTACACTTTATGCTCTAATAATGCATGTAGTTACTTTTTTGTGTAAGATCAAAATAGTTGATTCCATGAAAAACAGGAATAGTGATCACTACAGATTGGAACAGGTAAGGGAATGAGAAGATGGCTAGAAATTACACACTAAGAGCTAATGCAATGGGTGACGATTAATTGGTACTAAGGTTATTTGTACAGTAGGTAATTCACCTCACAACAAACTATAAAACATTTCAAAATTGCTGGAAAAGTCCTTGGTTTCCAATTCCTACAAGTAACAAATGCCTGAAGACATAAAAAGGTTAACTACATTAATTTGATTGTAACAAGTATATGCATGAATTTAATTAAATATATTATACCACCATTATAGATACATACCATGTAACAAGTAAAAGGTACAAATGTGAAAAACAAAACTCATTCTCAAATTATTAAAAAGCCACTTTGTTTCTGGATGCTAAGTCTGGGTTTTACAAAAATGTTCCCATGGAACCTCAGGAGACAGCCCAGGCAGAACTGTCAGTGCAAACGCCCAATATAAACAGACACTGCAGCCAAAACAACCTAGAGATCACAGGCTTACAGTTATATGACCTTCTGCATGCCCAGAAAATACATCAGTGTCAGTCATGGCTAGAGAGGTAAAGACAGGGCATCTCTGAACGCAGACTCCCATGTTGCTCTCCACAGATACCAGCTGGCCACTTGAGAATCCAGTGATTGGCTTAGGCCACCTTCTGCTGTTCTCTGTGCCCTCTCATTTACATGGTAACATATTTCATAATAATAAGGTCTGGATAGAGATGAAACAATACACTTGTGTTTTCATCTAGTGCTTACCTAAGTTAATAGCATAGTGTGTGAAATTAATCTATTTTCATTAATTTACTTCAATTAATTTACTTTGTTTTTCTGTGGCAAAAGAGATCAAATGTAAATGACAGATCAGGGTAGCTATAAACTAATTATACCTGTTGTCGGTTTTACTAGAGAAATGCAATCTTAGTTTGCACTTTCACTTTTACAAAGAAACTATTTTCCCCTTTTGGCTAAGGAAATGACTATTCTGAGGAATCAACATGCACAGCCTGGAAGATATATGCTGACAATTCACTATTGATTGTCATAGATGGATAGATATGCAAATGTGGAGAGGAATTTGGAAGAATTAGAGCAGTTTTGCAAAGAAATCCATAACTAACCCTGTGAAGTGTAACTGAAGAGAGTTTCTCTGGTGGTTAACAACATAACCAGCTTTAATAAATCATTTTGTATCACCTACACAAACCTTGAATAGAGAAACCGTGTTAGAGAGACTGAAAACGTCATCATTTAATAGTATTTTTTTACCCATTAAACAAATGCTATTTTTTTCATCTTTTATAGTTCATTAAATGAATGACCTTTGAGACCTAGAGAATTTACAAGAGATCCTGGGAATGTAAGAACAAACCAATTAAAAAAGTTTACAAAATATGTCAAAGATTATAGACATTATAACACACGTTTTTTGAAACAATTCTTTAGTGTCCATAAAAGTGTTTAATGAAACCTATAAGTCAAAGATACTTTCTCTGTGGAAATAAAATGCATTAAGTAATGAAGAAGGATGAATTGGCTATGCAGGGTGGAGCAGTATGCTAAGATGGGAAGATACAGAGGTAGGAAGAAAACATGGTTTCTTTGTGAAGGGGAGAGAAAGGAAAATTGGTAACTGGCCACGGTGCCATGTTTGCACTAATCTTCCATTCCTCCAACAGCTAAAATCTTACCATTACCTCTTCTGCCTTTAAAATAATATGTTTTACTTTTATATTTTTCAAGCATTCTTTACTTATGTAATTTTCTTAGGAAATTAAATTCTATAGCTCACCTTTAGAACTATTATATTTCAGAAATTTCTTGACATTTGTGGTAGTTCGTTTCACATATTAATAAATCCTAGCACTTTGCAGGCACTTTTTACATGAATGTCTTCTATGTGAATAGAAATTTGATTTAACATCCAGAACACACTGATTATGTGCTCTCTGTAAGTAAGAGTTTGTATTGATTATAATCAATCATTGACCACTCAACTCCATAAATAGGTTTCAAAAGCGCAACATATTTCAGGTTTCCAGAAGGGAAACCACAGGAAGAAAAGCAATGTTCTAAATATTGGTATTAGAACTTAGACTATAGAACTCCTATATAATCAAATTATCCCTAAAAGAGTTACTAGATAATAATTATATTACTAAATAATAGTAACAATTTGTAGAAAGGCATCTCTGATGAAACTGAAATAAAACTATTTACTATGGACACAGAGCCAAGTTCCATTCACTGAGGGACTTTTAAAGCCAGCTGTGTAGCTAAAGTATATGCAGCCAGAGGAAAAAGGCATAAACTAATCATGCATAAAAAATGGAGACAGATCAGTAGAATAATTGAAATCCATAGTTCAAATTTAATTTTTTAAAGATGTAAATGATTGAAAATTGGCATTTGCTTTTTAGAAATATTAGCCTGTTTTAAACAAGGAAGCAAATTATATTAAAAATTAACTTTTTCTTGCAGCCATATGTAGAAGTTACTATTTAGTTCAAAAGTATAGCAGAAAAGAAATGATTCTCTACTGTACATTCGAATGGCTACAAACAGGTAAATCACATACTTTTCTCTACTCAGTATACATCTGTGAAACAGGTTTGTGCTAGACATTATGGCAAGCAAGATCTTAAGCTTATAGAAATAAGTGGAAATAGACAGAAGCTTCACTTTATATGATTTAGGGAGTCACTGGAGGACTTTGTTCAAGGGAGTGACATAATATGGCATAATTTTACGTCACTCTAATTCTGTTGGGTATAAAGAAGCAAGTACGCAAGAGAGTGAAGAATAAGGATGGTTTCCCCACAATAGGCAGAGATGTTGATGGCAATGTGATGAGATGTCGTCCTACTGACAATCAGTGATAGTTGAGGGTGTGGATAGTAAGGCAAAGGTGTGAGAAAAAGATGTTTTGGAGAAGCTAATGAAATATTGATGCAATATGTTAAAATGAATAAGAAATGCTATAAAGTCATATTTTGTGAA
Organism: Mesocricetus auratus; assembly: GCF_017639785.1. NCBI lineage: Eukaryota > Metazoa > Chordata > Mammalia > Rodentia > Cricetidae > Mesocricetus > Mesocricetus auratus. The sequence continues at coordinate 47,511,739 of NW_024429266.1, forward strand.
GGATGGCAATGAACAGCACTTGAATTTGAATCCACAGTGCAGTTTCTAAAAACTGGCCTGCAGGGACTGCCTAGGTTTTTATTAGTATAGTTTTATTAAAAACCTTTGGGTAGCAGGAACACATAGGTGTATATGAGCATTTGATATATACTGAAACTTCTGGCTATTTCTTAGGGCCTCATTATATTATCAAAGGGGGGCAAATTTGAAAAAGAAAAGGTTTATAAGGTAGAGCTATAAAACCAGAGATTAAAAACAATAAAGAAATAAAATAAAACCTAGTGAGGTATAAAGAGAGCCAGGTGTCTTGAAATTCCAAGGAAAAGTGCTTTTTTTTACCATGCTTGAATCCCAGTTAGTAAAAAATAAGTGAGAAGAATATTAATTTGACATGTTTCTACATAGAGACATTTACCAAAGATAATTTCTAGTAGAGTACTCAGATATGAGGCAGAGAAAACTGAGTAAGGTGATCTAAAGGGCAGTGAGAGGAAGGAGTATATTAATAAGACCAACACTGAAGGAAATCAAGGAGAGAGTGGGCTTATATAGAATTTGACAAGGCATCCAGGAGTTCTTTCACATCTGTCAAAATTAAGTGTGCTTGCTACAATACTCATAAGATATAGTTAAGCAGACAGACATAATTTCTGCTTATTTTTTCGGCAAATGTCTGTGGAAGCTAAATACTTAAGGTAGTGGTTATCAACATTCCTAATGGTAGGATCTTTTTTTTTTCCAGTTTAAATTTAGATAAGAAACAAGCTTGCTTCACAAGTCAGTTCCAAGTCCCTCTCCCTTTCCCTCCCCTCCTCCCGTTCCCTCCCCCTCACCCCCCCCCCGTTATCCCCTCATTCCCCCAGGGAGGGTGAGGCCCTCCATGGGGGTGTCCATAGTCTGTTATTTCATATAGGGCAGGGCCTAGACCCTTCCCCAAGAGTTCAGGGTGAGAGTGCACCTCACATTGTTCTATGGGAGTCCAAAGTCCGTGTGTATATTTGGGATGGGTACTGATCTGCTGCCCAAGGCTCAATAGATTACCTAGGCCTTCTCACTGACATCCAGATTCAGGGGGTCTTGATCAGTCCCATGCTGGATTCCCAGGCTGATGCCTGGGATTGAAGAGTTAACCTTTGTCAGGTCAGCTGTTTCTGGGGGTTAAACCAGCCCAGTCTTAATCCCTTTGATCATCAGTCCTTCCTCTCTGTTACTGGCTTTCTTGGGTTCAGCTCAGTACTTAACCAAGGGAGTCTGCCTCTTCTTCGATCAGCCACTAAATGAAGTTTCTGTTTCCCAGACTCTCTGGCCATAGGATTGTAGGCTGGCACTCCCCAGATCTATGTCTAAAATCCATATATGAGAGAGTACATGCCATGTTTCTCTTTTTGTGACTGGGTTACCTCACTCAGGATGGTTTCTTCTAGTGTCATCTTTTTGCCTGCGAATCTCATGATTCCATTATTTTTTTCTGCTGAATAGTATTCCATTGTGTAAATGTACCACATTTTCTCTATCCACTCTTCAGGTGAGGGACATCTAGGTTGCTTCCAGGTTCTGGCAATTACAAATAATGCTGCTATGAACATAGTGGAACAGACATCTTTGTTGTATGAATGGGCATCTTTTGGATATATGCCTAAGAGTGGAGTTGCTTGGTCTTGTGGTAGGTTTATTCCCATTTTTCTGAGGAATCTCCATACTGATTTCCAAAGTGGCTGAACCAGTTGGCACTCCCACCAGCAATGGAGGAGTGTCCCCCTTTCACCACATCCTCTCCAGCATAAATTGTCATTGGTGTTTTTGATTTTAGCCATTCTGACAGGAGTGAGATGGTATCTCAGAGTTGTTTTGGTTTGCATTTCCCGGATGGCTAAGGATGTTGAGCACTTTCTCAAGTGCCTCTCAGCCATTTTAGACTCCTCTATTGAAAATTCTCTATTTAGTTCTGCAGCCCACTTTTTAATTGGGTCCTTTGATGTTTTGGAGACTTGCTTCTTGAGTTCTTTGTAAATTTTGGAGATCAACCCTCTGTCAGATGTGGGATTAGTGAATATTTTTTCCCATTCTGTGGGCTGCCTTTTTGTCTTGCTGACTGTGTCCTTTGCCTTACAGAAGCTTCTCAGTTTCAGTAGGTCCCATTTATTAATTGTTGATCTCACTGTCTGTGCTACTGGTGTTATGTTCAGGAAGCTGTCTCCTGTACCAATTCGTTCAAGGGTACCACCCACTTTCTCTTCTAAGAGGTTCAGTGTGGCTGGATTTATGTTGAGGTCTTTGATCCATTTGGACTTAAGTTTTGTGCATGGTGATAAACATGGATCGATCCACATTCTTCTACATGCCAGTCTCCAGTTATGCCAACACAATTTGTTGAAGATGCTTTCTTTATTCCATTGTACATTTTTAGCTTCTTTGTCAAAGATCAGATGTTCGTACGTGTGTGGGTTAATACCCGGGTTTTCAATTCGATTCTACCTGTCTATTTTTGTGCCAATACCAAGCTGTTTTCAGGACTATAGCTCTATAATAGAGCTTGAGGTCAGGGATGGTGATGCCTCTGGACGTTGCCTTGTTGAACAGGGTTGTTTTGGCTATCCTGGGTCTTTTGTTTTTCCATACAAAGTTGATTATTGTTCTTTCAAGGTCTGTGAAGAATTGTGCTGGGATTTTAATGGGGATTGTGTTGAATCTGTAGATTGCTTTTGGCAGGATTGCCATTTTTACTACATTGATCCTACCAATCTAAGAGCATGGGAGATCTTTCCATTTTCTAAGGGCTTCTTTAATTTCTTTCTTTAAAGATTCAAAGTTCTTACGATACAGGTCTTTCACTTGTTTGGTTAGCGTTACCCCAAGGTATTTTATGTTGTTTGTGGCAATTTTAAAGGGTGATGTTTCTCTGATTTCTTTTTCAGCCCTTTTATCATCTGTATATAGTAGGGCTACTGATTTTCTTGAGTTGATCTTGTAGCCTGCCACTTTGCTGAAGGTGTTAATCAGCTGTAAGAGTTCCCTGGTAGAGTTCTTTGGGTCATTGATGTAAACTATCATATCGTCTACAAACAGTGAAAGTTTGACCTCTTCTTTCCCAATTTGTATCCCCTGTATCCCCCTTTGTTGTCGTATGGCAATAGCTGGAACTTCAAATACCATGTTGAAAAGGTATGGAGAGAGTGGACAGCCTTGTTTTGTTCCTGATTTTAGAGGAATTGCGTTGAGTTTCTGTCCATTTAGTTTGATGTTGGCTGTTGGTTTACTGTATATAGCTTTTATTATGTTTAAGTATGTCCCTGTTATCCCAGATCTCTCCAAGACCTTTATCATGAAGGGGTGTTGGATTTTGTCAAAGGCTTTTTCAGCATCTAGTGAGATGATCATGTGATTTTTGTTTTTCAGCTTGTTTATGTGGTGGATTACGTTGATGGATTTTCGTATGTTGAACCATCCCTGCATCCCTGGGATGAAACCTACTTGATCATGGTGAATGATTGTTTTGATGTGTTCTTGGATCCTATTTGCCAGTATTTTATTGAGTATTTTTGCATTAATGTACATGAGGGATATTGGTTTGAAGTTCTCTTTCTTAGTTGTTTCTTTGTGTGGCTTGGAGATCAAGGTTCTATTGAAGCCTCATAGAAAGAGTTTGGCAAAGACCCTTCTGTTTCTATTGTGTGGGATCTTTTTAACACAGTTCTTCATGCTGTGGTGACCTCCAACAATTAAATTGCTTTTGTTGCCAGTTCATAACTATTATTTGGCTACTATTATGAATTGTAAAGTAAATATCTGATATGGTGGATATCTGATATATGACCCCTGTGAAAGGGTTGATTGACCCATAAAGAAGTAGCAATCGATAGTCTGAGACTCACTGTCTTTTAGGAAATCATAGTATTTATGAAAGAATAATAGCCCAGGTCTAAAACTATAACAAACATTAGGAAGCAGCATCATAGGAACCCTCCTTCTTGCTGATGGAAGATGAAACGGTATAGCCAGCCTGAACAGTAGCCTGCAATGTACTCAAATAAGCAGTTGCCAATTGATCCAATAACTCCACATCTGGATCCTTATCCAAGGTCAGTAAAAGCAAATATCTATACAGAAATCCTGATGTGAGTGTTAACAGCATAACTGACTTTAGCTTCAAGAAGGAAACAAAACAAATTCTTGAGACCAATGAGTGGATAAACAAAAAGTGTTTATCTGTAGAACAGGATTGTTGCTATCATTGCTATGGTTATTATTTCTTTCCTAATGCAAACAATTGTCTTACTGTTTTGCTTTGTTAAGATTTGAAAACTAGTGATACCATGTATATTTTCATTTGCTTGTTAGTCTTTTTTACCTCATTTTGGGACAAACATCTAACTGAATGTTTTGCTTTCTTTTAAAATTGAAACTCTAGCATACGAATGAACTTTGGAAGCCCATTCCACATGGAGGGAGGCTCTCTCAGCCTGGACACATGGGAAAGGACCTAGCTTCTGCCCTGGATGAAAGGACAGACTCTGGAGATCCTCAAAAGGAGGGCCTCACCCTCCCTGGGGAATGACTTGGGGATTGGGGAGGGGGCTGGTGGAGGGACAAGGGAAAAGGGTTGGAAGAAGGAGCTGGGATTGACATGTTTCTAATTTAAATAAAAACACATATTGAGGAAATACAAAACAAAAAACCAACAACAACAAACAAAGAACCCTCTGGGGTTTGCATTGTTGAGATGTATGAGTTGTTGTATTCATTAATTTTCAGTGCAAAGTCTTCCTCACAGTGATATTGTCTGCAAAGATTTTCTCTCGTTTGTGTGCTACAGACTGTTTTGGCATTGTCTTTCCTCTTATTGTAAATGGGGATCAGACTGAGACAGGTTACACAAGACTCATACACTAGGACTAAATAAGTCTAGTGTATTAGCATGCAAGTTCATATCTATTTTGGTAATAGTGAAATCATATGCATACAAATGAGCTACATTATCAATTATGTCTTAATCAGAACTAGTCAGTTGCAGGGTTTTGGACTTTCTCAAAAAGACTCACCCTGACTCTATGGTTAGTTAGGGGCATTGTACATGAGCTCTCAAGCAGGCCTCAAGTGACCTTTCTTGGCCCTCCTTGTAATTATGTAGTGTTCAAACTCTAGTGGAAGGGGATAGAATTCATCACTGTCGCTATTGACTGTGTCCTCAATGAATAATGACTTCCCTGTTTACCATGCTGCTTCTGACTTTTTGTTACTATGTAGTATATAGCCCAGACTGCCCCAGTGTCTCAAAAACTTAGGGTAAACTCAGTAACAACTATGTAACAAATAGGGTAAGAGTTACTAATTTCTGCAAATCGTTTAAGGTGATTTGACAAAAATATTATATATGAAGATATTGCCCCATAAGCAAGAGCAGCAAAGAAATACTTACTTGTACCTTCCATAAGGAAAAATGATGCCAGCTCTACTTAACAAAAAATACTTGTAGCCTCCATGAGGAAAAATGGTACAGCTCTGCTTAACAGTCTCCCATCATCATAGTTTGAGAGGTAAAGACTTGAAAGTTCATGCTGGTGTAAATATACTCAAGATAGTCACAGCTATTAACCGATTCAAAAGAGAAGTTTAGTTTGACTTGCCCTTGAATTGTTTCAGGATGTACACAAGTGGCTTTCCTATGTGTCCCAGTCTTTTCTGTCATTTAGCACTGAAGTTTCTACTGAGCAAGGCTATTCTTTGTCATAGGTAACTTAAAAGCCAGGAGTCTAGACAGTGTGGTGTCTTTGTTCTGAAACAAGGAGTAGCATTCTCTATATATATTATGTGATTTCTAGTTTTGGACTCAACCTCCATTCACAATGAATTCTACTGATACTATTAGGGAGAGACCTTTTGAGCTGTGTTTACTCAACTTACTTAATGTCCATCTCAAAATTATTTAATTTGATTCTATTACATCCTATAATTTACCCATATACCAGAATTCAGGAATGCAGAAATATTATATTTGTTAGTATCAAATATCTAGGTAACCTGTCCTTTAATGTCTTACAGATTTTTCAATTCTGAGTACTGTGTTACCTCTCTGAACTAGAAATCTAGGCATTTCAAACTTCAATTTCATTCAGTAGTTTTTAGTGGGACATTGACTTAAGCAATCCTGACATAACAGGCATACTAGGGTTTGTGAAGTCTCTCTGTCTACATTTTTTCCATATATTTTTCTGGTACTACAAAGCTAACTCATGAAAAATAGCAAACTGTTAAGTAAGGCATTTTATAACTCCCCCCTCTGTCTGCATCCCCATGTGTATATTCATGTAATACCCTTTCTTTGTGGCTCATTGTATTTTAAGACTCAAATCAGGAGTTATTTCCCCCAGGAACATGCAGAGTTTGATGACCTGCTTCATGTTCTCATCAGTCCTCATATATACCTCTAACTTCCTGCTTACCCCGTTTTTTTCAACTTGCCTCTCCATGCATCTAAGTTCCATTGTTTTGATTTATAAGCTCCAAACATTATGTGATTCAAAACTCTCTAGGATTCTTCTTAAGCATATATATAACACTATTGAGTTTAGACAACATCAAAATAATGTTGATATAGATCTTTAAATATTTTAAGGAATACAATAAGGGAGTAAATACTTGTCCTTATTCATGGCACTGCATCCTACCAGAGCCTGTTATCATCTGTTTCTTTCTCGGCCCAAGCTCTATCTTTGTCTTTGTTTGATGTTTGCTTTCTTTGGGTGGGGGTCTCAAGACAGGATTTCTCTGCGGCTTCGGAGGCTGTCCTGGAACTAGCTCTTGTAGACCAGTCTGATATGGAACTCATAGAGATCAACCTGCCTCTGCCTCCTGAGTGCTGCGATCAAAAGTGTGAGCCACCACTGCCTGGCTGATGTTTCCTTTTTATAATTTACAAGTAAGTATCTAAGTCGAGTCTCATTAATTGCATGTGTTATATCTATAAAGTTCATTCCCAATTACAAATGTCTGTTTTAAGTAAACTATTTTTATGAAATTCAGGGTTACATCTCTCCTTTGTTTTCTTATATAATTGATAAAATTTATCAATGGTTCAGAGGATCATATCTTATAGAGTTTTTGAAGAACAGATCTGAACATGGATGTCTTGGTACTTCTGCTGCTAGTATCTTACTTTTTCCCTTTCTGAGGAAAATTAACTCAACTTAAAGATTATCTTTTTCATAAAACTTTTCAGATTATCTCAGTCACTTCTCTTTAATTTACAATCTCATACTACACTAAATACATTTACCTATATTTGCAGGATTTAAATAGGAGGACACTGGATTCTTGGTTTAATTTATTTCTTACGATGACTTAAGTTTTAGACTATGCAAATTATTCAATTTGTTGTAGAAAATAACTCTAAATTTTGTTATTGCTTTATTTTGTCTAAAATATGGAAAGCTAATGATAGTATTTATTCTATATCATTGCTATGATACTTAATGTAAATATACAATATCTCATAAATGTATAGGAACTATCTATCTCTATGTGTAAGTAGTTTATTCAATGATACTTATTCCTAATACCTTAAACTTGAGTTTAAACTCATCAAGTAAATGACTGTGTTGTTTATATGTTCTAGTCAGGTTTATTTACAGTGGTAATACATTTAAATATCATAGGTCTTTTAGATGATGGAAAGAAAATTTGTTCACATTTGAGTCTGTCTTTCCTCTATAAAGTTTAGTCTGCATTTCCAAGCGTAGTTTTCTTAACTATCAGAGCAGTTTAATTGCATATTGTTTAGTTTAGAGTTGACTGTTACAAAATTAGACTACATTGAATTCATAGCAATTGAAAAAAATTGAGCATTGAAATTTTTGAAACAAGATCACTCAAAATACAGTTGCAAACGAAGTACTGGTTGACAGGATGTCGTTTTTGCACAGAAGGCTACATTATTTGGTATTTTTTGAATGATGTGTTTTGCTTTATATGGCTCACTTAGCTATAAATTGCTAGATTAAGCTATTCTTAACATTACCATAGAATTTGTGAATATTAAGGAAATATAGTCTCAGAGCTCTGACTACAGTATACGTTTATGTATGGCTCATTAGTAGGGCTATGTTATAAGAAGTACATATTTGATAATGTCACTATGCAAAAACTTACAGTAAAATTACATACGTTTACCTGATATAGTCTTCTACAGTATGACACAGCAAAATAAAACAGAAAAAGTATATGGTTTTGAAATATTGTACATTTGAAATACATGAGGCAGCTATTAAATGCACTTAAACATAGGTAATATGTTTTGATGCTTATAAACAAAGAGCATAGTTTAAAAGAAAATGGTAAACATAACAAATGCTTAAAACAGAAACAGTGATATATTGTCATAATTTGTTGATTATTTTTATTTGATAATTTCATACATCTGTATAATGTATTATGATTTTTCTCTCTACCTACTTTCTCTTATTTGTACATACTATATTTTTATACTCCTGAATTACAGTATATTTGTTCATACAAGCATCATAGTATAAACAAAAGAGTAAAGCCTTGTACATTGATGCTGAGATGACTATAGGGGCACTATATGACAGAACTTTAACCTCTATTGTAATATATGGTAGCACAGTTGTATGTAGGGTCTTACATTGTGTGAAACATTATTGCATGTCTCATGACTGTAGACTAATACCATTTGCTCTAGCACACCACTGGATCTACAGTACAGTTCCAAAGCAACAAAAGTTTTGGGGTTTTTGGATTTTGTAGGTTATGGGAAGTTTTGGGAGATTATATGAAAATATAATAATGGTAAAAAGTTAGACTCATCATTTATCTGCATTTCTACAAGTTTGTATTGTGATGGTGATTCCCCTGGGCAGATTAGTCATTTCATTTTTCTCAAACACTACAAACTTTACTTGAACTACTTGGATTATAGTGTATAAACGTGTCTAAAATATTTTATACATATCATCAGATATATAAAAATATGAACTAGGAAAATGCTTCTAGGAAAATCTCTAATTGAACAGTAAATGCTTAGTAAGTCAGATACTGACTTCTTTATGGAAACTCTTTAGCGTTTGATTAAAATTATATACTGTTTAAAAGTTTAGAACTTGGCTTAGGGTCTCCCAAAATCCATTGTGGTTGATCAAATAAATCTGTGATAACTTGGATAAACTATATTATATTCCTATGCCTCAGATTTGTCTTCTCTTAACTCAGAGTCATACATTCCTATGGTGATGAATTGACCTAAGACATACATGTGGAGTATAGATCACTATGAAGCATCCAGTGTCAGTAAGTGTAGGGATTATGTTTATGATGGGATTATATGATATCAAGATATTTTACTCAAAATTATCCTCTAAGAGCGAACCCCAATTACTATAATTACATCAAATTGAATCTTTTAATTTAAGATAATCGAACATGGCAATGTAGACTTGGAATCATTGTCATAATAATGCTGTGTCATCCAATTGACTCTCTCAATAAGCTGCTAGGAATTTATTAACACAATTTAGAAAAATGTTGCAATTTTCAGTATGTAAAAAATGTGTGCAGACATTTTCAGTTTTTATAGCAAACCAAGCTACTTAAAATCACAGTCACTGCAATATAAACCTATATATAATAATAGATATCAAATGACTATCTTATTATTGAATGTTACCTTTAATTAATTTGATACAAGTTAAATATTTATAATGTCTAAAAAAAGCAAGAATGAAATAATTTGTCATTGATGCAATTCAGTTTCACCATAAAACAAGATAGGCTACAGAAACAGACCATGAATATTGTATAAATAATCCAAATCTACTTAGAATATAAACATGAAACAAAACATGAAGTTACTGCAAGTCAAATAATGCCAGGTACATGTTTATTTTTTCTAATGACATGCAGATGAGGGGTCAATAGTGACATTGTATAATGTAGATTTTAAGAATCAGGTATGCATTGATGGTTTTATTATCTTTTAAATTTTACTTTAGAAATTATAAAGTGCTGCTGATATTTTTAAGAGTGACAAGAATGTTTTATATAAAAATAAAGAGGAATGAGCCATGTGATATGTAGTGTGATAGGCAGACTTCACTGCCTGGAAACATTTATTAACATCCATATCTCTGTATTTCTGTCTTTGTGATTAGTATTCATATTGAAACCTCTTATTCATTTTTGGAGAAGGTCTCCTACAAATTATCATTGTTTTACATTTCTTCCTTCTTTGTTTCTTCTATGCTTCTATATCTCAACATTTTTATAACATATCACAGTATTTAAATTTGTTTACATTTCCTTTATCAATTACTTTATTGTTCAAATTATTTCTTCACATTTTCAATGGGCTTTTTAGTATGTTCTTATTGATTTAAAATTGCCCCATATAGGATATAACAATTCAGTATTAATTATTAAATTTTGCACATATTGTTTTCTGCATTTGTTTTTATTTCTTTGGGGATGTTTTAATCAATATATTCTTTATTTTATTATGGAAGAATATTGGTCTTCTCCTTAATTAACTGTGTTAAAGGGGATTATTAAAATTTTTTAAATTAGGAAATCTCATTCTGTTATCATCCCATAAATGAAAACATTCTGTATTTTATTTTAGAAATAGTGCCTTTTCTATTTAAAGGACAAATTTATCTGGGATTGATTTCTGTTAAGGTGTTAGTAGTCTAATTCCACTTTTTTTTCCATATGGATACCTAATAGTTTCAGCACCATTTACTGAAAAATTCAAAGACTGCCAAAGTGCATCAGTGCAAGCTTGGCCATAAATCAAGCTTCTATCAATGTGCACATCTGACCAACAATCTTTTTATCATCATAGAGATTTTCTGTTTTTCTTACCCTGCCTCAGTGTTGCGTTACCTTTATCCTAGCTTTTAAACTGTTTTGTTTGTTTGTGGGAGATGTTGAACTTCTTATTAGCTATCTTGGATCTCTCTGTTTGTTAGTTGTTATCAATTTTAGATTCATATTCATTGTATGTTCTATCACAGAAACACATTATTTTCTGTAGTAATTCCATAGCACACTTTACAATAGGGAGAGTTGTAATGTTTAAAGTATTGGACATTAACATAAAGTTGACTTCTACATCTCTTATCATATTTCATGATACAGAATTTTGAACTGCTAATATTTCAACAAGAAAGACGCTAAACTTCTCAGTAATTCCAGGTTTGTTAAATAATGCACTACACCCCATTTTATAGGCACAAACAAAAGCAAGATTATATCATCCCTTTCTTTGTTTCTGGTGATTTCTCTTTTCTTTTGTCTTTGCTTTTCTCATATTTATTGATTCTTTGAGAATTTATATAATGTGTCTTGTTCAAATTTGCCTCCTCTCCCAACTTATCCCAACCTCACTTTTCTAATGATATACTTGTATCTTTCTAGAAAAGTCTGTGCCAACTATACAAGCATAGATGGGTGGCCCCCACTGGAGTGCGTGAATGTACTGGAGCCTGCACCCTCAAAGAAAAATGGTCCCTTGCTCTCCTATCAGCTATAATTTACCAACAGCTAGGGTAGAACTGTGTGGCCATATTGCTCCTTCATGCTGCAATTGTGTATGGGGCTTGAGCTTGCACAGGTCTTGTACATGTTTCTACAAATTGTGTGAGATCAGTTTTCCTTCAGTGTAAAAAAAATCACTGTTTCTTTGTCACCATCTACTACCACTGGCTCCTATAAATTTTCTTTTCCCTTTTCCAAAACCATCTATGTGCATCGGGAGGAAGAGTGTGATATCCTGTTTAGGGCTGATCACTCTATGGAGCTTCTTATTCTCAGTACACTAACAAGTCACTGGATATTTTATTAGTCACTTTATCCTGCCTCTTCATATGAATACTAGTGTCCTTTGCTGAACTGAAGCTCAATGTTTAAGTTATCTGGATCTCGTTCAGAAAGTTATTTTCTATGCCTGTAAGTTGAAGAATTGATTTTATTTTCTCTACTACATTAAGGGTGTCAGCTCTTGTGTTGAGGTTCTTTATCCACTTGGATTTGAATACTGTGTGGGGTGAGAAATACAGGTCAAGTTTCATTCTTTCACATGTATATCTGTAATATAATCAACACCTTTTATTGAAGATGCTTTTTTTTCCAGTGTATGTTGACTTCTTTTTAAAAGAAAAATCAGTTGACTATAGGAATGTGGGTTTATATATATATATATATATATATATATATATGTATATGCGTTCTCATTTTATTTCTTTGATCAATGTTTTTGTGCCATTACCAAATTTATTTATATCTCCACAAGTTAAGGTTTAGCTCCTGTGGTAACATTAACTGGAAATGGAAACTTTATCATATATGGTTTGGAAATAGGACTTAGGTCCATTGAGATTTAATATTTAAAGAAGTCTTTGGATTCCTGGTGGCCTTTTGGTTCTCCTTGTTGTCTGCCTTGAGATAGATAAGTAGCTGTACTCAGCACATTCTCTTTGGTGTTCATAGATCAACAGCCAGCAAGAAATGGCTTCAACTGTCCAAGAAAAAGTCACACCAGAGCCGTGAGCGCAAATACAGCTGTCAGAGTGAAGCAAGAAAAGCATACTATGTTGAGCAATGCATTCAATTTCATATTTTACTATAATATTATAATATAAATATTTCAGGAATAGTACGTCCTTTTTATCAAATGACCATTGTGTTGTTAAGTTTCATACAAGAAATGACAACGTTTCTACACGAGACAACATTAGTCGATTATCATCAGATTTGCCTTAAAAATTTAAGTTTCTCATTGCTGTCACAAATAACTAAAGCTTGGTAATGTGTATTTTGGAGGTGTTTAAATGGGGATGAGAGAAGGCATTGTTATGTCAGTAAAGAAGAAGAGCAGAGGAGAATAGACTGGCTTTACTTATTTCTCATGGCTGTCCTTGGCAAGTGTTTCAAATTCCTGGCATCTATCTCCCCTTTCAGTTTGGTTAGTCTGAAACTCAACAGTAAGCATAACACATTTGCAATCAAAAACTGAATTTTAAAATTTAATTTGTTGCTATTGATTTCCCATGAATTGAACAACATTGGTTAACATTGCAACTGGGTAGCAAGCAGATCTTTGAATTCCATGATGTGTGTGTAAAATTAAAATCTTTAAGGCAGGAACATAAAAAAGTAGCACAAATACCAAATATAATAAAATGCTTCTAATTTTCTACAGTAGCTAAGGGAATTCCCCCATTCTTATCAGTATCAGGTCAGAGTTCCAGTCACTGTACATGCTCAGCAATGATTAACTTTCAATTTTAGAAATACAAAGCCAATTGATGAGTGCCACTTTATTCCCCGGGAGTCTACTGGCTCTTTTTCCTTGTCCTAGGTTTCACGGTTCCTATGTAGCTCATGCTTTTCATATGCCAGACTGAATTGCGGTTTCTTTTTAGTTTTCTAAAACTTATTTATAGTAGAAAATCAGTGTTTTTTTCTATTGCAGTAGAACTTGATATACAATTTTCAACTCGCTGCAAATATATCAGCAGAGTCTTGTTGTCCATCCTAGTGACTGTGAAATATTTTTTCTCATATCTTCAACTTCATTAAGCTAGTGTGTTGGTCACTACTTCTTCATTTTGGAAGTATTTTGTTTTTTTTTTTTTTTCATTCCTCACTCATTTGCAAGGACTGTTGCTTGTCAGCCTCTTTATGGCATGTTTTCCCAGTTATGTCACTCACTTTAGAAGTTTGGCATGCCTCATACTCTCAGTCATGTCTCATCCTCTCTGATCACAAAAATTCATATCAAGCAAAGACATCCCTGAATTCCAGAATATATTCCCACTGTTTCCAACACTCTGACTTAGATAATTCATAAATTATAAATTTGCACTTTTTGAACATTAGTTGGAAGTGACCTCTTTCTCTGTTGTATCTATTTAAGAAACAAGGTTTGGCTCTTTCTTGTCCCCATGTTCTCTTTAAGAGCATTTTGTACACAGATTGGCTGTGCTTTAATATGGTAATATGCACTACCGGCAGTAATTTATCCTTCGGTTTCAATCAGTTTCATACTATGTACTGATAGTATGTGGCATGCTTGCCAGTATATAGTCTGGTGAGAAAACATTATCTATTTCTACTAAAAGTGAATTTCAAAACTCACTGTGGATCAAACATAACATGTACAATGCTAGGTTACAGACAAATTAAAAATATCCTTTCCTTATTTTCATCATGAGAGGATTTTATTGAATTTCAACATTTGTTCAGTCTTGAACTTTGCTCTTTAATTTAGTAGAATATTTTAAATGTATTTTAGTATTTTAAGAGGTGCCTGTTTTTTTATAATAAAGAAAGATGCCGGGCGTTGGTGGCGCACGCCTTTAATTCCAGCACTCGGGAGGAAGAGGCAGGCGGATCTCTGTGAGTTCGAGGCCAGCCTGGTCTACAAAGCTAGTTCCAGGACAGCTTCCAAAACAATACAGAGAAACCCTGTCTCGAAAAACCAAAAAAAAAAAAAAAAAGAAAGATAATAAACCTTTTAAAGCTTTGGTAAATATATATTTTGATTTTTTTCAATATTATTTTTGCTACGGTGAGATAAATGAAAGGAAAGAAGTGGAGATGAGGTTCATGGGAGCAATATTTGCTTTAGGAAGATGGTCAAAACCATTTGTCAATCAAATAACAAAGGGCTACAAAGGATATTAAATTGATTTCAGTGTTTACTATGATTTCATTATTACCTTTGCAATACTTGTGCTCATTTTTCACCTTCAAATATTAAACATATTCAGCTATTCAGTGTCTGAGTCCATGAAGATTAACAGACTAGTTCTTCAATCACCTACATCTGAAGTCACAGGTGCTAAGTTCACAACTTAACAGTTAAAACCGTCTCCAAGATCAGTTCTAGTTCTTTGATTTGAAAAGAAAATTTGACAAAAATTCAAGTGCTTCAGCCCTTGGACTTTAGATAATGGTGCTATTTTGGAAGGTTGTGGAGGACACAGGATATTTATTTTGAATTTTGTGTATTATGAAGGTGTGTCTGGGTGGGGGTTGTACATATTAATGAATATTAGTTTTAATTTTTATGAAAGATTATTAATTCATTCACTTAACTAAAACAATAATTTCATACACACAGAGACATACACATGCACATGTGTATGCATGTGTGAGTCTGTGTATGTTTACACGTGTGTGTGCTCACGTTTGTGTGTGTCTGTGGCCTTACTGGTTTTTTGTTTGTTTGTTTGATTTTGGGTTTGATATTAATGAGAGAATTTGATTATTATATATACTTATAATTTCTATTATACAGGCAAATGATGTGACTAAGTAATTCTGCAACTTAGTCTTTGTTACTAGAATATCTTCCCAAAATCCCACATAGCCTACAGAGTATGTGTCAAAGACTGTGTATAATTACACACATACCCATTCACATATTGAATTTCTTTTAAGAAATAGGAACATAAACAATGGTGACACTGTTTTATGCACATATATATGCATATATATTTTATGTATGACAATATCAATATATGACATTATCAGTAGAAATACTCTCTAGAAATAGATATATATTTTTGGTTGTGAGCCTAGCCTTTAATGGCTGAGCTATCCCTACAGCTCAAGGAATCATCATCCCAGAAAGTGACATAGAAGGGCAGAAACTGCTGCTAGCTAACCCTAGAGGTCTGGAGGTCTGTACATACAGGCATGAAGTGACATAGCTGGGCAAAATCAGAATATAAGTAAGGACAAACAGGAAACCGCTCTCTTCTCTTCTATGTGAACATGCTGAGACAGTAACCATATAGGACACAAGTGGAGTAACAGGCCCAGTTCCTTTCTCTAATAAGATAAGAACACGTGGAAATACAATACCTTTTTTTGATTTTTGTTTTTTTTTTTTTGAGAAAGGGTTTATCTGTATTGTTTTGGTGGCTGTCCTGGAACTCGCTCTGTAGACCAGGCTGGCCTCAAACTCACAGAGATCTACCTGCCTCTGTCTCTTGAGTGCTGGGATTAAAGTTGTGTGCCACCAACGCCTGGTGCCAATAGCTTTATAGCCTGAAAAAATTAGATTTATATAATACTTAATAATATCAAAAGTGAGAACAGTTTATTTGAACGACTTGAAATATGGTGCTGACCAAAAAGAGAAAAAGTAGTATCTTTTCTAAGTGTAGAATATGATGAATTGGCAGGAAACTCCAAATTTTAGAATGGAGGAGATCAACACTGATACTAGAGATCATTTTTTTTCTTTCCAGAAATGATGAAGATATAGAGCAGATAGCAAACTAAAGAGCATTGTCGTTTCCATTTCATGTTATTTTGCTGTTGTTTCTCTTTCACTTAGTTCTTTCTTCTGTGAACTGAGATGTTTAATTTGACATGTAAACTTGATTGTATTTTGGGATAGCCATTGTGTTGGTTTGAGTGAGATTGGCCCCCGTTAACTTTTATATCTACATATCTAGCTCTTAGTTGGTGGACAGTTTAGGAAGCATGAGGAGGTGTTCTCCTGCTTGACAATCAGAGGTGAGCTCAGCTTCTCTCTGGTATCATGCTTGCTTCCCTATCACACTGTTCCCTATCATGATGATAGTAGACTAAACCTCTTCAAATGCAAACAACTCCCTCAATTAAATTCTTTTTTAAAATGAGTTGCCTTAGCTGGGCGGTGGTGGCGCATGCCTTTAATCCCAGCACTCGGGAGGCAGAGGCAGGCAGATCTCTGTGAGTTCGAGGCCAGGCTGGACCGACAGCCTCCAAAACAATATAGAGAAAACCTGTCTCGTAAAAAACCAAAAAAATAAAAAAATGAAAGATAAAATGAGTTGCCTTGTCATGGTTTGTCTTCACAGCAATAGAACAACAACTAAGATGGAAGTTGGGCCGGGCGTTGGTGGCGCACGCCTTTAATCCCAGCACTCGGGAGGCAGAGGCAGGTGGATCTCTGTGAGTTCGAGGCCAGCCTGGTCTACAAAGTGAGTTCCAGGACAGCATCCAAAGCCACAGAAAAACCCTGTCTCGAAAAACCAAAAAAATAAAAAATAAAAACATTAAAAAAAAAGATGGAAGTTGGTGCCAGGTACTGAGATACAAAGTATATCTGTATATCAAAACTACTTTTTGTTATTTCTGTAACCTCATAACCACATCCATAATTCCAGAGACTTAAGTACTCCATACTTTTGCTGTTTTCCCCTCTGTTATTCCCAGCCACACACACCAGAAATAGTCACCACTGTGATTCATAAAAATATTAGCTTGAAAATATCTTCATGGAATTTGGATTATTTTTATCAAATGAATATTTGTTTGGCTACAATGCAGAATATTTTCCTCCAGTCATTCTTTTTTTTTCTTTCTTTTCTAGTAATAGGCATGATTTCTGCATCTATCAGACTTCTTTGCTTATTGAGGTAGTAGATAGCAGATCTTTTGAGCTTTTCATCATTTTGGCTAAAACTACTATGAACCTTTTCTTTTAAATCCTTTTGTGTGTACATTTCCAATTTAGGGCAATTTTAAGACTGCATTGCTGATCTGTAATGTTGTCTTGTATTTCAGTATAAATGCTTTACCAAATTATCCAAACGAATTTAAAGACAAAACCTTATATTGTTCTAAGCAGTAATATGATTCTATCGCAACTTATTTTACTAGTTTTTATTATTTTTGTTTTCACTAAATGTTTGTAACCTCTGTTAATTTTGTTACTGTAGTTAACAAATTAACTATTTTTTATTTGTACTGCTATTCCTCATTTTTCCATCTTTGACACACTCCCTGTATTTTCTTCCAAGGTATGTAATACATCGCTGCATATGTGTTTAGCACATATAACTATTTATCTCTTGTCTCTCATCTGTAGTAGTACTTTCTTGTCAGGGTTGCCAGCTTAAATATGATGAAACAGAGACTTATTACTAATTATGAAAGCTTGGCTGCAGCTTACGCTTTTTCCCAACTAGCTCTTATAGCTTAAACTAACTCATTCATATTAATCTACATTCTGCCATCTGGCTCAATTACCTCTTGTCTGTGCTGTATTTCTGAATTCTCTGTAATGTATGTCTGTACTGTATGTCTCACTGGCATCTCTGCCTCTCTTCTTCCCAGAGTTCTCTTCCCAGAAGTTCTGCTTTTTCTCTCCTGCCTAGCATGGGTGATTCAGTGGTAGAATTCTTGTCTACCACATGTACTCTATTAACCTTCCCATCTTCCTCAAAAATCACTTTTTCCTCTCTCATGGTTCTATTTATGTCTCATTATCTGTACACACACTAACATAGGTATATACATCAACAGTAAATGCTAAAGGCTTCATTTGAAAAGGAAAATGCAATATTTGACTTCCTTAGTCTGAGTTACTATATTATAATTTGCAAATATATCTATTTTACGATAATTTCAGTTTTTCCTTTTTATTTCAAAGATGAATAAAATTTCAATGTTTGTATGTACCATATTTTCATTTCCTCTCTTTATTTGGAACACCTATGTTGATTTAATTTTCCTGTTACTGTGAATAAAACAGCACTGAACTTAGATGTACAAATATGCCTTTGGGAGGATACAGACTCTTTTGCAAATATGCCCAGGAATGGCATAGCTGAGTATTAGGATAGTTGTAATTTGTAGCATTTTATGAAACTCCTATAGTGGCTTTACCAAGCTATACTCCTGCCAGCAACAGATAAATGTTTCTTATTTCCTAAATCCTTTCCAACATTTACTGTCATTTATTATTTTGATAATAGCCATTACGGCTAGAATGAAGTCAAATCTCAAAAATGTTTTAGCATGTAATTTTTGGAGGATATACACACTAACACTTTTTAAAAGTATTACTGGTCACCCATGTTGTTTCTTTTGAGAAATATCCATCTAATTTACTACTCTTTGTATTGATTGGCAGGTTTTCTGTGTTTATTTATTAATTTATTTGCAGTTCTTTTTCTCTTGGAGAAATTAACACTCTGTCTCAAATATGTCTGGTTAATATAGCCAATTTATCTATTCTTAGACCCATTTCTCAAGCTATTGCAGTACTGTTCAGAAAATTTTAATGTAGTGTACATTTTTAGTGCTATTTTACAGAATGTTGGAAGATACTGGGCATATACCTAGGTGTTATCCATCATTTTAAAATATTTAGTAACTGCAGTCATTGAAACTAGGTTATTATCTGTTCTCATAATGTATAGTATGTTTAGCCAGGAAAATGTGTAATATAAACAATTCAAGATGGCAAGTGGAAATCCCCATTCTAAATACTCTACTGTGTAAAGCTATGTTCCCTTATGACCACAAGGGTTTGCTACCAAATCTGAAAAACTGGAAGTATATGTATGAGAAGAAATTGCTTACATACAACTTGTTCATTCGATTTTGTAAGCTCTTCATGAACAATGACTTTAAAACTAGTCTAAGGCTACAGTACTTAAAAACTCCCAACAAGTGTCAGCCTTGCCGTGTATGGGGAGTGTTCTGTAATTTACATAGAAGTCCACATAGTTTTAATCTTGTCCCAGTATATGGACATAGCCACTTAGTTTTCTTCACTATATTCTTATAAATATTTTTCATTTTGATTTTACCTACTTTGTATCTTTCTAATAATACCGTGGAATGATTAACTTAGCACTTTTTCATTTCTTAATCTTTAATTTTATTGTGTTGATTTATACTTCACAAATGATGATATTACGAGATACTAAAAGGAAATGATGTATTCTTCAGCATGTGTTTTACAAAATCTCAAGCTCTTTGCTTTTAATCCATATCAGAAGACAGTATCTCCCACCACTATCTGATACCAAATTTGAAATAGAAAAGAATAGCCCAACACTCGTCAGTCTTCTGGTCCTGCAGTTCGTTGTAATATTTTCCTTTTGTTTCATGAGTCATCCCGTGCATTCACTTGTAAATTACAATTTGAATTACTCATACTGAATCCTTCCAATAGTATTCTTCCTTTGGATATTAAAGAATATAACCCTTGACTTAGTTTGAAGCAAATAATCCTTTTAATGAGAAGATGAACTCAACCACAGTGTTTCTTTGATTTTTTTCCTTCGGGTACAAGTGTGTTAATTAGAAATGAGTCAATGGTAGCAAGAAGACTTGATACCCAATTTAATTAAATTTCCTTGAAATAACAGAGGTGGGAAGCTGACTCTGTGCCCTCCTGGTTGCGTATTAAGAACAGTTTTGTATTATTACTGAGAATTTAAGATCGCTCAAGTGGTAGCTTAACTTACATTAGACACATTTTTTCAAACTTGTTTCTAATTGAAGCATAAAAAAATAACATCTTTCCCTAATTCTCTTGTATTTGAAAATGTTTCTAAGTAATTAAAATATTCTGCTAAAACCATAACAATTTAGCACCGTAAAATGGATTAGTAAAAATAGAAACTTATTTTTCCATACCTAGAAAAATAATTTTCAAATATTTTAAAAGTCTCAATGTGACCAATTAAAGGGATCTTTGTATACAGAACAAGGATGTTTAAAACTAATATTCTCTTCTAATCTAATATATAATGTGACTTCTGTGAGGATTGTGTTTTAGAAAATAATTTAAGGTTCACGATCATCTTTCAGACATTTTAAATATTTAACTATTGGTATAAATAACATTAGTTTATATTTTCAAAATTTATAAGCCACTTATTCTTTTAATTTAGTAGAAAATCTGTGAGTCTACTTATTTCTTCTCTTTAATGCCCGTTTCTCCTTCTAGACTCATTAACTTATCTTTTTAAAAAAATTTAATTGTTGTTCTCTTGAAACCTGTTTTGTCCTTACATTCAGTGCTCTTTTCCTACAAGAAATAGTCTTATTCTAAACTGGAGGGAGCCATGGGAGGCTTAGAGTTCCTGTATATGGACCCGCATCCAAAGCTCAAATGCTTTCCCCAAATGACATGTACTGATTGAGTTATCTATATTTTATATAGTTACTCATGTTGCTTTAATTTTATTTCACAATAACACTTGATAAACTTGTCTTGAATTACATATGACTATTGAAGGACCTAAAAAATTTGATAAAGAGCTTGTATGTACCGGCATTTTCTTTACCAGTAGGATAAAACTAGAACAGATGTAGCTAATCAGTACTCAATTGACTGACATATTGTTTAAGCTGTGTTACTTGTTCATGCAAAGCAATGCTGATTTACAACAGATATTGAAGTTTAAATGAAAATGGTGAAAAATGATGATTTCCCCTTTATTCTTTAATGATGCTTTCATTCAATATGGTTTACACATTCTAATGTCAATTTATTATACTTAAGTAATTACCATAATTAAATACAAGTGTGCAAGTAAATCCCAGGTTATAAGGCAGAAGAAATTGAAGTTGCTGTTCTTTGTTTTTTTGTTTTAGATTATTAACTCAAAGAAATAGTAAATTTGAGTCCTCCATTTCTCTTTTCTCATTTCTTTTCTCATCTCAAACTATATGAATTTACTTATTTTAAATAGCATTTAATTTAAATTTAATATTTAATACCATTAAAGACATCTACTTGTATATTTAGGAGTCACAGTGGTGATGAAAAAAATCATGAACCAAAGTAAATACATTTACTTTGAAGGCCTATCTCCTGTTTGAACCAAAGGATCACCAGTCATTGTCATTCTTTTCACAACCAAATTTTTGTCTTCTTTTCTTGTGTAAGGAAAGGTTGGATGAGGTTTTTTCCATCATTTTGTTGTTTTTGTTGTTTGAGACAGCATTTCTGTGTATAACAGTCCTGGCTCTCCTGGAACTCACTTTGTAGACTAGTCTGGCCTTGAACTCCCTGAGATTTGACTGCCTCTGCCTCCCAAGCACTGGGATTAAAAGCAAGCACCACCACCTCCTGGCTTTTCCCAGCATTTTGTCTATAAATGATAATAAAAATAAATCAGATGTTTTAACGACATTTTTGAATTGTCCATTAGGTTCCTAGTAGTTATAGTCTTCTTGGTGTGTGATCGTTTCATTGGAGAAACATTTTTTACCTTAGCGATTTGTTGTTCTCTTTTACTGTATCATAGAAAATATGTAAAGCATGAATTAAGACGTAGGTAAGCAAAAATAAAACCAGGAATAAATGTTCGAAATTTTAGTAATACTATTGCTTTCTGTTTTTTTTTCACTTTATAAGACATTAAAATATTTTCTAATACAAAAGTAAACAGATTGTGGCTGAAGACACAGCTTGCCAGTCAAAAGTACTTGCTGCTCTTGCAGAGAGGTCAGTTCCCAGCACCTACATCAGGTAGTTCACAACTACCTGTATCTTCAGCAGCTAGGGCTCCAACACTTTCTCGGGTAGATATGTGTAGGTTTATTTAATTCAATTCTGTTTCCTTTTAGCATCTGACAATCCATTCTACAGATAAGGTAAATAATACCTACACGTTTACATTCATTTTTATATTTTTAATTTTTATTAAAATAAATTATGTCTTTAAAACATGCATGCATGCTTCACATGTCAGTCCCAGCTCCCTCTTCCACCTCTCTTTCCTTGTCCCTCCACCAGCCCTCTCCCAGGCCCCACCCAATCCCCACATCATTCCCCAGGGAGGGTGAGGCCCTCCTTGGGGGGATCTCCAGAGACTGGCATTTTATCCAGGGTAGGACCTAGGCCCTTCCCCATGTGTCCAGGCTGTGAGAGCATCCCCCCATGTGGGATGGGCTCCCAAATTTCATTCGTATGCCATGGTAAACACTGATCCACTACCCAAGGCCCAGAGATTTTTGATGCCTCCTCCTGACACTGCATTCATAGAGCCTGGATCAGTCCCCTGCTGGCCTCTTAGCCAGTAGGCTGGGATTCAAGAGCTTCCCTTGTCTGGTCAACTGTCTATGTGGGTTTCACCAGCACAGTCTTGACAACTTTGCTCATCACTCCTCCATCTCTATCACTGGGTTCCAGGATTTCAGTTCAGTGTACAGATGTGGGTATATGTCACTGCTTCCATCAGTAACTGGATGAAGGTTCCAGGATGGCATATAAGGTAGTCATCAACCTTATCCTCAGGGAGGGGCTATTAATCTAGTCTTTCCTCTATTGCCTAGTTTGCCACTTGGTATTATCATTGTAAATCTCAGGAAATCTCACTAGTGGCAGCTCTCTCCTCAAACCTGTAATGACTCCATCTATTATGGTATCTCTCATCCTTCTCTCCACTATTCTTACCTCGACTCAACCTTTCTGCTCCCCTATGCCTTCCTCTCCCCTCCTCTTATACCCCTCTTTTTCCTGGTTCCCTCTACCCTCCCTCAATGTTCCCAATCTGCCTAATTCCACTTCTCTGGGGTATCCTGCATCTCTCTTGGGCACCTCCCTGTTTCCCAGACTCACTGGCACTGGGATTGTAGGCTGACATTCCTCTGATCCATGTCTAAAATCCATATAAGAGTGAGTACATACCATGTTTGTCTTTTTGTGACTGTTACCTCACACAGGATGGTTTCTTCTAGTGTGATCCATTTGCCTGAAAATTTGATGATTCCATTGTTTTATCCATTGAGTAGTACTCCGTTGTGTAAGTGTCCATTTTCTCTATCCAATCTTCAGGTGTGGGGTATCTAGGTTGCTTCCGGGATCTAGCTATTACATGTAATGCTGCTATGAACATAGTGGAACAAACATCCTTGTTGTGTGAATGGGCATCTTTTGGGTATATGCTTAAGAGTGGAATTGCTGGGTCTTGTGGTAGACTGATTTCCATTTTCCTGAGGAATCTCCACACTGATTTCAAAAGTGGCTGTATAACTTTGCACTCCCACCAGCAATGGACCAGTGTTTCCCTTTCTCCATATCCTCTCTAGCATAAACTGTCATTGGTGTTTTTGATTTTAGCCATTCTGACAGGAGTAAGATGATATCTCAGAGTTGTTTTGATTTGCATTTATCTAATTGCTAAGGATGTTGACCAGTTTCTTTAGTGTCTCTCAACCATTTTAGACTCCTCTATTGAGATTTCTCTATTTAGTTCAGTCCCCCACTTTTTAATTGGATATTTTCCTGTATTGGAGGCTTGTTGCTTGAGTTCTTTTTAAATTTTGGAGATCATCCCTCAGTCAGAAGTGGAGTTAGTGAATAACTTTTCCCAATCTGTAGGGTGCCTTTTTGTCTTGCTGACTGTGTCCTTTGCCTTACAGAGGCATCTCAGTATCAGGAGGTCCCATTTATTAATTGTCTATCTCAGTGCCTGTGCTACTGGTGTTATGTTCAGGAAGCAGTCTCCTGTACCAATTCGTTCAAGGGTACCTCCCACTTTCTCTTCTAACAGGTTCAGTGTGTCTGGACATATGTTGATGTCTTTGATCCATTTGGACTTAAGTTTTGTGCATAGTGATAGACATGGGTCTATCTGCAGTCTTCTACTTGCCAATATCCAGTTATGCCAGAACCATTTGTTGAAGATGCTCTTTTTTCCATTGTATAATTTTAGCTTCTGTGTCAAAAACCAGATGTTCAAAAGTTTGTGTATTAATCTCATGGTGTTCAATTCAATTCCATTGTCTACCTGTGTATATTTGTGCCAATGCCAGGCTGTCTTCAGGATTGTAGCTCTATAATAGAACTTGAAGTCAGGGATGCTGATGCCTCCAGATGTTGCTTTGTTGAGCAGCTTTGTCTTGGTTATCGTGCTAGAATTGTTCTTTCAAGATCTGTGAACAATTGTGCTAGGATTTTTATAGGGATTGCACTGAGTCTGTAGATTGCTTTTATCAGGATTGCCATTTTTCTACATTGACCCTACCTATTCAATAGCATGGGAGATCTTTCCATTTTCTGATGTCTTCTTTAATTTCTTTCTTTAGAGACTCAAAGTTCTTGCGAAACATTTCTTTAACTTGTTTGGTTAGTGTTACCCCAAGGTATTTTATGTTGTTTGTGGCAATTGTGAAGAGTGATGTTTATCTGATTTCTTTCTCAGTTCTTTTATCGTCTGTATATAGTAGGGTTACTGATTTTCTTGAGTTGATCATGTATCCTGCCTCTTTGCTGAAGGTGTTTATCAGCTGTAAGAGTTCCCTGGTAGAGTTTTTTGGGTCACTTATATAAACTATCATATCATCTGCAATTAGTGAAAGTTTGACCTCTTCCTTTCCAATTTTTATCCCCTTGATCTCCTTTTGTTGTCATATTGCTCTAGCTAGAACTTAGAGTATAATATTAAAGAGTTATGGGGAGAGGGGACAGCCTGATTTTAGAGGAATTTGATTGAGTTTCTCTCCTTTCAGTTTGATGTTGGCTGTTAGTTTGATGTATATAGCTTTTAGTATGTGTATTTATGTTCCTCTTATCCCAGAGCTCTCCAAGACCTTTATCATGAATGCTCTTTTATAATTAATTTTATCACCTTTATATAGATACCATGTAGAATACATAGATGCATAAGAGTTATAGAAACCAAATGTAAGAGGAACAACATTAACAGTTAGGTTTCCAGCTGTTATCTTTCATAAGTGTTTTCTCATTGACAGTGTTCCAGTTGGTTAATGGTTGACTTCATGGATACAGTTTGTGCTGCATCATTTGGTGTTGATGACCTATTTTTCCCACATTTCAGCCTACGTTGTAGCCATAGGATCATTAAAAGTAAGTAGGATAATATCTTCTACTCTGGTTTAGATATTATATTAATTGTAGGGGTGTAAATTCCCAAATTATATGCCTATCTTAGTTTTTAGTCTATGAGGGATGTATAACATTCTATTAGCCAAAATCTTTGCTGACATGGAGAATGTTAAACAAATTCTTTAAATTTACATAATAAATTATGTATTATTAAAACAGTATACAAAACCTAAATGCATTTATATGAAAAGATAATATACACTTTATATTAACATAACAGCAATGTAAATATTGTTTTTATTTTCAAATGTGATATGTAACAAAAATTTGAAAGTCTTTGGCCTTGAGATGGCTTACCTGATAAATGCATTTAGCATTAAAGTGAAGACCTGAGTGTAGACTCTGGAGCCCATGTGTTAGTATGTAGTCCTCTGACTTCCACATGTTCACCTTAGAACAGGTGTTGCCACAAACACACACAATAAATGAGGAAACAATTAAATGTAAAATAAAGATTAAAAATATATGGTGTATGTATACAAATATTAGGGAAATGAGTATAGAAAAAGAAAGCTTGGTATAATGTGACTTTTTGTAAACTTTTCTAGTTTGTATGGTTTACTCAGGCAATAATGTTATGAATGAAGCCACATACCCATACCTTCTCACTAAATTATAATTATTCCTTTAAGCATTCTTTATTACCCACATCATATTGTTGAATAGATTCATTTTCTTATTGGAAGCTGTGGAATTTGGCAAGATCACACTTTCCTGAACCATTGATCTAGGAGATACCAGTTAACAAAGCATAATCTTAGATAACTGGTTTTCTCCATAAAATGAAGCCCTTTGTCCTTAGATCCAGCCTGCTAAGAAAATAAGCATTTTGTGATTTGAGAGGAATCTCTTATATCAGTTGTATATTTCCTTCAGTCAACACAGAAGTTCAGTCACTATATACATAGGGGTGAAGTTGTTTTAGTGTATGTTTTTTATGAGCAGCAATTTCTTCAGAATTACTTTTTCCAGAAATGTATTGTCAGCATGTGTAAAAATGTTCCACATGTTGTTGATTAATAGTGAATTTCTGATAATGCACACTTGCTTGAATTTTCACCTTTCCTGTTGTATCATGATTTTTTAAAACTGTTCTCTTTGTATGAGATTCCTTACTGACCAAGTGCTTAAACACTCAGGGATTTTCACACTGGACAGTCTAAACCATAGCCATTCCTTTCAATTATACAGTGGCTGAGCTAGTAAATTAGTTGACAGCTAGATGGGAAACAGATTGATGATTCTCACAGCCAAATGTTTATGCTATTCTATTTAAAGTCAATATAAAACTAACAGAGTCAATATTTCTGCCAAGCAACTAATACTATGCAACAAAATTCTTACTAACTGAAATAAAAGTTATTTATTTAATTATGAAACTCTTATTTTTGGTAGAAATTGTTATTCTACTTTAGCCTATACTAAGGAGAAAATAGACATTTTGGGGGATTTAATGATGTCATAATTTCATGTTGAATAAGACTGTAGAGTTGAAACAAGTTGCAAGTACATTTGTTAGTTCTAAGTCTTATAAAGAATGGTATAACCTCAATATAGAAGGTGACACTTTCAACAAATATAACATGTTCCAAATAAATACAGTATTTTAGAAAAATTTCTGGTATTTTATTGTTGTTGTATTAGCTTTTTTCATTAAAAAAGTAAACTTTGTTTAAATTTGAAGGCATTTGTGTACCTTTAAAGAGTTACTAGGTTGTTATTTGATAATCTTTCATGGTAGTTTCACCTTTGTTTATTAAGCTTTTTTTGTCTGAGCTAATAAAAAATTATCCTGATTGACCTTGGAAATTATTATAATCCTAGCAAATATCATCATGGGTCACTGTTCAGTATGAGATGATGAACAATCTGCTACAATGTTGTAATACCTGCTCAAATTATTTGATATGTAAAGAATACAGGATCTGGTGATAGGCCATGAGGTAACCAGGCCATTATTTCCTTGCACTTTCATCTAGATTCTTCCATGACTACCTCAACTGACAATACATATTACCCTATTAAAGGAAAAATATATGACTATTTAATTGAATGTAAAATAAACAATTTGCAAAACTTTACAAAATGAAATAAAAACTGTCAAGATGCTTTCAAAAGATCTGAACATTGTCTAACAACTGTTAACCACATTCCAAATAAAGAAGCCCACATATTGTAATTTCAGAATGCTTACCACTAAATGCACTGGGAGGGATTTTCCAACTGAAAATTAAATGGCCAGTGCAATATAAAAAATGGTAAAAAAAAAATCACGAGGATTGTGCGTGAATTGTTTCAAAATCTACATGTAGAAAGCCTAACTTGTAAATGAATTGATGATCAATGTTGCAGAAAAAGGCATCAACATTTTTATTGTCACTGATTAGTGAAAGATAACATTAATTAAAATATTTAAGATAGAATTCAGTGATATAAAGTATATAGGTTTACCTTTACTATATGCTCATTCTCTGTTGAAATAAAAATGATGATAGTGAAAAAAATTTAAACTTAAATCAGTATAAATACTATATTTGCATGATGAAAAGAATATTATTTACTTAAGTTAACTTCAAATGGATTTTAGAATTTGGTAAAATTTTGGGGAAGAGTTTTGTAGAAATTATCGAGATTATTCTGAAATTCATATGAAAATTCTAAAATCACATAATAGTGAAATAATTTTAAGTCAGAATTATATTGAAAGATTATACAATCAATCCTATGATTCACTTAAGAGGAACAAAGATGGTAATTAGTCTGAAAGTACATTCACATGTACGGATTTCAGGAGGCATGTTCAACAAAATTAATGCCTGAACTAAAGGACCAATGCATTTGTTTATGTATGCATATTTATATTTGTTTATTCATAAGTGCATACATATGTATAGATGTTAATACACACCACACATTATATTATACAGAATAAATAATCTAACATTGGCAACATATCTAATACTGCATTATAAGTGGAAATTGTTATATGAAACACTTTCACTAAGTTTTAGTAGGCAATATTTCCTTAGATGGGATAATTTAAATTTTGATACCTATTTTTGGATAAGGAATTTAGACTAGTGACTTAAGATGCTTGCCACGAAGCCTGAAGATCTGGGTTCAATATCAGGAACCACATGGAAAAAGGATAGAATGCACTCTGTCTCAGCCATGCTGTTTTCTGAGCTTTACTCTCACACCTTGACATGTGTATAAAAACACACACTAAGTAAATAGAACTTAAAACATTAACATATTATCAAAGGACATTATTTAGAAAATAAGATGCACCCAGTAGAAGAAAGTATCTAAGAAGTACATTAAACAGAATTTATGTCTAGAATATAATATATTTATTTATTCAGAGATATCACTAAGACTCAAAGACAACAGAATGAAGATAATTCCAGAGACACTTACAAGTTTATACAGTAAGTAAATGTTCAAAGAAATGCCTCATTTTATTAAAGTAAAAATTGAATCCACCATGTACTACTAGAATAGATTTTTCACTAGGATATTGAACAAAAAGAATAACTGTTATGACAGCAGAGGCACTCAATCATTCAACTACCAGTCATGTTCATCAAAGGTTAAATAGATGTAGTATACATTAACGTATATGAAATGCATGCAAATCAAATGTAAAATGATATAAGATAAAAGAAAAATGTGTATTTTCTATTGCAATAGTATGTAGCTCATTAGCACAAAGGACCTACACAATTATATGTGTTTTTATGAATGGTCAATAATTATATTAAGCAACACTGTAACCAGCAGGCAGAAGAGATATGATTTCATGTATTCTGTCATAACATAACAAACATGTCCAATTTGAATAACTGGATATAAATTTAAGTCTCTTATTTCTGGATGAGACCACAGGAGACCTTTCCAACAGTTAACTCTTTCTGTATGTAGGTATCAGCCACAAGGTTCATTCACTGCCAGAGTTGCCTTTTCTGTGTGAATATGGCTATCTTTTTGTATTTTATGATTTAATGAGTAGTTAAACTTTACTGTAACCTCTCAAACATTTGCTAATATATCCTGCATTTGATATGCCCTTACTTGTAACTATAACTGAAGCCTCAACACCACTACTCCAAGTACTAAGGAGAGCTATCTATTCACATTTATGTTTCAAAATGCCCACTCTTCTTGTTGAATATATAACTGTATTCCAGTTTTATTCTAAATAGAACCTTCAGTTCATGACTATTGTGAAAACCTATCACATTTTATCAATATGCATATTTTGTTAATGTCAATAACAATAATGTTAATAATCATTTTGTAATGATTATAGTGGCTAATTAACCCATTTCCATTTCAAATTGCTCTGTCTCCCTACATTATCTTTTTTTTATTTCTGTAAATTAAAAACTATCCTATTTTACATATCAATCCAAATGCCCTCTCCCTTCTTTCCTCCCATGCTCCCCACTGATACTATCCACCCAGTCCCACACCCCATCCACTCTTCAAGGAGATTGAGGCCCTCCATGGGGTATCATCAAAGTCTGTCACATGATTTGGGGGAGGGCATAGGCCTTCCCCTGTGTATTTAGGCTGAGAGAGTATCCCTCCAAGGGGAAACAGACTCCTAATGTCTGTTCATGCACTAGGAATAAATACTGGTTATTGCAAGACTGACCATGCCTTCTAACTGACAACCCCGTTTAGGGGGCCTGGTTTGGTCGTATGCTGGTTCCCGAGTTGTCTAGCTGGGTTCCATGAGGTCCCACTTGCTCAGATCATCTGTTTCTGTGGATTTCCCCTACATGGTCTTAACCCATTTGCTTATCACTCCTCCCTCTTTACAACTAGATTCCAGGAGTTCTGCTCAGTGCTTAGCTGTGAATCTCTGCTTCTGCTTCTATCAACTACTAGATGAAGGCTCTATGATGGCATTTAAGGTAGTCATCAATATCATTATAGGAAGTAGAGAAAGGGCATTTAAGGTAGCCTCTCCAATATTGCTTAGATTCTTAGTTGGGGTCATTCTTTTGGTTTTCTGGACATTTCTCTAGTGTCAGATTTCTCTTTAAACCATTAATGGCTCCTCCTTTAAGGTATCTCTTTTTCTTGTTCTCATCTGTTCATCCCCCCGACTCAATCTTCCTGATCCCTCATGTTCTTCTCTCCCCTTCTCTTCTCCCCTCTTCTTTCTCCTACTTTCCTTCTCCATCCCTCATGCACCCAATTTGTTCAGGAACATGCATTATCTTTTTATTTCATGAAGAATACCTTACATTATACAGAGCAGTGGTTGACCAGAACATTGTATCTTATTATATAAATAGAGTACATAAGATTGTACATTCCTCAACAGAAACAGGGAGAGATACCATTTTTGCAGCTTTTTGTTTCAGGACAAATAGTTTCCTTTAGAATCCTGTTGTTACTTTTTTACAATTATACACTAATTAACCATGTCATCTTTATCATTCTGCCAAATATACATAAAACAGCTTGTTTAAAATATGAAATGCAATTTTTATGTCCTGCCTCTATTGATGTTTCTGTAGGAAAACTTTTGAATTTATAGTATTGTAACAGGTGCTTTGTCTATAAAGTTACATTGTGGGAAGGATGCCACTAGAGTGTCATTCTCCACCTACTTCTTTTACTAAAGGCATACCAACCCATTCAGACTTTTCTTCATGTAGGGAGCACATGGCTTCTTTTTGTTTATCTTAATCCTTATCAATTCTTCCAGGCTGACAGTAGGCAAAACTCATTAAGTAAGATTCTATTTCAGTGTTAAGAATTTAGGGAAAATCATTATCTAAACAATGCTGGACAACTTTACTAACTTCTATAGGTTCTGTTTCCAGAGTTGCCATTTATCTAGGATGCCTGTAAGCCTAATAAATTTGTAAAAGATTTAGAAATATTTACTGAATGCCCTTAGGTGAGTTACTCAAATAAGACTTATTAATTTAACACAAATTCATATTGTGTGTAATAATTTAAGCATATTTTGGACTTTTTACTTTTATTTTTTCTTTCTTTTATTATTATTATTTTCATTTTAAATAGCTTGTTTTACATGTCAATCCCAGTTCCCTCTCCCTCCCCTCCTCCCACATCCTCCCACCATCCCCCACAGCCTTCCACCCTATCGCCATTTGCTTCCACATAGGGGATAACTAGAGTCTGTCATTTCACTCAGGGCAGGGTCCAGGTACTCCCCTAAGAGTCCAGGGTGAGAGAGCTTCCCTCTTTGTGTTATTGACATAAGATGTCTGTTTGTATGCCAGGGATAAACACTTATCCCCTGCTCAGGGCCCCATAGGTTGCTCAGGCCTCCCCACTGACTCTCACATTCAGGGGTCTGGATCAGTTCCATGCTGGCCTCCCAGCTGTCAGTCTGGTGTCCAAGAGCTCTCCCCGTTTCAGATCAGCTGTTTCTGCTGGTTTTGCCAGCCTGTTCTTTGCCAATTTGCTCACCACTCCTCTCTCTCTGTCACTGGGTTCCTTGGGTTCAGTTCAGTGTTTAACTGTGGGTGTTTGCCTCTGCTTCCATCAGTCATTGGATGAAGGCTCCAGGATGGTTATAGACATCAAGTTCAATATCAGGTGGTCTCTCCACTATTGCTTAGCTTGCCAATTGGTGTCATCCCTTTAGATCACTAGAGGTCACACTAGTGCCTGATCTGTCTTCTAACCTATGATTCCATCGTCCCTGTATTCTAGCCCCCACTCAAACTTCCTATTCCCCCATGACCTACTCTCTCTTCCTCTTCTACCCCTCTCTTCTTCCCAGCTCCGACTCCCCTCACCCCTCGCCGTGCTCCCCATCTGTTCAGAAGATCTTGCCTCAGTCCTCTTCTCTGGGTTACCATGCATATCTCTTAGGTTCTTTTATGTTTCCCAGACTCTCTGTCAGTGGAAGTACAGACTGGTACTATCCTGATCCGTGTCTAAAATCCATATATGAGTGAGTACGTACCACGTTTGTCTTTTTGTGACCTCACTCAGGATGGTTTCTTGCAGTGCCATCCATTTACCTGCGAATTTCAAGATTTCATTGTTTTTTTCTGCTGAGTAATAATCCATTGTGTAAATGTACCACATTTTCTCTATCCACTCTTCAGTTGAAGGGCATCTAGGTTGCTTCCAGGTTCTGGCTATTAAAAATAATGCCACTATGAACATAGTGGAACAGATGCCCTTGTTTTATAAATTTGCCTCTTTAGGATATATTCCTAAGAGTGGAATTGCTGGGTATTATGGTAGATTGATTCTCTTTTTCCAGAGGAATCTCCATACTGATTTCGAAAGTGGGTGTACGAGTTGGCACTCCCACCGTCAGTGGAGGAGTGTTCCCCTCTCACCACATCCTCTCCAGCATAAATTGTCTTTGGTGATTTTGATTTTAGCCATTTTGACAGGAGTAAGATGGTATCTCAAAGTGGTTTTGATTTGCATTTCCCAGATTGCTAAGGATGTGGTCACTTTCTTAAGTGTCTCTTGGCCATTTTATCCTCCTGTATTGAGAATTCTCTATTTAATTCTGTACCCCACCTTTTAATTGGATCCTTTGGTGTTTTGCAGACATGCTTCTTGAGTTCTTTGTAAATTTTGGAGTTTAGCCCTCTGTCAGATGTGGGTTAGTGAATATCTTTTCCCATTCTGTGGACTGCCTTTCTGTCTTGTTGACTGTGCCCTTTGCTTTACAGAAGCTTTTTAGTTTCAGGAGGTCCCATTTGTTAATTGTTGATCTCAGTGTCTGTGCCACTGGTGTTATGTTCAGGAAGTGGTCTCCTGTACCAACTCATTGAAGAGTATCTCCCATTTTCTCTTCTAAGAGTTTCAGTGTGGTTGGATTTATGTTGAGATCTTTGATCCATTTGGACTTAAGTTTTGTACAAGGCGATAAACATGGTTCTATCTCCAGTCTTCTGCATATCGATACCCAGTTATGCCAGCACCATTTGTTGAAGAAGCTTTCCTTTTTCCATTGTATCATATTAGCTTCTTTGTCAAGAATCAAGTGTTCATAGTTGTGTGGGTTAAAATCAGGTTTTTCAATTAGGTTCCATTGGTTTACCTGCCTATTTTTTGCCAATACCAAACTGTTTTCAGGACTATAGCTCTATAATAGAGCTTGAAGTCAGGTACGGTGATGCCTCCTGAAGTTCCTTTATTGTATAGGGTTGTTTTGGATATACTGGGCCTTATGCTTTTCCATATAAAGTTGATTATTGTTCTTTCAAGGTCTTTGAAGAATTGTTCTGGAATTTTGATAGGTATTACATTGAATCTGTAGACTGCTTTTTGCAAGATTGCCGTTTTTATTTTGTTGATCCCACCAATCCAAGAGCATGGGAGATCTTTCCATTTTTCTGATATCCTCTTTGATTTCTTTCTTTAAAGACTCAAAGTTCTTGATAT
The DNA here is from genome assembly GCF_017639785.1 of Mesocricetus auratus. Taxonomy (NCBI): domain Eukaryota; kingdom Metazoa; phylum Chordata; class Mammalia; order Rodentia; family Cricetidae; genus Mesocricetus; species Mesocricetus auratus. The sequence goes on from NW_024429266.1 coordinate 47,545,811, forward strand.
ACAGGTCTTTCACTTCCTTGGTTAACATTATCCCCAGATATTTGCTGTTGTTTTTGGCTATTGTAAAGGGTGATGTTTCTCTGATTTCTTTCTCAGCCACTTCATCATCTGTATATAATAGGACCACTGAATTTTTTGAGTTAACCTTGTATCCTGCCACTTTGCTGAAGGTGTTTATCAGCTCCAGGAGTTCCCTTGCAGAGTTTTTCGGGTCACTTATGTAAACTATTATGCCATCTGCAAATAGTGAAAGCTTGACTTCTTCTTTTCCTATATGTATCCCCTTGATTTCCTTTTGTTGTCTTATTGCAATAGCTAGAACTTCAAGTACAATATTGAAGAGATACGGAGACAATGGACAGCCTTGTCTTGTTCCTGATTTTAGAGGAATTGCATTGAGTTTCTCTCCATTTATTTTGATGTTAGCTGTTGGTTTACTGTATATTGCTTTAAGTATGTTCAGGTATGTTCCTGTTATCCCTGATCTCTCTAGGACCTTTATCATGAAGGGGTGCTGGATTTTGTCAAAGGCTTTTTCAGCATCTAGTGAGATGATCATGTGGTTTTTCTTTCGCAGATTGTTAATATGGTGGATTACATTGATAGATTTTCTAATGTTGAACCATCCCTGCATTCCTGGGATGAAGCCTACTTGATCATGGTGGATGATTTTTCTGATGTGTTCTTGAATCTTGTTTGCGAGTATTTTATTGAGTATTTTTGCATTGATGTTCATGAGGGAAATTGGTCTATAGTTCTCTTTCTTAGTTGTGTCATTGTGTGGCTTGCGTATCAAGGTAACTGTAGCCTCGTGAAAAGATTTTGTCAGTGAGCCTCCTGCTTCTATTGTGTGGAATATTCGAAGAGTATTGGAATTGGCTATTCTTTGAATTTCTGGTAGAATTCTGCACTGAAGCCATCTCTGCCTGGGCTTTTTTTTGTTTGGGAGACTTTTGATGACTGCTTCTATTTCATTATGGGTTATAGGTCTGTTTAGATTGTTTATCTGTTTCTTGATTTAGTTTGGCAAGTGGTATCTATCCGGGAAATTGTCCATTTACTTTAAATTTTCGATTTTGTGGAATACAGATTTTCAAAGTATGCCCTGATGATTCTCTGGATTTCCTCAGAGTCCGTTGTTATATCCCCCTTTTCATTTCTGATTTCGTTAATTAACATGCTCTCTTTCTGTCTTTTGGTTAGTTTGGACAGAGGTTTATTTTGTTGATTTTCTCAAAGAACCAACTCTTTGTTTCATTGATTCTTCTCAATGTTTTCCTGGTTTCTACTTGATTGATTTCTGCCCTCAAATTGATTATTTCCTGGCGTCTGCTCCTCCTGAGTGAGTTTGCTACTTTTTGTTCTAGAACATTCAGCTGTGCTATTAATTCTCTTGTATGAATGTTCTCCAGTTTCTTCATGTGGGCACTTAGTGCTATAAACTTTCCTCTCAGCACTGCTTTCAAAGTGTCCCATAAGTTTGTGTATGTTGTGTCTTCATTGTCATTCAATTTCAGGAAGTCTTTAATTACTTTTTTATTTCTTCCTTTACCCAGGGATGGTGCAATTGTGCATTGTTCAATATCCATGAGTTTGTAGGGTTTCTGTGATTTGTGTTATTGTTGAATTCTAATTTTAATGCATGGTGGTCTGATAGGATACAGGGGGTTACTCCAATTTTTTTTTTAATCTGTGGAGGTTTGCTATGTTTCCGATTATGTGGTCAATTTTAGAGAAGGTTCCATGTGGCGCTGAGAAGAAGGTATATCCCTTTGTGTTCGGTACTATGTTCTATAGATGTCTGTTAAACCCAGTTGGGTCATGACTTCTATTAGTTCTTTTGCTTCTATGTTAAGTTTCTTTCTGCCTGTCCTGTCTAGTGTTAAGAGCAGAGTGTTGATGTCTCCTACTATGAGTGTATGGAATTTTAATTTTAGTAACATTTCTTTCACAAATGTGGGTGCCTTTGTATTTGGGGCATAGATGTTCAGAATTGAGACTTTATCTTGATGGACTTTTCCTTTGATGAATATGAATAGTCACTCCTTTTTCTGTGGTGAGTTCAGTGGTCCATTCAATTTGCTTTCTTTTTCATTATCTTCAAGCAACTTTTTGCCTGTTTTCTTTTGTTACTTATCCCAATTTTGAGTTGTAATCAGTAAGAGAAATGAGTCCTGCAGTCTTGTGTTCACATGGATATAAGCAGTTGTCTCACATGGTGTTTTTCAGAAAAGTGCATTTCCCCCTTTCCACAGTGAGGTATTATGAGAGTTGTCATTGGAACCATGAAATCCAGTGTCTGTAACACTCTGTGCGGTGTATTTGATTAGACTTGCCATGGCGTATGTTGTTGTACTATATTCAGCACTGACCCAAATCCACTTGGCAATTAATTGGCACTGATCAAGTTAGTGTGCCTCATGGCTGCCCAGCTGTTTGGCAGAATGTAAGTTGGGGAAATCAACTTTTGTGTTTTCCTGTTTGGATTATCATATTTATTATTTTTGAATTTGAGCAGCTGCTTTTCTTCTGAAGATTGGACAATCACATCTGTCTAAGAAAACTGAAGGGTTTAAGTAGAAAAAAGTTTCTGTTAAAGTAAACATTTGTAAACAGGCTTAATACCACAGGTCTGTCAGGAATTCTTTTCATTTATATTATACTTTGATTAATCAACTGTTTCACTCAAATTAGCATTCTATTTAATAATTTATAATCAGAGAACGGAATTGGAGAAGTAGCTATTAAAATGACATGTAATCTTTGAGCAGTGAATATGTGGTCAAATGAGGAAAATGTTTAGGTTCCATAAAATCTGTTTTCTCTTCATTTGCTGATGATGGTGAACTGGGGTCCTATCTATAGACCCTGTTGTTAAACTTTATGAGCCAGCAAAATATTTTATAATTCACAGCAGTTATGGTTAGCATTAATTGAATTATTCATGTTCATTTCCAGGCTGAAGGAGGGGAGAAAATGATGACATCAATAAATACAGGATATGGTTCTATTTGAGTCAGTCTCTGAAGATCATGCTTGGAGTCTTGTAAAGGTTTTCTCACCCAGGCTTTCTTATTTATACTTTAGAATCCCTGTGATGGGCAAGTGAACTTAGAATTGATTGTCGCTTAACATTATAAAACCATGCATTTCTCATTGGGAGATCTTTCATCTTCATTCATTTATAGTATCTTCAGGTGCATGATCTAAACCTGAATCTTCCATGAGCAAATATTTATAAGTTTGTATACACAAAATGCTTGAAATGTTTTGGTGAAATTAAGGTATTAACTTTTTCCTGTGAAGCAATATTATTTTCACCAAAGACTATTAATCATATGAACAGCTTAATAATCACATAGTAATGTCTATGGTGATTGGGTTACTTTTAAAATTTGAACATTCTTATTTCTTGGCAGAGATACTTATTTATGCCATAATACTTCAACCATGTGATAAAAAACAAATATATTAGCAGCTATGTTTCCTTTCATAGAAAAGCAACCAAGTCCTTATTCTACTCTGTCAGCTTCCTAGACATGTCTTTAGAAATATGTTGTCATAGTGGCTGTGTAACAAAGTTTGGAAGTCCAACACCCAGGTGTTTCATAGGGCAGAATCCTTTTAAGGCTGTAAGAGAAAAAAGCCACACATTCTTTTTCAGTATCCATTGATTTGTTGGCTATAAAGGTCACTATTTGTCAAGTGGATGCATCACCCCCAACTTTTCAGTCACCTTCAGGTGGTGTTCACCCTATGTCCATCTACCCACATTCAGAGTCTCTTTCATAAGATGCTATTTATCATGGCTAAGGTCCTATATCATAGATATCAGTTTAACTTGATCAACCTGTAAAGAGATTCTACTGTTCAATAAAGTCACATTTAGAATTTGTGGGGGTTACTACTTTTTTCTTTCAGGAAATGAAACTCTACCTGTAATAATAATTAGATTTTAAAATAGTACTCCAAGTAAAAATCATGATTTAGACATTTATGCCTTAATGATTTTCATGCTGTTGTATTATTATGAAATTTCTAGGACTATAGTAATCACTCTTTCTTATTCTAGTCTTGTTTTTTAAAGATATAAGACTTTTGAGAATTTAATAAAGCAAATTATTTCATATCATAAGGGGTAGTTAGAATATGTCAATGATTAATTTATTTTCCCCTTCATTCAGATAACAAATATTTCTGAGTACACCTGGAAAACAGACTGATTGAATTAATTATGAATTCAATGTCCTCTTTGCAAAATAGATATTTTGGATGGTTGAGATTATTCAATGAAAGTCTCTTTAAATTGAGGTCATTAAAAGAGATCGATGAAATGGCTGCTGTGAATACAGTAAAACACATGGCCAGAAAGCTGGATATTTACTGTGGTTGGCTTATCAGGAACCTCACAGGAAAAGAAGGAGCATTTTGTAGCTGAACAGATCATCTTTCATGAGAAAGAGTTAGCAGGGAACTTTTGATCATATGTGAGTTCTGTCTTTAGATCGTTTAGAACCACCACACTGTTTTCTTTGGTTCCCTCACTAACTTTTTGCTCTTATTAACATTTTAAGCAGGGTATTTACAATAACAGCTTATTTTCACCACATGTACAATTCTACTTTTAAACTTCTGCTTTCCTCGTGTATATTTTTTCATGCTACCAATTGTCTGTAGTAAATGATACACCCTTTTCTAAATTGTTACAGATAGAGGTACAGCAAATATTTTACCATTTTAACTTTTGTACTAGAGTTAAAGTGACATGTTCTATCACTCTGATACCAGAATATTATTATTTGAATATATTACATTTGCAGTGAGTTTATTTTTTATCTAGTCACATTATTGCTTATTTGCATTTCCCGGATGGCAGATTCATATAGCTGGTTCAGCAAAGTGCTTTCCTGATTCTCGTTCCTTTCAGAATGAAAAAAAGATATTTTGCTATTATATTTAAATATTTTATTATTGTGCCAGCATATAAGGCAATGATTTTTGTTATGGAGTTTTCACCCATATTATTACTATATTCATCCTTATTCACCCTCTCTCTGCCTCTCTACTCCATTTTCCCTGAACTCCCTTTTAGTCTTCTTCTTCCTCTAGAATAACTCTCCCTTCTACTCTCTTGTTAATGTATTGCATTAGTCTTTCCCAGCCCTTCTCCTTGACTGAAACATATGTTCCTACTCTCTCAAGATCACCTTTCTACTTTCATGACACATGCGTACTTACAACTAGATTATCCATGTGGACACATACACTATCTTTGTAAATCTGACTCAAGGTGCTTCACATAATCAACACATGTTCTGTCTATTTTTAAGAGATGTCATGATTGTAGTTTCATTTTGTCTGAATAAAATTATTTTTCTGTATCACATTTTCCTTGTATATCTTGTGATGAACTTCCGGACTTGTTCTATTTCTTAGCTGTTGTGAGGAGAACATTCATAGACAAGTGTTGAGGAAACATAACCTTACATGGGGTATGAGTACTGATGATCAATTTATTAAAGAAAACCACTCACAAGGGAAGCTAATAACCTGATTGGCATTCTGAGAAATCCATTCTCAGTCACACTCTGAGACCTAACTGGAACCTGAAAAGAGAGTGAGTCCCCTTCCTCTCAACTCTTTATTCCATGCACCTTCAAGGTCTCTGTGTCCATGCCCAAATGAGTGTGGTCAGCGCCACAGGTGCCTAACAAGAATGTCCACCCCGTTTTAGGCAGATCATGTGATACATAGGTAGTTTTTGAGAAATCTCATGACTTCCTTTTAGCTGCAGGAAGGAAGTATATGAGACTTCCTCTTCCCCTTGTCTTCACAAGATTCCTTCTGTGATCTCTTTTAGTTTTGGATGCCTTTCAACATTTGGAGTATTTCCTATTCTCTTGCTGAAACACACATGCTGAATAATCTACTTATCGAGGGTCTTCTCTATGTGTGTAATTATTTACTCTTTTTGTTTTCAAATAAAGGATTTTCTATGACTTTTGAGAATTTATTTATGACTTGATTAATGAATATATTTTATTATAATGTATTTGCTTGGTTTTTATATGATGTGCTTTGTATCTGATATTACATGTGATATGTGTATCATCTGATATTACATGTGATATATAACATATAAAGCGCATGACTTACATTGTTTCCAACTCACCTCTCAGGTTTTTCATCTCTTACTCTAGGTTTGATAAGCTTCCAATTTTGTCCATTATGTATCCCAATTATTCTGTTCTGGAACTCTAGATTGTGTCTGTCTCTTTTCATATATTTTGTCTTCACAGAACTTCCAATTGTCTATGCAATATTTTTTTCTCATTTTGAATTGTTTTATGTTTTCTTATACTTTACTGAAGTTACTTCAAAGTTATTACAATGAATTGTTTGTGGGGCAGTTTGAATTTTTATGTCTTTGGGATCTCCTACAGGTGTTTTATTCTCATTCTCTCCCTCCATTCTTCTCTTCTCTCTCTCTCTCTCTCTCTCTCTCTCTCTCTCTCTCTCTCTCTCTCTGTCTCTCCCTCATTCCCCCTTCCCTGTATATTTGTTTTCCCCTCCTTTGAAGAAACAGGTATCTATTTAAGTTTATATGAGTGATTTTTTAGCATGAAATGACTTTCAATTGTTGACCAATCCAGAGACTTGAAGCAGGCCATCAGGCAGCATACTATTCTAAGGCTTCAGAAGATGACACACACCTGAGTTACCAGATTGGTGGAAAGGGTGTCTGTCACCCTAATGTCCAACCTTTAGCTGTAGTTCATTCCTTTGGGATGAAGTTCAAGCAGTCTGTTACTTTATCTAGTGAATTACTTTTTCTATATGAGTGAAGGCCTCATTTGGATTCTGAGAGGCCAGTAATGAATGATTCCACAGACTTGAAGCAATGCTGGCTTGGGTCTTGACCTTAATGTGTTGATGTTAGAATATCACTACAAAGGGCCTGATGGTTTTTGAGGAATGGCTCATGACTTGAGTTTGTAGGGTATACTTGATAGAGAATCAGGTTTGTTTGTGTGATGTTTGAGTACATTTTAGATTCAAAACTACCTTGGAATATTGTAATTTTATGAGGATAATTCTGAACTGTGGATACCCTAGAGCCTAGGCCTGTGGAAACCATCCTAGATTTCCTTCTTTCCTGTCATTATGTTGAGCTTGGAACTTTCACACATAAAAATAATTCAAGGACCACAAACAGCATGTCGCCTAGATTGGGTCTAAAAGACCTAGTATAATGATGGGTAGACTTTATGATTTTGCTTATAAAGGTCATAATGTATATGCAAATACAAAAAAAGTCTATTAAAAACAATTGCTAAAATATGACATATCAAGAAACAAGCATAAGAAAATTAGAAGATCTGTTAATAACATTAATTCTCCCTGAAGAAACTTGTAAGAAAAACTATTAGCCAATAAAAAAGGAAAATTCCATGTATTGTAATACATGTCTATGAACTTAAAAACAAGCTTCAACATCCAGATAATCCAGTTATAAATGTTTTTTACTCTAGCAATCTGGATGGACTGATAAATTGTTCATATTACATAGGGTTTTGAAATGGCATATTCATCTATTAGGAATGCATTCTCTTTTCAAATTTCATTTTGCCTTTAAAGGTGGAAACTATACTTGGCCATAAAATAGGTCTATATTAGTTTAAGATGATTTAAATACTGCAGTTTACATTTTCTATCACAAAATACTTAAAGACAAAAGTAATATACTATTTTAGAGAGTTAATGTAAATAAAAATTAACACATATTTAACAATTATTCAAAGATTAAATCTCTTGATTTTGTAAAATGTTTTGAAATGAATGACAAATATATATACAGAGCACTATCAAAACTTCCTGGATATAAGAAAAAAGTAGTTCAAGGAAAAGGATGCAAATGGTATATTTAATATGTCTATTGAGAGTGACATAAAGTTCTATATTAAGAATTTAGGAAAACAAAAGCAAAGGGAACTCAAATAGGTGGGAGGAAGGAAATAATAAAGATAAAGGAAGAAATCAATGAGGCAAAAGCAGATGGATTTAGTGAAGCCAAAAATGATTTAGCTGACAAAGAACCAACAGAATTTACACATCACTCAGAAAAACTGACCAAACAATAAAGGGAGAGGACACAGATCAATAATATCATAAATAAAAGACCAAGGTTATCACAACAGAGATAATGCCTCTAATATCCGTGTAAAAATATTTTAGACTTCAAGGATAGGATATTTTTAGGTATACTTAGCCTTTTTTAACATTTAGTTTGCCATAGTGCTGGCTATAGTATTTGGATTTTAATCCAGTTTATTTTTTAAAAAATCTTATTTACCTAGCAATGCAACCAAGTATTCCTTGTGGTATTCCAAAAGTTTGTTATCAACTGTCATTATGCAAGTATGTTAAATATATTTGAAAACTCATTTCTTATCTCAGAACTCTCAATTGTTTACTTCAAAATTTATGCTTGTTTATTGCTAAAATTTATATCCATGTAATTTCATTTTAACCCAAATATTAAGTATACTTATTTAGGAGAAATAAGAACACGAAAATATAATATAAATCATTAGAATGTCTCATGTCATTTTGGTAGCTACTAAGTGCCATTGGTAAAGCTAAGCTTTATCCAAGCCCTAACACATCAGTTTCCTCCTCTTTTCCAACTATGCAAAACTGTGATTAGCTTCTGGGAGATAACTATGATTTTATGTATTTCTTTTGAGGCAGAACAAAATGCCATTCCATAACTAGGCTATGCTTGAATGTGTAGCAATCTTTTTTCAACCCTCCTTTATGTATTGCATAGGTCTTCATGTCTTCTTTATAGACTTTGATTCACTTTTACTCATTTGAAATTTAAATATTGATAAAAAACAGTAATTCTGGCAGCCTATGAAAAAATAGATCAATAGAGTAACTTTAATTTGCACATGTCTAAAACCAATGCATAGAAAGTTGTAGTACTCTGTCCTTTGAATTCAAAATCAAGGATTTATGGCCTTAAGCTTGACATTGTCTTTATTATCTAGGAAAAGATAGCTCTTCTTTGTCTACTTGTAGCACCTACAGCAAAAATATGCTAAAGATTCCTGGGGGGGGTGGAAGGCCCAACAGATCAAGGCTCAGCTAATTACACTTTATGTTTTGCTTTTTAGATTAAGTTTTGTTACCTGAGCCACAAATGAGTGGATAATTGATTCACATAACTGTCTATAATTATGATTTCTTTCCACACATTGTGAACAAATTCCAAGTATACTCATACATGCTAAAGTATACAACACTGGATTATTGTAGGATCTTAGCCCAACCATGGAAGACTGAGCTGGGTCTAAGGAAGAGTAAGCTTCCCTAGTCTCCCAGGATTTTGGAGATAATCAGAGCCAGCGGGGAGTCAAGTCAAGCAAGAATTCATTTATTACCACATTGTAACCATCTACTAAAGCAAAAAACAAAAACAAAAACAAAAACAAAACTGCCAAGTTATGAGGAAGCAGGAAAACAGCCAGTCAATGGTTTTAAATATCAACTGATGATGTGCCTAGGTGCCATATGCTTAATCCAACAATCATGAACTGTCCACACAGTGTCCTCTTCTGGTTTGATCTTGATAGTCAATTACCTTTTTTTGTAAACATCTCAGACTCACCCATCCTACTTCCATTTGGTGCCCTCTTTGTAAATCATATGCCCTACAGATTGTAACTGAAAAGAGTGTGTCATTTAAACTTGCTTAAATGTGTAATTTTGATTTAAGTAATTCCCAGTAAAAATGATGAAGGAAACGACTATTCAAATCCAGGCCATGGTGGGTAGGTGTGCTTGGGAAGTCTCTTTCTTGATCAACATTATGATATTTTCATCTGCATTTAAACCAGGAGTGTTGAAGTTAGAATAATTTTTCACGAGGTTCATTAAGAGTAGCTTTTCTCATTTGTACAAATTTTTTCTTACCTATATTAAACTGTTTTCAGGGAAGTTAAAGTGTCATTGAACAAATGATGTATTATGCTTACCTTAAAATATGTCTGTGGTTGTTATTGTGAATGAAGCAGAGATTGGAGTTTCTGGGAATTATTAAAAACTTGCATGGTCACAGGGCTTCATAAAAAATTTGTTTTCTGATGTCTTTGGAGATGTGTGAGGTTTCTGGTTGGATATATCCAGTGCAGAATAAGATGGTAAAAATGTTGCAGGCAAAAGTCATTTAATATTCTGTGCAAGTTACTTTGATAAATATTTTGACAAATATAATCCCTACAACTTGTGAAGATTGCACTAGTTAGTGATACTGTTCTTATCCCTTAGACCTTAACGCATATCTATGTCTGTAGAATATTCAAGTTTCATATTCTATAGTCCAAATGATTTCAGTAACTTTTAGTCTGTACATTGCGTATCATTATCAAATTAATTAAAGGTCTTACTAAAACTTTCTTATTTGCATACCTGGCATGAAGAATCAGGAAGTATTTAATAAAAACTTAATTGATTTAATATTGAGATTTGTCATTAGGTAGGAGGCTTCAAGGTGAGGTAGGGAATAAAAAACAAGAAGGAAAATTTGTGGGGAAATTTCTAGACAAAACTAAGGAATGTAAGCAAGAGAAATTTTCATTTGAGCATGGCTGCACAAGAGAATCATTTGGGGAGCTATTAAAACATGTGTGAGTCTTGGCTGTACCCCATACCCATTAAGTCATGGCCATGCCCATTAGTACTTTTAAAATGTTCCCAAGAAAATATTAATGAGAAGCTAGGTTGTTTAGTAGCACAAAACTCTGCTTTTCAAAAAAAATCTGTTATCAGATGTGACTCATTCTTAAACTAAGTCAGCTCCTATGACCTCTTTTATGTCACAATCAGGGCTTCAGTGTCTTTATGAAGCATTGTATGAATGTTTCTGCAATTCATGACTATTAAATAATATCACTCACATATATATTACCATAGAACTTGTATTCAGCAGTATTATATTATTTGATGATAATATATTTTATTCTCCTTTATGTTCTTTTATTATAATTTTATTTTCCAGTATTGTCTTCCTACCCTCTGTGTGTGTGTGTGTGTGTGTGTGTGTGTGTGTGTGTGTGTGTGTGTGTGTATGTGCACATGTGTAAGTGTGTAAAGAGAAGCTTTTTCCTTGCTAGCCGCTTTGGTTTATCCCCCGCCAGCTGCCTGGGCTCTGCCGCATTGTAGTCCCCAAATAAACACACAAGACGCTGTATTAATTATGAAGCTGTTGGCCTTGCTTGTCTCTTACTGGTCAGCTCTGCTTTAAGTAATTACCCCATAATTGTTAATCTAAGTATGTCTCTTACCGGAGAATAGTTCCGGGCTCCTACCCCATGGCGTTACATGTTGACTCTCTGTGTTTCTCCTTCCCAGAATCCTCCTGGATGGCTAGTCCCACCTATCTAGATTCCTATTGGCCAGACAGTGCTTTATTAACATAAGACTTCCCCAACATCTCCTCTTTTCTGTTTAAACAAAAAGAAAGGTCTTAACTTTAACATAGTCAAATTGTATATGACAGGACAGTTATCAAGTAAGAACACAGTTACAACATTTTGTCTATTAACATTTAGCAAGATCTAAAGAAAATATCATCCATCCCATCCTTGTGAGTCTAAAGTTCTATATGTAGCTTATCTTTTATCATAACTAAGGAAAACTATAACTATCTGCCTTCAACTCTATCAAAGACCACAGAAGGATAATATATAAACACTAGGTTTGACAGAGACATCTTACTGCCTGGACAGTCACCGGAAGTTCCTCTGTAATGTTGGGGCATCCATCTTCAGCCCATAGGCCACAATGTATCCAGATTTCTCAGTAAAGCAGGAAATTTCAAACTGTCCATCTGCATCAGCAGTCTGTTAGTCATTTTTCTGTCCTGCAGAAAGTCTCGTACACTCTTCCATGAGGAAGGAACCCTGTAAGACTGAGTTTAGCAGTCACTTTCCTGTGGGTCCTGCATGTCCAGTTTATACAGCAACAGTCAGTCTAGGCAAGAGCAGTTTCTTGCCCAAATGGCTAATCTTGCCATGTTGAAAGCAAACTTCGTAACAAGTTTCTTCCATGCCCATCTTCCTCTCATACGTAATTGGTGCTGCCAGGAGCAGACATTTCTCATTGTCAAGAAAAACCCTAAACCATTTTAAATGCCATTTTCTGAAGGTCTTTGAAAGGTTTGAAGACTATCTATCTGAAATATATTTCTGTATATCTAGAAAACCTAACTTACCTAACTATAAATTCTATTATAAGTAACTATCTATAGTCTGTATTCAATTATGTATTATGTTTTAAAAGAACAGTATAAGCACAATACTTAATCAAGAGGAGAAATAATCATCACAAAATTGACCTTGATTTTGTCTCAATAAATGAAAAACAATACCCATACCATAATTCCCCTTTTTACCATTAAAAAGCGATTGGTTGTGATCGTTAACCAATTATAAACAATCCCATTTAAATGAAAACAAAGATTTATAAACAAGATGGGAATTGGGACGTCGCTCATTCCAAACTGCTTCCTGCTGGAAGGGGGCGCTGTTCATACCATGGGGATCATGACAAAACTCAGAAACCTGTATAAGTTGGTATTTCGGGGTCTGTGAAGCTGCATCATCTTAGCTGTCTCAATTGTTGGAACATCTGATCCACTGCTTCTGGGGGTCTTGGTTCATCAAACCACAGAAGAAGCCTGGAAGGAATCCTCAGCTTTTCATTTTCTGTGGCGACATAAACTAAAACTCCTTTTCCGAGTAACATATCCTTATACTTAAATTTTGAAGTCAAGGCATTTTCAAAAGATATAAGTTGAATTAATTCAGCAGCATTTATAAGCAAGTGTACTTTATCAGTCGTTCCTTCCTTAGCAATGAAAAAACTGAAAAACATAATAGCGTATAGTATCCATACTTTCTCTGTATTTTCCATCTTTACGTGGCTTATTTATTTATCTATTATTACTTTATTTATTTTACTTTTACTTATTTTTCTCTGGGACAGGGTTTCTCTTTGGAAATCCGCCTATCTCTGCCTCTGGAGTAAATCCTACCAGCGTGTGCCACCACAATGCCGGCTTTTTTATTTATTTACCACTTTGTCGTTTCATTTTCTCTCTCAGTCTCACGTATATTTTTAAACACACTGTAAACCTTTAGAGATTTTCTTCACCCAAGTCTGACTTTACTGTAAATCTTTATGTTTTTCTGGCCACGTGTCTTATTTGTAAAACCACAGCTGTTTTAAACTGCCGGTTTTTCGTCAAGATGGTGGGCATAAGCGTGACTCCAGCTTACCGCCTCAGTCCATGCTGACCTCCAGCAAAAGCTGCCACTTCCAGCTGTACGTACACACCTTTCAATTGTTAGCAGAGTCTCTTAAAACAACCTTGGTGGGTTTTTTTGTTTTTTGTTTTTTGTTTTTTCTTTTTATGCCAAGTCAGGAAGACTCCAGTAAACGAGCCGCGTGAATCTCAGCTTGTGGCTAGCAAAACAGAGCACACCTGAGAAAATGCTGCTACCAAAATCTGTGCTTCTCTCTGTTCTTCTGTTTCTAAAATTCCTTTAAAGCTTTTGCTGTTTTGCGTGGAAATTCAATCCCACTCCTGACAACCATTCTGTAAAGAGAAGCTTTTTCCTTGCTAGCCGCTTTGGTTTATCCCCCGCCAGCCGCCTGGGCTCTGCCGCATTGTAGTCCCCAAATAAACACACAAGACGCTGTATTAATTATGAAGCTGTTGGCCTTGCTTGTCTCTTACTGGCTAGCTCTGCTTTAAGTAATTACCCCATAATTGTTAATCTAAGTATGTCTCTTACCGAAGAATAGTTCTGGGCTCCTACCCCATGGCGTTACATGTTGACTCTCTGTGTTTCTCCTTCCCAGAATCCTCCTGGATTCCTAGTCCCACCTATCTAGATTCCTATTAGCCAGACAGTGCTTTATTAATATAAGACTTCCCCAACATAAGTGCTTGTGCCCATGGAGGCCAGAAGGTGGCATTGGTTCTACTGGAGCCAGAGGTATGGGCAATTATGAGCTTCTTCACAGGTGTTGGGATCTATACCCTAGACAAGTCTTCTGAAAACAGAAATGTGTTTTTTAGCTGCCTAGCTGTTTATCCATTCCCTGATTTTTTTTTTACTTTATAAGTACAAATTTTCATAAATTCATGCTATTTGACAAATATTTACCCTATAATGCCTCTTGTTTTTTAAATGCATGATAAGTGAGTGTATTTTCCAAAGTGATGACTCTGTTTATAGGCAATTTGATCTAAAATTATTTATGTAACCTAAGCTTAATCACCACAGAAAAAGCCTTAATTCTCTCAAATAAATTTATATATTGTTGTCTAGAAAATGTATTTGCATAGACCTTGAAATGAGCCTTGATTTCCTTTTCTAAAAGAGTTCCTTTCTCTATAAAATCTGGTCAGTCTTTTGTGACTTTCTCCCAAAGCTTTGTTTCTCCATGAAGATGGAGAAAGGTGGACATAAGTGAAAGCAGGGTAAGGTTGCCATATGCTCCTTGGGAATTACAGGGATTTTGAAACTTGTATAACTTAACTTATATTTTATACTTGTATTTTAAGCGAGTAAAGTTTCTGACCAAAGCTCAAAGAAATTAATAAATCCAGAACCCATCACCAGAAATCATCTGGCAGTCATTTTGTTCATTCCATTTTTAAAAATGTGCTAGAGCTCCTAATGTAACAATAGTATGTATGGATTGTCTAATTTCTTTGAAATTTTGATGAAAATATCTTGGAACTTATAGATTGCTCTCAGTAATACAATCTTTTCTATAATGATCTGCCAACTCAAGTGGATGATAATGCTTTCTGTATTTAATTGACTTCTTCACAGGCATTTCTTTGGTGTTGTAAAGCCCACATATGATGGGGAAAGTTCTTCTGTGAATTTGCTTAACTTGTTATATGTTTATCTTATTTGTTGATAGACAAAATGATGTTGAACAATAGGGTAGCAAGATAGGTGGGACTAGGACATGAGGAGGATACTGGAAAGTGTATGCAGAGGATTCTTGTTATGTAATCTCAGGAAGTAGAACAGCTGGGCAGAAATTGCCACTAGCTAACCATACAGGTCTGGAGTCTGTACAATCCAGCAGGAAATGACATAGCTGGGCAGTAACAGTATATAAGCAGGGACAAACAGGAAATCATGCTCTTCTCTGTGAGACATTGAACAGTCAAGTCATAGGATGCCAGAGGAGTAAGAGGTACCCCGACTCTTTCTCTGGTAAGATAAGTTCACATGGAAATATTTAGATTTATAGAAATGGGTTAATGATTAAGAATAAGCAACCATAGCCAGTGTCCAACAGTTTCATTATGAATATAGTGTCTGTGTGTTTCTTTGGGGCAGAAAAGGTCTGTGGGTCCTAGCCAGGCCAAGAACACTCATGTTACAAAATGGTGACAGCAACGTGCAGCATGAATTTCCATATAGAATGACAAAAGCTTAAAGGGGATTTTAGAGACAAAAGTACAGAGACGAGCATGGCTTCTTAGTAGCAGCATTTTCTCTGGTGGTCTCTGTTTTGCTAGAGACAAGTAGAGACTTACACAATTCCTTTAAGGTAAGTTTCCTGACTCAGCATAAATGGAAAAATCACATGGCTCTTTTAAGAGGCCCTGCTAACAATTGAATGATGTGTATGAGCAACTGACAGTGTCCACATCTCTGAGCTGGAATGCTGATTGATGGGCAGCATAGACCAAGGCAGTGAGCATGGCAGTAACACCACCATCTTAGAAAGATAGCAGTGAAAATAGCCATGACTTTATTTTAGCAATGTTATTAAGCAAATGAATGACTCATGACAGAAAAAGGTAGAGATATACAGTCAAGACAGATTCAAATACCATAAAACCTTTGAAAGATTTATTATGTGTTTAAAATATATATTGGTTTTGGAGAGAAAAGAAAAGAAACAGGATAAAGTGGTAAAAAATAGTAGCTGGGCAGTGGTAGCACATGCCTTTAATCCCAGCACTTGGGAAGCAGAGGCAAGCAGATCTTTGTGGTTTCAAGGCCAGCCTGTTACACAGAGTGAATGCAAGGGCAGCAGAAGTTACACACAGAAATTCTTTCTCAAAAAAATGAAAATAATAAATGTAAAAGAAATCAGGCAATAAATAAATAAATAAACCAAATAAAGATTGGAAATTCAGAGAGTATGGGTACTGTATGCTATTGTGTTCTCTTTGAATTGTTTGACTTCAAAATTTAAGTATAAGGACATATTACTTTGAAAAAGACATTTTATTTGTATTTTCACAGAAAATGAAAAGCTGTAGATTCCTTTCAGATAAACGTGTTTTGATGAAGCAAGACTCCCTGAAGCAGTGGTCCTGGTGATTTAAAATTCAAATGTTAAATCACTCCAGCCAGAATTTCTGGGTCTTCTTAGGATCACCAAGAAAGTGTCCCCAAACAGCAGGAAGTAGTTTAGCAAGAAGAATACCCCCAACCCCATATTTTGTTTATAAATGTTTGTTTCCATTTAAATGTGGTTGATTATAAATGGCTAATGATCACAGTCAATCTCTTGGTAAGGAAAAAAGGGGAAAATGATATAGATATGAACACTTTGTATTGGAATGAATTTTCATTTATTGATACAGATTATAGTCAATTTTGTGATACGTATACTTCTCTTGTTTAGGTATTTTATTTATATTGCTACTTAAAATGTAATGTATATTTAAATACAGATTATATGTAGTCACCTACATACTCAAAACTTATGTTAGTGAGATTTTCTAGATATAAAAAGATATTTCAGATGGATAGATATTCTTCAAATCTTTCAAAACCTACAGAGTATGGCATTCCAAATGGTTTAGGGTTTTTCATGATAGTGAGACATAACTACTCATGGCAACACCAATTATGTCTGAGAGAAAGATGGACATTGAAGAAACTCGTTATGGAGTTTGCTTTCATTATTGCTAGACTAGCAATTTGAACAAGAATCTGCTCTTGCCCGTACTGTTTGATAAACTGGACATGCAGGACCCACAGAAAAGTGAATACTGAATGTGAAAAAAATGTTCCTGCTTCACGAAAGAGTCTGCCAGACATTCTACATGACACACAATAGTGACTGACAAACTGCAAATGCAGACAGACAGTATAAAATTTCCTGCTTGGCTGAGAAGTCTGACAGACACACCAGGGCCTATGGGCTGACGATGGATGCCTCAACATAAGAAAGAACTATGGGTGACTGTCCAGGTAATGAGTAGCTCTGTCAATTCTAGAGTTTATATTCTATTTTTCTGTGATCTTTGATGGAGTTGAAGACAGATAGTTATAGCTATATATTTCCTTAGGATAACAGATAAGTTACATGTAAGACTTTAAAGATAGGATAGAGGATAGGATATTTTCTGTAAATTTTGCCAAATGTTAATTGACTAAATAGTATAACTATAGTTCTTATTTCATAAATGTGTTGCTATATATAATTTTCCTATGCTAAAGGTAAAACCCTTCTTTTTATTTAGACAGAAAAGAGGAGATGATGGGGAATGTTCTTTTGTGTGTATGTTTATCTTATTGGTTGATGTATAAAAAGATAGGTCAGACTAGGATATGAGGGGAATTCTGGGAAGTATAGGCAGACAGGAGTCCTCATATGATCCCAGTAAGTGATATAGCTAGTAGAAACTCCCAGTAGATAACAATAGAGGTCTGGAGGTTTGTACAGACTAGCAGGAAGGACATAGTTGGGCAGTGACAATATATAAGCAGGGACAAACATTGAACCATACTCTTCTCTACTCTGTGGAGATACTGAACAGTTGATATATGGGACACCAGACAAGGAAAAGGTCCCCAGACTCTCTCTGGTAATTTAAGACCATGTGAAAATATTTAGATTTCTATAAATGGATTAATGATTAAGAATAAGAAACCATAGCCATCAGCCAACAGTTTCATAAGTAATATAGATTCTATGTGCTTCTTTGCACAGAGAAGAATAGTGAGTCTTAGCTGTTCCAAGAAAACTCATGTTACCTACATCAGTCTCTGATCGCCATAGATGACGTATTCCTATTTATTTCTTTTGTAGGGGTGGGGCATTGTGAGATAGGCTAATTTTCTGATATTTGACTGAGCATTTTTTATTAGTATGTAGAAAAGCTACTGGATTTTTATAGTTATGTTATATCCTACAACTTTAGTACACTTATAAGATCAAACTGTTTTCTTGTAGAGTCATTGGTGTCTTTTAAGTATAGGGTATTATCACACCTACTACAGGATAATTAGAGTTCTTTCTTTTGTTTATCTTTTATTTGTGTTGCTTTATTACTTTAAACTTTAAGCACTATACTAAACAAGAGCATGTTTATAGTATCTTGTTCTAGATTTTTTAAAAAATATTATATTTCCACTGTAATATTGTCTTTAATTCTGTTTATGTTTAAATTTTCTTTTCCACAAATTTGCTTTTTCTCACTGCATGGCTGTTTCTGGCTTGTATCTCACTATACCAGACTGTCTGCAGATTCAAATACACCTGCTTCTGCTTCCCAAGTGGTAGGATTAAAGGAATGCAATACTTTGTCCAGGCCCACTTTTGTTATATATAACTTGAGTATTTTGAGGTGACAGTTCCTTTTTAATGCTGTCTCTATTAAAGAAAATAAATAAGATTTAAAAAATTCCTAAAGGTACATGGAAGTGACTTGGGGGGGTTGTTTTAAACTTGAGGTCCCCAGGGCTATGTAGCTAGTTGCATAAAATTCTGGGCCAAGGAATGGACCCTATTTTAAGAAACAATAATATCTGTTTATATTTTCTAATGCTCCTTATGGTCTTAATTGCCAGGGAAATGTTTCAATATAGCCTACCTAGAGTATTGATAACTGATTCTAGGTTTTTTTTGTTTGTTTTATTCTAAGAGAAAGAACTGATGTTTGTTAATCTGTACTAGCTTTATTTACTGATGCATCATCCATTAGACCTCAATAACCATTATGTAACATTTTTTGCCATAGTATATAATGTACTCCTGCCTTTTTAATCAACACTTTTGTGGTTTGAAAGAAAATGGCCCCCAAATGAAATGGAACTATTAGGATGTGTCTCCTTGTTAGAGTAAATGTAGTCTTGTTGGAATCCTCCATTGTCATTCTTTAGTTCTGCCAGATTACTTCCAAGTTGTATTTCCCCAATGGCTTCCCTTCATGATCAGGTCTTATAAACTAACCAACACCTTTCCTCCTCAAGTTGCTTCTGATCATGTTGTTTATCACAGCAATGGAAAGCACATTAGGACAATCCCATATTCTATATAATTTTCCATAGCCCCATACCCTAGCCCCTCACAAATTCTAAAGGTACCCTTGGAAATAAATCTTTTATTAGAAAGAATAAATTGGAAATTATAAGTATTTTGCATATATATATATATATATATATATATATATATATATATCCTTTCACAGTTGTATTTTGTCTTTTGAGGTTCTTTTAATCTCCTAGTATGTTTATCTTTTCTTTCAGATTGCAACCACTATTTCTCTTAAAAGTAGTATGGACAACCTGACAAGTGATTATATCATGAACATTATCTAACAAAATATGGTTTTATATTATCTTCATAAGGAATAAAAAACTCCAAAGAAAATAACTAAAATTGTTATCCAAGGATCTTCTGAATGTCAATACACAAAATAACAGACTTTGTTTCAGTAAAGAATAGTTGAGAGCACATAGAAATTAAACCAAATGCCTCAAATTACAGAATCATTCAGAAACAGAGTCAAACACAACTAAGGGATCTAATGCCAAAATTAGTTTCATGAGTACATGCTATATTCTAGAAAATTAAGGCACAGATATCATTTGGGATTACGATTTGTTACTCACATACACAGTGTTTCCCTTAAGGAAATTATTTGTCATGCCAACTTTAGATATAAAATTTTTATTATTTTTTTTAGTTAGAAACAAGCTTGTCAATCCCAGCCCCTTCTCTCTCACCCCCTCCCCTGCCCTCCCCACCAGGCCCCACAGTCCCCACACCCAATCTCTTCTCTGATCCCCAGGGCGGGTGAGGCCCTACTTGGTGGATCTCCAGAGTCTGTCATTTCAGCCAGGGCAGGGTCTAGGTCTTCCAACAAGAGTCCAAGCTGAGAGAGCATCCCTCCTTGTGGGATGGGCACTCAAAGTCTATTTGTATGCCAGCGATAAATACCACCCAGATTACCTAGGCCTCCTCACTGACACCCACATTCAGGGGGTCTGGGTCAGTCCAATGCTTTCTACACAGTCATCAATCTGGCATCCAAGAGCTCCCCCTTGTCCAGTTCAGCTGTTTCTGTGGATTAAACCAGCCCAGTCTTAACTCCTTTGTTCAACAGTTCTCTCTTTCTGTAACTGGATTACAGGAGTTCAGCTCAGTGTTTAGCTGTGGGTGTTTGCCTCTGCTTCCATCAGTGGATTGATGAAGGTTCTGTTTCCCAGACTCTCTGGCAGTGGAATTGTATGCTGGCACTCCCCTAATTCATGTCTAAAATCCATATATGAGTGAGTATATACCATGTTTCTCTTTTTGTGACTGGGTTACCTCATTGAGTATGGTTTCTTCTAGTGTCATCCATTTGCCTGCAAATTTCTAGATTCCATTGTTGTGTTGATTTTTTTACACTTAGTAGTACTCCATTGTGTAAATATACCACATTGTCTGTATCCACTCTTCATTTGAGGGTCATCTAGGTTGCTTCCAAGTTCTGGCTATTACAAATAATGCTGCTAGGAACATAGTGCAACAGACATCCTTGATGTATGAATGCGCAACTTTTGGGTATATGCCTAAGAGTGGAATTGCTGGATCATGTGGTAGACTGATTTCCATTTTCCTGAGAATCTCTACACTGATTTCCAAAGTGGCTGTACAAGTCAGCACTCCCGCCAGCAGTGAAGGTGTGTTCCCCTTTCTCCATATCCTCTGCAGCATAAACTGTTTGGAGTTTTTCATTTTAGGCATTCTGACAGCAGTAAGATGGTATCTCAGAGTTGTTTTGATTTGCATTTCCTGAATGGCTAGGAACGTTGAGAACTTTCTTAAGTATCTCTTAGCCATTTTAGACTCCTCTACTGAGAATTTTCTAATTGGTTCTGTAACCCACTTTTTGATTGGATCCTTTGGTGATTTGGAGACATGCTTCTTTAGTTCTTTGCAAATTTTGGATATAAGCCCTCCTGAATGAACTTACGATTATAATTCAGAAATTGTACTAATGTTTATTTCTAAAAATTATACAAATGAGAACTGGGCATTGGTGGCTCCCACCTTTAATCCCAGCACTCAGGAGGAAGAGGCAGGTGGATCTCTGTGAGTTTGAGGCCAGCCTGGTCTACAAAGCGATTTCCAGGATGACCTCCAATGCAATACAGAGAAACCCTGTCTTGTAAAAACAAAACAAAAAAATATACAAATAAGACAAGCATGAGTAGTTTAGTAAAATTTACATTTTAAGTCAGTTTTTAATATTTTTAAATGAAGTAAGCACACTATTCTCCTAAGAGTATGTGAAATCCTTTACTGATGATCAAAAGGAAATGGATTTTTGCTTTTATTCAGCCGCTTTCTGTGTGTGTAACTGTGCTGATACGTTGGTCTTTTGATTTTGTTTTTCATTGAAAAGAATCATCATTAAACATTTTTTGTTTATTTTCAGAGTTACATATTTGATTTTCTGTGTGCTCTAATATTCACTTTATTTTTACCTCTTTTTCTATATGGTCTCAAGCTTGACATAAAATTCTTTCAAAATTTGTGCATTTTTTAAAAGTCTCACTGCTTTTGTAGTGTTTTCATTTAGGGATACTGGGAAAACATGATTATATTTATTGGTTTTGAAATTCAAGAGTAAAAGTTATGTTTAATTTATTTACTTTTACTTCCACACACAATTTTATTTTTATTACTTTTTGATGGATATTACGTATGATTTCAGTAACCTGAGTTTATATTTATTTAATGCTTATTTTTCATAAAAGTCACATTTCTTATCAAATGCAATTAGAAGAATATATTTCAAACATATTTAAGGAATTTAAACTTTGAACATTTTTCATTTGGTAATCGTTTATTTTCATGTACAGTGGATTAACAACAAGAATTATAGAAGACTGTTAACATGCTATTTTATGTGTTGAAATTAACTAGCTTTATCCATTTTATCTAAACATTTAACAGCTGACCAACTAGTCTTTGCAACCCCAATATTAACTTTAAATATTCCTGATAAATTTTATTTGCTACTTTGTAAGTGTCATCTTTCATAAACCAAATTGTACTGGCAGCAATGTTAAATTTGTATTGATTTTAATATTTCACATTTAAGTTTGGAAGTTCTAATTTTGAAATTTAAGAAACAGTAACAAATTTTGGTTACTCATGCTTAAATTGTTATAAAAATAGTTGTTATTTTAATGAAAAAGAATGTCATATATATATACATATATGTCTTTGTTCCTGATGATAAAAGTATAGATTCTTTGATTCATATCTGGTCTTTCAGAAAAATTGAATATTGACCTATATTTCTGAACTAAAATAAATTGCAAAATTGTTTTCATTCAGGAGTGACATAGCTTTACCTTCCATGAAAGAAAGTAAATCTATTTACAATAATGTTTATGGGGCTGGAAAGTAGGCTTGTTGGTTAAGAGCACTTGCTGTGTGGTCTTTCCATAGTAGGAAAATCAGAAGTTCAGTTCAACTTGTACCAGAAGCAGTAGTCTACATCATATCTGCAGTAAGTGGAAGAGAGAAATGCCTCCTTGTTCCTCTACCCACCGCCTCCCACTCCTCAGGGACAGTGAGACCCTCCAGAGGGGATCATCAAAGGCTATCACATCATTTGGGGGAGGGCCCAGGCCCTCCTTTCTGTATCTGGGCTGCAATAGTATCTCTCCATAGGGAAAGGACTCCCAAAGTTAGTTTGTGCCCTGGGAATAAACACTGGCTCCACTGGTAGAGTTTCCATAGACAGCCTTGGTATTCTATCTGGCATCCACATTCAGAAGGCCTGGTTTAGTCCAATGCTGGTTCCCCTGATTTATAACTAGAGTCTGGGTGCTTTCATTAGGTCAGGTGAACTGTTTCTGCAGGAATATCCAGTTCAGTCTTGTTTCATTTGCTCATCTCTCCTTCCTCTCCACAACTGGATTCTGGGAGAATAGCTCAGTGCTCAGCTGTGGGTACCTGACTCTGCTTCGATCAGCTACTTGCCCAAGGCTGATGTATTTTTGTGACTGGGTTACCTCAGTCAGGATGGTTTCTTCTAGTTCCATCCATTTCCCTGCAAATGTCAAGATTCCATTTTTGTTTTCCTGCTGAGTAGTACTCCATTGAGTAAATGTACCACAATTTCTCCATCCATTCTTCGGTTGAGGGGAATTTCCAGGTTCTGGCTATTACAAACAATGCTGCTTTGAACATAGTTGAACATATGACCTTTTTGTATGAATGTGCATCCTTTAGGTATTTGCCCAGGAGAGGAATTTCTGGATCTTGAGTTTGTATTTTTGATTTTAGCCATTTTGGTCAGTGTAAGATGCTGTCTTAGAGTCATTTTGAGTTGCATTTCCCCGATGACTAAAGATATTGAGCACTTTCTTAGAATCTTTCAGCCATTTTATATTCCTCTATTGAGAATTCTCTGTTTATTTCTATACCCCACTTTTTAATTGTATTGCTTAGTGTTTTGGTGGCTACGTTCATGAGTTCATTGTATATTTTGGAAATCAGCCCACTGTTAGATGTGGGGTTGGTGAAGATCTTTTCCCATTCTGTGGGCTGATGTTTTGTCTTGTTGACTGTCCTTTGCTTACAGAAGCTTGTCAGTTTCAGGAGTCCCCATTTATTGATTGTTGGTCTTAATGTCTGTGCTACTGCTGTTATGTTCAGGAAGTGTTCTCCTGTACCAATTCATTCAAGGGTATCTCACACTTTCTCTTCTAGAAGGTTCAATATGGCTGGATTTATGTTGAGGTCTTTGAACCATTTGGATTAAAGTTTTGTGCATGGCGAAAGGATCTATCTACAGTCTTCTATATATCTGCATCCTGTTATGTCAGCACCATTTGTTGAAGTTGCTTTCTTTTTTCCATTGTATAACTTTAGCTTCTTTGTCAAAAAGCAGGTGTTCATAAGTGTGTGGGTTAATATCAGGGTTTTTCAATTGGTCTACTTGTCTATTTTTTTGTGCCAATACCAAGTTGTTTTCAGGACTATGGCTCTATAATTGAATCCAGGAAAAGAAAAAATCATCTACCATGATCAATTAGGCTTCATCTCCTGGATGCAGGGACAGTTCAACATATGAAAATCCATCAATGTAATACACCATATAAACAAACTGAAAAAGAAAAACCACATGATCATCTCATTAGATGCCGAAAAAGCCTTTGACAAAATTCAACACCCATTCATTATAAAAGTCTTCGAGAGATCAGGAATAACAGGATCATAATTAAACATGATAAAAGCAATATACAGCAAACCAACAGCCAACATCAAAATAAATGAGGAGAAACTCACTGTGATTCCTCTACAATCTGGAACAAGACAAAGCTGTCCACTCTCTCCATATCTCTTCAATATTGTACTTTAATTTCTAGCTAGAGTATTAAGAAAACAAAAGGTGATCAAGGGAGTACAAATAGGAAAGGAAGAAGTAAATCTTCCAGTTTCCTCTGTATACAATGGAGGATCACAGCCCAGAGAGTGGTACAACTTCAGGTAGTTAGTTTTTCCTACCTTAGTTCATCCAATGAAGTTAATCCCCAACAAGCAGGCCTAGATGCTTCTTTGCAGAGGATTTTACCTCACAATTTGACAATTGAGATTAACTCTTAAATCTGGATAGCAGAAATGGGGTTGAATCGCTGGTGTGTTCTTTAATGAATACTAGTTCTCCTGAAATTAGACACTGAGAGTGGGATAGCTTATGATAATGGAGAATTACTAAATTTAGATAGAGTTTATACTTAACATCAGAAGTTGTTGAGACTTAAAATACAAATAATTTTTTGTTGAGTTTGACATTTTAAGAGTTTTTGGGTTCTGATCTTTCATCTGGAGATAACTTGATTCAATAAACCCAAGTGAGAAAAGATTTCTTGTTCTTTCTCCATTCCCATTACGGTTTCATACTGTGTGAAGCAATATTTTCATCATATGAAAGTTTAAATCATAAGACAACTAGAATAGATATAATCTTATGTGAAAAAGAATTATTACTGGCCATAGATGGATATAATTAACTCATCAATACAGTATTTAAAATGTTTTTGACGCATTTAGTACATTTTAATTGTAAATTGGAATGTTAACAGGTTTGATTCATCAATCAACAGGCATAGACTCTTCCCTCTTTTTTGTTTTTATATAGTTTTAATTTTTTCATTCATTTTACGTACCAACCACAGTTTGCCCTCCCTCCTCTCCTGCTTCCCTCCATATCCTTCCAACTCACCCCCTCCCACTCACTTATCATAAAGGGTCAGACCTCCCATAGGGAGTCAATAAAGCTTGGAACATTAAGTTGTGGGCAGGACCAAGTACTTCCTTGCATCAAGGCTGAGCAAAGAATCTTACCATAGGGAATTGGCTGCAAATTGCTAGCTCATCCAACAGGGTTAGATACTGGTCCAAATTCCAGAAGTCCCTTAAACAGACCAAGCTACACACCTGTAGCCCCCATGTGGAGGGCCTAGTTCTGTCCCATACAGGCTCCCCAGCTGTTGATCCAGAGTCCATGAGCTCCCAAGATCCCAGGTCAGATGTCTTTGGATTTCTCCTTCATTTTTCATCTTTCCATACTTATTTCATACTAATTCTCACTAGCTCATGTTGCCTACACTTACTGTGCTGTGCACGTGGGCCTTAAACTCACTGTGACCATCCTCTGTCAGTGTCCTGATTAATAGGACTAGAGAACTGCATCATCTCTAATAAAATATTTTCTAACTCTCTGAAAGCTAGGATGTTCCTTCTGTGTTCAAATACAACTTGGAAGAAAACACACACATTTTTCTATTTTAAATGTTATTCTTAGTTTAAGCTGGTATTGATAATTATGACTTTGCCCCTGTTTTCTGCATTCATTATGTGAATTTTAAATGCCATCAATCTTTTACTATTAAAGAATAGAATGTATAGCTCAATTGCTTCATAATAGGAATTTGCCTGAGGTCAGTGAAGGTTCTTCAGTAGTTAATAAAGCTTGCTGAGGACAAGAATTCACTTCCCAACACCCATGAAAGGTACCTTAAATCATACGTATTTCTTTACAACCCAGTCCTCTGGCTTCCACAGGTTCCCTCTCCGATTTGTGTATACCACACACAGACTTACACACAGAAACCTCATTAAAAATAAAGTAGAGCTACAAAATGATTTGCTTTTGTTGCTCAATGCCAATTGATTCCTGAATATCATTGTTTGTGTCTTATATTAGGGTTGCTTGAGTTGGCTACAAATTATGAATTACTGTGTGAACCCAATATTGAGAAATTGATTTGAATGAAATTACCTTTCTTCTTGTTATATCTGGGCCTATCCAGGGGACATTTAAACAAAGAAGGCAACTGCGGGAAGTCACCACAAACAGTTTCTCTTCTGGTGTCAGCAGTGCACAGGGTAGCTAGGAATGTGAAACTGTGAGATACCACTGAGGAAGGGAGGCTGGAAGTTGAGGCGTGCCCACTCTCAGAACACAGACAACTACTTAAAATGCAGTGTCAATTGTGTAGTTCAATCAGTTATAAGTGTGAAGGGATTCAAGAGAGAAACACCAGGAAGGAAGACCTGTTTTCTTATTATTGCAGTCAGAACAATATGGTTTTGTCATTAAAAAGTGGACACCAAGCAAAGCAGAGAAAAGAACTATGACCACTACTGTCAGGAAAATTCTTCAGCAACCATGGAAGAAATGCAAATGATGTATAAGTCAGGGGTTCACGGAATGACAGAACAGATCCCAGAGGAGAGAGAGATGACTTAAATGAGCATGAATAAATATTCATTTCATCATCTAAATACACAGAGAGATTATCAATTTTTGATAAGGAGGCCACACTTGAGGTCAATATGCAGAGTGGTCACAGGCAGGGACTATGGTGTCATGATATTAGTATCCATTTTTATGCTAAACCATCCAGTTCTTGGCTATTTTTTGATAAGTATGTTTATAGACCATAAATTCCTTTTATTAATAAAATGAGGAAGTTATATTTCTAAATTATATGTTCTCTGTAGATCTGAGGGACTGTCTACTCATATCTGTTGTTTACCTCTATTCTGGAAGATGGCAGTCACTCAGTAATACTTGTTCAGTAAATAAATGAATGGATAATATAAGTTTGTAGCAGAGAGGAATTTAGATTTACAGCTGCCAAATTAAAGTTGTTCCCCATTCATTGTTCTGTTTTCAAGTTCAATGAAATAATTAGTCTAAATAATGATTATAGTTTTAATTTAACTGATGATTACTGCTCTATCTCCTCATCATTGTTGGATATGCTTTGAATGACTACTTTTATTCCATGTACTCAGTCAAGTTCTATTTCTTTGTATAAGTCTTCATTGTTCTTAAAACATCACTGAAAGGTCATTTATGGTTAATAACAGAAGAGATTGTAACTTTACATTCAGTTTTTACTTCTTTCACAGCATTTTAAATTACATTTTAAACAAAATAAGTTATGTGATTATGTGGTATAGACGGACTTTTCTCTTGGAGCTAAGCATAAAAATCAGAGCTTTAAACATGTAAAGTAAGCTCTGCCACTAAGCGACATCCACAGTCTTAAGAAGAATTACTTTATCCTCTGGCCTTAAACTCACAGCAGTTCAGACTGGTCTCAAAAACAGGTTCCTTCTTCTTCACTATTAAGCTTTGATGTGGTAACTTCCTTGTTTCATAGTTTGCGTTCTTTTGTTGGCATTTCTTCTATAAACCTTCATTGCCAGAGAATTATATGTGTAGATTACTAATATTTTGTCTTCAACCTAATTATTATAAGTGCCACAAGGGAGGAATTCAACTTTGTGTCATTTGCTAATATAAACTAGTAAATTAAGTGGGTAGAATTGGCATCTATTTAATACATAGCTGATGTTTTCTGAAAACTAAATTTAGCTCAACTGTTTAGAGAAACCATTTCTGAATGAGTTCTTCATTTGAAGACAGATACTGAGAGTCTTACTTACACTTTGAAATGGGAACCAAATCATTATCATATCAAATGTTACCACTGATATACAATGGCAATTCATTCTTGTACTATTTTCATATTAGAAAAATAATTTTGTACAGAGAGAAATCAAGTATGATTTTAAAGACCTAAAATATGTTAAGTGAGAATAATTGATGTTTCTAATGCTTCCTTGTGAAATGAACTTTTTCATAATCTTAGGGTTTTAGAGGTAGTTAGATTATAAATTTTTAGACTCTTGCAAATAGTATCATGTGAGAATTATATGAATATTTCTGTGTCCGGGATTTAAAGTAATTCAAGAAATATGGACAAATATTATGGAACACTCCAGAGAGATTGTGAAGTGTGAAGGGTGCTGTAGTGTGACAATAGTTAGACCTTTTGGCCCTTCAACAGTGTTTCTACATTATAGTGCAAATCTCTTGTTGCTGAGTGAGGCTTAAGAGTTTGGGAGCCAACTTTGCATTTTACAAAGATGAGGAAAGTCAAAGAGTGTACATTAAAGGATATAGTGTAGGTTATTGATCTGATATTCAATTCATGCTACATTATGAACATCTTGAAATCTTTATTCAGACTCAATTATTCATGGATCATCAGTATTGACCGACAGAAAATTTAGTCAGTTTAAAATCTAGGGATCTTTGCTGAATTGCATTTTTATGCAGTTGTCATTTCAGACTCACTCAGAAATCAGGATGTTATACATTCATCTGTTTAGAAGCACAAACCTTTTTGTTTTAGCTAGGACCATTGTGCTTGCTCTCTGGTTTTTCACTCTAGAGTATACAGATCAGAATTCTGCCATTGCTTGCCCTGTCTTCCTTTGAGAATTGGCTTGGTAAATGCACTAATATCATGCTTGTGCTGTCCTGCATCTCAAGTAGGGCAGATTTTAGAAGGGTAGATGTTGTAGCATTATTTAGAATAAATTAAGTAGCTAATTAAAATATTGGTTACTTTGAGAAGTTGTACTTGAAAGACAAAATTTTAAAAAGGCATTGATCTTTGTATCTCATAAGCCCAATAAGTTGTTAGGTATAATCACATTAATATGAATTAACTCAGATATTAGAGAATGCTTATTAACTCAATGCTATTTATTTTTACTTGCAATTGATAGTAAATTCCTTCAACTTTAAAATAACTGATAATTCATGTATAATTTCATATGTGAGTTTGGTATATTTTGATTTTATCACCCTCCTACTATTTAACATCTTGCTAATAGTTAAGAGTTTCTTCACTGTAATTTTTCTCGAAATAAAGAAGTATTACAGGAGAAAATATGTAACATGGATACCCACCTCTCCAGGAGCATCTCTGTGAGTTAGAGACTAGCTTGGTCTATAAGAGCTAGTTCTGGGACAGACTCCATAGCCTCAGAGAAACCCTGTCTTGAAAAACAAACAACAAACAACAAACATAAAACAAAACCCACAGCCGGGCTTTGGTGGTGCATGTCTTTAATCCCAGCACTTGAGAGGCAGAGGCAAGTGGGTCTCTGTGAGTTCGAGGCAAGCCTGGTCTACAGAGTGAGTTCCAGGACAGCCACCAAAACAATGCAGAGAAACCCTGACTCGAAAAACCAAAATAAATAAATTAATTAAAAACAAACAAACAAACAAAAAACAAAAACAAAGCCCACATTTCTGTCTTAATCATGCCGTACAAAGAGTATAAGAGCCAGAGGTCATTGACAACTGTTGTGAAATGGTATCATCTGGACAGGACAGGATTCTTGCACTCAGGCAGTCTCAACAGCTCTGGTTTCCTGTATAAGACCTCCTCAGTATAAACCTAGTCATTGTTCCAGAATGAATGAGAAAGGGGCTCATAGAGCCCCAGCCCCAGCTGAACAGGGTTTTTTAATATCATATTATTATGTCCTGTAATAAGTCTTGACTTGTGAAAAATACCAATTAAGAAAACATACACAAACAGTTAAATTGTGTCATTTATACATTCTGAATTTTATACATTTTAACTTGCTTTTCACGTTGTGATTTCTCACATAAAATTCAGGCATTGCTAATTGTCAATGAGAGTCTCCTCAGGTGACTTGGTTTATCATAAATTATTGTGCAGATTGTTGAGGATATTTTCAGAACACACATACATAAATCATTCTGTAATTCTGTGTATCTTAGCATGCACTTATTTTACTATAAAATATCCTTAACTTTTATCTTCAGCTTACTACTCTTGTGTATCATGTAATACTCAATAGCCATGTATAAAACATCTGATTATGCTGTTTGAAATCTACCTTCTAAGATTGCAATTTAAATAATTAGGAAACTGAAATATTTTTCTTGCATGTCATTTAAAAATGTCTTTTCCAAATACTTAGACACATTTCTGTAAAACACTGTAATTGATTGCTACCAACACATAGCAGGTGTCACTTCTGATTCTATAAAACCAGAGATTCAGTTAGTCATGCTAATAAAATATTCTTATGTGAAGATTCAGTGCAACTGCAATGTTTACTTTGATAGAACAAGACAAGCGATGTCAGTATGTTGTCTATTGGATCTGATACACAATACATCAGATGAAAGCCCAGTTTTCATGCTGTGCTGCAAAAAAATGACAACCAAGGTTTGAGTCTTAGACTTCCTGAAAAATTGATTTTGAGTCTAGATACAAATGCATGAATATAATGCATTAATCTGCCTTCACTAAAATTTTCAGTGTGTTTGGTTTTTTTTATTGTTTGAATTTTTGACAAGGCCTCATTTTGCCACTGCTTCAGTGTATGTAGGACTTGGATTTTAGATGTTTGCCAATATTACTGGCTATAATCTTTTGATATTAAGCATATCTGTGACTAAAACTGAAAATATTATTATTTCTGTCAGAGAAGTTTAAATATTATTTCCATACCTTCATTTCAAAAGACATTCAACTACATGACACCAGTCAAATAATTGTATGGCTAAGCATCATTTACTTTCAAAAGTAAAAACACTTGTTGGTGACATACCAGATGTAATATCATTTGAAGTCTTCTGTATTTGGAGAGAACATTTAGCATTTTTATTTAGAGAGACTTATAGGGTATAATTCATACTTCCACTTTTGAATGGTTCACGGCAATATATAAAAACCTGGATTGAAGTCATAACATGTGTATGTTTCTAAAAGTAATTTCATTAGGCTGAATGATAAAGCATATATGATGTGTGATCCTCCCTCTGGAGAAATGCAATTATTTTACATGAACAGTGTCTGTGTTGTCTCTGCTGTTCTTTAAATTGACATATATTTGGAAGGAGAGGAAAATTGAGTGAGTGTAGCTTCTATATTGCCACATCATGTAGACAAGGTAGACTCTTGTCTGTGATTATGAATCAGTCGCTGTGCTCATTTCTGTCACCATGATAAGATCAACCATCTACCTCATCCTTTTATCAAACTTCTTCTCCCTGATACTTTTGAAGGAGGAAAATTTGCCTGAGTTAAAAAAATTTATCCCTGTAAGCTTTTGCAAGTTGTCATATGTTGTCTAAGAAAGAAAATTAGACCCAGTAGTGTTATATAAGTCAATTTTGAAAGTAAAAATAGTATTATATAAAGTAGCACAAATAAAAATTCATATTCTACTTTTATTTTTTCTTCATTTTTAGAGGCGAGGTTGGGGTGCTTTTCTTTTTTTCTTTAAATTAGAAACAATCTTGTTTTACATATCAATCCCAGTTCTCTTTTCCTCCGCTCCTCCCCTGCCCCATACTGGTCCCCTATCCCATCCCCTTTCTGTTCCCCAGGGAGGGTGAAGCCTTCCATGGGGGATCTTCAAAGTCTTTCATATCAGTTGAAGCAGGGCCTAGGCCCTCCCCCATGATTCTAGGCTAAGACAGTATCCCTCTATGTGAAATGGGCTCCCAAAGTTCATTTGTATATTAGGTATAAATACTGATCCACTACCAGAGGCCCTATAGACTGCCCAAGCCTCCTAATTGACACCCATGTTCAGGGGAGCTGGGTCGGTCCTATGCTGGTTTCCCAACTATCTGTCTGGGGTCCATTTGCTCCCCCTTGTTCAGGTTAGCTGTTTCTGTGGGTTTCTCCAGCCTGTTCTTGATCCCTTTGCTCTACTTTAAATATTTTTTTTCTTTTTCGTTTAAAACATATTTCTGTCATTTCCCCCTTACCCTTCCTGTCTCACCCCCTCCATGGGGGTGTCCATAGTCTGTCATTTCATATAGGGCAGGGCCTAGACCCTTCCCCAAGAGTTCAGGGTGAGAGTGCACCTCACATTGTTCTATGGGAGTCCAAAGTCAGTGTGTATATTTGGGATGGGTACTGATCTGCTGCCCAAGGCTCA
This sequence comes from Mesocricetus auratus, assembly GCF_017639785.1. Classification (NCBI taxonomy): domain Eukaryota; kingdom Metazoa; phylum Chordata; class Mammalia; order Rodentia; family Cricetidae; genus Mesocricetus; species Mesocricetus auratus. The sequence continues at coordinate 47,578,463 of NW_024429266.1, forward strand.
ATAGATTACCTAGGCCTCCTCACTGACACCCAGATTCAGGGGGTCTTGATCAGTCCCATGCTGGATTCCCAGGCTGATGCCTGGGATTCAAGAGTTAACCTTTGTCTGGTCAGCTGTTTCTGGGGGTTGAACCAGCCCAGTCTTAATCCCTTTGATCATCAGTCCTCCCTCTCTGTTACTGGCTTTCTTGAGTTCAGCTCAGTACTTAACCGAGGGAGTCTGCCTCTTCTACGATCAGCCACTAAATGAAGTTTCTGTTTCCCAGACTCTCTGGCCATAGGATTGTCGGCTGGCACTCCACAGATCTATGTCTAAAATCCATATATGAGAGAGTACATGCCATATTTCTCTTTTTGTGACTGGGTTACCTCACTCAGGATGGTTTCTTCTAGTGTCATCCATTTGCCTGCGAATCTCATGATTCCCTTATTTTTTTCTGCTGAATAGTACTCCATTGTGTAGATGTACCACATTTTCTCTATCCACTCTTTGGTTGAGGGACATCTAGGTTGCTTCCAAGTTCTGGCTATTACAAATAAAGCTGCTATGAACATAGTGGAACAGACATCTTTGTTGTATGAATGGGCATCTTTTGGATATATGCCTAAGAGTGGAGATGCTGGGTCTTGTGGTAGGTTTATTCCCATTTTTCTGAGGTATCTCCATACTGATTTCCAAAGTGGCTGAACCAGTTGGCACTCCCACCAGCAATGGAGGAGTGTCCCCCTTTCACCACATCCTCTCCAGCATAAATTGTCATTGGTGTTTTTGATGTCAGCCATTCTGACAGGAGTGAGATGGTATCTCAGAGTTGTTTTGATTTGCATTTCCTGGATGGCTAAGGATGTTGACCACTTTCTCAAGTGCCTCTCAGCCATTTTAGACTCCTCTATTGAAAACTCTCTATTTAGTTCTGCAGCCCACTTTTTAATTGGGTCCTTTGATTTTTGGAGACTTGCTTCTTGAGTTCTTTGTAAATTTTGGAGATCAACCCTCTGTCAGATGTGGGATTAGTGAATATTTTTCCCATTCTGTGGGCTGCCTTTTTGTCTTGCTGACTGTGTCCTTTGCCTTACAGAAGCTTCTCAGTTTCAGGAGGTCCCATTTATTAATTGTTGATCTCACTGTCTGTGCTACTGGTGTTATGTTCAGGAAGCTGTCTCCTATACCAATTCGTTCAAGGGTACTTTCCCTTCTAAGAGGTTCAGTATGGCTGGATTTATGTTGAGGTCTTTGATCCATTTGGACTTAAGTTTTGTGCATGGCAATAAACATGGATCGATCCGCATTCTTCTACATGCCAGTCTCCAGTTATGCCAGCACCATTTGTTGAAGATGCTTTCTTTATTCCATTGTATATTTTTAGCTTCTTTGTCAAAGATCAGCTGTTCATACGTGTGTGGGTTAACACCCGGGTTTTCAATTCAATTCCATTGGTCTACCTGTCTATTTTTGTGCCAATACCAAGCTGCTTTCAGGATTATAGCTCAATAATAGAGCTTGAGGTCAGGGATGGTGATGCCTCCGGACGTTGCCTTGTTGAACAGGGTTGTTTTGGCTATCCTGGGTCTTTTGTTTTTCCATACAAAATTGATTATTGTTCTTTCAAAGTCTGTGAAGAATTGTGCTGGTATTTTAATGGGGATTGCATTGAATCTGTAGATTGCTTTTGGCAGGATTGCCATTTTTACTACATTGATCCTACCTATCCAAGAGCATGGGAGATCTTTCCATTTTCTGAGGGCTTCTTTAATTTCTTTCTTTAAAGATTCAAAGTTCTTACGATACAGGTCTTTCACTTGTTTGGTTACCCCAAGATATTTTATGTTGTTTGTGGCAATTGTAAAGGGTGATGTTTCTCTGATTTCTTCTTCAGCCCTTTTATCATCTGTATATAGTAGGGCTACTGATTTTCTTGAGTTGATCTTGTAGCCTGCCACTTTGCTGAAGGTGTTAATCAGCTGTAAGAGTTCCCTGGTAGAGTTCTTTGGGTCATTGATGTAAACTATCTTATTGTCTGCAAACAGTGAAAGTTTGACATCTTCCTTCCCAATTTGTTTGCCCTTGATCCCCCTTTGTTGTCGTATGGCAATAGCTAGAACTTCAAGTACCATGTTGAAAAGGTATGGAGAGTGGACAGCCTTGTTTTGTTCCTGATTTTAGAGGAATTGCGTTGAGTTTCTGTCCATTTAGTTTGATGTTGGCTGTTGGTTTACTGTATATAGCTTTTATTATGTTTAAGTATGTCACTGTTATCCCAGATCTCTCCAAGACCTTTATCATGAAGGGGTGTTGGATTTTGTCAAAGGCTTTTTTCAGCATCTAGTGAGATGATCATGTGATTTTTGTTTTTCAGCTTGTTTATATGGTGGATTACGTTGATGGATTTTCGTATGTTGAACCATCCCTGCATCCCTGGGATGAAACCTACTTGATCGTGGTGAATGATTGTTTTGATGTGTTCTTGGATCCAATTTGCCACTATTTTATTGAGTATTTTTGCATCAATGTTCATGAGGGATATTGGTCTGAAATTCTCTTTCTTAGTTGTATCTTTGTGTGGCTTGGGGATCAAGGTTATTAAAGCCTCATAGAAAGAGTTTGGCAAAGACCCTTCTGCTTCTAGTGTGTGGATCACTTTGAGAAGAATTGGTATAAGCTGTTCTTTGAATTTCTGGTAGAATTCTGCACTGAGGCCATCTGGACCTGGACTTTTTTTGGTTGGGAGACTTTTGATGACTGCTTCTATTTCCATAGGGGTTATAGGTCTATTTAAATTGCTTATCTGTTTTTGATTTAGTTTTGGCAAGTGATAGCTATCCAGGAAGTCATCCATTTCCTTTAAATTTTCGAATTTTGTGGAGTACAGGTTTTCAAAGTATGACCTAATGATTCTCTGGATTTCCTCAGAGTCTGTTGTTATGTCGCTCTTTTCATTTCTGAGTTTGTTAATTTGCATGTTCACTCTCTGCTGTTTGGTAAGTTTGGACAAAGGTTTGTCTATCTTGTTGATTTTCTCAAAGAACCAACTCTTCGTTGCATTGATTCTTTGTATTGTTTTCCTGGTTTCTACTTTATTGATTTCAGCCCTCAATTTGATTATTTCCTGGCATCTACTCCTCCTGGGGGAGTTTGCTTCTTTGTGTTCTAGAGCTTTCAGCTGTGATGTTAATTCTCTGGTATAACTGTTCTCCTGTTTCTTCATGTGAGCACTTAGTGCTATGAACTTCCCCCGTAGCACTGCTTTCAAAGTGTCCCATAGATTTGGGTATGTTGTGTCTTCATTCTCATTGAATTCGAGGAAGTCTTTAATTTCTTTTTTTATTTCCTCTTTGACCCAGGGATGGTGCAGTTGAGCATTATTCAATTTCCATGAGTTTGTAGGTTTTCTGCAATTTGTGTTGTTGTTGAATTCTAATTTTAAAGCATGGTGGTCTGATAAGATGCTTGGAGTTATTCCAATTTTTTTGTAGCTGCTGAGGTTTGATATGTTGCCAAGTATGTGGTTTTCAACCCTTGCAGTGTTTGCATTGCTTCTTGCAATTTTCTGTTTATCTTTTCGTCCATTTGTTGCCTTTTATGAATTTTTTGGTTTGTTCTTTCTTCCATTTCTTGCATTTTTTGGTTTGCTTTTTGTTCCATTTCTCTCATTTTGTGCTTTGTTTCTTCTTCCATTTCCTGCATTTTTTGGTTTGTTTCTTCTTCTATTTTTTTCATTTTTTGCTTTGTTTTTTCCCACCATTTCTTGCATTTTTTGCTTTGTTTTTTCCCACCATTTCTTGCATTTTTTGCTTTGTTTCTTCTTCCATTTCCTGCCTTTTTTGATATGTTTCTTCTTCCAATTCTTGCATTTTCTGGTTTGGTTTTTCTTCCATTTCTTTGAGGGGTTTTCCTATATCCTCTTTTAGGGCCTCTATCATTTTCATGAAAGTGGTTTTAAGGTAGTTCTCTTTTGCTTCGTTCGCATTGGAATGTTGGGGTCTTACTGGTGTGGAGTCTCTAGAATCTGGCGGTGTCATATTTGTTTTTGTTGCTGAGTGTGTTTTTGTATTGTCTCTTTCCCATCTCTTCTTCTAGTGGGTACAGAAAGAGCCCCTTACTGGTCTGGGGACCAGAGTTCCCTTTTGGTGGGTGCTAGCAAGTCCAATAATCTGGTGGTTCTTCTATTCCTTGGCCAATTTCTGGTCCCGTGGGTGGAGAAAAAGAACAGGAATCTGGGGCGCTTAGCCTCCTACCTGGTCCCCTTGACCCTATGCTGGGTCCTGTTGTACCTGATCCGGAACAGCTACTCCCCTGTTCTCTCTGGCTCCTCTGCTTTCCTGGTCTCGTTGGCGGGAGAGAAGACCTGGAGTCTGGGGTGCTTGGCTCCCACCGGGATTGGGAGCTCTGTGCAGTTCCCAGGCAATCTGCAGGTACTGGAACACAGGCCAGGAAGCCAGCCTGTTTACCTGATGCTGCCTGAGGAACAGCTGCTTCCCTTGACTCTCAGCCTCCTCTGGTTTCCTGGTCTCCTTGGTGGGAGAGAAGACCTGGAGTCTGGGGTCCCTGGCTCCTGCCTGAATTGGGAGCTCTGTGTAGTTCCCAGGCAATCTGCAGGTAATGGAACACAGGCCGGGAAGCCGGCCTGTTTACCTGATGCTGCTGCAGGAACAGCTGCTTCCCTGGACTCCCCAAGACAGCAATTCTTATGTAATTCTTAAAATCACATACAATTTATATATATATATATATATATGTGTGTGTGTGTGTATATATATATATATATATATATGTATAAAAAATGTCATTGCCACCTGACCTGACAGTGTTTCCCCAAGCAATCTAACAAAAACCTCAGGATCAGGGATGAAACACTTGTTTCTGAGTTGTTGGTAAGGAGAGACTAGGCATTCCCTAATACAGAGCATGGCTATTGCGTTTAATTTCTTCCCAGAGGCTTAAGTTAAGTCCCTACTGCTGAAGATACCATGTAAATTCAGACACTGAACTCAGAAAATTGAAGCAGGATCTGGATTGAATTTCTCCTCCATGAGTACTTTTCGTATTACTGTTGATATACAGGTTGACAAATGGGTAAAGTAATCAACAATTCCATCAATATAGAACAATTATATAGTTCACAGCTATAATGCATATGAATGACAGTAATGACTAACCCTGAAAGGTACTGCTAAAAGTGTAGTGGTGGCCCTGAAATTTAGGTTGTAAGTTATAACTCTCTGATTAGGCTTGAGGCCTGCTCAGCAGAAGGGAAATAATGCTTGGTGATTTAAAAGTAACCAACTTCTATGACTGATGAGGCCATGGATCTTAGAGCAGAACCTACTCCCACCATTTCACTAAAGCAAGATAATTCCTAAGTGCTGTCTATGAAATTATCCTTGTATTACAGACAAGTGAAGCTCTTCCTCCATCACAGAAACTTCCATTTGCCAATACAGAAAGATCAGTCATGTTCTACAGTTTCTGAGAGTTTAATTTGTTGGTAATCATATTGAATGCAAGAATGAAGAATTTTATAGCATGATTTTATAAGAAATTGCAATGTGTTTTTATAGAAAATTCACCAAATATTTTGAAGTTTCTCATAGGCTAAACCAAATTAAGAACAATCTTTATATTATCCATTTAACATGTAGATACATTTTCACTACATACATATATTTACATAGAATATTCAATGAAAATATTTGTTTAAGCAGTAAATATTTATTTTTTTTAGCTATGGGAGGAAAAAATCCTTCAAGATTCAGGAACCACTCATAATTTCTTTTTATTTTTTATTTTTTATTTTTTCATTTTACGAAACAGGGTTTCTCTGTATTGTTTTGGAGGCTGTTGGTCCAGGCCCGCCTTGAACTCACAGAGATCCACCTGCCTCTGCCTCCCAAGTGCTGGGATTAAAGGTGTGTGCCACCACTGCCGGACACCACTCATAATTTCTAAACAGTTATGTTTTACATTTGTTACTTCTTATATGATGACTCACAACATAATACTGTACATGTCATGTACATTTTATTTTCACATGTAGTTTGTGATGAAACTGTTTCAGAATTATTAGTAGTATTTAAGTGGAAATTGACAAGTTTATGTTAAAAATCTGAAATATTATAATGGGATTTTCTTTGTTCATCCTTAGATTGGAAATTTAGTGTTTGGCTTGCTTAGATAGATCATGTCTATAGCATGAGAATATGTTTTGTTCAAAAACATAAATATATAAATATCATTTTCATTAGGAACTCGTAGTATAATTTCAGTTGACACTATAATATAAAAAATGACTTCCCTGAAATAGAACTTCTTTACCTATCAAAAAATACTTTTACATTGCAGCACATTGTGTATAAAATATAGTGTGTATTTCAAAAATAACATGATTATTCTGGCTTTTATAAGTGATAGAAGTACCAGAAAAACAGCAGATTGTTGAGAACAAACAGATTTTCAATCTCAATTTTCAATGTAATTTTGGAGTTAAGGAATAAGCGCGATTATAGATAGATCTACTGTCCAAAAATATTTGTGCTCACATCATAAAACAATGATAAAAGAGTGGAACACCATTATATTTCAGTTCATTTGTATTTTTATTTGATTTTTTCCTGAGGAGAGATGCATCACTACAATTTTTAGTGTGATTACAGATAATTTTTATTAGTTGCTATAATAATCACAGGATAAATTTCTCCCCTTAAGGATGAATTATGTTGTTTCTGGTACATAAAATTGAATGGCTTTCTTGCCACAGCCATCTTTTTATTTCTTTAACTCTTTTCTGATATATTACATCATGACCACAGTTTCCCCTCTCTCCAACCCTCCCAGTCTCCCTCACCCACCTCTCTTTTCCCATAGACCCACTCCTCCTCTAACTCCCTTTGGGAAAGACCAGGACTCCCAGGGATACCAACCAAACACTGCATAAGAAGACACCAAACACCAGGCACAAACCTTCAAATTAAGGGCCCAGCCATCTTTTAAATAAAGGTTTTATGTTCGTTTTTGTTTGTTTTGTTTCTTTGTTGTTGTTTTGTGTTTTTTTATCAGCAGATTAGCTGGATGCAAATGTTTACTAAGATATTGATGAAACTTTAAACAATCATGCATTGTGTTAGCTTTGACTGTGAGATGTGAATGAATTTCCACAGGTAATGTGCCAACTCATTGACCAGAGAAATGAGTCTACCCAAGTCAAGCTGGGTAAACCACTGAGTTCCTTACAGGACCATGGTTTATAAAGGGGACCCAGATCCCTGTGGAGCTCTGTACAGTATGAATGCAACTCAGCCAGTCAGAGTGTTCTCTCACCAGTAATTGCTGTTGCATAATTTTTATATTTTTGCCATGGGAAAGGATGGTCTTAAGAAACTTTTAATTTTTTGGATTTCTGGGAGTTTTGTTTCATTAGTTTCTTTTGCTTTTCTTTGTTTTTAATTTTATAAATTTTTATTTAAATTAGAAACAATCTTATTTTGCATATAAATCCCAGTTCCCTCTCCCTCCAATCCTCCCATGTCACCCACCTACCTCCACATCCCAACTTTCCATCCACTCCCCAGGCAGGGTGAGGCCTTCCATGGGAGATCATCAGTTTCTTAAACTTGTAAATTTGCTGATTTTTCTGAGTCTAAAGAGCCTACCTACCACCCCCCCCCCCAAAGGAAATGCTTCCATTCATGTGAAATAACCACACACAATGGTAGAATAAAGACAGAACCTTATACTACTAGTCGTAGCCATACTGCTTTGGATGTGCCCTGATATCACTTAAATTTTATATAGCTATAAATTTGAAAACAAAGTATATAGTACTTCAAATTATTAGTCTTCCCCAGGGAAGAGCACATCACTTGGTTATCCAAGACCTAATGGTCAGCTATGAAAACATACATATGAAAAACATATAGACAGAAAAGGGGGTACTTATGTTATCAGGAACAGACACCCACAGAGTCATACTCAGGTAAGTCATATACATTATATGCATGTAACTATTAATGCTATTAATGCAAGAAAGTCATGGATTCGAAAAAAAACTCAAGGAGGGGTATATGGGAATATTAGAGGAAAACATTGTAATATAACCTGAAAATATAAAAGAAATTTTTTAAATCCTCTCATAACAATTATCTTAACATTGGTATGGTTTATTATCTCTCTTAAAAATATATATATAATAACACTTATCCTGTATAGATATTGTTTCTTTAGGGTATACTAAGTGTGTCTTAAATAATATGCAAATTTTTGGAAAATAAATACTTATGCATTATAAACATTTTATTTGTTATAATTCAGCTATTTATATTTGTCAGTTGATTATAGTTTTTAGAAATTTTACAATGAAAGTGGTAGCTATGAAATGAATATTTATATGATGCTTAGTTCCTTTTCAGTAAATGTATCCTAAGAACATGGCAGCCTAATGTCAATTCCATTATCTCCTTTCTAATAGACAGCTGTTTATATTAATAGACTATCCAATAAACTATTTTTATCAGTATTAAAAATTATTACTTCAACGTCAAAAATATTGCTATTAGAAAAAATTAATGAGTTATGTTCTCATGGTACCCTGTCAAATATTTTGTCTTTGCAAAGAAAATTAAACTTGAAAATGGAAATACATATAGACATATATTATCTCAGTCAACCAAAAATATAATGGGAAATTGGAAATTCCCTGGAGTTGTCAATCTAGTGCAATGCTTGGAAATCATATTTGCTGTAAAGAGATTCAAGTTGCTTATTTTTATCAGCTCATCCTTATTGTAGATTGTCTTTACCACATTTAAAGTTCAGTATTTCTTATTTCAGATATAGTGGGATATACATATAGAGACTCTGTTTTAAAAATTAGGAAAAAATAGTTTTAGTTTTCTTATTTTAAAATAAAACTCATTTTATATATAAGGACTCTTTGTTGATCTGTTAATATTTGATGTATGTCTGTGCATTATAGAATAACTAAATCTAGGTTGTTAAAATATCCTTTGGAGCGAATCATTCTTTGTGGTCTCTAATACAATGCTTTAACTTTGTATTCCTATTTCAGTGGTTGAGTTTTAAGAGATCTGTTTATATTTAAACCTTATTCACTTCTGTGAAATAAATTTTATGTGTGATTCTTACCATTTCCTAGGCTATGATTAATGCCAGTTTTATCTTGTGGTACAAAAAAATCTCTGCATTTCATGTCTTCTACGTGTTCTAGCTTTGCTTTCGTAGCTTGTGACTTGGATACTTCGGTCAAGAAATCATTCCCCCAGAAGGAGGGGGAATGACTCAAACTAATGATGTTGTTCCAAAAGAGGGAGTGGTCTAAATCTGGCAACACACCTGTGTCATTACAAGATGGCACTGAAAGGAAGCTTCAGGCGAGACTTCAAAGTGTTTACCAAGAAAAGCAATTGGCTGCCAAAACTCACACTGGATGAAGTTGTCACATTCATAGATCCTGTGATGAGGATCCCAAGATCTGATAGGATACTAGATACATCCCAGAAATACCTTTAAAATTATTGGGTTTTACATTTCCCACCCTGAAGTTTTTTACTTTAAAAAGGCTCATGGTTAAGCAATAAACGAGACCTAATTCAACTTGGCTCTTTGTTGCACCTGTCTTCCGGTTTCAAGGAGACTACAGGATAGGTGAACAGCACACTCTACCTTCTCTGACGTCAAACGGGAAACGGGGGGGCAGAGACTCCCAACAATTTCTTTTAGTTTGTCCTGTATTTTTTTCTGGATTCTTATGACTTTAGTTTATTTTTGTGTATCTAGTCTATTTTGAGCTGGGTTTTGTATATGTTATAAAATAGTAGTCTAGTTATTCATCTGTACATCAATATACAGTTTCTAGTATCATTTACCGGAAATACCATTCCTTCCTCTAGCATTGCTGGCAGGGTCAGCTGACTTTATATGTGTTGTTTTTCAGCTCTGCATTCTGTTCCATTGGTCTGTTTGTATGCATTGACCATACTGTGTTAATAACACTAGTCTCATAATATAATTTTATGTGAGTGTAAGCTTTCCAAAAATTAAAAAAGGCCATAAAAAGGTTAATAAGATTGTTCAGTGGGTAACGTTTTGTATTGACACTCACCATGATGTAAGGTTGATTCCTGTAGCCCAAGTGGTAGGAGAGAAGGAACTTCATGTCATTTTCCTTTGTCTCTTACACATGCATTTTGGCAGACATATACTTCTTACACATGCAAAAAATCAAGGCTTTTAAAGTTTCGTGGTTCTTTGTTCTCTTATGTTATCAAAGTGACTTTGGAACTTTTGAGGATTACATACAAAAAAGCTAAATTTTAGTAATTTTTCTATTTCTGTAAAAAATATTGAGCTTTTGATAATGACAGAACTGAATTTGTAGGTTTTGGGGAGTAATATGGATATCATATTAAGTTGTGAATAATTGCTCATGGAAATGGATGTTTATTTGTGACTTTATTTTCATCTTCAGCATTTTCTGGTTTATAGAGTAAATCATTTATCTTACTGGTTAAATATATTTCTAAGTCATAGAGACTTTTCTTAGTAGAAGGTCAGTAAGGATCATTTCCTCTCTACAACTGGGTTCTAGGAATTCGGCTCAGTATTAAATGTGAATGTCTGCTTCTACTTCCATCAGCTACTGGGTGATGGCTCAGGATGGCATATAAGGTAGTCATCAATCTCTTTATAGGTGAAGGGCATTTAAGGAGGACTCTCCTCTATTTCTTAGATTCTTGGTTGAAGTCATCCTTGTGGATCTCTGGACATTTTCTTAGTTCCAGATTTCTCTTTAAAGCTATAATGGCTCCCTCTATTCATTCTCAACCTGAACTCTTGGGGAAGGGTCTAGGCCCTGCCCTATATGAAATGACAGACTATGGACACCCCCATGGAGGGCCTCACCCTGGGGGAATGAGGGGATAACGGGGGGGGGGGATGGAGGGAGGGCACGGGAGGAGGGGAGGGAAAGGGAGAGGGACCTCGAACTGACTTTTGAAGCAACCTTGTTTCTTATCTAAATTTAAAATGGAAAATAAAAAAAATAATAAAAAAAAGATAACTATTTTCTTGCTTTCCTCTGTTTTTCCTTTGACTTAATCTTCCTGATCCCTTATGTTCTCCTCCCTGTTTGCCTTCCTCCTACCATCCTCCCCTGCCCCCCCTGTGCTCTCAATTTTCTCAGGAGATTTTACACCTTATCCCTTCTCCAGAGGATGAGGCATACCTGCCTTAGTATTATCCTTGTTTCCTAGCTGTTCTAGGGTTGTGGATTATAGGCTGGTAATCTTATGAGTAAATACATACCATACATGTCTTTCTGTTTCTGGGTTTCCTCAAGCAGTGTGGTTTCTTCTAGTTCCATCCATTTGCCTGAGAATTTCAAGATTCCACTGTTTTTTCCCCCTACTGAGTATTTCTCCATTGTGTAAATGCATCATATTTTCTTTGTCCATTCTTCTGTTGAGGGGCATCTAGGTTGCTTCCAGATTCTGACTATTAAAATAATGCTGCTATGAACATAGTTGAGCATATGTCCTTGTGGCATGAATGGGCATTCTTTGGTTATATTTCTAAGACTATAATTGTCGTATCTTGAGGTAGACTGATTATCATTTTCCTGAGAAACTGCCATACTGATTTCCAAAGTTCCTGTACAAGTTTGCACTCTCACCAGCAATGAACAAGTGTTCCCTTTTCTCCATAACCTCTCCAGCATAAACTGTTTTTGGTGTTTTTTATTTTAATCACTCTGACAGGAGCAAGATGTTATCTCAGAGTTGCTCTGATTTGCATTTCCTTAATGGCTAAGAATGTTTAGAAATCTTAGGTGCCTTTTAGGCCATTTTAGATTCCTATATTAAGAATTCTCCGCTTAATTCTCTATCCCACTTTTTAATTGGATTATTTGGTGTTTTGAAGTCTAGCTACTTAAGTTCTTTGTATATTTTGGAAACCAGTCCTCTGTCAGATGGGAGGGTCAAGACCATGCTGGGGAAACTCACATTAACAGATGACCTGGGCAAGTGGGAGAGCACAGACCCCAGTGTGACAGCTGGAGAACCAGCATAGGACTCAACTAGACCCTCTGAACATGGGTGTCAATTGGGAGACTAGAACAATCTATGGGACCTCTGACAGTGGAACCAGTATTTAACCCGAGTACAGAAACTTTCAAGCCTATTACCTAAAGTGGGATACTCTCTCAGTCTAGATACACCAGGGAGGGTCTAGGTCCTGTCCCAATTGATGTGACAGATTTTGATTATACCCCCCATGGGAGGATTTACCCTCCCTAGGGAGTGGACTGGGGGTGGGTGGGGGCTTGCTGGGGGGCATGGGAGGATGGGAGTGATAGAGAACTGAGATTGGTATGAAAAATACATTGTTTTAAATTTAAATAAAATAAAATAGGAAGAATTATAGGTTCATGAGCTAGAAAACATAAAATTGAAAGAAAAAAATAATTCCCAAAGTAAGGGCCTGCTGACTAGAAGTACCTATTTTGAAGTAACCACTTGAGTCTATTTTGTAAACATTTATTAAAAATTTTAGTATGACACAAGCATAACATTAAGGTAACTGTGGACTCTTATACATGCAGTGCTATTTGATAAATTCTCAGGTTTGGTGTCTTGAATATATACTAGAATTAAGGGAAATATCATTCATGATCCTTAGTTTTATATATATATACATAAATAAACACACAATATACATTAGATATTATATTTCATATATATTATTATACATAGTAATATATTAATATATATTTCATGTATATTATTCATTTAATTCATTATATATTACACATATGCAACAACATATATTACATACAATTAATATATGTTTGTTCATGTATGTATATAGGAAATTAGTATATTACCTTTTATGTGTGTATATGTATATACACATATACATATATATTATTTTTAGGTATTTTTTTCTATTTGGTTGACCATTCATTTCATTTTAAGTATTTCTGTAGGCAGGTGTTGGTGGCACACGCCTGTCACTCGGGAGGCAGAGGCAGGCAGACCTCTGTGAGTTTGAAACTAGCCTGGTCTACAAAGTGAGTAACAGGACAGGCTCGAAAGCTATAAAGAAAAACCTTGACTCAAAAGAAAACAGGAACACAACAACAACAAAAAACCAACAACAAATAAAGTACTTTTGGTTTGTTCTTTTTTAGTGTTTAAATTTCCTTGCAGTGTAATTCCTCCATATTCTGGATTTTCACAGGTTAATCTCAGTTATTTTGGAAGTTGTAGATATTATGGTTGAAAATGTGGATAGATTTTCCTAGTTAATGCATCTCTTTTTTATCTTTTTTATAACCATTAGATTATTTTTTATTCTTTTTTTCAAAACGTATACAATGAGCTTTTATTTTCTTCGCCCTCTTTTTTTCCAACTCTTCCCAGTCATATCCCTTTCCTTTCTAGCAAACAGTGTGTCCTGCACCCACTCATTTCCATCTAGGCCAATTTTTGGTGCTCAGATATTCTTGGATGTGTCTATCCATTGGAGCATGCTCATTTTATCTGGGTGTGTACTTTTTAGGGAAAACTGTCATTTCCTTTCTTAGCAGTGAACAGTTGCCGAGAGCTCCTCAACTAGTTGTCAATTCCATAATCAGGCTCCCTCAGGCTGAGGTCTTATTTGTCTAGGACTTGTACTATTTTGTGAATACTATCAAACATCTGTCTATTTATATATTTAGCTATCCTGCAGTATCCAAGACACTCTTTATTTGACTAATTTACCAACTCAGGCACTTAGACCCCTGTAACCCTTTCTTCTCAGTGATCCCCAAGTCTTTGGAGTAGAATATAATATTCCCATTAGGGATGCATTTTCTCTAACCTTTTATACTCTTCTCTCTGGCCAGTTATGGGTCTCTGTGTTGATAAACGCCTACTGAAAACAGAAGATTCTCTGTTGAGGACTGACAAGTGCCTAAATTTATGGGTAAATGATATGTTAGGACCCAGTATTGTTTGATATTGTGTTCAATACTTTGTATTATTGTGCCCATTTAGAAACATAATAATAGTAGGTTCTCTCATGGCCTGTGACCTCAGTTATTATCAAAATACTGGTGGCAGGTGCAGTTTTCATCTTGTAGAGCAGGAGTTACTTCATTCAGAAAGTGGGTGATTATTACCATGATTTTCATCCCACTGTGGGTCAGACACCTTTCAAACTCACAGTCTACATCACAGTTTACAGGATTCATGGTTGAATAGGCTGACGATTGCTTTCCTCTTTAGGTAGCCTTCATAGCAACTTCTAGGACTTTGTAAACTAGACCTTGGAGATGAAACTTCCAAGTATATTTCTCCATGTTATACATCTAAAGTAATTTTGTCTTCAGAAATATTGTCTTCGACTGTTGGAGGGTATCCAAAAGAATGTTAGTGTATTATGTTTGATGATCTTTGGGAACTTACTGGCCAACATCTCCAAAATAGGTAATCCATTCCTGATAGTGGGCTTTCGATTAGTTAGCCTCTGGCATCTAGTAGGGGCATTGCTGCCCTGTAATAGAATAACTCCATTTCAACTCTTCATATATGTGTAAAGATGCATTTTAGAAAGCTTCTGGAATAGTGGGTTCCCATTATTACCTTTCTGGGTAATCATTAGTACTACTATTTTTCCTACTGCTTTTCTTCTCTGGCCCTCTTTCCTTCACCCTAATATATGCCTTCTCATTTCACCATTCTCTTTTAACCATTTATTCTAGTGTTTCCTAGCTCTCTTCTTTTCTAGCCTGTGTAAAGATTTTAACCCCTGTGGTAATTCCAAATGACAAACATTATCTATCTTGTAAACATTAAGATTGACTTCTTTCTCAGACATTATAGCTGTCTATGTGATTGTGGATTCCATTGTGGGGAAGATGGTTGGTTAAGATGTGTATGGTAACAATGTGATGGGGCACTCTCACCCTGAACTCTTGGGGAAGGGTCTAGGCCCTGCCCCATATGAAATGACAGACTATGGACACCCCCATGGAGGGCCTCACCCTCCCTGGGGAAATGAAGGGATAACGGGGGGGGGTTGGGGGGAGGGCACGGGAGGAGGGGAGGGAAAGGGAGAGGGACCTGGAACTGACTTGTGAAGCAACCTTGTTTCTTATCTAAATTTAAACTGGAAAAATAAAGATGTGTATGGTTGGTATTTGCATTATATATTTTATGTTTTGTATGTTTGTTGGAGTGTATTTATCTTTCAGGTTTTACTCCTCCTTCTTTAAAAACTGCTTCTAAGCTGTATACTCTGTGCATCTTCCTCTAGAATAACTGCATGAAATTCGTTTATGAGTACTAGCAGAACTTGGTGAGGAGGTATGGCTAAATTGGTCCTATTTGGCCAGGTACCAACACATGCTGACCAGAAAAGTGACAAAATGACATGAAAATCTAGGTATTTTGAATTCAGTGAATTTTTCTGGAATACATTGGACCAGGGAAGAAGGAGTACAGATGTCAGTCTCATTGAAGTCTGTAATCCAACTGAGACAGACAAAACCACAACTTTGAGATGATGTCATGAACAATCAGAATATAGATTCCCAATTGGTTTTTCAGTAACTTCTTAGACCTGATAAGTCAAAACCTCTCCCTCTTTGGGAATCACTGGAAACCAATTCCTTATCTTTCAAGTGACTTTTTGCCCAGTGAAGTTAAAGTCAGTCTGAAACTATAGGTATTGTACATGTGTCAAATTTGCACATAGCTACCACAGTGTCATTTGCAAAACTAGAAAAAATATTAATATTTTACCAAGGAGAAATAGATAAGAAGGAATATTGCCTTTTTAAAAGGACAGATGTTTAAACATTTATTTATCATTTTCCTGAACACATTTCAGGAAAGGGCTTATAGAAGTAGGAAATATTCAAAACCCAATGGAAGGTAAATTTGTTTGATTTAGTGCCTGATTTGTTGTATAGGATAATTTGAATTTTTCATGAGGAATGCAAGGTATTTTTCTCTTTTTTAAAAGAAATTGGCACAACATAGAGGAGAATATAGGGAATACAATAGACTTTTTAGATCCTGAGAGCATTTTGAACATGCTTATTTTGAAGTGCACTATGACACTGAATTGAAGATTTGAAGGATACAGCTGGATACATGAGTCAGAAACTTGGGTGAGAGGCCGGGGAAGTTGGAAAAAATGCCTGCCATCAGCACATCACTACTTTATTGACCCATCTGGAAATCAGTTATGTACAATCCAAAATGGTTTTATTTTTATCCAATTATTGCCTTTGAGAAAGAAAAGAAGTAGCCCCCTCAGCTGTCAGCTGAAAGCTGACCTTGTATTAACAGCCAGGGCATAGTGTTCTACTGAAAAATACCATCTCATAGAATACTAATATCAGACAAGGGAGTTCTGTGACAATAATGGAGTGAGACAGAATCAGCCCCCTCTATACTCATGTCTGAGCAGTAATAAATATAACACTGTCCCTGTTAGAAAATTGACCAAAGACCTTCCTCTCAAGGATAACTAAAGTGCCAGCCTTTCTTAATGGTCAGAGCTTTAGCTCTGTTCTACATTTATTGTCTTCTACTGATAATGAGATGCCTATATGCTACATAACCCTTAATACTGTATGTTGTCTTTTCTAGAACAAAACCACTCTGTTTCTGAAATATGAAGCATTTGTAGGTGGTGCATACCACAGTCTTGTGCTTTTGATGTAGTTTGGCCAATAAATCTTGCTGGAGAGTAGGGATTTCTGTTATGTGCTCTACTTAGACTCATGTACAGTTACCCACAGGAAAATCCTTAGTGAACCAAAATGTAAGGACAGTGGGTATGGTATGTGTACCAATTCTGCTCTTTCTATTATAGTCTCCTTTCTACTGTTACTCTCTATTCTTCATGTACACGTTTGATTTATACCAACATAGGAAAGGTAGCACCACCACAGTCCCTTTCCCTTTCATCTAATATATAACATACACATATGTATGTATATACACACACACACACATACACACACACACACACACACACACTCACACACACCACAAATACACACAGCCTCCTGAGTGGAGTGCAGGTATTAAAGGAATGTACCATCACTGCCTGGCTATACTTACTATATCTTATACACAGGTTTTCATACATGGGATTTATAGGAATAGAGAAGCCCTGTTTGACATCAGTGTGGATATGAGAAAAATGTTTATTTTTACCATATGAGGAAATGAATGATAAACACATAAATACTTCATTCTTCAGGCTCTGTCTAGTACAGGATTCATTAGCAACAAGTGACTATTGAAATTGAAATGATATATAGTTGACAACCAAATCTTTCACCCTTAACAATTGTATTTAAAATTGTTTAGTTTTTGAAATTATAAGTTGACTACAGTATTTCGCTTCTGTTTCCTCCCTCTGAGCCCTTCCATGAACCCCTTCCTGATATTCAAATACATGGCCTCTTTTCTCACTAATTGTTATTGCATGCATATATGGATAAGTTTATACATATATGTCCCTAAATATATATTTTCAGTCAATGATTGTTATTGGGTGCCATACTGTACAAATCATAATGAAAAATTCCTATGATCCCAGAATATGTTTTTGTACTTACTCTAAAGAAAGATATTTGATTTGAGTTGAAAAAAATGGAATAGCAGAGCAGGTCCACTGACATAGTGTGTAATATAACAAAACATGCAATAAATTACCAGAAGACAACATATATTTGCTCATAAATCTGAACATGACTTGACTGGACTACATTTTGAACATTATTATTTTGAAGTGCACTATGACACTGAATTGATTGTCTTACAGGCTACTAGAAATGTGTTCATCTATCTGTGTTTTCATTTGAAAGTTGGTTGGCAGAATACAGTTTGGGGTTTTTTTTTTTGGAGGGGAGTGATGGTGACTGAGACACTCATAGACTTTGGAGCATTTGACTAAGTAGTCCATCCAGCTCCTACCACAATTATATAGTTTCTCACCCAGTGATTACCACAGGCATTTTTTCTTATAGGATAGAAGGAGTACATCATTGACTTACTCTGATCATTGAAGTAAATATGACATTTACAAAAACTCATAAATGTGGCTATTCTGGTCAGGCTGATCTACTTTTTTTCCACTTTGTAAATCACAGGAATGGTGCTTCCTATTTACAAAGTCTACTCAGAGTTAATGCAATAGCTAGATACAAACCCTAACAGGTCTTCATTCTCAAAGTGGTTTTAGATCCAAAGCATTGCCATTTCCTTAAGAACATTACACAATTAATAGAAAGACATGTGCGATATTTGAATTCAGATTTAAATCACATGTTATATTTTTGATAGATCCCTTTGGACATTTTGTATCATTTAAAGAAGTATAATAGTGTATACACATAGACTGAGATTAGGGAAAAGAAGAATTAATCTAGGAAATTAAACAAAGAATAGATGTAATAAAAATGGAAAATCAGAAGAACTAAAGAAAATTTATTATAGGGGTATAAAAATGATGGAGGAAAATATATCAGAACAGGGAAAGTATAAATATGTTCAATCTTGTGGATTCAAGATCATGCTATTTCACTATGATTCTGTATTGAATGTGTGATGCTTACTTGTGATATGAGAAAATAAAGATGTGGCTTCTAGGAACTGAGAAAGGCACAAGTAAAGATTTTGTTGATTTAGAAAGTGGTATTATGAAGGAATTAATTAGTAACATAAAAATATGACAGAGAACAGGAAAGATAAAAGAAATGTTAAATGCATAAGATGGGTGAAGAAATACCATTATACATATCAAAGGTAAGTAATGATACTAACAACAAGCAAACAGATTCTAGTTTTTAAAAAAAAAATTGAGAAAAGCCACACTATTTATTGAGAGTAGAGTTAAAGATAATGAATGAGAAACTTTAATAGCCTAATAAGAGTGTAAATATGCATGGCATCCACTTCCTTATGGAAGAAATTAATGGAATAATAATTAGTAGTGCCACATGAATGGAAGTGGACATTGTATTCTCAGTGGGATTTACTAGCATTTTACAACAGCAGTTAATCATATATATCAACAATGGAGTATAACTGCTGTATTTTCTATGTGTTTTCAATTTTCTGCTTATGTAGGACAATAGAGTAGGGCATAGGGAAGGAGAAGGGGATGCCATGTAGGATAGTGGAAATGGAGTCATTGTCAGAAGCAGTAGACCTATAGGAAACACAGAGTTAGAAAGGAGAATACTGGGTCAGCTTGAGAATGAAGCATAACCATAGTGGAATCCAGATGGGGAAATATGATTAGAACCATCTAACTCTTTATTGCATTAGCTTTAGTGAAATTTTACATTTTGGGGGCTGTTGTAAATGTGATTTTTACCAAATTTTTAATTTGTAACTAAATAGCATTTTGTTTAATATTCCTATAAGATAGGTAGAATGACCAAAGGGAATCAGTGAAACATTCTGCAGGAACTGAAATAATATATAATTGTCTGCTTTTATGTGAAAATGATTACAGAACCAGACGAGATCATTCAAAGATAATAGTGTTACTTTGCCAAATGAACAATGAAGAATCTGGGGAATGACAGTTAGTGAGGATTAGGTGCTGACTATTGGAATAGGTCAGTGGGAGTCCTAGCATCATGGATAAATGAATGTGCCTCTAAATCATGAAAAACTACCTTCTTCTATGGTCACTATCTTCCGAACTGTATAAGCTTGGCATTTATTTTTAATCATCATAATCAATTTAATGTAAACTCATAAAAATGAAATATTTAGAAAATGAAAACAGTGCAGCTTAAAATTACTACTAAAATAACAAATTCTGATTCTAATTTGACATTATCACATTGAGGGAGCATATTAATTCTCTGCCCTAAAAGACAATTTAATGGAAATTTCTAATGAAAAGCAAAATACTTACATTTCATCTTGAGTATAGGAGCTTCATAAATGAAAGTTATTTTCTATTTCACTGCACTGGTGTCAAAGGACAATAATAAAGAAATTAAATGAGAGAAAGTCAAAAGAATGTAATCGGCTCTCTGCATATATTTAAGATCTGAAAGCAAAGGCTTCTTTTATTCTCAAGCCCATTAGCATATTTTCATATGCTTGTTTTCTTTTCTAAATCAAGATACACTCAATATAGTTTTGCATAATGAGAACATTGTTTTTTGTTTTGTTATAGTCAACCGCTGTGTCGTTGCTGCTGATGTTCTTCATTTCAGATTGAAGCATGCTTTTTCCCCAATATCCCAATTTCCATTGCTGTATAACAGTTCATTATTTAAACTAAACTTCACTAATATAAACACCATATAATCTTTGAATTATATCAGTGAAAGATGAAACATTTTCTCATATCTCAATGTTCTCCTCTCTTAATATCAGAAGTTGTACCAATCTGTTTTAATGGTTACCTTTAAGACTTTAAACTACCTGATAATCTATTTTAAGTGAATTGATAAATTTTATTTTTGTGTATGGGTACGTTCATATGAGAACAGTGAGTATAGTACCTAAAGGGGCCAGAAGATATCTTCAGATCCCTTGGAGATAGAGTAACAAGTGACCATGAGCTATAAGATGTGGTTGCTCTAAACCACTGCAGTGTTCTATAAGCAAAGTATAATGAGTCATTTCTATAGCTACTGTTTAGTATCTTTGACTAGTTACTCAACATGAGAACAATATGGCTCTGTTTCAGT
This sequence comes from Mesocricetus auratus, assembly GCF_017639785.1. NCBI lineage: Eukaryota > Metazoa > Chordata > Mammalia > Rodentia > Cricetidae > Mesocricetus > Mesocricetus auratus. Next base: position 47,599,200 of record NW_024429266.1, read on the forward strand.
TTCTCTCAAATATTTGACTGAAATGTCTGTTTTGTCTCAGCTCTCATCTTAATTTTAATATCATAAAATTTAAACTTCAAACAATCTTCTGTTGTCTACTTTTCCAATATATCCAGGTTGATTTTTAAAACTTAAAACATTATATATAAATGCAACTGGCTGAGTCCATTTAGGGCTGCTTGTAAGTGTGTTTTTAGGGATAACCACTTGCATTGGATAACCGTTTTGCAGGGGGGTTCACCTCTGAAGAAGACTAAGTCTCCCTTTCAGCAGTGTTTAATTTCACGTAGCTCCTTGTCTGCCTGTGTGCTTCCTCCCATCCGCACTGGCAGTGCTCACTGATAATGTCATTGTCTTAGAATTTCATCATGTATTTTTTGTGATTTCATGAGTGTAGATCTTATGTAGTATCTAGAATATATTATCCCATACCATATTTCCTTATCTTCTGGCTCTTTGAGTCTTTCTGCCCCTTCTTCTAGGATGTTCCTTTAGCCTAAGGTACATAGGGATACAGTTATTAATTGTGGCTGGGAATGTCATGATCAGTTGTTTCTTCATTTTTATCAGACATGGCTTTTTGTAATATTCTCCATCTGCTGCCGATGTATTTGTGTATATTTCCAATGCAATTAGTTAGTATAATATACTGGCTGAGGAGAGTAGCAATAATCAGTTCTTTTGAGATTGATAATATTACTAGCTATGAGACGTTGTTTACATTTATAGTACCAGACAAGATTTCCCTCCTGTTGGGTGTTTTTTTAAGTACAATTAGACAACTCTTCTATATTTCTAAGATACAAGAGTCACTATTTTACCTTTTTGTGCTTTGTGTGTGTCACATCTGTGTGTGACTAGTGGATGCTTTCTTCCATTGGAAGCTTTCATAGAAACTTTAGGATCTATGAAAACTTGACTGCAGGGAGGAAGGTTTTATGTCAGATTCACTTCACTTCCTCTGAGTACTGGATCCATTGTGTATCGTGTGCTCAGCATACAGGGATTTACCTTAAACTTGTAGGAGACAAAGAAGGATAATTACAATAGCCTTTATTGTTATGGGAAACATGATTATCCTTTATCAAGTATTAAAAGGAGGCTCTTCATGTGGTACATTTTTTTCTTTTGGATCCAAATTCTTTGATTTCTATGACACAAATTCAGTAATCAATTTATGTGGTATTTTACTCCTAACAGTGATCTTTCATCCTATAGAAAATATTGATAAAGATTTGCATCTGGGAAGCCAAATCCTGTGTGTTTAGCAGAGCTGTCTGTTTTGGGTATAGCTGCCAAGGAAGCAATCAATGACTACCATGTTGGTGTTAAAACTTTTCCTTGTGTGGGGACCCTACTATAAGTACATTCAAAATTCCTTGAGTGAGAGTGGGGAATGAAAGTTTACTAAAAAAACACTTTTACACACTACCACTAATCTATATTAATCTAAGCCAAAGGAAAATATAGAATATTGGATTCTTTTTCAGTATGCTTGTTAAGATAATGTAATTTATTCCACAGCTATGTGAACTTCTTAGACTGTCACTAAGCTTGACAACATGTACAAATACTTGAAGCCTTTGTTCTATTTATTCTATTTAAGTCTTACAGGTGTTAGAGTTGGAGCTTATATTTTTTAAGGTTTTTTTACTTTAGAGAAATAAAGTCCAATTATCTTGCAGTTGAATAGAGGTCTTAATTTTGCAGTCAACAACTTTAAAAAACTTTTTTATCATTTTTTATTTTAATTTTAAATAGCATGTTTTACATGTCAATCCCAGTTCCCTCTCCCTCCCCTCCTCCCTCACTCCCCTTCCCCCCCACCCTCCCACCATATTGCCAAATTCTTCCACATAGGGGATATCTAGAGTCTGTCATTTCACTCTGGGTAGGGTCCAGGCACTCCCCAAAGAGTCCAGGCTGAGAGAGCATCCCTCTTTGTGCTATAGGCACACGATGACTGTTTGTATTCCAGGGATAGACACTGATCCATAGCTCAGGGCCCCATAAGTTGCCCAGGCCTTCTCGCTGACACTCACATTTGGGGGGTCTAGATCGGTCCCATGCTGGACTCCCCACTGTCTGGGGTCCAAGAGCTCTCCCCTGTTCAGATCAGCTGTCTCTGCTGGTTTTGCCACCCCATTCTTTGCCAATTTGCTCATCTCTCTGTCACTGGGTTCCTTGAATTCAGTTCAGTGCTTAATTGTGTGTTTGCCTCTGTTTCCACCAGTCACTGGATGAAGGCTCCCGGATGGTTATTGACATCAAGTTCATTATCAGGAATGGGCATTCGAGGTGGTCTCTCCACTATTGCTTAGCTTGCCAATTGGTGTTATCCCTTTAGATCACTAGAAGACACTCTGGTGCCTGATCTGTCTTCTAACTTATGATTCCCTCTTCCCTCTATTCTACCCCCACCCACTCAACTTCCTGTTCCTCCATGACCTACTCTCTCTTCCTCTTCTCACCCTCTCTTCTTCCCAGCTCCCACTCCCCCCCCCACCCCTTGCCGTGTTCCCCATCCATTCAGAGGATCTTGTCTCAATCCTCTTCTCTTGGGTGGTATGCATACATGTATATCTTTTAGGTTCTTTCCTGTTTCCCAGACTCTCTATCACTGGAAGTGCAGACTGGCACTATCCTGATCCATGTCTAACATCCATATATGAGTGAGTACATACCATGTTTGTCTTTTTGCTACTGGGTTACCTCACTCAGGATGGTTTCTTCCAGCGCTATCCGTTTACCTGCGATTTTCAAGATTCCATTGTTTTTTTCTGCTGAGTAATACTCGATTGTGTAAATGTACCACATTTTCTCTATCCACTCTTCAGTTGAGGGGCATCTAGGTTGCTTCCAGGTTCTGGCTATTACAAATAATGCTGCTATGAACATAGTGGAGCAGATGCCCTTGTTGTATGAATTTGCCTCATTTGGATATATGCCTAAGAGTGGAATTGCTGGGTCTAGTGGTAGATTAATTCCCATTTTCCTGAGGAATCTCCATACTTTAAAGCATCATTTTTTCTGTAATAGAATTCATCTCTCCAAGTCTATCAAACTTTGTCACAGTTTTGGTGAACAGCTGCTTCTTTAATTTTAAAATCATTTAAGTTTCAGTGCTGAAAACTTCCATAACACTTTTGAAAATTACATTCAATAATAATAACATTAATAATATTGTAATCTCCTATGTTGTATATGATTACAATTAACATTTTAGTAATGTTCATTTCTCCAGCTTGCTTTAAAATATTCCAAAAACCAATAAAGAATACATATATGTAGACTTTAAGTTATATTTAAACATGTGTATAAAATTATATGTACATATGAGTTATATATAATTTTAAAACAATAAGATGAGTTTTAAAACAGACTATACATTTGAAAGACAGCAATGGAGGTAAATGGGAAGATTTAGAGAGAAGGAAGGCATGATGTAGCTATATTATAACCTCAAAAGTATTAAAATAGTAGATAACATTGTATTATACTGCCCAAAATTTTCAAATTATCTATGTTTTAAATATGCTTATTGAGATTTATGCCCATGCAGAAATATATGAGTCTGATTTTTGGGATGCATGGGTATATATATTATTTATTCAGAATAGACTAGGAAGGCAATGAAGCAAATAAAACAACTGACACTAGCTGAGTTGTCTGTTTTTGTTTATGTCATGTCATTTCATGGGATTGCACTGCAATTGTTTGGATTTTGCCTCAGGTGAATCTTCCTAAAAAAGAACACATTACTTTTCTACCAATCTTATGTATATAAAATACAACAATCATATATATATATACATATATATATATGTATATATATCAAAAACCTTATGTATATACACTATACATATATACAGTCATATATATACACATATAAATAAGATACTCAATTGATTAAGGTACTACATTATATAATGTATTTTATTTATTAGAATGTATTTCTGGGTTATGATTATATATTAAATCATTGCTATTTTGAAGTCAAGTTCTTTATCACCAAGCGCCTTATATTTGTGAAAAATTTAATTCTGCAAAGCATTAGATATGTCATACAGTGTTGCAATGAAGTAAGAAATGAGTGAAAATATTACTCTTCCATGCGTATTGAGAAATAATTTATAAAAGTCTGTCTATTTCTTTCATTTTTATTATTTTAATTTAAATAGAAAACAATCTCATTTTACACACCAAGCCCAATTCCCTCTCCTTCCCATGCTCCAATTCCCCCTACCAAACCCCCTGCCACCACCATCCACTCCTCAGAGAGGGTGAGGCCTCCCATGGGGTATCATCAAAGTCTGTCACATCATTTGGGGCAGGACTGAATCTCCCCCTTCCCCGGTATCTAAATTGAGATAGTATCCCTCCATAGGGAGTGGGCTCCAAAAGCCTGTTCATAGATTGGGTTAAATACTGGTTCTATCACCAGCAGCCTCATAGACTGCTCAGGACCCCCAACTAACGCCCACTATCAGGGGACTTGGTTCTGTCTTAAGCAAGTTCCCCAGATGTCAATCTGGAGTCAGTTGGCTTCCACTTGCTCAGGTCAGCTGTTTTTGTGGGTTTCTCCAGCAGGGTCTTTGCCCCTTTTCTCATCACTCCTCCCTCTCTGCATCTGGATTCCAGAGTTCAGATCAGTGCTCAGGTGTGAATTTCTGCTTTTGCTTCCATCAGCTACTGAATGAAGGTTCTATGATGGCATTTAGGTAGTCATCAATGTCATTATAGGGGAAGGGCATTTAAGTTAGCCTCTCCACTGTTGCTTAGATTCTTAGATGGGGTCATTTCTGGGAATTTCCTTAGTGCCAGCGTTCTCCTTAAGCCCATAATGGTACCCTCTATCTTTGCTTCCTCCAGCTCGAACTTCTTGATCCTCTCATGTTCTCCTCCACATCCCCTTCTCCCCTTCCCCACTCCCTCCATGCTCCCTCAACCAAAGAATGGATTTAAAAAATGTACATTTATACAATGGAGTACTACTCAGCAGTTAAAAAAAAAACATGACATCTTGGACTTTGAAGGCAAATGGATGGAACCAGAAGAAACCATACTTAGTGAGGTAACACAGACACAGAAAGACAAACATGGTATGTGCTCACTCATGAGTGAACATTAGACATTAGACATAGAGCAAAGGATAACCAACCTACAATCAACAACCCCATGGAAGCTAGGAAACAAGGAAGACCTTAAGATATGTACAGGGACCGCCTGAGATGGAAAAGGGACAAGATCCCCCAATTTCTCCTACAGAAATTAACATCAAGATAGTTTATGTATATTCCTATTGCTCACTTCCATGTCCATTCACTGGAACAGTTATTACTTTTTTTGAATGTCCATAATTTCTGGAAGTTATAATACTCGTAACACCTTTTTAAACATATTGATTTTTAAATCTTTCTAAAATTGTTAATTTGAAGAGAAAATTTGGTGCCAACTTCCTCATATTTTATTTCTTTACATTTGTATATTTTTTGAATATAGTCACTGAAGTTCCATTTTTTTACATTTATATGTTATATTAATAACCAAAATTGACATGAGTGAAATAATTGATATTCACATGATTAAAAAGAAATATAAGAATTTTGGAAATTCTGTAATTTGTTTAAATTTCAAAATTAGTAAATAATGTAGTGGGTCTTCTGCTTAATTCTTCCTGCCTAATGTATGCCAAAATTAACTAATAAGCTGTGTCGTTTAAATATAGTACAACATATTGCATAGGTTATTCCTCAGCTTCCTGTTCATTAAAATTAGAACTGGCATTATAGATAACATTTTTTTACCTGCTTTAAATTATTTCTTCATGAAAAATACTTCCTTCTCCTTGTTAATCACATGATGTTCACAGGCCAAAGATACTAAATAGTGCTATTAATCAGAATAAGACAACCAAGTCACTCAAGAGACCAACTGTACCTAATAATAGACACAGAATGTGCTATCTGATTCAGGTTGACAGTTGAGCTATATTTCAACAAAATCCAACTATAGGAATGAAGGCAAGAAAATCATACATTAGATTTTTCAGATAATAAAAATTAAAAGCTATAAAACACTGCTAAACAAGTTAAATATCTTGAGTAGTGAGAAGGTGACAAGGAAATGATTGGTCCTCCTTGTGAGAATGTTGAATGTCAGAATCTATGAAAGCACAGGTGGTACTAATCTTGGGGTGCTGACATCAGTGAAAGCTGGATCATCTCTATTTTCCCACAGGCCCACAGTGCTATCATCATAGAGCCATGGATTGCTATTTGAAATAATTAAGTAAAAAGTACTTTGGAAATCAGTTCCTGGACACAGCAATCAAAACAACTGCTGTAACTCTTGCTCATCATAAAGACAGAAGGATTATGTTTAGGACAGGATGTTTAATTTAATGATTTCAATTCATATATTCTTAGTTAATAGATCTGAATACTTGCTTATATATATGTACACACACATACATATATATATAGTAATATATTTGTAGGTTACATAATTATATAATATATTGTTCAGTTATAAAATAAAATACTTTATTTATATGCTATATTATTTTAGGAAATGCTGTCTATGCTTCAATAAATGGCCCTATATCCATGTATACACTGGCAGAAGTAAATGGATATAGTGAGTATCTAATGGAGTACATGAATTAGGAAAGGAAAATGCTTGGGGGAAAGGGAGTATTTACACAAACACAATGAGAAAGAGAAACAGGGAGAAAAGTTTTACTGGGACTACAAATACTTTACATCTATAAAACAGTCTAAAACAGATCCTATTCTTTTTATTTTCAGACCTTATTTTTAACACTGAAATTCTTTTTTATTTTTGTTTTTATTTTTAAAATTATATTAGAAACAAGGTTGATTCACATGTCAATTCCAGGTCCCTCTCCCTTTCCCTCCCCTCCTCCATTGCCCTCTCACCAATCCCTCCAATATCACCTCATTTCCCCAAGGAAGGTGAGGCCATCCATGGGGGTGTCCATAGTCTGTCATTTCATCCAGGGCAGGACCTAGACCCTCCCCCAACAGTCCAGAGAGAGAGTGCATCTCTCATTGTTGGATGGGTACCCAAAGTCCATTTGTATACCTGGGATGAATACTGATTTACTCCCCAAAGCTCAATACAATACCTAGGCCTCCTCACTAACACCCATGTTCAGGGGGTCTTGATCATTCCCATGCTGGATTCCCAGCCATCAGTCTGGGATTCAAGGGCTAACCCTTGTCAGGTCAGCTGTTTCTGGGGTTAAACCAGCCCAGTCTTAGTTTCTGTTTTTGTGACTGGGTTACTTCATTCAGGATAGTTTCTTCTAGTGCCATCCATTTGCCTGCAAATTTCAGGATCCCATTGTTTTTTTCCTCTGAATAGTACTCCATTATGTAAATGTACCACATTTTCTCTATCCACTCTTTGGTTGAGAGGCATCTAGGTTGCTTCCAAGTTCTGGCTATTACAAATAATGCTGCAATGAACATAGTGGAACAGACATCCTCGTGGTATAAATGGACATCTTTTGGATATATGCCTAAGAGTGGAAGGTCAGATGTTCATACATGTATCAGTTAATATCAGGGTGTTCAATTTGATTCCATTGATCTACCTGTCTATTTTTGTGCCAATACCAAACTGTTTTCAGGACTACAGCTCCATAATAGAGCTTGAGTTCAGGGATGTTCATGCCTACAGATGTTACTTTGATGAGTAAGGTTGTTTTGGCTATTCTGGGTCTTTTGTTTTTCCATACAAAATGGATTATTGCTCTTTCAAGGTCTGTGAAGAATTGTGCTGGTATTTTAATGGGGAAGAATTGTGCTGGTATTTTAATGGGGATTGCAGTGAATCTGTAGATTGCTTTTGGCACGATTGCCATTTTTACTACATTGTTCCTACCTATCCGAGAGCATGGGCGATCTTTCCATTTCCTGAGGGCTTTGTTAATTTCTTTCTTTAAAGGCTCAAAGTTTTTGTGATACAGGTCTTTCACTTGTTTGGTTAGCGTTACCCCAAGGTATTTTATGTTGTCTGTGGCAATTGTAAAGGGTGATGTTTCTCTGATTTCTTTCACAACCCTTTGATCGTCAAGATATAGTAGGGCTACTGATTTCCTTGAGTTGATCTTATAGCCTAACACTTTCCTGAAGGTTTTAGTCAGTTGTAAGTGTTCCTTGGTAGAGTTCTTTGGGTCATTTATGTAAACTATCATATCATCTGCAAATAGTGAAAGTTTAACCTCTTCCTTTCCAAATTCTATCCCCTTGATCTCCTTTTGTTGTCATATGGCTACAACTTCAAGTACAATATTGAAAAGGTATGGAAAGTGTGGACAGCTTGTCTTGTTCCTGATTTTAGCAGAATTGTGTTGAGTTCCTTTCCATTTAGATTGATGTTGGCTGTTGGTTTGCTGTATATAGCTTTTATTATATTTAGGTGTGTTCCTGTTATCCCAGATCTCTCCAAGACCTTTATGATGAAGTGTAGTTGGATTTTGTCGAAGGCTTTTTCAGCATCTAGTGAGAAGATCATGTGATTTTTGTTTTTCAGCTTGTTTATATGGTGGATTACATTGATGGATTTTCATATGTTGAACCATACCTGCATCCCTAGGATGAAACCTACATGATCGTGGTGAATGATTGAATTGATGTGTTCTTGGATCCGATTTGCCAGTATTTTTTTGAGTATCATTGCAACAATATTCATGAAGGATATTGGTCTGAAGTTCTCTTTCTTACATGTGTCTTTGTGTGGCTTGGGGATCAAGGTTATTGAAGTCTTGTAGAAAGAGTTTCGCAAAGACCCTTCTGCTTCTATTGCATGGAATAGTTTGAGAAGAATTTGCACAAGCTGCTCTTTGAATTTCTGGTAGAATTCTTCACTGAGGCCATCTGGACCTGGACTATTTTTGGTTGGAAAACTTTTGATGACTGCTTCTATTTCCATAGGGGTTATAGGTCTATTTAAATTACTTATCTGTTCTTGATTTAATTTTGGCAAGTGATAGCTATCCAGGAAGTCATCCATTTCCTTTAAATTTTCGAATTTTGTGGAGTACAGGTTTTTAAAGTATGACCTGATGATTCTTTGAACTTCCTTAGAGTCCGTTGTTATGGCCCCCTTTTCATTTCTGATTTTGTTAATTTGCATGTTCACTCTCTGCTGTTAGGTAAGTTGGGACCAAGGTTTGTCTATCTTGTTGATTTTCTCAAAGAACCAACTCTTCGTTGCATTTATTCTTTGTATTGTTTTCCTAGTTTCTATTTTATTGATTTCAGCCCTCAATTTGATTATTTCCTGGCATCTACTCCTCCTGGGGGAGTTTGCTTCTCTGTGTTCTAGAGCTTTTAGCTGTTCTGTTAATTTTCTAGTATAACCGTTCTCCAATTTCTTCATGTGGGCACTTAGTGCTGTTTACTTTCCCCCGTAGCACTGCTTTCAAAGTGTCCCATAGGTTTGGGTATGTTGTGTCTTCATTATCATTGAATTCTATGAAGTCTTTAATTTCTTTTTTTAATTTCTTCTTTGACCCAGGAATGGTGCAATTGTGCATTATTCAATTTCCATGAGTTTGTAGGGTTTCTGCAATTTGTATTATTGTTGAATTCTAATTTATTGCATGGTGGTCTGATAAGATGCATAGAGTTATTCCAATTTTTGTAACTGCTGAGGTTTTGTATGTTGCCAAGTATGTGGTTGATTTTTGAGAAGGTTCCATGTGGTGGTGAGAAGAAGTATATTCTTTTTTATGTGGATGGAATGTAATATAGATGTCTGTTAATTCCAACTGGGTCATAACTTCTATTACATCCTTTGCTTCTTTTTAAAGTTTCTGTCTGGTATTCCTGTATAGTGGTGAGAGTGGGGTGTTGAAGTCTCCCACTATAAGTGTGTGGGGCTTTATATGTGATTTGAGTTTTAGTAATGTGTCTTTTACAAACATGGATGCCTTTGTATTTGGGGCATATATGTTCAGAATTGAAACTTCATCTTGGTGGATTTTATTTTAAAGTCCAATTTGTTAGATATTTGGATTGCTGCTGCTCTTGTTTTTTGGGTCCATTTGATTGGAAAATCTTTTCCTAACCATTAAATCTGAGGTAGTCTGTCTTTGAGGGTGAGGTGTGTTTGTTGTATGCAGCAGATGGATGGCTTCTGTCTTCGAATCCATTTTGTAAGCCTGTGTATTTTTATGGGGTTACTAAGGCCCTTAATATTGAGGGATATTAATGACCATTGACTTCTCCTTCTTCTATGATTTGGAATGGTTGTTGATGATGGAATTATGTGTGTAATTCCATGCCTTTTTTTCTTTTGGCTGTTGGTAAAGTGGGATTATCTAATGCCTATATTTTTCTGGTTGTAGTTAACTTCCTTGGTTTGGAGTTTTCCTTCCTGAAATTTCTGGAGGGCTGATTTAGTGGATATATATTGCTTCATTCTAGTTTTGTCAAGGAATATCTTGTTTTCTCCATCTATCGTGATTCAGACCTTTGCTGGGTATAGTAGTCTGGGCTGGCATCTGTAGTCTCTTAGTTTTGTTAGAATATCTATCCAGGACCTTCTGACTTTCGGAGTTTCCATGGAGAAGTCAGGTGTAAATCTTTCCAGGACCTTCTGACTTTCAGAGTTTCCATGGAGAAGTCAGGTGTAAATCTGATAGGCTTGCCTTTATATGTTACTAGGAATTTTTCCTTAGCTGGTCTTAATATTCTTTCTTTATTGTATATATTTGGGTTCTTGATTATTATGTGGCGAGGGGACATCTTTTTGTGGTCCACTCTATTTGGTGTTCTGTAAGCTTCTTGTACCTTCATTGTCATGTCTTTCTTTAGGTTGGGAAAGTTTTCTTTTATGATTTTGTTGAATATGTTTTCTTCCCCTTTGAGGTGGTTTTCTTCACCTTCTTCTATACCTCTTATTCTTAGGTTTGGTCTTTTCATGGTGTCCCATATTTCCTGGATGATTCGTGTTACAGATTTATTGGACTTAAGATTTTCTTTGGTTGGTGAATCCATTTCTCCAGTGTATCTTCAACACCTGAGATTCTGTCTTCCATCTCTTGTATTCTGTTGGTTATGGTTGTATCTGTAGTACCTTACCATTTGCCCAACTTTTCTATTTCCAGCCTTTTTTCAGGTTGTGTTTTTTTAATTGTCTCTATTTCAGTTTCAACCCTATCACTGAATTGTTTCTTGCAATTATTTTCATCCATTTGTTGCATTTTATGAATTTTTTAGTTGTTTTTTTCTTCCGTTTCTTGCATTTTTTTGTTTTTTTTCCATTTCTTGCATATTTTTTGGTTTGTTTTTTTTCTTCCATTTCTTGAGTTTTTTGTTTTGTTTTTTCTTCCATTTTTTGAGGGATTTTCCTATATCCTCTTTTAGGGCCTCTATCATTTTCATGAGTTGTTTTTTAGGTCATTATCTTTTGCTTCATTTTCATTGGAATGTTGGAGTCTTGCTGGTGTGGAGTCTCTTAGAATCTGGTGGTGTCATATTTGTTTTTCTGTTGCTGAGTGTGTTTTTGTATTTTCTCTTTCCCATCTCTTCTTCTAGTGGGTGCATAAAGAGCCCCTTACTAGTCTGGTGGTTAGGGGACCAGAGTTCTCTTTCAGTGCGTACAAGCATGTCCAATACTCTGGTAGTTCTTCTCTTTCTGGTCCTAGATCTGGTCCTTTAGGTGGAGAAGAAGCCCAGGAATCTGGGGTGTGAGTCTACCACCTGGTCCCCTGGCACCTGGTCTCATTGGTGGAAAAGAAGACCTGTGATCTTGGGTGCCTGGGTTGGAGGCTCTGTGGCAGTCCCTAGGCACTGGTCCTGCTGGTCCCACTGGTCCTGATGGTGGAAAAGAAGACTTGGGATCTGGGGTGCTTTGCTCCTGCCAGGATGGGAGGCTCTGTGGCAGTCAGTAGGCAGTCCCCAGGCAGTGGAATGTAGGCCCAGATGCTGGGCCTTGTTTACCTGGACCTGCTGATCCCCTGGGCTAGTTGGTGGAAGAGAAGACCTGGGATCTGTTGTGCTTGGCTCCTACTGGAATGGGAGGCTCTGTGGGAGTCCCCAGGCACTGGAAGGCAGGCCTGGAATCTGGGCCTTGTTTACCTGTACCCGTTGATACCCTGGTCTAGTTGGTAGAAGAGAAGACCTGGGATCTGGGGTGCATGGCTCCTGCCAGGATCAACTTAGTGATTCTTAACCATTTTCTGTACCTCATTTGGATCAGTATAAACACATGGTAAATAAGTCTCCTTTCAAAAATAATTCATAGCTCAAAATATAGAATATCTTCTACATCTCAAAAATTAAAGACATATTTTATTTTCCCTTCATATTTGAGAGCTGAATTTCAGTTCAGGTGGAAATTTTTGCACGCAGAAATATGCAAGATAATTTTAAAATAATTTAAGAAGATTTGTGGATACTATACATTTAACAAGGGAAGTCCTATAGAATAGTTGCTCTTAAAGAATTGTTTGATAAGTTGTTGAATTTGATGTTTGGCACAGCTAATACATACATTTCAGGGCATTCCCACCACATGTAGTCCCTTGAAACAATAACAAGTAGACAGGTGTATTAACCCTAATCACATCTTCACTGATAAAGTGTTGAGCAAGGAGTCTTTAGGACATTTTCTGTTTAAATATATCTCCTCCTCCTGCAAGAATAAGTACTTCTCATGTAACATTTTTTTCTGTAAAGACACATAAAAATGTTACATATTTCTTAGGAATATTGAAGAATGGGAATACATTTTCTACAAGTTTTTTTTAATTTTTTTTATTTTAAATAGCTTGTTTTACATGTCAATCCCAGTTCCCTCTCCCTCCCCTCCTCCCGCACTCCCCTTTCCCCCCACCCTCCCACCCTTTTGCCAAATCCTTCCACATAGGGGATATCAGAGTCTGTCATTTTACTCTGGGTAGGGTCCAGGCACTCCCCTAAGAGTCCAGGCTGAGAGAGCATCCCTCTTTGTGCTATAGGCACATGAAGACTGTTTGTATATCAGAGATAGACACTGATCCACAGCTCAGGGCCCCATAGGTTGCCCAGGCCTTCTCGCTGACACTCACATTTGGGGGGTCCAGTTTTTAGGTTAATTCATCTTTATAAGCAGGGTGGTAAAATGAGGGAAAATCTGAATAGCCTATCAATTCAATCATGTAACATAGAACACTTTAAATTCAAGGTATGTCATAATTATGCATATACAACACAGCTTTATTTATTGATGTGCAGAATAGAAAGAAGGCTAAGGAGTCTATAGTGGATGAAAACTATATGTTAAAGACAAAACAGTGGAAAAGGCTGGAACTGAAAAAAGATCAGATATATGATGTCACTGAACTTGAAAATCAATGATATTCATTGTAAGAATTTTAAATGTCTCTCTCTCCATTGTTCTTTAAGACATAATTCTTCACATTTTTTAGTTAAGTGATCCTACTTTAAGAGTAATTGAGTTCAAGTCTGTTTTCCACTATGAGTTGTTTGTTCTAGAAAATGCCAGAAAATAGTGGCAATTATTATTCAGGAATAACAAGAACATAATCACTCAGAGAAGAGAGCCTCTCAATCATCCAGAGAAGAGGCCCTCTCAAAGTTAGTGCACTGGTGACCCTATACTCTACTTCTGAACAAACTGTGACACAAACAACTGGAAACTGAGGAGAGATTGTTGCTTTGCTGAATTGAGGAAGCAAATGTCAGATATGAGATCACTGCAGGTTATCCCCTTTTTCCATTTATATCAGCAACAAAGAATTATTGATTGTATACAGCATTTACTTAACTCTATTCTATATTGACCACTATTTTTAGAAATCTGTCGTGGAAAATTGTTTTATAGTTCCAAATGCTCTCTGTGAAGTCATGGGGTTTCTTATTCTCTGAGAAGCAGCAGTCCCCTCTGGAAATGGGGCAGTTCATGGTAGTTCTGTATCCTAGTCTGCTTGGAATCATCCTACTTTAGGCATTCCTTTGGAATAAATGAACAAATTTTGAGTATATCTCTGTTTTTAGATATTCAACTGTTGGACCTCTATGTGATACATATATTATTAATATTTTTCATATTAATTGATGATTCTTGTACTTACTCTTTTTGCATTCCCAACCCTATAACATATTTCACTAACATTTCATTTACTTTTCTAACTACTATTTTTTCTCACTTGCTGTAGCAGATGCTTTTTGTCATATTGTAAGTTGTATTAACTTTTGAAACACAAAGTCCACAATCTTAAAATTGATTAAATAATTATGTGTGTTCTTGCATGAAAATTTATTTTTTACAATTTTCAAATGGTGTAGTTATTATAACTGGCATTTAAATAGAAATTCCAGAAACCAGGAGAGCAACTTTTGTTCAGGCTAAACCTCTTTCATGAAATTTGCAAATTTATTTTCAGCGTATATGTGTGTTTTCTGTGAATGTGTACTGTGAACCACAGGTGTGTCTGGTATACACGAAGACATCTATACTCCTGGAAATGGAGCTAAGGGCTAAGGATAGTTGCAAATTGCTATGTGGATACTGTGAATGGAACTTGAGTCTGACGGAAATTCTTCCTGTTCTCTTAAACACCTAGCCATCTCTCCAGTGCAGCAAAGCATATTATTTCATGCCCTTTCATTTTATTGAAAATAGATTTTGTTTCCTTGTATAACATGGTTTTCACTCCATCTACTACCCCAAAGTTCCCTCCTACACATCCCCTCTCATCCAGATACACTACCCAGTGACAGAGAGGGAGGATCGATGAGCAAAGGGGTAAAGACTTGGCTGGTTTAACCCATAGAAAGAGCTGACCTTAACAAGGGGGAGATCTTGCACCACAGACAGATGGCTGGGAGGCCCGCATGTGACTGATTCACAGCCCCTGAATGTGGGTATCAGTGAGGATGCCTAGGCAGTCTATGGAACCATTATATGGTAAGGACATTTAAGACACCCTTTCCGCTATTGCTTAGATTCTTAGTTGGGATAAACCTTGTGAATTTTTTGACATATCCATAGTGCCCTATTTCTCTTTAAAACTATAATGGCTCCCTCTATTCTTGTTCTTCTTTATTCATCCCCCAACTCATTCTTCCTGATTCCTCATGTTCTCCTTTCCCCTTCTATTCTCCCCTCCTCTTTAACCTTCCTTCCTCTCCCTATACCACCTCTGTGCATCCAATTTATTCAGGATCTCTTGTCCATTTCTCCTTCTCTGGGTTATTATGTATGCCTCTCTTAGGGTCCTCCTTGTTTCTTAGCTTCTATGGAGATGTGGATTCTAAATTGGTAATCCTTCCCTCTATGTGTAATATCTATATGAGTGAGTACATACCAGGTATGTCTTTCTGTGACTGGGTTACCTCCCTCAGGATGGTTACTTCTAGTTCCATCCTTTTGTCTGAAAATTTCAAAATTTCATTGTCTTTTTCCACTGAATAGTACTCCATTGTGTGAATGTACCCCATTTGCTTTATCCATTCTTTGGTTGAGGGGCATCTACATTGCTTCCAGGTTTTGGATATTACAAATAATGCTGCTATGAACATATTTGAACAGATAACCTTGTTGTATGAATGTACATCCTTTGGATAAATGCCTATATATCCAAAAGAGTGGAATTGCTGTATCTTGAGGTAGACTTATTCCCATTTTCCTGAGAAACACCCATAGTGATTTCCAAAGTGGCTGTACAAGTTTGCATTCCCACCAGCAATGGGGGAGTCTTCCCCTTTCTCCATGTCCTCTATAGCAGGGAGCATTCTTGAAATTTTTAGTACAGGAGAAAATTTTCTGAATAGAAAAGCACATAAGTATAAGCACTAAGATCAACAATGAAGAGATGGGACCTTGTGAAACTGGGAAATTTCTACATGACAATGTACATCATTATTCAAATAAGCAGCTGCTTACAGAATGGGAAAAGATTTTTTAGCATCTATACATTTGATGCATGGTTAATATCTAAAATATATTATGAACTCAAAAACTAGATATCAATAAAACACAACCCAATTAAAAAATGGAGTAGAGGTCCAAATAGAATTCTCAAAAGAGAGAACTCAGGTAGCTGAGAAGAACTTCACAAAATGTGAAAATCATTAACCACCAGGCAAATGGAAATCAATACTACTTTGAGATTTCATCTTTCACCTCTAAGAATGGCTAAGTTCAGTTAAACAAGTGAACAAGTGACAGTACATTTTGAAAAGTTTGTGGGAAAAGATATACATCAATTGCTATAGGAAGTATAAACATGTACTCCTCTATAGATATTCAAGTGGCAGTTCCTCAGGAAGAAGTGATTCCCTCTTCTTCAAGTTTCAGCTATACCACTCTTAGACATATACCAAAAGGACATTTCATACTAACACAGAGACTTGATCAATCATGTTTATTGCTGCTCTGTTTACAATAGCCAGAAACTGCAAACAACCCAGATGTCCCTGAACAGAAGGAAGGATAAAGATGATGGAGTATATTTACAAAATTATGTATTTCAGCCATTACAAGTTAAATCCTGAAATTCTCAAGTAAATGTATACAACTAGAAAAACACCTCTTTTATGAGCTATCTCAGACCTAGAAAGAAAAATATGGTATGTATTCTCTTACATGTGAATATTAACTGTTAGAGTATGATAAGCTACAATCCATAGAAACATAGATTTCTATTATGGACTAATGGACTAGGTGATACAGATAGATCTTTCTAGGGAAGGAATATAAATAGGTAGTTAATGGATGGATGGGGAAGTCTGCATTGGGAGGATCAAGAGGGGAGGAAAGAAGAGTAGGGGACAATAGAGGGATTATAGAGAGGAGACAGCTAAAATTAAGGTCCATTGAGGGGTAGTATGGAAACTTAATATAATGGCAGCTTCCTAAAATATATACATATGTGTATGATATGTAAATGTATCCACCATATAATGAGGTAGACAGAGTCCATCTGGCTATCTCTTGTCACCAAGTGAAGCTTTCAGTAATGGGTCTGGCTTACATCTAATTGAGTTGTTGCCCAAAGGTGGAATCCCCAAAAAACCCAGGCAATTGTCCAGAGTTTAGGTTGTTCCTCCAAAACTTAAGAGGAGTCCCACTGCTGAATACAACACCTACACAACTCACTGAATATTGAGAAGTAGAACTGGTGCCTACACAGAGTCTTCAATCTTATGTTATGGTGTCCTTGTTATAAGAAAATACTCTGTACACTATCAAAAGAGAAATGCAAATGCCATGACAGCTACAAAACCTTTGGTTTACAATGTTGTCTTGCTTGTAAGACATGCCAGGGTAATGGTGGCGCAAATCTTATGGAAGTAACCAAGACATATTCAATTTGGCTTAATGCTCATTCCATGAGATGGAATTTATACCTGACACTTTCTATGTTACCAATAACTAGATACTATATATCCCAGATGCCTAGTATAAAACCACATACTAAGGTTATAACAATAATAACAATAGCAAAGCATAGCAACAAAATGACACTGAATGACATTTGGCTCTATCATTGATCACTGCTTTAACCAGGCATCGCTAAAGAAACAAACACAGATCCCTAAATCAGACATTATACAGAGAATGAGAGACCTTAGAACACTCCACAAAAATCCCTTCACGTAGGTCTCAGGGATTCACATGGAAGAGGAAGCAGAAAGAGCAGAAAGATTATCAGTACCAGAGGCAGAGAGCTTGGTATGAGACTGTGTCTTCTAGTAATGTCAGAGGCTACACCCATGAAGTCTTAGCCAGATGAGAGCCAAAATGTGTTCTTAAGGATGATGAGACCAACTGACAGGTCAAAATGGATGGGTAAAGGATCATGAAGCCTCAACCCTAGATAAAGAAGTACAGGTAATAGAAGAAAGTCTTTAGGGAAAAGCACCCCAGCTGATTTCCCACTGCCATTTAGCCTTGAAGATTTTAATGTAAGCAATATTTAGCACACATGCACTCACGCACACACACACACACACACACACACAGACTCCCTAACATACACACACACACACACATATATATATATATATATATATATATATATATATACATATGTATATATATATAAACACGTGCACAAATGAGATAATACTTAGTGAAAAAAAAGAAAGGACCTGAATTTGAAGTAGACTGGAGAGGACTATACACAAGGGTTTGCAATGAGGAAAGAAAAGTGGGATTTGTTGTAATTATCATCTCAAAAATAAAGTTAGAGGGAAATATAAAAGACAGAGCCATAACAATGGAACTGAGCATTGAAAAAGTTCTTCTAGTTAGTAATGGGAGATCCTAGAAGCACAAACAAATTACAGGAAAAGAAAATGAGCAAAACAGACCTGTGATTATTCTCACAGGTGGGTCCTTTTTTAGATTTATTTTAATTTAAATTAGAAGCAAGCCTGCTTCGTATGTTAATCCCTGCTCCCTCTTCTTCCCCTCCCCCCCAGTACCCAGCCCATCTTCCCTCTTCTCCCCAGAAAGTGGGAGGCTCTCCATGGAGGATGCCCAAAGTCTGTCATATCATTCAGGGCAGGGCTCAGACCCTTCCCCATGTGTCCAGGCCAAGAACACATCCCTCCATGTGAAATGGGCTGCCAAAGTCCATTCATACACCAGGGATAAATACTGATCCAATACCAGAAGACCCAGAGATTGTCTCCTGTGAGGAAACCTCCTCACTGACATCCATTTTCCAGGGGTCTGGATCATTAGCATAATGGCCTCTCTGCCAGCAGTCTGGGGTTCCCCTTGTTCAGGTCAGCTGCTTCTATGGAATATACAAGCCCAGTCTTGACCCCCTTGCCCATCACTCCTCCTTCTCTGCAGCTGGATTTCAGGAGTTAATTTCAGTGTTTGACTGTAGGTGTCTGCCTCTGCTTCTATCAGACACTAGATAAAGGCTCATGTTTGCCTTTTTGTGACTGGGTTACCTCACTCAAGATAGTTTCTTCTAGTGCCATTCATTTGCCTGCAAACTTCAACGTTCCATTGTTTTTTTCTGCTGAGTAACTCCATTGTTTAAATATACCACATTTTATCTATCCTCTCTTCAGCTGAGGGACATCTAGGTTACTCCAGGTTCTGGCTATTACAAATAATCCTTCAATGAATATAGTCCTTGTTGTAAGAATTTGCATCTTTTGGGTATATGTCTAAGAGTGGAATTGCTAGGTCTTGTTGTAGACTAACTCCCATTTTCCTGAGAAATCTCCATACTGATTTCCAAAGTAGCTGTATAATAAGTTGGCGTTCCCACCAGCAATGGAGGAGTATTCCCCTTTCTCCACATTCTCTCTAGCATAAACTGTCATTGGTGCTTTTGATTTTAGCCATTCTGACAGGATTAATATGGTATCTCAGAGTTGTTTTCATTTAATCTGACATGATAACAATATAAAAAGTAAATGTGAAAAAAACAACAGTATATTTCTAAAAGAATCCAGTGGAAATAAGACCTAATTGGATCTGCAAATCTGAAAAAAGACAAGAAATTGATATTTTGAGAATATTACTTTGTTAATGAGATGGAGAAGATTTCAAGATACCCCAAAGCACAAGACAGAAACTAATTTAAACAGTTGTATCCAAACTCAGAGTTTTACATTCAAGAAAACAAAACCTACTGCATACAGGTGCATAACACCTAAGTAGAAAATACTCTTGGTATCTAAAGCTCTGGAATTACTAAGATAAATAAGAGACACTCAAATATTATTTAGAAAAAGACTAAAGCACTACAGTAATGGACAGACATTTATTATAAATAGGCAGATGGCATAGAAGTCTGGAAACCTAAAGTCCTATTAAGAATGAAGCAAACGTTTATAATCAGAGAAAAACAAAATGGGAACATTGTCATTGTGTTATGCTTATTGATAAATGTAAGTCAAATGACAGAATATTTTCTTATTCTACTGGTAAGAACACAGATCAGAGAAACCACCTTCGAAAAGATTCTGGGACCATTAAGTCAAATTAGTACTATGCAAAATGCATTCTATTATGCAGTGTACATGTTAAAGAAAATCAAAACATGCCCAATCAAATGACACATTTAAGGACACTCAATATGGCATGATTTGGGACATTTGAGAGTTCACTACATACCATGTTATTTATGTAATGGATAAAAAAATAATATGATCAGTGGCAATAACTGATTTCATGTATTTAAATACAACATAAGTTAGATAAATGCTTATGTTACCCTTTGGTTCTTCCATTCTTTCTATCTCCTCTTCCATAATTGCCATACTGCAAGGGTATGACCCAGTAAAGTTGAATAGCATATTTGTATCTTCTGCAATGGAGTCTCAGCCCTTAGAGGAAGGTTGATGTATATGTTTTCATCATGGCTGAGAATTCTGCAGTCTCATTCTAAGATATCCTGGATAAATATGTTTTTCATCTTCTGCTGCAAATAGAGGCTTATCAGAATGACTGATTCATTAATCTATGGGTATAACCATATGCCTTTAGAAGCTGGTTTGACAGTATGTCCACTTAGCAATGTAATAACAATGGGTTACTTCTAGGGCCTAGGACCTTTCTAATCATAGATCCTTAGTCTAGTGAAGGTACAAGTTATGAGTTGCAACCTGTGGAGTAGGACTCATTTCATACAAAAGAATGGTTGGTTACTCCCATTACGTTCACAGCACATGTTCTGCCAGGTCAAATATTATTATAGCTCTATGGGTTCATAGTTGGTTAGGATTCAGGACAATTGTTCTTCAGTAACTTTCATAGGACTTTCCAGTACTATGAAAGCTAGCTAGTAGGGAATAAATCTTCCAGGTCGAAATAGCTTGATTTTGCTTTATTCTCTGCTTTAAGGATGTGACGCCTTCAGGAATGGGGTTTTATAATATAATTCTGTGGGAAACCCACAACAAAGCCATTTGTTTGTAATATTTGGAGATATATGGAACTTCAGTAGCCAATCAATGTAAATGAAATTTCGAATATTCGAAATATAACACACATGTCAAGATTAAATATATATGTATGTATAATCATATACATGATTAATATAAGCAATTTATATTTTTCCTTCTGGTTATGGGGTACCTCATTCAGAATGAAATTTTCCAGCTATGTCAATTTACCTGTGCATTTCATAGTTTTTATTTTTCTTAATAGCTGGTTAACATCTCATTGTATAAATTTACCACATTTCATTATCAACTCTTAATCTGTGAGACAGCTAAGATCACTCCATTTTATGTGTACTGTAAAAACAACAGTAGTGGTTGTGAATGAATATATATGTATAAGAGAAGAATATCAAATTCTTTGAAGATATAGCTAGGAGTCGATTAGCTTTATCATAGTGCAGGTTCATTTTTATATTTTTCAAGAACTTCTATACTGATTTTCATAGTGGCTGGAACATTTTGCATTGCCGCCAACAGTGAATATGTATTCCCATTACAATACATGCAGGCTTGCATTTATATTATGCATTTATGTATTACCTTCTTTTAATCATATATATTCTCATCAATATGTGTTGGCATTTTTGTGAAAAATCAATGACTCTAAGAGTGTGAGAGTATATGTGAGTTCTTAATTCTACTCTATTGATCAGTGACTGTTTTTATGCCCATCCTGTTCCTTTAACCATGACTAAGCTCTATAGTATAACTTCCAATCTTGGACTGTGTTACATTGAGCAGTTTTCTTTATGATCAGTGGTATTTGGGCTATTTTGAGTCTTTCATATTTCAATAAAAATTAAGTTTTTAAAAATTTATGTAAATGATTCTATTGGAATTTTCATCGATATTACATTTTTGGGGGGGCAAGATGGCTATTTACACTATATTATTTTTCCCAGTTCATGAACTTGGGTAGTCTTTCCATCTTCTAGTATCTTATTAAATTTATTTTTGAGTGTCATAAAGTATTCATTATATAAGCTCCTCACCTTATTCATTAGATTTTTCCAAGGTATTTTGGTAAGGATTATTGATGGGGAAGTCCTGTGTATATGTTGGCACTGTTGGCCAATAGGGAAGCAAGATAGGTGGGACTAGGAGTCTAGGAGGACTCTGGGAAATGTAGTGAAGGGAATCATCACTACGTGATTCCCAGGAAGAGGGGAAGCAAGTCTGCACTCACAGAAAGATAAGTCCTTATAAAAATATATATTGGTTATTATGGATCAATAATTAAGCTAGAGCTAGCCAATGAGAAACAATAACAAATGGCCAACAGCTTATAATTATTATAGTGTCCTGTGTGTTATTTGGGGACTGAAACTGCAGCAGGGCCCAGGAAGACAACATGTTACAGATTGTAAATAGTATTCTTAATTGCTTAGTATCTGTCATTTGTATATAAAAGCATTACTGCCAGGCTGTGGTGGTGCACACCTTTAATTCCAGGACTCAGGAGGCAGAGGCAGACAGATATTTGTGAAATCAAGATCAGCCTGGTGTACAGAGGTAGTTTCAGGACAGCAAGAACTACACAGAGAAACCATATTTTGCAAAAACTTTCTGCACCCCTCCTCTGAGCACTGTTTATTTTCATAGGTTAATTTCATGTCCCGCTACTTTTCAGAATACATTTGTTAACTTTAAGAGACTCTTGGCAAGAGTCCTTATGCTATTTAATACATATAGCTATTTCATCTATAGATAAAGATTGTATGAATTCTTACTTTCCTATTTGTATTCACTTTATCTCTTTAATTTGCCTTATTTTCTGATGAGTTAGAATAGTGTGTTAACAAAGGAGGGGGTAGAGTGGACATACCTGTCTTATTCCTGATTTTAGTGGAAATGCTTTCAATGTTTTATTATCTGAAATGAGTATGACTATGGCCTCCTATATATTTTCTTAAATTGCTGAAATATGGTGGTGTTTTTTCTGAAAATTATGTAAAGATCAGATTTCAGGTAGCTATTATTTAAGCTATTCCAAGAATTAGTTCCTACCTGTTTCATTCGTTAACGCATTATGGGTGAATGGAGGTATATTCCTAGTATCCATATTCTTTCCATCTTGATAGTATCTAGATTCATGCCCTTCATCACTGCACTGAAGCTGAGTGGGGGCAATGCTGGAAGAAGGTGTTGAAACAACCCCTGACCTTGAGATGATTTCTCATTATATTGGGAATGAAGACATGTAGTGCCAGACTTCAGGAAAGCATTCTGAAATTCTAAGATTTAAAAAATATATACCCACCATTATGTCAGTATCCAAATATATATATATATTGTGAAAATGCCTTTCTTCTTCTTTACAGGGATTGTGCACTTCTTCTATGAATACATTTCTTTTTTTGTTTTTTCCCATAAATCCACTTAATATGTTAATTTCTCATTTTTCTTTTCCCTTTTCTTCTTTTTTGTCTCTTTAAAATAAACCCTTTGACCTCCCAATGGCTTCTGAGTATATAAAACTGGTTCTTCCTAGAAAGTGAGGAGAACATAATTCCTGGTGGGAGGTCAATAAAGAGAGGAAGGAAGCACAACTGCAGTATTCACACACTTTTCAATTTCTGATGAGGCTTGTAATTTTCAATTAGCATGCCGCTGGAAAAGAAAAACTAAAGAACTTTTGTTCCTTTTTTCCTTGTCATAAATCCTAATCATATTTTCCATTAGAAAAGAGTACATGGTCTACAGAGAGAGCTAACCGAGGGACAAGAATGAGGGCCTGAGTTAAAGCACAGAATCCCACATGAAAAGACAGCCCATGCAAAATTCTGGGTACTTCTATCATTCCTATAATTTGGTGTTGGGAAGGGTGGTAAAAGGACGGCAAAGGAGACAAAGATGAAATTAAGGTACAAATTCCCTTTTGGAATTATGATTATGCAAGCAGTGTTCCCAGAGGTAATTTTTGTTTCTCATTATGTTTCTGGAGAGGGTGAGTATTCTTCCCATATCCAGGGCACAAGTGTTTCCCTGAGAAGCCATAATACCCCAGCATTTTTCTTTCAGGAAAAACAGTTTTATTTATTTCTGTTTTCACATTAGTAAAAATGTGATAAACATTTACTTCACTCCTCTCCCATCACATCATATTTAAAACTAGAAGGCTTAGCAGTGGTACTGACAAAAATAGTTAAATAAGTTGGAAGTATAATTTTGCTAATTATACTAATCACAACATAATTTTATCCATTTATTTTATTTATTCCACTACTTGGGACCTACATGTTCAGTTAAATATGAACAGAAAATAGACACATCACCCATGTGCCCACATTTTGCAATTAGGCCTCAATTCATTTCTCCTATACCTTTGATTCCTACGAAATTATTTTCAGTCATAACCCACTTTCCACCCTATTTTAATTGATAATGTTATTTTCTGTCAATTAAATTGAAGTCACAAAGCGCCTGAGGTAGAAGCCTAAATAATTTTGACTAACCTGATTAGGAATAGTTATAATCTTTGGTCGTGACTTTCATTATTTCTATTGCATATGATCATAGTATCAATGAGAAGCAATGAGCAGCAGAGTACCATGATGTGGAAAGCAAGAGCTATGTTCCCCCTATTGGCTTTTACTATTCGTTCTTCTTCTCTTCCTATCCTTTGATAGTGACAAAATATTGCTAATTTCTCAAATGTATAAATAATAGCACTTTAATAAAACATATTTATTCAGAATAAAAATATATTAAGACACATAGACTGTAAGTTATTTAAAACATCAAAATACTATTGACAAGAGATAATATTTAACTAAATTGACTGATAGGCAAATGTCAAAAGTATTAAGCATATAATAAACACAAAAAAGACTACTAAACAAATGAGTGAAATGTTTTAAAGTAGTAAATACAATGAAAATTTGACAAAGATTTATTTCATACTTGAACAATATTATATAGATATATTTTGATGTTTTGTAAATTTTGCATGAGTATCTAAAATTAATCGTCTTGAGTTCTACATTGATATTGCAAAATATATGAATAATTAAATACATGTAACTATCTTGGTCTTTTCCTGCATTTTAAATATTCATGTATGAATACGTGTATGAACATTTACAGAAAAAAATGAAATACAAGAGAGAAAGTAGAATCAACTAGGTGATGTATTTATAACATAATAAATTTATGACTATTTAAGGCTTACTTTCTATTTCAAATAATATATAGCCCTAACATTTTATCTCAATTAAAATATTTTTTTCATATATTCAACCAAGAAAAACGATAGGGTATGTAAACTTATCAGTAGTTTCTGTCTCAGAATGATCAGTTTCTAGATAACTTTTAAATATACTACAGTTTCACATGCAAAAATATATAATGTGTTTTTCTTGTATTACTTAAGAATTAAATGGTTGTTATGACCTCAAATATTGTAAACTGAAATATTATAGTTAAATATTGTTACTAAAATACCTACAGGAATACATTCTGAAGTAAGTTTTTAGAATTTTTTCAGGAGTATAGACATTTTGCAAACATGTATTGTTGTGAACTGTAAGCGTCCAGAGTGGTCATAGAGGCCAGAAGAGGGTGACAAACTCCCTAGACTCAGAATTGTAGAGTGTTGTAAGCCGCCATATGGGTGTTGGCAAATAAACCCTGGTCCTCTGGAAAAGAAGCCAGTGCTCTTATTTGCTGAGCCAAATCTGTAGGCCCCTTTCAGAATTTCTTGAACTTTGTATTTTCAATTAACACCAGTTCTCTACTAAGTCTTAATCGATTAACTTTTATTTGCATATTAGAGGATTTTAGAGGATGTGAATTATTTATCATGTAAAGTATTTTATCATATTTGTAGAATAATAATGTGAAATACCTTTAAAGAATGACAAGAACATTTTAACATGTTAGGAAAGGAACTTTCTCTGTGATATGCCAGAATTCCTGACTGAGGCCCCCACTCACACACATGAAGCCATTGGTTCAATCTATAACATCACAGAATATACGTGCACACTATCTTGTGATATTGTTTCTAGAATTTTATACTTCAAATTTCTAGTAATGTTCATAAGATTAAGCAACAAAAAAATTAGTTTTTGTGCTCAAACTATGGGTCACCAATTCTGCACCATTTGCTCTTAAATTGACTTAATGAAAACTATGCATATATTGAATAAATATATATCCTAAAGATGAATGTCATTCCTAACACATAAAACTGATGTAACATATTTAAATAGGTATTTTTATGTAAATAAACATGCCAAGATATTTTTAAGAAATTAAGATTTTATAAAAAACAGTTTCAATTGGAAGCAGTTTTGAAGTTTATAAGTTTTCTTGCATGTGATAAAAGTTGGAAATACTCATATGTCTAATAGACTATTGATATAGTATCATGGCATAAGGAAAGTCTCGTTCATTTTAAGTCATTTTATAAAATTCATCCAGAAAATTTTAAAGTATTTGTTCCAATATGAAGTAATTGATAGCAAATTCTATTTTTTGTACTAAAGCAGGTTACAATCATATATACGAGATAGTTCATATTAATTTGAACTATATAAACACTTCTAATATTCTTTTCATAATTTGATGAATATATGTAAATGGTCTTACACATTATAATATTTAATATTTACTTTTGAATATTTATTTAATATTTAATTTACTTTTGAATAACAATGCTTGCAATCACTTCTTAATATTTTCAAGTACAAAAGAAAGATTCATTTTAATTACAAATTATAATGAATAAAATTCATAGCTCAGTTTGCTGGTCATCTTATTTTTTCCTTTACAATTTACCCTGTTTTAAAATTAAAAACAGTGACCACACAGTATAATACTCAGCTGACAGTAACACTTGCTTTGTGAGTAGGAGGAAAGCCTATTTGTGTAGACATGCCCTTTAAAAGCAGAGATGCTGGTGATAGAAGCATAAGGGTGGTTACTTGCTAAAGAAATCAGAGATGAAAATTGTTGAGTTCAGATAGGCTCAGCTCACGGTAAACTATGGTGGCTGTTATTAACAAAGACACTGTTAGCTTCACTACTTTTATAATAACTTTGTTGTATTTAAGAAAAATGTTGAGTCAAAATATAGAACATATAGAGGAGATGATTATTTCAAAATTTTGTTTGAGGAGATTATTTGCTTGAACCTCTTCCTAATTAACTATTATCAAGGAAATGTTATTTGAAAGAGAGATAATGAAATAGAAAAATATAGTTCAGTTCACAACACAAAGATATACTTTTTAAAATACTCCAAATATAAATATTGAAAACAAATCAAATCCCTTAAATATATTTAATAACAATAATGGAATACTGAGAGATGAATACAATTGAAGGTATAAAGATACAGCAGAATGTGTAGTAGAGGAAATTAAATTACAATTTGATTATGAACCAAGGAATTAGAATCCATGTAGGAAAAACTTGTAAAGAGAAGCTTTTTCCTTGAGAGAAGCCCTCCTGCCAGCCTGGTTCTAGAGCCTCATCAGTCCCAAATAAACACACAGGAGGCTATATGAATTATGAAGCTTTGGCCTTGCTTGTTTCTTATTGGCTAGCTCTGACTTAAGTAATTACCCCATAATAATTAATCTAAGTATTTCTCTTACCGGAGAATAGTTCCGGGTTTCCTACCCCATTGTGTTACATCTTGACTCCTGTGTTTCTCCTTCCCAGAGTTCTCCTCGACTCCTAGTCCCACCTATATTAGTTCCCTATTGGCCAAACAGTGCTTTATTGACACAGGACTTCCCCAACAAAAACTATATATAGAAATCAAATGACCAATCTCTAAAGCCTTGCATTAGGGTCCCTAAAACTTGGTATTGGTGCTAGAGGAATAATTATTATAGTGTTGATCATAATTGATCAGAAGAAAATCTCTGTATGTAAGATTTGTGTTTTTTATTTTCATATATGTTATAAACTGTAAAACTTATAAGTTCATGGTAAAGATAGACTGATGATATCTCCCTTTTCAGGTTTTAACAAAACTGAAAATAATATACTTTACACACACACACACACACACACACACACACACACACACACACACACTTAATCATGAGCATTTGGCGCCCACTGAAACTTCCATCTCAGCAGGAGCCAGCAAACCCCAACATTCTAGTCTCCTGTTTAACCTACAGGACTAGGTAAACCTGCCTGTTCTTGGGGTCTGCCACTGTGGCTTCCATTCCAGCAGAAGCCAACACACACCAGATTCCTAATTTCCTGCTCCACTCATGGAGCTAGACCAGGAAGTGGAGAGCTACCAGAGCATTGAACTTGCCTGCATCCACCAGAAGGGAACCCTGGTCCTGTAGCCACCAGTAGCAGAAGAGGCTCCTTCTGAGGAAGAAGGAATGGGAAGGAGACAATATAAGAACACACTCAGCAACAGGAAACTAATATATCACTGTGAGTGTCTAGAGACACTATACTAGCAAGACTGGAACATTCCTACCAAAATGAAGTAGAAGAGAATAACCTTAATAACAACTTCATGAGAATTATAGAGGTCTTCAAAGAGAAAATCCCTTAAAGAGATGAAGAAAAAACTATCCAAAAAATGCAAGAAATGGAGGAAAAGACAGAGTAAAAATTGCAAGATACAATTCAAACAGTGCAAGGGCTGAAATCTGAAATAGAAATGATAACAAAAACACAATCTGAAGGAATGCTGGAATTGAAAAGCTGGGAAAATGGTCAGGTACTACAGATACAAGCATTACCAATAGAATACAAGAGATGGAAGAGAATTTCAGATGTTGAAAATACATTAGGAGAAATAGATTTATTGACCAAAGAAAATCTTAAGTTCTTCAGATCCCTAATACAAAATATCCAGCAAATGCAGAACACCATGAAAAGACCAAACTTAAGAATAATTGGTATAGAAGAAGTTAAAAAAAAACACATCAAATGGGCAGAAAAAATATTCAACAAAATCACAGAAGAAAACTGTCCCAACCTAAAGAAAGAAATGCCAATGAAGGTACAAGAAGCTTAAAAAAACACCAAATAGAGTGGACCACAAAAAAGTCCCCTTGACACATTACAATCAAGACTCCAAACATACAGAATAAAGAAAGATTATTAAAAGCAGCTAAGGAAAATGCCAAGTAACATATAAAGGAAAAACATATCAGAATTATACCTGACTTCTCCATGGAAACTATGAAAGCCAGAAGGTCCTGGATAGACAGTCAACCAACACTAAGATACCAGGGATGCCATCCCAGACAATTTTACCTAGCAAAGCTTTCATTATCTATAGACAGAGAAAACAAGATAGTCCATGACAAAAGCATACTTAAACAATACATATCCACTAACCCAGTCCTACAGAAAGTTCTGGAAGAAAAACTCCAACCCAAGGAAGTTACCAACAATAAGAAAAACATAGGCAATTGATAATCCTACTATACCAACAGCCAAAAGAAAAGAAGGGGTGGAAATCCTCATACAATTCCAACAATTTCAACTACAAAACAAACAAGAATGAACAATCAATGGTCATTAATATCCTTCAATATTAATGGCCTTAACTTGCCCATTAAAAGACACAGACTAACAGAATGAATTCGAAGACAGAATCCATCCTAATGCAGTATATAAGAAACACACTTCAACTTCAAAGACAGACATTACCTCAGAGTTAAGGCTTGGGGGAACATTTTCCAATCAAATGACCCCAAGAAACAAGTGGGGGTAGCAATTCTAATATCTAACAAATTAGATTTTAAACTAAAATCAATCAAAAGAAATGAAGGAGGTAATTTCATACTCATCATAGGAGAAATACACCAAGACAAATCTCAATTCAGAACATCTATGCCCCCAAAACAAACACATCCACGTTCGTAAAAGAAACACAACAATCAAAATGCAGAAATCCTACACTCATGGAAATTGAATAATACAAAATTGCACCATTCCTGGGTCAAGGAAGAAATAAAAAAAGAAATTAAAGTCTTCCTAGAATTCAATGCGAATGAAGACACAACATACCCAAACTTATGGGATGCTTTGAAAGCAGTGGTAAGAAGAAAGTTCATAGCACTAACTCTCCCCATGAAGAAACTGGAGAATATTCAAACTAGAAAATTAACAGTAGAACTGAAAGTTCTAGAAGAAAAGGAAGCAAACTCACTCCAGAGCAGTAGATACCAGGAAATAATCAAATTGAGGTGTGAAATCAATAAAATGGAAACTAGGAAAACAATAGAAAGAATCAATGTATCAAAGAGTTATTTCTTTGAAAAAATCAACAAGATAAACTAACCTTTATCCAAACTTACCAAAAGGCAGAGTGTGAACATGCAAATTAACAAAATTCAAAAATGAAAATGGGGACACAACAAAACAGACAGAGAGTAAATTCAGAGAATCATCACGTCATAATTTGAAAATTTATACTCCACAAAATTTGATAATGTAAAGGAAATGGACAATTATCTGGATAAATATCACTTATAAAAATTAAATCAAGAACAGATAAGCAATTTAAATAGACCTAAAATACCTAAGGAAATAGATGCAGTCATCAAAAGCTCCCAACCAAAAAAAAAAAAAAAGACAAAAAAAAAAAAGCCCAGAGCCAGATGGTCTCAGTGCAGAATTTTACCAGAAACTTAAAGAACAGCTTATAGCAATTCTCTTCAAATTATTTCACATAATAGAAGCAGACAGGTCTTTGTCAAACTTTTTTTTACAGGCTTCAATAACATTGATACCCAAGCCACACAAAGACACAGCTAGGAAAGAGAACTTCAGACCAATATCCCTCAAGAACACAGTTGCAAAATTACTCAATAAAATACTGGAAAATCAGATCTAAGGACACATCAGAAAAACATCCACCATGATCAAGTAGGCTTCATCCCAGGAAAGCATGGATGTTTCAACATACGAAAATACATCAATGTAATCCACCATATAAACAAGCTGAGTAAAAAAAATCACTTGATCATCTCACTAGATGCTGAAAAAGCCTTTGACAAAAATCCAACATCCCTTCATGATAAAGGTTTTGGATAGATCCCAGATAACAGGAAAATACCTAAACATAATAAAAGCTATATACAGCAAACCAACAGCCACCATCAAAGTAAATGGAGAGAAACTTAAGGCAATTCCTCTAAAATCAGGAACAAGACAAGGCTGTCCGTGGTCTCTCCATAGCTCTTCAATATTGTACTTGAAGTTCTATCCAGAGCAATAAGAAAACTAAAGGAGATCAAGGAGTATTCAAATTGGAAAGGAAGAGGTCAAACTTTCACTATTTGCAGATGATATGATAATTTATATAAGTGACCCAAAACACTCTACCAGGGAACTCCTACAATACCCTCAGCAAAGTGGAAGGATACAAGATTAACTAAAAAAATCAGTAGCCCTACTATATATTGAGGATAAAGGCGCTGAGAAAGAAATTAATGAAACATCACCCTTTGCAATAGCCACAAACAGCATAAAATACATTGGGGTAATGCTAACCAAACAAGTGAAAGACCTATATCACAAGAACTTTGAATCTTTAAAGAAAGAAATTAAAGAACACACCAAAAATGGAAGGATCTCCCATGCTCTTGGATAGGTAGGATCAACATAGTAACAATGGCAATCTTGCCAAAAGCAATCTACAGACTCAATCCAATCCCCAACAAAAAACCAGCAGAGATCTTTACAGATCTTGAAAGAACACTTCGCAACTTTATATGGAAAAACAAAAGACCCTGGATAGCCAAAACAACCCTGTTCAAAGAAGCAACATCCGGAAGCATCACCATCCCTGACTTGAAGCTCTACTATAGTGCTATAGTCCTGAAAACAGCTATTAGCACAAAAATAAACAGGTAGTTCAATGGAATCAAATTGAAAGCCTAATATTACCCTGCACACCTAGGAACACCTGATTTTCGACAAAGAAGTTAAAATTATGCGATGGAAAAAGAAAGCATCTTCAATAATTCATGCTGGCTTAACTGGATGCTGGCATGTAGAAGACTGCAGATATATCCATGTATATTGCCATGCAAAAAACTAAAGTCCATCTGGATCAAAGACCTCAACATGAATCCATCCCCAATGAACATTCTTAGAAGAAAAAGTGGAAGGTACCCTTGAACGAATTGGTGCAGGAGACTGCGTTGTGAACATAACACCAGTAGCACAAACACTGAGATTGACAATTAATACATGGGACCTCCTGACACTGAGAAGCTTCTGTACAACAAATGACCAGTTGACGAGACAAAAAGACAGTACACACAATGGGAAAAGATATTCATTAACCCCACATCTGACAGAAGGCTGATCTACTAAATTTACAAAGAACTCAAAAGCAAGTCTCCAAAACACCAAAGGATCCAATCAAAATGTGGGGTACAGAACTAAATAGAGAATTCTCAGTAGAGGAGTCTAAAATGGCTGAGAGGCACTTAAGAATGTGCTCTACATCCCTAGCCATCAGGGAAATGCAAGTCAAAACAACTCTGAGATATCGTCTTACACCTATCATAATGGCTAATATAGAAAACCCCAATAACAGCTTACACTGATGGGAGTGCCAACATGTACAGCCACTTTGGAAATCAGTATGGAGATTCCTCAGGAAAATGGGACTCAGTCTACCACAAGACCCAGCAATTCCACTCTTAGGCATATACCCAAAATATGCACATTAATACAACAAGGAAATCTGTTCTACTATGTTCATAGCAGCATTATTTGTCATAGCCAGACACTGGAAGCCACCTAGATGCCCCACAACTGAAGAGTAGATAGTGAAAATGTGATATATTTACATAATGAAGTACTACTCAGCAGAAAAAAAAACAATGGAATCTTGAAATTTGCAGGCAAATGGATGGCACTAGAAGACACCATCCTGAGTGAGGTAACCCAGTCACAAAAAGACAAGCATGGTGTGTACTCACTCATATATTTTAGATATGGATCAGGGGAGTGTCAGCCTACAATCCCACTGCCAGTTAGTCTGGGAAACAGGGAGGACCCCAAGAGAGATATGCATGGTACCCCAGAGAAGGGGAATGAGGCAAGATCTCCTGTGCAGTTTGGGAGCATGGAGTGTGGGGAGAGCAAGCTGGGAAATAGAGAGGAGGATAAAGGTAGGGTAAAGGAGGACATAGGAGAGCAGGAAGGTTGTGTCAGGGGAAGAATAAAAGGGAGTAAGATGAGAGATACCATAATAGAGAGAGTCACTATAGGTTTGAGGAGAGAGCTTAACCTATTGGGATTTCCAGAGATCTACAAGGATGATACCAACTGGCAAACTAAGTTATAGCAGAGTGACTACTTAACTGTCCCTCCCTGATAATAATTTTATTGACTACCTCATATGCCATCCTAGAACCTTCATCCAGTGCCTGATGGAAGCAGAGGCAGATACCCACAGCTAAACACTGAACTGAACTCCTGGAATCCAGTGACAGAGAGTTAGGAATGATAAGCAAAGGGTTCAAGACCATGCTAATGAAACCCACAGAGACAGCTGACCTGTCAAGGGGGAGCTCTTGGACCCCAGACTGATGGCTGAGAAGACATCATGGGACTGATCCTGATTCCATGAATGTGGTGTCAGTGAGGAGGCCTAGGACCTTGGGTAGTAGAGCAGTATTTACCATAGTGTACAAACGAAATTTGGGACAACATTCCACATGGAGGGAGGCTCTCTCTCAGCCTGGACAAATTGGAGAGGGCCTAGGCCCTGACCTGGATTAAATGACAAACTCTGGAGATCCCCCGAGGGCCTCACCCTCCTTGGGGAATGGTGTGGGGATTGGTTGGGGGCCTGAGAGGACTTGTTGAGAGGCAAGGGAGGAGGGGAGGGAGAGGCAACTGGGATTGACATATGAAGCAAGCTTGTTTCTATTTTAAATAAAAAAATATATTGGAAGATAAAACAAAGCATTACAAAAAATCATTATCGTTTGACTTGTCAAGCCTCTGTATAAATTTTTCTTTCAACCTTTAAGAGCTATATAATTTTTTACGTAGGCACTGAGTTTTTTAAATTTTACTTTTATTTTCTGCTCTTACCTCATGATACTTTGTGCATAAATTTCATTTCTGGATTTTCACACGCATCATTTTTTGAGTTATGTGCCATCTCTTTTCTCTAAGAGCTAAGGCACTGGTAGGTTCAGTTTCTAAATGAAGAATAGATAATTCCTTAGCATACTGTTCCTATTTCATGTGTTACTACTGGTTTTCCTCATTTAATCATGAGTAATGCCACGAGCTTCATTGATTCTGTTGCCTTTAGCTAAAATATCAGTACTACAATGGAAAAAAGCAGCTAAAGTTTGAAAACACAGCATTTGTGATCCTTCAATAATTCACTAGCTTTTCTTCACCTTGACCATTTTTCTTCCCTGCCTGACATTTTACTGATCATGGTCATGCTGTGAGGTTGTGGATTTTCTACTGTGATTAAATGAGGTTATAAAAACATCTGAGTGTAATTACGAGATATCTGGCCAACTTATCAGAAAATCCTTCTTTCATTTGTGTGTGTGTTTTACATTTTTTAATCTTTTTTAAAATTTAAATTAGAAAAAAGCTTGATTCACATGTAGATCCCAGCTCCCTCACCTTCCCCTCCTCCCCCAAACCCCAAGCCCTCAGGCCTCCACCCAATCTCCACTCCACTTTGCAGGGAGGGTAAGGCCCTTCATGAGGGAATCTCCAAAGTCTGTCATATCATCCAGTGCAGGGCCTAGGTCCTCCCCCATGTGTCCAGGCTGAGAGAGCATTCCTCCATGTGGAATGGAATCTCAAAGACCATTCATATGCCAAGGATAAATACTGATCTATTGCCCCATAAATTGCCAAGACCCCCTCACTTACAATCAAATTCAGGGAATCTGGATCAGTTCCATGCTAGCCTCTCAATCTTCAGCCTGGTGTCTATGAGCTCCCCCTTATTTATGTCAGCAGTTTCTGTGGGTTTTACCAGCCTGGTCTTTACCCCATTTCTCATTACTCCTCCCTCTCTGCAAGTGGATTCCAGGAGTTCAGTTCAGCGTTTAGCTGTGGGTGTCTCTCTCTGTTTCCATCAGCCTCTGGATGTCAGCTCTAGGATGGCATATAAGGTAGTTAATCGGTGCTTATCTAAAACTTCTCTCTGCCCACAGAATTTAGGAGATGGCTCTACTTTTCTGGCTGATTTTGTTTCAGACATATAGTTTTAAGGACACGAGAAGCACAGTTCTGGATTCTAAAAATTGCAAGGATATGACTTGCATCTCAAAGGGTTGAGGAAATTGTAACAGCATAGTTTCCCAAAGGAAGTTAGAATTAAGACAGAGCTAGCCAATAAGAAGCCCTAGCCATAGAACAAGAGTTTTACAATTAAAAACAAAAAAAGAAAGAAGGTAGAATGAAGCCTACAGTTAAGAAGATGTCAATATAAACTTCATTCTGGCTAATAGGAACATAAGGTCTGCCATGATGAGGAAAACAACATAATTAATATTACAGGATTCTGAAAAATATAAAAATCATTAACTAGCAAAATGCAAATAAATTCAACTTCAGAAGTCCTTGTAGTCTATAATATTTCCAATATGTTAAAATGTATGTCTCCTCTATGACTCAAGGCAGCCTGGAGCTTCTATAAATAAAAATCAAGCTATATACTTCCAACAAGCAACGGTATACAATGAACATCCCTATTCCAAAACTTAATAATGAGAGCACAACTAGAAGTGACTCACCAAATCAAGACCAAGATCCAGAAGAGACACACTAGGACTGGTATTTGCCACGTAGCATGACATTAGCTGGGCACACACTAGGACCAGCATTTGCTGCATAGCATGACATGAGCTGGGCTACATAGTCACATATTCACTGTTCTTCCATCTATGCATGTATAGTCTCCCAGTTAGACTGGCTCCCCTGCATGCCTGCAGGTTTTCTTGGCTGATACATCATATTCTTTGTGCTATCTTGGGGTTCCTATTGCAACCTAACTACCACCTCTACAGTATCACACAGTTTCATCTTGGGAAATCTTTGCAGAAATCCCAACCAAGTCCCACCTTGCATGACCTCATCTGCTCTCTGAAGACATGGAGCAATAATCCAGGACCTCCTCAGTCATGCACCTTTTATGCCAGAAAATCCAGTGCCTTTGGAGAACACTTGCAAATTTTTCTGCCAGGCTTACATGGGTCACAGCTGCATGAGCTACTGGTTTCTCTTCTGCTGGAAACAGCTCCATTGGCATTTGCCTTCAAGGAGCAGAATGCATCTTCATTTCAGGCTGTTGTCATGAATTTAGATATTCACAATTAATGTGATTTTAATCATTGTTTCAGTGTCCTTAAGTGGTTCCTGTTCAGTGTACTGGTGTTTTTAACAATTATTTCTTCTTTTTCAGCACAACCTGTCACAAAATAGCCTTTAGTGGATACATTATTCTATTACCTGTAAATTAAAAGTGCCCAGAGCTCTCATGACACTGACAGAATAAAACCATTCTTTATCAAAAATTTCACATAAATGGTCCAGTTCCTGGTAGAGTGATTATTTGCCAACAAAATGCTATTACCCACACCACAACTATCTGCATTTCTTACTTTTTCAAGTTCCCAACAGAATGCACCATAAACCACTTCTCCTAGCATGCAATGTCCTTTCTAGTCCCAAAGTAGTAAACTTCCTTATTCTAGCCACAGTTCCAATAGCCAACATCCCTATGGTCAGCTTTATCTCAGCAACAATTACTCCTCTTAATACTAGTTTTCTGTCTTTGTTACTAATGTCATTTATTTGTCACAATCTGACAAAAAGAAATTGTAAAAATTATTTTGGCCTGTAGTTGAGGGTGCAGTCCATCATAAAAAGAAGACATGGTATATAGCAGGACTTGAAGTAGTTCACCATATTGCATCTATTGCCTGAGAAAAGGATGCTAGTCCTCAGGTCAGTTTATCATTTTAGTTCTGTCTCATGGCCCAGCCTGGCAACCTACAATCATCACAACTCAATTAGCCCGGTTAAGATAATATCTTATAGATATACTGGGAGATCAGTCTCTTAGGTCACTTATTGTAAGAGAAGCTTTCCTTTTGAGGAGCCTTCCCGCCTGCCTGGTTCCAGATCCGCATCAGTCCCAAATAAACACACAGGAGGCTATATTAGTTATGAAGCTGTTGGCCTTTGCTTGTCTCTTACTGGCTACCTCTGCTTTAAGTAATTACCCCATAATTGTTAATCTAAGTATGTCTCTTACCGGAGAGGTTTCCGTGCTTCCTACCCCAATGGCGTTACATCTCGACCTCTCTTTGTTTCTCCTTCCCAGAGTTCTCCTGGACTCCTAGTCCCTCCTATCTTGGTTCCCTATAGGCTCAAAAGTACTTTATTGACAAATGCACAGGACTTCCCCCAACAACTTATGATCTCAAGATAATGACAGACAATAACAATTCCTGAAGCACACCAACTAACATATATGGCAAGCATATTTGTGGGAATTTCCAGTTCCTAATAAATAAGCTTCCTTAATAAGTGTGGCTGTGAATTGTCATATCACAATAATATAATCTCATACTTTAGGATCCTGTAGACAGACTTGTAAGTTATAGTGGCTTCCTTTTCCCCTCTCCCAGTGTTGCCACCCACATTAAGTGATTCTTCTTTACTATTTTCCAATATTAAATTGATTCATTTAATTGACTTGTGAGGGGTAGCTTGGATCTTCCTTGGGGTACATGCTGTGATGCCTAAGTGCAGTAACAATTGCTTGATGAATAAAATTAAATAATAAAATCAGAACTTGTTAACCAGGCTAGTCCATTTAAGGAGTAGTAGACTACAGTTTTTTTTCAAGTTGATCATTCTTTGTTTTTCATGGATTCTCATTCATACTACTTAGCTTAATAATCTTGGAATGATCTATTGTACAAGAAAACTGATCTCAGGGATTTTTAAGAACTAATCTCATAGTTAGAGCCCTTTTCCAGCAGAACTTGGGCATCATGTGTAATAAAGAAACCACTGCAGTTGCATTCCAGGATCCATGTTACATGGCTGTTTTAAGAAAAGGTGGGAGGGAGGAGAGATGCTCCTGCTGCCAATATTTATTTTTAATTTCATAGTCTAGTATATCCTAGGGAATTAAGAAATCACACCAGGTAGACATTCTTTTGGTCTGGTTTTCTCTTAAAGGAAAATGAACATTCTTTGGATAGTTATCTAGTAATCAATGTATTTAAGAATCTAATAGTATCCATAAAGAATGTTATGATTCACATGATTTTCTAGACCCTATTTATATAGAGTTTAGAGGGGAACTGATTGTGGCCATTTAGAACCGTAAATGTTGCATATAAAATCTGAAACAAGAGGACCAAGGAACTCAATCTCATTCACAGCTAATTAACAGGTTAGAGGCCAACCTAAACTGTATGAGATCTTTTAACAAATAAGAATGACACAAACATAAATGTTTCATAGCATTTTGTACATTTACCTGGAAAACAACAGAAAATGCTCACTTTTGAATAATAGTTAAGAAAAACGCCTCTGTTTCTTACTCTGCGTTGTATTCATGTTGTCACAATCAAACTGAACATAAAAGAAACTTAGAAACTGGTTTTCGCTGGAAAACTCTGATATACTTGAATAGGGAAACTAAAATCAAGAAAAAGCCCTTCATTCTGTTTCTGATATCCATCATCTTGGTTTATTTGCTCACTTCTGCACAAAGGCATAATAACCCCACCAGGAGTACTTATCTGACCTATCTCATCCCCTGCAGAGCTGAAGGCATAAAGATAAATCCTTGTCATAAGCCTGTAGTTAGGTTAGCATGAATATCCAAAACAGCACAATCTTACATGACAACTCCCTCTTTCCAGTTGCAAACCATTTATCCGTAGTGGTGAGTCTATATGGAAAACATAGAAGCAAGCATCTCCTAAGAGCCAGGTTGATCCCTCAAGTGGTACCATACATAAGACTTCAGTGCACCTTGCAGAGCCATAACTGGAACAATGATTAATCAGACCTACCTTGACCAAGGTATTTTAATTACACATATCTATTCTCTTTACTTCTTAATTCTCATCCGATATAAACTGAAACACTATGTCAGTATCCCCTTTTTTACATAATGTGTCTATATTAAATAAAGCTTTTTTTAAAAAAATCACTGTTATTTGTGTTTTTCATAGGTATTCTGTAAGCTATGCCTAGTTTGCTGGAACAGTTCTGCAACCATATCTGTTTTAGCTACAGTTCTGAAACCGTATCTGTTTCCTTAAGTTCATATTCCAGCAGAGAAAATTCAGATTTTGAGATGTTTTTTAATTCTTTTGGAAGAGAACAAGAAAGCAGAGTGGAACTTTTCTCAGACTTGATTCTCATGTAAGCAGATCTGGAAAGAAATCACAATCCATCATTCAGAGAAGGGAAGCATGCTACATTTCCAAAGGTCAGACTTAATCTAATGTTTGTCGAGAATACAGAGTAAGCAAAAGGCTAAATCTTTATCATTGGTTTTCACATTACCTTGGAAAGATGCACACCTGGAAGACACATTTTTTTTTTTTCTTATATCAAAGTCGTCAGTTTTCAAAGTGGACATGGGAGTACAGCAGGCACATTCAGAAGGACTAATGTGGTAAATGCCCTATTGCACTCAGAGAGAGACGGGAGGAGAAACCAACACAGGGAAGGGCAAATGCATCTTCTAGCAATTATGTGCAAAATAGCAGCAGCTGTTTAAGCTTTGGGATGATTGGAATTCAAATAAGTTCAGAGAGAAACATATGATAAAATTCTTCGCAAAACTATTTTTTAATTATTTTAATTTTAAATAGCTTGCTTCACATGTCAATCCCAGTTCCCTCTCCCTCCCCTCCTCCCGCACCCTCCCCCCCAGCCTCCCACCCTATCGCCACTTCCTTCCACATAGGGGATATCTAGAGTCTGTCATTTTACTCAGGGCAGGGTCCAGGCACTCCCCTAAGAGTCCAAGCTGAGAGAGCATGCCTCTTTGTGTTACAGACAACTATTTAAAGCTATTACTGTTCATGCTCTATCTTTATATTATCTTCAGTGAAAGTTAATAGGTACACAGATTAGTTTTGGTTAGATCACGAATGTGTGTGATGGATCAAATGCCTTCAAACATTTATCCATGTCAGAAACTCTCTCATAGTAGACTACAGAAAGTTACTTTTTTGTTGTTTGTTTGTTTTGTTTACTGGAGACAGGGTTGCTCTGTATCTTTGGATCCTATCTCGGCACTTTCTCTGTAGACCAGGGTGGCCTGAACTCACAGAAATCTGCCTGTCTCTACCTCCAGAGTGCTGGGATTAAAGGCATGCACCAACACTGCCCATCCCAGAAAAGTTACTTTTATCTATGTGTTACTGTAATGTAACTTTTATTGTAAATTGTGGAAGTGTTTTACATTTATTCTGTAGATCATTATATTTTATGGAGGTTAGTTTGAACATTTATTTACAATTCCAGAATCAGAAACCACTAGGCTTTTGAGAATCTGCACACTGCTTCTTTTCCAATAGATAGTCTGCAGTATAACAGAGTGAAAAAGCTCCCATTAGCACTTCCTACTTATTTGTGTGGGCCCAGTTTAATTTTAAGACTTAAAAAAGGAAGTGTTAGGAATGGCATTTCAAAATACTCATTTGAAAGGGTGTGGATGACTTTGCTAAAACAGGCAGAACAAACACTCTGTTCTAGAATTTTAGTTTTTGAAGTGTGTTACAATTTTTATTGAGTATGTAAGACATTATTATTGATCACTGTCACTCTGTTCTTCTCCTTTATATCTCTTTGTTTGAAACTCTACAGCCATCTCCTCCCACCCACTCTCAGCTAGTTCTGACAATTATTTCTACAGTGTCAAGATTATTTGAAAGTATTGATAAGAGAGTGTATGTGATATCTCTCATTTGATGCTATTTTATTTAACATAATATCCTATAGACTCACATATGTCCCAAAATGTCAAGATTTTCCTCATATTCATTTATAATAATATTTTAGTAGTTCCTTGACAATACATTTTTATCATTTTAATCATAAGTTCTTTCATGTGCATCCCCTCTGCTATTACCTCTCTAGCCACCAAACTGACTCCCCCACTTTTTGTTTTTCCCATAGATTCTAGACTTCAGGTGACTTAACTACATAAGATAACGTTATATTATTAAATTAAGAAAACATTTTAAGGTGATAACTCAGTGCTTACTGTGCTTCCTGTGCAAGCATGAGGATGTGATCTCAACTTTCAAGCACTAACAGAAAAGTTGTCATCATCCTTGTAACCCAGTGCTGGAGGGCAGAGACAAGGGACTAGAAGGGGATGCCCTGCATCAAGCCTAGCTGAATATATGGAGATTAGATTAAGTGGGAAATCTGTCTCAAAAGGTAGAAAGTGATTATGAAAGATATCTGATGCTAGTGGCCTACACATAAAACAAAGCAAAATAAACACAAACACATTTGTTTATGCACAGATGTACATGAATAAAGACATACACCACACATACTAAATAAATAGGGAAATAAAAGATACATCACATTTAAAAATGTTAGAAAAAATGATTATGAAAATAGCAAATATGTACAGCTATGTATGGGTTTTAATATAGTAATTCGACTGGGATAAGAATATTAGGTTATGAGCTCTTCCCAGCCCCAAACCCCAGTGAACCCAGCTTCAGGTGAGATTGGGTCTCTGGCTGGGATCCCCCCCACTCCCATCCCTTGATCTTCCGGGCCACTCCTGGCATCCAGAAGACACACCCACACAGGAAAGACATCAGCTCTTCCCAGCCCCAAACCCCAGCAAGCCCAGCTTCAGGAAAGACATCAGCTCTTCCAAGCCCCAAACCCCAGCAAGTCCAGCTTCAGGAAAGACATCAGTTATTCCAAGCCCCAAACCCCAGGTAGTCCAGCTTCAGCTTTAGGAAGGAAGGAAACCAGTGGAGACAGAAAGACCCCACCAGCATCCACTGGAAGAAGAGATGGGAAGAAGACAGAATAAGAGCTCACTCAGCAATAGAAAGACCAACATGACCCAACCAGAATCTAGGGATCCAACACCAGCAAGACCCGAAAAGGACTACATAGACAAAGGAGAGGAGACAGAACTTAAAAATTATTTCATGAAGATGATGGAGACCCTCAAAGAAGAAACGAAGAAATCCCTTAAAGAAATTGAAGAAAAAACAAAAAAAACCATGAAATGGGGGAAAAAAATTCAAGAAATAAACAAATCTCTCAAAGAATCTAAAGAGCACCAAGAAAAAACAACCAAAAAAATGAAGGAAACAACTCAAACAGTTGAAGGATTGAAAGCTAAAATAGAAACGATAAAGAAAACACAGAATGAAGGGAGGCTGGAAATAGAAAAGCTGGGTAAACGATCAGGAACTACAGATGCAAGTATCACCAATAGAATACAAGAGATAGAAGAGAGAATCTCAGGTGTTGAAGACTCATTAGAGGTCATAGAGTTGTCAGCCAAAGAAAATCTCAAAACCAACAAATCCTTAACACAAAATATCCAGGAAATATGGGACACCATGAAGAAGCCAAACCTGAGAATAATAGGTATAGAAGAAGGCAAAGAAATACAACTCAAAGGTACAGAAAACATATTCAACAAAATCATAGAAGAAAACTTCCCTAACCTAAAGAAACATATGCCTATGAAAATACAAGAATCTTACAGAACACCAAATAGGCTGGACCAGAAAAAGAAGTCACATCGCCATGTAATAATCAAAACATCAAACCTACAGAGTAAAGAAAAAAATATTAAGAGCAGCTAAAGAAACGCCAAGTATCATACAAAGGCAGACCTATCCAAATTACACCTGACTTCTCAATTGAAACGATGAAAGCCAGAAGATCATGGGCAGATGTCCTACAAACGCTAAGGGAACAAGGATGCCAGTCCAGACTACTATATCCAGCAAAGCTCTCAATTACCATAGATGGAGAAAACTGAATATTCCATGACAAAGCCAGATTTAAACAATACATATCCATGAATCCAGCTCTACAGAAAGTGCTAGAAGGAAAACCTAGATCCAAGGAAGATAACTACATTCACAAAGACACAGGCAAGATATAATCCCACTCTACAAAACACCAAAAGAAAAAGGGAGGAGAAACTACACAAAATAATCTCACTAAAAATAAATCAAGCACAAACAAGAATCATCAATCAATGGTCATTAATATCCCTCAATGTCAACGGCTTCAACTTGCCTATAAAAAGACACAGACTAGCAGAATGGATTCAAAGACACAACCCCTCCTTCCGCTGCATGCAAGAAACACATCTCAACATCAAAGACAGACGTTACCTCAGAGTAAAGGGTTGGGAAAAGATCTTCCAATCAAATGGTCCCAAGAAAAAAGCGGGTGTAGCAATCCTAATATCTAACAAACTAGACTTCAAATTAAAATCAATCAAAAGAGATGAAGAAGGACACTTCATATTCATCAAAGGAAAAGTACATCAAGATGAAGTCTCAATTTTAAACATCTACGCCCCAAATACAAAGGCACCTACATTTGTGAAAGAAACACTACTAAAGCTCAAAATGCACATAAAATCTCACACACTAATAGTAGGCGACTTCAACACTCCACTCTCACCGCTAGACAGGACCTCCAGACAGAAACTTAACAAAGAAACAAAAGAACTAATAGAAGTTATGACCCAACTGGGGTTAACAGACATCTATAGAACATTCCACCCAAATACAAAGGGATATACCTTCTTCTCGGCACCACATGGAACCTTCTCTAAAATTGACCACATAATAGGAAACATTGCTAATCTCCACAGATACAAAAAAATTGGAATAACCCCCTGTATCTTATCAGACCACCATGCATTAAAATTAGAATTCAGCAATAACACAAATCGCAGAAACCCTAGAAACTCATGGAGATTGAACAATGCACAATTGCACCATCCCTGGGTAAAGGAAGAAATAAAAAAAGAAATTAAAGACTTCCTCGATTTCAATGAGAATGAAGACACAACATACACAAACTTATGGGACACTTTGAAAGCAGTGCTGAGAGGAAAGTTTATAGCACTAAGTGCCCACATGAAAAAACTGGAGAACAGTCATACTAGAGAATTAAAAGCACAGCTGAATGTTCAAGAACAAAAAGAAACAAACTCACCCAGGAGGAGCAGACGCCAGGAAATAATCAAATTGAGGGAGGAAATCAATCAAGTAGAAACCAGGAAAACACTGAGAAGAATCAATGAAACAAAGAGTTGGTTCTTTGAGAAAATCAATAAAATAGACAAACCTCTGTCTAAACTAACCAAAAGACAGAGAGAGAGCATGCTGATTAACAAAATCAGGAATGAAAAAGGGGACATAACAACAGACTCTGAGGAAATCCAGAGAATCATCAGGGCATACTTTGAAAATCTGTACTCCACAAAATTTGAAAATATAAAGGAAATGGACAATTTCCTGGGTAGATATCACTTGCCAAAACTAAATCAAGAGCAGATAAACAATCTAAACAGACCTATAACACCTAATGAAATAGAAGCAGTCATCAAAAGTCTCCCCCCCAAAAAAAGCCCAGGCCCAGATGGTTTCAGTGCAGAATTCTACCACAAATTCAAAGAAGAGCTAATTCCAATACTCCTCAAAGTATTCCACACAATAGAAGCAGGAGGCTCACTGCCAAACTCTTTATACGAGGCTACAATTACCTTGATACCCAAGCCACACAAAGACACAACTAAGAAAGAGAACTATAGACCAATTTCCCTCATGAACATTGATGCAAAAATACTCAATAAAATACTCGCAAACCGGATTCAAGAATACATCAGAAAAATCATCCACCATGATCAAGTAGGCTTCATCCCAGGAATGCAGGGATGGTTCAACATTAGAAAATCTATCAATGTAATCTACCATATAAACAAACTGCAAAAGAAAAACCACATGATCATCTCACTAGATGCTGAAAAAGCCTT
This sequence comes from Mesocricetus auratus, assembly GCF_017639785.1. Classification (NCBI taxonomy): domain Eukaryota; kingdom Metazoa; phylum Chordata; class Mammalia; order Rodentia; family Cricetidae; genus Mesocricetus; species Mesocricetus auratus. The sequence goes on from NW_024429266.1 coordinate 47,644,191, forward strand.
TGACAAAATCCAGCACCCTTTCATGATAAAGGTCCTAGAGAGATCAGGGATAACAGGAACATACCTCAATATAATAAAAGCAATATACAGTAAACCAACAGTTAACATCAAACTAAATGGAGAGAAACTCAAAGCAATTCCTCTAAAATCAGGAACAAGACAAAGCTATCCACTCTTTCCATATCTCATCAAGATTGTATTTGAAGTTCTAGCTACAGCAATAAGACAACAGAAGGAGATAAAGGGGACACAAATAGGAAAAGAAGAAGTCAAACTTTCACTATTTGCAGATGATGATTGTTTACATAAGTGACCCAAAAAACTCTGCAAGGAAACTCCTAGAGCTGATAAACACCTTCAGCAATGTGGCAGGATACAAGATAAACTCAAAAAAATCAGTGGCCCTACTATATACAGATGATAAAGTGACTGAGAAAGAAATCAGTGAAACATCACCCTTTACAATAGCCAAAAACAGCATCAAATATCTGGGGATAATGTTAACCAAGGAAGTGAAAGACCTGTATATCAAGAACTTTGTGTCTTTAAAGAAAGAAATCAAAGAGGATACCAGAAAATGGAAAGATCTCCCATGCTCTTGGATTGGTAGGATCAACATAATAAAAATGGCAATCTTGCCAAAAGCAGTCTACAGATTCAATGCAATCCGTATCAAAATTCCATCACAATACTTCAAGGACCTGGAAAGAACATTACTCAACTTTATATGGAAAAACAAAAGGCCCATGATAGCCAAAACAACCCTATACAATAAAGGAACTTCAGGAGGCATCACCATACCTGACTTGAAGCTCTATTATACAGATATAGTGCTGAAAACAGCTTGGTATTGGCACAAAAATAGGCAGGCAGACCAATGGAACCGAATTGAAAACCCTGATTTTAACCCACACACCTATGAACACTTGATTTTTGACAAAGAAGCTAAAACTATACAATGGAAAAAAGAAAGCATCTTCAACAAATGGTGCTGGCGTAACTGGGTACTGGTATGCAGAAGACTGCAGATAGATCCATGTTTATCGCCTTGTACAAAACTTAAGTCCAAATGGATCAAAGATCTCAACATAAATCTAGCCACACTGAAACTTTTAGAAGAGAAAGTGGGAGATACTCTTCAACTAGTTGGTACAGGAGACCACTTCCTAAACATAACATCAGTGGCGCAAACACTGAGATCGACAATTAACAAATGGGACCTCCTGAAACTAAAAAGCTTCTGTAAGGCAAAGGACACAGTCAACAAGACAAAAAGGCAGTCCACAGAATGGGAAAAGATATTCACTAACCCCACATCTGACAGAGGGCTAATCTCCAAAATTTACAAAGAACTCAAGAAACAAGTCTCCATAACACCAAAGGATCCAATTAAAAGGTGAGGTACAGATCTAAATAGAGAATTCTCAACAGAGGAGGCTAAAATGGCCAAGAGACACTTAAGAAAGTGCTCAACATCCTTAGCCATCAGGGAAATGCAAATCAAAACAACTCTGAGATACCAACTTTCTCCTGTCAGAATGGCTAAAATCAAAAACACTGAAGACAATTTATGGTGGAGAGGATGTGGAGAGAGGGGAACTCTACTCCACTGCTGGTGGGAGTGCCAACTCATACAGCTTCTTTGGAAATCAGTGTGGAGATACCTCAGGAAAATGGGAATTAATCTACCTCAAGACCCAGCAATTGCACTCTTGGGCATATATCCAAATGAGGCAAATTCATACAACAAAGGCATCTGCTCCACTATGTTCATAGCAGCATTATTTGTAATAGCCAGAACCTGGAAGCAACCTAGATGTCCCTCAACTGAAGAGTGGGTGGAGAAAATGTGGTACATTTACACAATGGAGTATTACTCAGCAGAAAAAACAATGGAATCTTAAAATTCGCAGGTAAATGGATGGCACTGGAGGAAGCCATCCTGAGTGAGGTAACCCAGTCACAAAAAGACAAACATGGTATGTACTCACTCATGTATGGTTTCTAGAGAGTCTGGGAAACAGGAAAGAACCTAAAAGATATGCATATATGCATAGTACCCAAGAGAAGAGGATTGAGACAAGATCCTCTGAATGGATGGGGAACACAGTGAGGGGTAAGGGGGAGTGGGAGCTGGGAAGAAGAGAGGGGGAGAAGAGAAAGACAGAGTAGGTCATGGGGGACCAGGAAGTTGAGTGGGTAGGGGTAGAATAGGGGGAAGAGGGGATCATAGGTTAGAAGACTGATCAGGCACCAGAGTGACCTCTAGTGATCTAAAGGGATAACACCAATTGGCAAGCTAAGTAATAGTGGAGAGACCACCTCGAATGCCCATTCCTGATAGTGAACTTGATGCCTATAACCATCTGGGAGCCTTCATCCAGTGGCTGATGGAAGTAGAGGCAAACACACAGTTAAACACTGAACTGAACCCAAGGAACCCAGTGGCAGAGAGAGAGGAGTGATGAGCAAATTGGCAAAGAATGGGCTGGCAAAACCAGCAGAGACAGCTGATCTGAACAGGGGAGAGCTCTTGGACCCCAGACTGACAGCGGGGAGGCCAGCATGGGACTTATCTGGACCCCCCCCTAATGTGAGTGTCAGTGAGAAGGCCTGGGCAACCTATGGGGCCTTGAGCAGTGGATCAGTGTCTATCCCTGGAATACAAACAGTCATTGTGTGCCCATAGCACAAAGAGGGATGCTCTCTCAGCCTGGACTCTTAGGGGAATGCCTGGACCCTACCTGGAGTGAAATGACAGACTCTAGATATCCCCTGTGTGGAAGGAATTGGCAACACGGTGGGAGGCTGGGGGGGAAGGGGAGTGCGGGAGGAGGGAAGGAAGAGGGAACTGGGATTGACATGTAAAACAAGCTATTTAAAATTAAAATAAAAATGATATTAAAAAAAGAAATGAAAAAAAGAATATTAGGTTATAAGAAAATAATTAGTAAGGGAATTCTGATTTATTCCTCCTCCAAATGCTTATAATATCTAAAATTATAAAACAAATTTCTCCAATGGCCCAAACTGAAATTTCAAACAATGAATACCATGATTTCTGCTTAAGTAAGCAAGTGCTTGAGGAAGCCAGCAGAGTTGAAGGCAGAGTTTAAGAAACAATTAGAATGACCTTAGGAACTTTAACCTTTTTTTTTAATATTTACAGTTCCTAGATTGCAGAACAAGGAAGGGACTCTTGTCTACACCATTAGTTGCTAAAAGAAAATGGCTTATTCCAAATTCCTGTTTCACTGTAAGGCACTTTTATTGTAGCTACTTTGCAATCCAAAATCAACTAAGTAATTAAATCTCCATAAGCTGAGGGACAGATGTTCAGCTAACAGACAGTTAAGTCTATACCTGTTTTACCCAATGTGGATGTAATGTGAATTTTACAGAGATATACAGTGTTTTATTTGCTTCACTATTGAATAAAGAACACCTTCAGCCTTATAATGAGAACTGAGTAATTATTATATAAAAATCAGAACTCATACGAATTATTTTACTCAACCCCTCCTCTTTATATCTCTGATCCTTTATTAATTCTGGCAGACCCATAAACTCTCTAAAAAATGTCTTCATGAAATCTGTAGGTGGAATCTAGCCATAGGGCCACTTACCTGTGCTTCTTACTACCCACTATGAGGAAGCAAAGAAACACATTACAGATAGTGGTTTGAGGTCCCAAGCATCCTTTATCAGATGATAAAGTAAATCTCAATTTTAAAAACCTACTATATATACTATCCCAACTTCTCAGCTCCTTCTCTGGAGACTGTATTTTTAGTCTCCCTAACTTCCAACCATACCTTATCCATAAGAGACCACATATAAAACAGTGTCCCACATTCAGTGTTCCATCTTAGTTTACCAACATTGACTGTGCTTCAAGCATTCTTTAGGCTTCCAAAAGTACCTGACCAATGTGACACAACCCATATGCCCCTTCTGACCTGTATCCAGTTTCTACAGACAGACCCCTAACCTCCTTATGCAGGTTCTATCCTGGTGAGTTTCACATGCCTTATCTCCAACACACCAGGTCTATCCCAGGTCTGAATCTAATGTTGTGGCCTAGTTCGACCTCCCTTTCCTATACTTCAAAAGACCTCTAGGCTCCTTCCAGGAACATCCCTCACTATTCCCCAACTGACAGACCCTCCCCACACAATATCCAAAATTTCCACCCATCCTGATCTAACCCCAAACTCCTTGCTTGACCAAAAATCATACATCTTGTATACACCCATCCCTTTCTGTCTACCTGACTACAGTTCACTGCCACCAAATTTCCAAACTTTAGACTTAGCCCAACCCTACATGCTTTTTTTCTGCCCCAAACATTTCTGTCCATATAAGACTAAGGCCTAATAAAATAAATCCATGTGTTCAGATCTTTTTGTAAAAATACCAATATCAAGTCACTTATCTTTTTTCTTAAATCTACCAGAACTATAGAAATATTTACATTTGAGAATTATATAAATAAAGGACACAGAATTTAAAAACAAAAACTTCAGCTACATCAAAGAATTCAAGAAATTTAAATTAGGCACAAAACCAAGGGATTTAAAGAAGACACAAACAGCTCGATGAAATTAAGGAGACAAAACTTGAGACTAAATGAATGAGGGATGTCAAGAAAACACAAATATAAAGCTTTTGAAAATAATGATGAGAATTCAGAACTTGAGAATGGATTTCAATAAAGAGATATAAATAGTGAAGAGGATTCAACCTGGATGGATATGGAATTGAAAATGCACTTAAACTATAAAATTCAGTGGAAAGCCTCATATGTAGAATGAAACAAGCAGAAGACAAAACGAGGATTTGAAGGTAAAAACTCCAGACCAAATAAGTAGAGAATATACAATATTTTATAAACACAGGAATAGAATTTGCAAGAAATCTTGGATGCATGAAATATAAAATAAACCTTTCAATTGTAGCATAAATTATACAAAGGAATTCCAAGTCAATGGCATAGTCCTGATCTTCCACAAGGTCATAAAAGAAAACTTCTCAAAACAAAGCAATGGCATGCCCATTAAGTCTTATTTTCTTACTGAGACTACAAGAAACACAGCTTTAAATATAATCGACACTGTAGAGTGAAAGGATGGATAAAATAATCTAAACAAATAGTACTATTAAGCAAGTAAATATCCCAATCCTAATATTTGACAAAGTAGATTACAAACTAAAACTAATCAGGTGATATAAAGACTGACACTTCACTCTATTCAATGAAATAGTTAACCAAGAAGACGTTCCTGAGCTAAATATACATACATTATATTCTGGGGTACAAATTCTATGAATACATTTACTATTGGATTTTAAGGTGACACTGATTAACATCAATTCTTTAATAGTAGAATCTAATGCCATACTTTCTCTAAAACAGACAAACTGGAATAAATATAAATGGAGAAACATTAGAATTAAATGACAGCTTGCATCAACTGATCTAACAGATATATGAAGAATAAAACCCTGAAATACCATATGATCTACATGCTATTCATAAGCACACAGTAGCTTCTTTAAAACAGACCACATTCTGGGAAATGAAACATATATTTCAAAATTCATAATGATTGAAGTAACACCTTGAGTCCTATTTTAAAATTTTTAGTTAAACTTAAAATGGATAGCAAACAATCTCTAGTAAAGCACAAATTCATGGAAAATTAAAAAACTCATTACTGAATGATAAATGACTCAAAGTAGAAATCAAATAAGAAACAAAATGCCAGAATTAATGAAGTTGAAAATATCTAACAATAAAACTCTCAGGGCACTTCAAAAGCATTCCAATTAGGGAAATAATATCTCTAAATTCCTAAATTTAAAAAGAATCAGAAAGAGCACAAATGAATGCCTTGATGATGCAAATAAGATAGTTGATAAACAAGAACACATCAAATTTAAACAAAGGCAGTGGCAAATAACAATAAAAAGCATTACAGACATCAATGGATTATAATGAAAGCAAAGAATCAATGAATCAGGGAACTTGTTCTTTGAAAAGATAAAGTTTAAATACCTTGTGCATAACAAGCAAAATGAAAGAAAGCCTGGATTCAAATGAACAAAGTCAGAAGCAAACAGGGAACCATTACAACAGACACCCAAGAAATTCAAAATGCTATAAAGGAACATTTTTAAAACGTCTATTTCAGTAAACTGGAAAACCTAGAAAAAAATGAATGATTTTCTAGATTTAACCACGCTACCCAACATGTTAGGGATAGTATATTTCTAGAAGTCCTTTCATTATTAAAGATTGTATTAGCTATCCTGGGTTTTTTTTTGTATTTCCATATGACACTGAACATTTTCCTGTCAAGTTTTTTGGGGAAGTGTGTGTTGAAAAGCTTCTGTATGACAAGGAACACCAAATTTTGGAAAAATGTTTCATGATGAAGAATAGGAAAATATTTTTATCAATTCCACAACTGATAGATGACTAATATCAAAAATATATGAAGAACTAACGAATCTAAATGGTAAGAATAATAATAATAACCCATAATAAAAAATGGGTTATAGATGTAAAATACAAATGACTGAGAAGAACTTGAATATTCAACATCCTTAGCAATCAGAGAAATGCAAATCAAAAACTACCTTGAGATTTGTACTTACACACATCAGAATGGTAAAGTTCAATGGAACAAATCACAGGTAATGCTTGCAAAGATGGAACATATTCCATAGATGGCAAACTATGGAAATCCATGTTTCAGTTCCTCAGGAAGCTATGAATTGATCTATCTAAACATCTAGTTATACCATTTTTGGTCATGTACCCTAAGAACATTTAAATCCTATTATAAAGACACTAACTCAACCATGTTCATTGCTGCCATACTCATAATAGGCAAAAGTTGGAGACACCCTAGATGTCTATCAATACTTGAATGAATACAGAAAATGTGGTACATGGTACTGAAGGGAAAGGAAAATAAGACTGCGACAAATCCTTTGATATACAGTGGTAACTTGTATACAAGATGTGCTAGGGCAGTGGAACAAAGCTTGTAGGTTTAAATAACAATATCTGATTCGACTAATGGCCCACTCCATGAGACAGAACCCATCCTCAACTCTGATCATGTGGCCAAGACTCTGAGCGTAGATAGACCAGTAACTTTGGGAAAGCTAAATAGTAGTGATCTGTTAGAGTGATGTAGAAAGAAAGTGATAAATTGACAACTAAGGACATTCAGCTATACTCACAGATCAGGGACTTGCTTGGCCTGCATCAGAGAAATTCCCTTATTCAGTAATGGAGATAAATCCAGTGAACCACAGGTGGACAAATGTGTAGAGAATGAGAAGCTTTAGAAAAGTTTCTATATCAATTCTCTTGTCTTGCACCTCAGGAAAGAACAGAAAGAACAGATGAGCCAGGGTGTTGGAGAACACCAAGGAAACAAGGGATTTAAAATACCTCAGGACCAGTGTATATACAAACTCAGAGACTCTAGCTGCATGCAAAGTACCTGTAGAGGTGTGTGCCAGATCGGATCCTAGTACTTTGAGAAGCAGAGGGAAACCTTAATCTATTATGCAAAAATTCTCCCCTATTGATAACTACTTACAAACAAAAATTTCATTGGGTATAAAAACCACTCACCAGCGTAGACGTCATTTGCAGCATTTGGAGTTCAATACAGAACAAACCCAGTGATATTTCTGGAGTCTTCATTGTTTTGTATTGTGATACTTTGTCTGTTTTTTCTTTTTAACCTTTTATATTTGCTTACCGTACAAGTCTTTTGCTTGTATATTATGATTTATGCTTTTGTGATTACTTAAGGGGACAAATCTTGCATGATCTGTCTCATTGGAAGGTATTGATTTAAATCTTTAAATGTGTCTACAGATCCTGGAGTCACTATAAAAATCAGTTAATTCAAACAGGATCAATGCTGCTGTGGGTTTCTGAGGATACATAGAGAGGGGAATATCATGGTAGAAGTCATGTGACTAGGAAAATGAGAAGTGTGGGAGGTCCTACGTAGGGAGAAGTAAATGAATACAAAAGGAGAGTAAAATAATAGTAAAGATATCTGACAAAAGTCATAGACCACCACACTATCAAATATTTACCTAAAATTGTGTGCTACATGTGAGTCTGTATACAAATATATATACATACCTTAAATTTCTATGTACATGTAGTTTACATGAAATTTTCTCATCTGGGTTGACAATGTTCCCTCCAAGAGCCAAAACCCACCTAACAAAAATCCTAACACCAGGCATGAAAAAGCTTTGTTTTTAGTTGTAGGTCAGACCCCAAAAATATTGAGCCCATTGTTATGCCTTCTGTTTTCCCCTAGAGGTGGAAGATAATGTCCAATTTCTGAAGACACTATGCACTTCAGACATAGGGCTCAGAGGCCCAAAGATAGAAGTGACCTGGATTCTTTTTCATAGAGGAATATCTTCATGGGAATATAGGGCATCATGCAAACTTCCACAGGATGGAAGCAACCAATGGTCCTATCCAGCTGTGACACTTCGGAACTACAATAACAGCTAGCATTGCATGATAACCCTAAGAGTACAGCCGTGACACATATGTCTTGGAGGTAACCAATAGATATGTAAGTGGGCTTAAAGCATTCTCAACACGAGAAAAAAACATTCCTAGTACTCTAAGGGAGCACAGGTGACCTAGTGTTTTCTCTGACTCATACACTCAAACTCAGATGTAGAATTTGACAATATTTGTGGAGGAGTTAGACCATAATCAAACCAGCAACAGTATTTGTGAGATAACTGACAGAAGAGGAAAATGAGCTCTAGCAAGCTGTCCTATGATTTTTATCCCAGCATATGTACCACACATTCATATACACACAGAGATACACACAAACACACACACACACACACACACACACACACACACAAACACACACATACACTTAATATTAAAAAAATGAAACCAAGCAGTTTCTGACACTTCCTGGAAGTCAAATCACTTGAAAAAGTTATTCTATGTGTCTAGGTAGAGAATGGAATAGAAAGTGACTGGTGCTTTTCTTCTTTGTATACACCACCTTCCTTCCAGTTGCATCTTCATTTTCTTTTTTATGTTTTTATTTAAATTAGAAACATGCATGCTTCAAATGTCAATCCCAGATCCCTCTCCCATCCCTCCTCCCTTGTCCCTCCACCAGCAATGCACCCAGCCCAATTCTCATATCATACCCCAGGGAGGGTGAGGCCTTCCTTGGGGGAGTCTCCAAAGTCTGTCATTTTACTCGGAATCACCAATGACAGGTTATGATGGAGAGGATGTGGAGAAAGGGGAACACTATTCCATTGCCGGTGGGAGTCCAAACCTATACAACCACTTTGGAAATAAGTATAGAGATTCCTCAGGAAAATGGGACTCAGTCTACCACAAGACCCAGCAAGTCCACTCTTAAGCATATACCCAAAAGATGCCTATTCATACAACAAGGATGTCTGTTCCACTATGTTCCTATGTTCATAGCAGCATTTTTTGTAATAGCTAGATCCTGGAAGCAACCTAGATGCCTCACAACTGAAGAGTGGATAGAGAAAATGTGGTACATTTACACATTGAAGCATCTTCATTTTCAACAATAGAGAGATTCACAGAGAGTTAGAGGAAAGCAGAAAGAATCCTTGAGAGGGTCCAAGATTTCCTTGTTCACATAAGAGCAAGATGTTCCTATTTTAAACTACATATTGAAATGTATTACATAAATAGACAAGTAGATTCTTGAAACATCTCTTATTAAATTCCCCATGAGGAATTTGTCAAATGAGTCAAGGTAATATCAAAAAAGGATGTTTCAGTGCTATAATTTGTATAAACTTATTGATCCTAATTCACTTTTTGGATCGTGTATGCCACCTCCTATTGGTAGGCATAATAATGCAAAGAAATAAGCATAGGGAACAATGTAATGAGCTATCCATCTTTCAAATATAATTATCATAGCAAGAATTTTATAGACTACTCTATGAACCTGCACTGAATTCAGTACTTGAACTTAGTTAACCCAAAAAAACCTTATGATAGCTAAAATGTAAACCAAAGTGAGTGATCTGCTTCTCTGCTTATTATGCTTTCAAGCCAATTGTGGGTGAGTTAAAAACACCAAAAATATTACCCACCCTTACAACTTATTCAGTTATAATTCAAATCATTTCTTAATTGTGTATTCATGAATATTTAGGCACAAAGCCATTCATGAAACTAATCCCACTAGTTTTGTCCTGCTGAGATTTCTGATCAAAAGATATAAACCATTTTCTAGGGCACTTTCTATTTTACTTATAGAGAAACAGATTCTTCTATGTTTTCTCCTTACAAATGAAGCCATTTAAGGATTCTAATTAAAGACTGCAAGCTATAGACTTACTTTACCTAAGAAATAGCAAAAGTGCTGTTATGATAATTTTGCTAAATCATCTAATTTCAACAGTGCTTCTTTCTAAATCCAGGAGATGCTATTTTAACAACAATTTTACAATTCAACAAGTAAAATGACTATTTTATTATCAACAAGCATGAGGGATCTATCTTTTCTTGTTTTCTTCAAATTTTGGGTTCAATGTCTTAATGAATTTATCCTCTGAGTCTTTTACTTGTTAGCATAATCCCAAAATATTTGTTTATTCATGTAAACTATTGTGAAAAGTATTGCTTCCCTGATTTCTTTTCCTATTATTTATTTTTTATATAGAGAGAAAGTCTATTGATGAATAAGGAAGGGAAAAGAGGATACTGCTTGAATAGAAAGAGGAGAAACAAGAATGGTAGGAATAAACTGGTGAGGAAGATAGGAAATCAGATTAAAACTGGAAATACGGAGAGGCACAACAAACATTATAGATACATATACATATGTGTACAAACATAAATACACATACATGTGTATATATGTATGTATATGCATACATGTATATATATATGTATGCATACACACATGCATATATATGGAAGGACTTTGAACGTGGTAACAATATAATGAGGAAGACAAAGTCCTAAATAGATGTTTTATACCTCAAAGTTAAACTTCCTTTACCAGGAATGGATGTCATTTTGTTGAGTCATTGGAAAATGAAGTCCCTTTGGCACTTTCCCCAAGCACCACAGGCTATTTCCAAGGCTATTGGTTACTACCACAACCTCAATATAATGCTCTGATATTAAAGACCACTTACTGATGTTACTAAATTAGGGGAAACCAAACTGGTTCCCAATTAGGAGGTTCACCTGTGTGGACTAGTGTCCATGGTTTAGGTCAGTACTTTGCACACAGCCAAAGGAGGAATATAATTACTATCACCCACCAACAAACCCTGTGATTCACAACAGTGAACCCACTGCAATTTTATGTGAATAACCAACAACTTCATTGAATTCAAGGCCAATTCAATGAGACAGAAGCAATATCTGACACTGGTAAAGTGACTAAGAACCTGAGACCAGAGAGGTCATAGACATAATAGAAAAACTACTACTATCATTCTGATAAAGAAACATAGTAATAGAATGACAGCAAATGGCATATTGATACACCCATAAATCAGGCCATCACTCACTCACCCTCAACAGACAAGCTTCTTCTTGCAGTAGGTAACAGTTAAACAGAGCTTCACAACTGGACAATGTGCAGAGTGAGAGGATTTGGACATAAATAAAATGTCTTCATCATCTTCCTCCCCCTCAAGGCTCATGGATCTATGAGGAAGAAAAAGGAGAAGGACTGCAAGAACCATAGGGAAGTGAGACTCCAAGGAAGTTGCTTCCACCATACAATAGTACTGATACGTGTATGAACTCACAGAGACTGTCACAGTATGAGTAATATCTGCATAGTTTCAAACCTGACAAAATGCCAGCAAGTAGAATGAAGCATATAAAAATTCCTACCCACTACCTAAGAAAATAGTTGCCATTGAAACCTGCTAGGAATGGGATAATCATTTTTTTACAGTGAGTGTCACTGTGTGTATCTACCATTCTCTAAGGTAGGCCCCATGCCAAGGAATAGTTGACCAATATAGGATGTGTTGTTTGTAGGTATGTTTATGTGAGAGGAAATTTTTATTTTGGTATCCATTTTCTTAATCTTTTGCTTTTCTTGATTTTCATTTTGAATTTTTTTGGGGGGGTGTTGAAGGGAAAGAGTCAGAGAGACAGAGACAGAGAGTGGCAGAGAAAATGAAGTTGAGTGGGTAGAGAAATGGGGAATCTCAGAGAAATTGTGGGAAAAGAAAACATGATCAAAATACACTGTATGAAAAGCATTTAATAGAAACGTTAAGAAATAAAGTTTCTAAATAAAAATGATCAAAAGCGTGAGACAATAGCCTACTGACTGGGCCAAAATTTTTCTGAATATTCACTAAACAGGTATTGATACCCTAAAAGTGTATATATAAGATACTTGAAAAGTTAAACAAACAGAAAGGAAAGACCAAGATCACTAGATGGTTAACTGAATAGACACCTTCAAATGAATAAGTGCAAATTACAAATAAACTCAGAAACATTTTTCCATGTATTTGGCCACCATAGAAATATAAATCAAAATGCAGAGATTATTTCACCCCAGGAGCAAGAATCTACCACCAGATATAAAAAGAAGGATAAAATAAACAAGAGGTAAAATGACTAAGGTAACACCACTCTCTTCTGACTCAATTTTGTGTTTGCTTACATAGTTCCCAGTTTTCTACACCAGGTCCCACAATAGTCACTTCTGCCTTGGCAACACGTTTTAGATTCCCCTGGTCTTGGACCATGGTCAAGATGTATTAGCCAAAATACTTAAACTAAAACAACTAAATATAAGCAAGTCCAAAAAGTTGACATGTTATGCCTAAAATAAATATTTCCTGTCAGGGACAATTGTTTCAAGGTTACTCTGACCCTCATGAAATGTTGATACAAATTATGGTCTTTGAAATTTTTCTTTAAAAACTTTGACCCCAGGAGACTTTTCAGAGACACATTCCCACTGTTTATCTGGACATGAAAGTAAAAAAAGACTTAAAACTTTTAATTTATTTAACATTGTGGTTAATAATTATCTCATGTAGATCATTTTAGATTTAAAATGAGTCTTCACTAATAGTTGGTAGAAGTAAAAATTAGTGCATCCACTAATAAAGATAACATGGAGGTTTCTCAAAAGACAAGACATGGTTATAGCACACGATCTATATGTAAGGCTGATGGATACTCACATTAGGGATCAGAGTCAGCAAATATTAGAATTCTGTAAACAAATTGGTAGTTCTGGAATTGTCTACAATAGTGCACTAAATATCTATCAATAGATTCTTCAATAGAGAAAGCATGAGATATATAGACAACTTCATATTATTCACCCTTAGTAAGAAAATGGATGAAACTGCAGATTATCTGTGATGCAAAATAAACTGGTCCTACAAAGACAAGAATTGCATTTTATGTCTTTTTTAGACTCTGGGAAAGTTAAAAAGAACACAAAAACAAGGAGACAACTTCTTGGTAGATGTTTGACATTGTATATTTGTAAACATTCTCCAAAGTGCACAATGCTAAGAATTGTATTTTTACTTTCAAATTTATTTAATAATTTCAACATGAATACTTCATTTATAACAAAGGTACCACACTAAGTCAAGTTCTAACAGTGGAAGAACTTCCCGGGAAGTGGGATACACAGAAATTTATGTCTATCTGCTCAAAATTTCTGTGAATCAACTTTGCCCTGAACACTAGGAGAATAAAAAGATGAGGAGGAGTGAGCTTCACACCTGCATGAGTTCTGCATACATGGCAGACATCACAGTGAAGCCTGTTACTCTCTCTCATTAATGAGCACTACTAGTAAGCAAAGGTTTTGTATTAAGTGTTGATAATTTCTTTGATTGTGATAATCCTCATCCCTACTCTTTGACTCCATGATCCTTTATGTACAGTTTGAAAAAGCATTACTGTTCACATCAGTGTTAGAATTCCAAACACTACTTGACAAAAGGAGGCAGATTCTCTTTCAGGAAACTGGTCTTAATTATGGCTTCTCTTTGTGTGTGATGTGGTCTCTTTTATTGAACAAATTATATATTCTCCGACTAGAACAACCATTATGATTTATGATAACACTGTCTTTGTAAGCAGCACTGCTTGTTCCATGAGTTATATCCAGTCACTCAGTTTTACCACTGTCCAGTATACAACTTTTTAATTCCTATAAATTAAAACTAAAAAGTATCAAAAATCATTGTTATTGTTCCCTTTCGAAATAAATCAGATTTCAACGCATTGCCTGCTCAAATGACATAAAATAAATAACCAAACATATGGATTTCTAAATATTAATGCCATTGTTCAGATATATCTTATCACCATAAAGCTTCTTCTATTACTGTGATATTGCAAACTGGAGAGAATGGATAGAGACATGAGAAAACATTACACAGGACTAATAGGGGTAAAGAAAATGAGAAGAGGAGACAAACATCTACAGGACATGACTCTCTATTTCAAAGTCACCAGGAGATATTGCGGAACTCTTCAAACATAACGGTAGCCTAAGAGAAGCCAATGTTCTTTGTACCTTTTGCCAGAACATTGCCCCAAATACTTTGCCATCTGTTCACTGCATGAAAGTAAACTGCAAATAGCATTTTTCTGTTTGAGTCAGTTCCTCCAGACAATGTTCACCTTGCTTCTTTCAAGTACTTAGCTTTGATTCGATTTTTAGCAACTCTGGCTGATGACATTGAGCTAAAACGTTTTTTTAGGTCTTTTATCCTAGTTGAATATTAGGAAGGGTGGTTTGGTAATATAAAGATAATTTGGCCTTGGCCTATCTACTCCTTGTAATAAAACAATTTAATCTGGCACTTTAGTGTCTTCAAAACATCATACTGTTAGATAACGACAACATTTCTGGCCTACAAATTGGTAATAAAACCACATTTCACAGAACATTTTGGTATAGATTTTCATCAAGTGACATGACTGTTTTTTCCTAAACTAACAGGGATTGCAAATGACCTCTATGTTTTCAAAAATAATTTTAATATAAATTTTTATTTAAATTAGAAACAAGCTTCCTTCACATGTCAATCCCAGCTTTCTCTCCCTCCCCTCTTCCTTTGCCCATCCAATAGCCATGCAGCCACCCACACAATCCCCACACAATTCCCCAGACAGGGTGAAGCCATCCATGGGGGATCTCCAGAGTCTGTCATGTCATCCAAGGCAGGGCCTAGGCCCTTTGCCATGTGTCCAGGCTGAGAGAGCATCCCTTCATGGGGAAAGGGCTCCCAAAATTCATTCATACACCATGGTAAATATTGATCTACTACTCAAGGCCCCAGAGATTGCTGAGGCCTCCTTACTAACTCCAGAGGGTATGGATCAGTGCCATGCTGGGCTCACAGCCATCAATCTGGGGTTCAAAAACTCCCCATTTTCAGAACAGCAGTCTGTGGGTTTCACCATCATGGTCAAGACACATTTTGCTTATCACTCCTCCCTCTCTGTCACTGGGTTCCAGGAGTTTAGTTCAGGGTTTAGCTGTGGGTATCCGTCTCTGCTTCCATCAGTCACTGGATGATGAAGGATTGGCAGTAGGACTGTAGACTGACACTCCCCCAATCGATGTCTAAAATCATATATAAGTGAAAACATACCATATTTGTCTTCTTGTGACTGGGTTACCTCACTCAGGATGGTTTCTTCTAGTACCATACATTTGCCTGCAAATTTCAAGTTTCCACTGTTGTTTTCTTTTTCTGCTGGGTAGTACTCCATTGTATAAATGTACCCCATTTTCTCTATACACTCTTCAGTTGAGGGGCAAGTAAGTTGCTTCCAGGATCTGGTTTGATGTTTTGATTATTATATGGTGAGGTGACTTCTTTTTCTGGTCCAGCCTATTTGGTGTAAGATTCTTGTATTTTCATAGTCATATCCTTTTTTAGGTTAGGGAAGTTTTCTTCTATGACTTTGTTGAATATGTCTTCTGTACCTTTGAGCTGTATTTCCTCGCCTTCTTCTATACTTATTATTCTCAGGGTTGGCCTCTTCACGGTGTCCTATATTTCCTGGATATTTTGTGTTAGGGATTTGTTGGTTTTGATATTTTCTTTGGTTAACGACTGTATATCCTCTAATGATTCTTCAACACCTGAGATTCTCTCTTCTATCTCTTGTATTCTATTTGTGATACTTGCATCTGTAGTTCCTGATCGTTTACCCAGGTTTTCTATTTCCAGCATTCCATTGTTCTGTTTTTTCCTTATTGTTTCTTTTTTAGCTTTCAATCCTTCAACTCTTTGAGTTGTTTCCTTCATTTGTTTGGTTGTTTTTTCTTGGTACTCCTTAGCTTCTTTGAGAGATTTGTTTATTTCTTGAATTTTTCCCCCAATTCATGGATTTTTTTGTTTTTCTTCTATTTCTTTAAGGGATTTCCTCATTTCCTCTTTGAGGGTCTCTATCATCTTCATAAAATAATTTTTAAGTTCTGTGTCTTCTGCTTCGTCTATGTAGTGATTTTCAGGTCTTGCTGGCATTGGTTCTCTAGATTTTGGTGGAGTCATGTTGGTCTTTGTATTGCTGAGTGAGCTCTTATTCTGTCTTCTTCCCATCTCTTCTTCCAGTGGGTGCTGGTGGGGTCTTTCCGTCTCCACTAGTCTCCCTCCTTCCTCAAGCGAAGCTGGGGATGCTGACACTGAAGCTGAAGCTTAAGCTGGGGTTGCTGGAGGCTGGGGCCTGGAAGGGCTGATGCCTTTCCTGTGTGGGCAGGTCTTCTGGATGCCAAGAGCAAACCCCCGGAAGATCAGAAAATTCTCTATTAAGCCCTCTGTCCGATGTGGGGTTAGTGAATATCTTTTCTCACGATGTGCACTGCATTTTTGTCTTGTTGATGTGTCCTTTGCCTTACAGAAGGATCTCAGTTTCTGGAGGTCCCATTTATTAATTGTCAATCTCAGTGTCTGTGTTATTGGTGTTATATTCAGGAAGTAGTCTCCCATACCAATTGGTTCAAAGGTGCCTCCCACAGTCTCTTCTAAGAGGTTCAGTGTGGCTGGGTTTGTGTTGAGGTTTTTGATCCATTTGGAATTAAGTTTTGTGCATGGCCATAGACATGGATCTATCTGCAATCTCTTTCATGCCAGGATCCATTTATGACATCTCAATTTGTTGAAGATGTTTTCTTTTTTCCATTGTATAATTTTAGCTTCTTTGTCAAACATTAGGTTTTCGTATGTGTATGGGTTTCTTTCAGGTGTTCTATGTGATTCAACTGGTATTCCTGTCTATTTTAATGCCAATACCAAACTGTTTTCAGGACTATAGCTCCATAATAGAGCTTAAAGTCAGGGATGGTGATGCCTATGGATGTTGCTTTGTTGAACAAGTTTGTTTTGGATTTCCTGGATCTTTTGTTTTTCCATATAAAGTTGACAAGTGTTTTTTAAGGTTCTATGAAGAAATGTGCTGGGGTTTTCCTGGGGATTGCATTGAGTCTGTATATTCCTTTGGTGAAATTGCCATTTTTACTACACTGATCCAACCTATTCAAGAGCATGGGAAATCCTTCCATTTTCTAGTGTCTTCTTTACTCTCTTCCTTTAAAGACTAGATACAAGTCTTGTTTTTTTTTCATAACAGGGTTTCTCTGTATTGTTTTGGAGGCTGTACTGGGATTTACTCTGTAGACCAGGCTAACCTCGAACTCAAAAGATTCACCTGCCTCTGCCTCCCGAGTGCTGGCATTAAAGGTGTGTGCTGCCAACACCCTACAAGTCTTTCACTTGTTTGTTTATCCCAGATGTCTCCAAGATCTTTATCATTAAGGGGTTTTGTATTTTGTCAAAGACGTTCTCAGTATCTAGTGAGATGATCATGTGATATTTGTTTCATAACTTGTTTATATGGAAGATTACATTGAAGGATTTTAGTATGTTGAACCATCCCTGCATTCCTGGTGTGAAACCTACTTGATCATGGTGGATGATTTTTCTGATGTGATTTTGAATCCAATTTGCAAGTATTTTATTGGTATTTTTACATCAATGTTCATGAAGAAGATTGGTTTGAAGTTCTCTTTCTCAGTTTTGTCTATGTGTGGCTTGGGTATCAATGTATTTGAAGTCTCATAGAAAGAGTTTGGCAAAGACCCTCCTTCTTCTATTGTATGGAATACTTTGAGAAGAATTGGAATAAGCTGATATTTGAATTTCTGGTAGAATTCTGCACTGAGGCCATCTGGCCCTGAGTTTTTTTTTTTTTTTGGTTTGGAGAATTTTTATGATTTCTTCTATTTCATTAGGGGTTATAGGTCTACTACAGTGCTTATCTGTTCTTGATTTGATTTCGGTAAGTGATATCTATCCAGAAAATTGTTCATTTCCTTTAAATTTTTGAATTTTATAGAGTATAGGTTTCCAAAATATGACCTCATGATTCTCTGGATTTCCTCACTGTCCGTTGTTATGTCCCCCTTTTCATTTCTGATTTTGTTAATTTTCATGTTCACACTCTGCCTTTTGGTAAGTGCGGATAAAGGTTTGTCTATTTCGTTGATTTTCTCACAGAACCATCACTTTCTTACACTGACTTTTTGTATTGTTATCCTAATTGCTACGTCATTGATTTCAGTCCTCAATTTGGTTATTTCCTGGAGTCTACTCCTCCAGGTTGAGTTTGCTTCCTTTTGTTCTATAGTTTTCAGTTGTGCTGTTAATCTCTAGTGTAACTATTCTCTAGTTTCCTTGTGTGGGCACTTAGTGCTATGAACTTGCCTTTTTGCACTGCTTTCAAAGCGTCCCATAAATTTGAGTATGTTATTTCTTTATTCTCAATGAAATCTAGGAAGATGCTAATTTATTTTTTATTTCTTCTTTGACCCAAGAATGGTGCAAATGCACATTATTCAATTTCCATGAGTTTGTAGGGTTTCTGCAATTTGTGTTGTTGAATTTCAATTTTGTACCTGTTGAGGTTTGCTATGTTGGCTATCATGTGGTTGATTCTTGAGAAGGGTCCATGAGTCGCTGAGAAGAAGTTATATTCTTTTGTGTTTGGATGGAATGTTCTATAGACATCTTTTAAACACAATTGATTCATAACTTCTATTATTTCCTTTGTTTCTTTGCTTAATTTCTGTCTGGTTGTCCTGTCGAGTGGTGAGAGTGGGGTTTTGAAGTCTTCCACTATAAGTGTGTGAGGTTTTATATGTGATTTGAGTTTTAGTAATGTTTCTTTTATAAATGCAGATGCCTTTGCATTTGGGGCATAGATGTTCAGAATTGAGACTTCATCTTGGTTGATTTCTCTTGTGATGAGTATAAAATGCCTTCCTTTATCTCTTTTGATTGATTTTAATTTAAAGTCTAATTTGCTTCCCCCACTTGTTTCTTGGGTCCTTTGATTGGGAAATATTTTCCCAACTCTTAACTCTATGGTAATGTCTGTTGTTGAAGCTGAGGTGTCTTTCTTGTATGAAGCAGAAGGATGGATTCTGTTAGTCTGTATCTTTTTATGGGCAAGTTAAGACCATTAATATTGAGGGATATTAATTACAATTGATTCCTCATTCTTATTTGTTTTGGAATTGGTGGTGGTGGTAGAATTATATGTTTATTTCTACCCTTTTTTCTTTTGGCTATTGGTAAAGTTGGATTATCTATTGCCTATGTTTTTTTCTGGTTGTGTTAACTTCCTTGGTTTGGAGTTTTCCTGCCAGAACTTTCTGTAGGCCTGGATTAGTGGATTTTTATTAAATCTGGTTCTAACATTTTCTCTGTCTATAGTGACTGAAAGCTTTTCTGTGTAAAGTAGTCTTCGCTGGCATCTGTGATCTCTTAATGTTTGTTGAATATCTTTCCAGGACCTTCTGGCTTTCAGAGTTTCCATGGAGAAGTCAGGTGTAATTCTGATAGGTTTGCCTTTATGTGTTACTTGACCTTTTTCCTTAGCTGCCCTTAATATTATTTCTTTATTCTGTATGTTTGTGGTCTTGATTATATTGTGTTGACTGATTTTTTTATTTTGTGGTCCACTCTATTTGGTGTTCTTGCACCTACATTATCATGTCTTTCTTTAGGTTGGGAAAGTTTTCTACTATGATTTTGATGAATATGTTTTCTGCCCCTTTGAGTTTGATTTCCTTACCTTCTTCTATATTATTTTTATGTTTGGTCTTTTCACAGTATTGCATATTTCCTGGATATTTTGTGTTAGGTATTTTTTGGATTTTCTTTGGTCAATGAATGTATTTCTCCTAGTGTGCCATCACCACCTGAGATTCTCTCTTCTATCTTTTGTATACTGCTGGTTATGCTTGTACCTGTAGTACCTGATTTTTTGCCCAGCTTTTCTAATTCTAGCATCCCTTCAGACTGTGTTTTTTTATTGTTTCTATTTCATATTTCAGCCCTTGTGCTCTTTGTATTATTTCCTCTATTTCTTGCATTTTTTAGACTGTTTGGTTTGTTTTTTCTTTTATTTCCTGCATTTTTTCAAACTCTTTAAGGAGTTTTCCCGTATCATCTTTGAGGGCCTCTGTCATTGTGATGAAGTTGTTTTTACGGTCATTCTCTTCTCCTTCATTTGTGTTGGAATGTTCAAGTCGTGCTGGTGTAGAGTCTCTAGACTGGCAGTGACATATTTGGGGTTTTTTTGCCAAACATGCTTTTATATTGTCTCCTTCCCATCACTTCTTTCAGTGGATGTAGAAGGAGCCTCTTCCTATCTTGGTGAGTACGGGACCAGGGTTCACTTCCAGTGGATGCAGGCAAGTCCAGTGCTCTGGTAGCTCTACTCTTCATGGTCCAGTGGGTGGAGAAATGGACTCAGATGCTGGGTTGCTTTGACTCCCTCCTGGATGGAAGCTACAATGTAAACCAGGGCCTGTGCTAGGGGTCTACCACTGTGGCTTCCATCCAGGAATACAGTTTCAAAGACATAATTCCCCTAGGGGCTAGTGGATTGTCTCACTCTGTAAAATAGTTGCCCAACAATCATTAAGACCTGAATTAGGATCATGAACCCTAATAAAAAGCCTGGCATGGCAATCTCAGGCACATGCATGTTGAGTACATGCATCTTCCCACCAACTAGAAACATAATAATTACATAAATAAAAATTTAAGAAATAACTTTTGAGAAATGAAAGAAATGTCTTTCTGCTTAAATGCAAAAAGCAAATGGGCACACATTTAATATTTGAGTATATAAATGACAATTTTCAAATATACAAATTTTTATTACTGACTTGCTTGGTAGAAACTAGCAGAAACTGCACACTAAATCACAAAACATGGCCTGACACAACACAATGAAGATGCATCATGGCTTCCCTTTTGAGATTCCATTGAAAAAGCATGTTCTAGCAACTGGGAAAGTTATCACCAACTTCTAAAGTTCCATTTTAATAACTACAGAAATACACTAAATCAATGAAGAAAACTACCCTAAACACTTTCTCAAGTACATTACCATTGCAAATCTTATAACATCATTCTCCTGGTAAATGCTGGGGATGATACAGCCCTTGGTACTATTCATTAACAGCTTTTTTAATCTGCTGGGAGTAAGAGTCTATATTATTATAATTCACAAAATTTGAATAGCTCATTTATTTCCTATTTTTAAACCATTCTTTATGATTTAAACTAGTACATACTAAAACAAAATTTTAAAATGTTTCTAACTCAGGATCTGATAGTTTTAGGGGAAACATTATTTGAACTTGGTCACCTTATAATTACCTGAATATCCAGAATTTCTTCAAATTGGATGAATGAATGTGTATGACTCATCAACCAGAATGGTGCTACATTTGTGGAACCTTAGTATTTGAAGTGCTCTTTCTACTTAATAGGAATTTAAACCATAGTTTCCATGTGTATATATGAAAAGAATCACAATTGTGCTTGGGACCTGCCACTAAGGTTTCCATCCTGGCAGCTGGAGCCAATGCACCACAGCATCCTAATCTCCTGCTCCATCCATGGGACTAGACTGAAACTTTCATCACAAAGCCATGTTCACCTCATTTTGTTTTTTACCCCTCCATATGGATGCCATTCCAGTTTCCATGCTTATAAAAAACTCTGTTAAGCATACCATTTATAAATCACCATCCGTATTTCAGTTCCCACACAAGCTTAGAGAATAGATTAAAGACAGTCACTGATTAAAATTTTCTTTGTTGGTATTTCACAATATTTTTTGTTTTCTTATACAATGCCTAATCATTCGTATTCTGTTCAATTTACTTTTTCTCATATTTAGGGCCAGATATTAACTTTAGTTTTCACATAACAAATGTGTATATGGTTTCAGTAGGAAAAGAAAAGGCTTCCAAAATCCATTTAAGATAATTACAATGAGTATTCAGCAAAAATAACTAATTCAGTTCCTAATGAGAATATAAAGAACATAAAATGGGCCTTAATGTCTTTATGTGAAATTAATTGTAATATTTAAAAACTATTCCTGATAGTACACTTTAATTCAAAAGAAAACAATAAATATATCTTTATAGTAATCTTTTAATATAAACGTATTAATCAGAAATAAATTATTTCTTTAAAGAATGCATTTAGTATTATTTTACTGAAGTGAGTAACATAACCAATATACAGAAAACTATTTTACACTTTCAATAAAAATGTCCTTGGAGTTTTATTATAAAAATTAAAGTTTAAAACATTTCTCTCAAATTGTTCATGAATCTAAAAGAAATAAAAATGGAATATATTACTGAAGAAACAGAAAATACATTAAAGTTCTGATCACAATGCAATTTATTGATGAGAATTAGGGAAAAGATGTATAATTTGTTGCTTCTCCTCTTAAACATAAAAATTATAAGGTGAAAATAAAGCATCTTAAAATGAAATAATATGTGGCTTTTAGTTTCACTACTTCTGCTACTAGTTTAAGGTACTCATCACACCCAAATAAGTCTTAACATTCATTGAGCAATGTCTCCTTGTTCTCCTTTTCATGGAGACTGGCTACTTCCAATCGTGGTTCTGATTTATTAATGCACCTTTCATATTAATAGAATCATACAATATATGAGCTTTAATATGTGGCCTTTAAAGATTCATTGCCTTGTTTTGTTTTCAAAACATGCTCATTTCAGCTTCTGTTACTATGACTTGCAATGTTTTTCAGATGCCTGAAGTTCTGTCATATGTCTATGCCACATTTCATGAATGCTGTTATTTTCAATTTTTGTCTATGTGATTATTTTTAAATAGAATGTAATAAGATAAAACTAAAACCATCACACTGAAGCTGTAAAATGCAAACCAACAGACTGTATGATTCTTACTAATAGAACATTCACAGAATAAAACTTGTTTAAGAGCTGGAGTTTGTAACCAATGCTTAACATCAAATACTCCTCTTTGGGAGGATAAAAGTTCAGTTCCCAGCAGCATGTCTGATGTCTCTTAACTAACTGGATGTAACAGGGGTCTCAAAACTCTTGCCTCCACTGGTATCTGTACTCTAATGCATGAAGCCACACACAGAAAATCACACATAAACAAAACTAATAAGTAAAAATCAACAACAACTTGTTTGATTAGTTATTCTCAATCATCTTGGTGTCATGTCTAGAATGGAATTGTTTGGCATTATGTTGACTGTATGTTGATGTTCCATTTCTCTGGACATCAAACTGTTTTCACAGAGACTAACTCATTTTATTTTCTTATTAGATATATATATATAGCCTTCCCAACTCTCCATAGACTTGCCAGCCTTTTTTCAACATTTGGTATTTTCTGAGTCAGTGTATTTATTATGGTTTTAATATATATATACATATATATGTTGCTTATGACTAATAATAATACTTTGCTAGTATGGATAATATAAATTACATTATTCAAGAGTTCTGAAATGAGACTTTCAAAATTTTTGAAGATATAGAGAGCAGAGATGGGACTAAAGGTGAACTAGCTATATTTGTAGTTTCAAATGTCAAATGGAATATATCTAAATTATTCAGACTCTGAGTTAACAGGGAATCAAACAAGTCTTTAACATTTCTATATATTATCCATGTAATCATGAAAATAATGTCATTAAAATTTGTTTAGAAACATAATGAAAATTTTAACTCTATTTGCATTGACCTATTTTCCCCAGGTCAGCGCATTAAGATTATAAGACTCCAAGCATGGTGGATTAATTGTGTGTCTATAGCTAGGTTTTAGTACTTGAATCTTTTTTATATATATTTTATTAAACTTTTCCCACATATCACTCTCAGTTCCCTTTCCCTTCCCTCCTCCCCCAGCTCTCCATTCCTCCCAACGCCCCATCCCACTCAATCTCTCTTCTGCTCCCCAGGGAGAGTAAGGCCTTCCATGAGGGAGTTTCAGAGTCTATCATACAATGCCATATAATTCTGGGCAGGGCCTAGATCCTCCCCCATGTGTCCAGACTGAGAGAGTATTCCTCCATGTGGAATGGTCTCCCAGAATCCATTTTATGCAAGGAATAAATACTTATCTACTCTCCAAGGTCCCATAAATTGCCAAAGTCTCTTCTCTGACACCCAGGTTGGGGCAGGGGTTTTCTGGGTAAGTCCCATGCTTGAATCTTTAACCATAAGAATCCTAGAGTTATACTATGGTTGATTTGTTGGATCATGAAGGAGAGCAGTGTGGGTTTTTGTTTTTTTTCTTACCAGAAGAACAGTTTTATTGTTCTCTCTAAGGACAGACAGACTAGAGCCTTAACTAACAGCCAAAAACCAAAGAGACCATAAATCTTAATTTATAATACATAGTAGGGGAAAGGCTTTGCCTCTGAACTTTACACTATTGTTGCTATGACAGAGCTCTGTGGTAGCCAGGATAGCTGTGGAACATAAGAAGACAGCTGTGGTTATATGTTAAAGATCCAGACCAAGGTTTGCATGGATCTGCCCAGGCGAAGGGGAAAAGCTGGTTCTCTCCCTTAAGACTTAGGTGAGCATAATATGTTTTTAAAATGGCAACCCCAAAGAAACAGTCCCTGTTCTGGTGTTCAGTCCTCAGATGATGAATTTATGTTTGGTTGTGTCACTGAATGTCATCAATGTAACGTTGCAAATAAAGCTCAAAAACAATTTAGGTATATACAGTAACTTAGGCTTTATCAGATGATGTGCTTCTATGAAGCCCAAGCTTATAACTTATAAAGAATAGGTTCAGCAAATTACCACATTAGCCCGCTGTATGTAGTAGCAAAACAGCTCCCTCAGCATATTAGAGTCACATAAGTTCCTCTAGGCAAAATTGCACCACACATGCCAGAAATTTTCCAATCTAAGCTGTTACTTACAGAAACATGTATAACATGTGTACTTCTTAGTCAGGTAACTCAGTTTTGAGGTACTTTGTTGTACAAGTACTCATATACTCACAGAATAGGATATATAAAGGGATTTAAAATATGAGCAATCTCCCCATAGTATATAATTTCTTCTATCATGTATAATTCTATGAATAAATAAAATAAACCACCTGATGTACCTACTTGATAGAGCATCAGCTATCAAACACCCCTGCAATGATGTAGGGTTAGCCTCTGCTTGAAAGGTGGTAGGAAAAGCAATGGTGTTGGGAGGAGGATCAGGAGCACAAAAGAGGGGAACAGAGGAGCAGAGAGTGAGAGAAAGGAGAGGGCTGCTTTGAAAGGACAAGGAGGCAGAGGGACAGGGAGGGGGGTTCATATGCCTAGCAATACTAAAGTTCATCTTCCCATGTAAAAATCTCGTTTAATGTTTCTTTCTCTCTGAAGGACATTTTTCTTCAACCACAAACTCAGTGTATTCCTTCAACACAATCCGTTAATTCTCAAACATAAGGGTGTGAATTAAATGAGTAGTAACAAATTAAAGACGATCCTGCTGCTCCCCCAATGATAGTCTTAATTTTCTGGTTCTCTGAGTTAGAAAGTTCCAGTTTTACCACTGCTAGGTGTTTGTGTCTTATTGAAAGCATCATTTGAACGTGTCAGATTCACACTTATCCAGACACACAAGCATGTGCTGGAATTCCATAGGAGTAGTGGGAGCTTTCTTGTGCTCACTGTATTATGCCCTCAATTCTAGTTTTCTTATAGATTCTCAGAAGAGGAGTCTGTTGCATTTTGCCACTGAAAAACCGATGAATACAAAGTCCAATGAACCTTGCCCTTCATCCTGGTAGGTGGAAGTGATTTCAGCTGCAAAATGCATTCTGAGCAATCCTTAACTGGTTTTGGTTTGTGTCAACTTATTGGTAAATGTAGAACCCAGCCTTAATACAAGGGGAAGTGTGCTTAGTCTTACCACAACTTGATATGCCATGCTTTGTTGATACCCATGGGAGGCCTGCCCCTTTCTGAGCAGAAACAAATAGAGGAGTGGACTGAAGTGGGTTTGCTGAGAGGAGGTGGAAAAGAAGAGCCAGGGGCAACTGCAGTCTGGATGTAAAATAAACAAGCAAATAAATAAATAAATATAATTTAAATGTGTGGGTGTCATATTGTGAAAATCTATATTATTGTTATTATTTGTTTTGTTTTATTTTGTTTGTTTGCTTTCCTGTGTAGCCTCGGATATTCTAGAATTCACCCTGTAGAACAGGCTAGCCTCAAACTTACAGAGATTTGTCAGCTTCCGCCTCCCAAATGCTAGGATTAAAGACATGTGCTACCACAACCCAGTTTTGGAAATATATTTTTAACACTAGCTAGTAGTCATTTGTGGCAACCACAATGATGGGCTAAATGAACACTGTTTCTTTAATAAGTAGATACATGGGATTTGATCGCTGGACTAGGGGTTTTAGAAACACATGAGAAAATACATCAATTTATTTTTAGACCCAAATATAAATGACCTAAATATAAACTGAGTTTTAGGACCATAATTCATATGCACTAATTTTCTATCAGTTCATGAGATAGTAGGTTATGAATTTATGTAGTTTATACAGTAACCATAAATACTGAAACAAAAATACTTCAAAACCTTCATTAGACAGTTGTTTCTCTCATAGATGGGCTGCCCAGGAATAACTTTTGCCATTTAACATGTTATTGAGGAGAGAAATGAAGATGAAGCTACTGAGTATAATGATATACCCTTTTTAAAGCAATTTTTTGTAAATAAGTAGAAGAAATAGAATCTATAGAAATGATCAATTATTTAACTAAATAAATCAGTAAAATAATTATTATATTAGTGTTAGGTAAAATGATGATATCACCTGCTATATAACTATGTGACATGAAGTAAAACACTGTTTATACCAACATCACTGCAAATGTGTGAAATGACTGTGTCAGAAACATGGGATCATCATGAAAGAGGGTGCTGAAAATTCGAAGAGCTAGAGGAAGACAATAATAATGTTTTCTGGAAACAACATGGAAGTTGCACTTAGAATCCACAGCTGTTGTGACATCATGCACAAGGTCTACAGAGGGTCAAGTCAGACAGAATTCAAGTATGGAGGGGAGAGGGTGTCACTGGGCTATACCCCTAGCTAAGGAACTATCGACATTGATTGCTTTTCAAGAAAGGACAGTCAGTTTTCTTCCTTCCAAGATGCCCAGCCCTGAAAGGCTATACATACTTTAGTAGATAGCTCCAAACCCATTCATAAACTGGTAGCCCTAAGTGGGTGTTAACCAACCAACTAACCAAGCAAAGTGACAACACACACACACACACACACACACACACACTCACACACTCACACACACAATAACATATGAAGTTGGAAGGGAACACTGGTGGGAGCATGGGAGGGAAGCTTGATCAAAGCACATTGTATGCACGTACAAAGTTCTTCAACAATAAAAAAAATTGAGATCCACGAAAATTTGGAAGGAAACAAGAAAGCTATAAAGCAAGAAGGCAGAGATTTATCAAATTCATCACAATCTATGGCATCTCTATAGTACAGAGAAAGGGAATAATATTGTTTGCCAGTCTTTTCCCTTTACTCCCTATATTCAGTCTGCGATTCTTGAACTTTGGATGACAATTTCTCACTCAGAGCATGTCTATCTCTCCTTTAGTTTACCCTATCTGAAAGAATGCCTCACAGACACATCACAGTTGTGCTCTTCAGTACCACACACATTTGCTAAACTAATGAGGTTGACAATCAGACTTGATCAGTACATCTATATCAAGACATGGCACAATGATAGGCATTCATAGAATAAATTTAAATAAAAGGAGCAAGTATGAAACCAAATATAAGTAAAAAGTAAAAATATATAATGTTATAGCACCAGCAAAAACCAGGAAAAAATCCTCGAATCTTTCATTGCTGCTTCAACGCTTAGGGAAATGTTAGGCATTTGTCACAATCTAGAAAGTTGTGAGTGTTCAGAAAGTGTGAGAATGGGAGGAAGTGACAGACTCTGGAAGTGACTGCCATTCCAAAGCTTAGGTTTCAGAAAAAACAGTTGCAATCTTGGGATTACACCATTTACATGAGAAAAGCAGTGGTTTTAAGATTTAGGAAACAGACATCTTCTTAAGGCATATACTTTTCTCTTAGGAAGAATGATTTCGAAGACATCGGGCAAATGAGAATTTGAAATTTTCTCACCACAAATCCCCAAATTTACAAATGAAATGTGTTGTTATTTAGACCATGTGGTAATATTAAATATCCCACATGTGCTAAAATTTTTCTAAGTCAAAGCATAATATATCTAAGATGCAAAAGTAATAAGTTTCAGTGTTATTTTGGGTTAGAGAAAAAGGTCCCTCATTTTCACATTATTGTCATTAAGTCATTTTGATTGAAATAATTTTCCTCCCTGTATTTAACAAATTCATATTGCTGTAACCCTATTTCTACTGGTTATTAATGCTAATAATTTACAACATGCCCTGCTTTCTTTCCTTAGACAAAAGTGTGTAAGTCAGAAGCTGAGGCATCAGTGTGAGTGCTTGGGTGTGAAGAGTAGGTATTCTAAGTCATGAATTACCAGTACAGACAATAGCTATCCCGTCCCAAAATTTTCTGGAGTGTTAACTTTTTCAGTGTTTTGTTATGATAACATGTTGTAAATGATAGCTCCAAACTGTACTGTACCATAGGAGAATTGTAGTCAACCATCCTACATAGCTTATTTTGGTATCATATGCTTTTCTCTGTCAGAATAATTAAAAGTCATGTACAAAAACTGAGAAAAATATTACAAATGAACTAAGAAATCAAGAAAGAATCAAAGTACCTTCAGCATTAATTTTTTAATGAAGGAAGTGAATAATAATGTTATGAGAATTTCAGAGACAATTGTGGGGGCTACCAATTAGAAAGTCATCTGATGTTCACATCTTGGAAGAATTCACATTATTACAAAGCCAAAAGAAAGGAAAGAGTTTGTGTAATACCCCTAAGAATACCAAGATCACTTTTACAAAAATAGAAAAAGGAACATCTGAAAATTCATGTACAACTATTCAATCAAAGTAATCTTTAGCGCAAGTAAAAAACTGGGAGTATCATATGCTCCACTTTCAAGTGCACTACCGTCTACAGTGCAAACTAGCATGTCATCAAACCTGATACATCTGTGTTCATTTATAAGGAAAAACATAGATTTCTATCATCTGATCCCCACAGTACTAGACAATGAAAATATTTTTAATTAATCTAAACTCTATTATGCTTTATTATATTTCTGTAGAAAACTAACAGAGAAGACTGTTATTTCCAAGAACTAGCAGAGTAATTCCACCACAATCATGATGGGTGTGTTTGCTGTTCCTGAGGCAGTTGTTTTGCTCTTAAAAAGGTTGATTAACATTACTAATAGCCAGAACCTGGAAACAACCTAGATGCCTCTCAACTGAACAGTGGATAGAGAAAATGTGGTACATTTACACAATGGAGTATTACTCAGCAGAAAAAAAATGGAATCTTGAAATTCGCAGGTAATGGACAGCACTGGAAGAAACCATCCTGAATGAGGTAACCCAGTCACAAAAAGACAAACATGATATATACTCACTCATATATGGATTTTAAACATGGATCAGGAGAGTGCCAGTCTGCACTTCCACTGACAGTGAGTCTGGGAAACAGGAAAGAAACTAAAAGATATACATGGTACCCAAGAGAAGAGAAATGAGGCAAGATCCTCTGAACAGATGGGGAACATAGCAAGGGGTGGGGGGAGGGGGACCTGGGAAATAGAGAAGGGGAGAAGTGGAAGAGAGAATAGGACTTGGAGGAACAGGAAGGTCGACTGGGGGGGGTAGGATAGGGGGAAGAGGGAATCATAGGTTAGAAGACAGATCAGGCACCATTGTGACCTCTAGTGATCTAAACGGATGACACCAATTGGCAAGCTAAGCAATAGTGTAGAGACCACCTCGAATGCCTATTCCTGATAGTGAACTTGATGTCTATAACTATCCTGGAGCCTTCTTCCAGTGACTGATGGAAGCAGAGGCAAACACCCACAGTTAAATACTGAATAGAACCCAAGGAACCTAGCGACAGAGAGAGAGGAGCGAAGAGCAAATTGACAAAGAATGGGCTGGCAAAACCAGCAGAGACAGCTGATCTGAACAGGGGAGAGCTCTTGGACCCCAGACTGACAGCTGGGAGGCCAGCGTGGGACCCATCCAGACCCCCTGAATGTGAGAATCAATGAGGAGGCCTGGGCTACCTATGGGGTCCTGAGCAGTGGATCAGTGTTTATCCCTCGAATACTAACAGACATCTTGTGTCCATAACACAAAGAGGGTTGCTCTCTCTGTCTGGACTCTTAGGGAAGTGCCTGGACCCTACCCTGAATGAAATGATAAACTCTAGATATCCCCTATGTGGAAGGAATTGGCAATAGTATGGGAGGATGGGGGGGATGGTGGGGGGTGCAGGAGGAGGGGAGGGAGAGGGAACTGGGATTGACATGTAAAACAAGCTATTTAAAATAAAAAAAGAGATTCTAAAGCAGATATCTGCCCTGTTAATTGTCTAAATTTGTGTCTGGGAGTCTGTTAGCCAGTCTTTCTATACTTCTTTAAAATGGTCAGCATCCCATAGTTTTTGATACAGAACACATATTGTAAATGCTGAATCAGATATACTCTTTTTCTCTCTCCCTCACCCCTTGCTTGCCTTCCCTCCTCCACCCTCTGTTTAAGCATAACAAGTATAGGTCTTAAGTCACATTGCTAAGAAAAGTAGCTTTAATAGAAAAAACTGGCATATTGATAAAATCATGTTGGCTGCACAACAGAGCTAAGAAATACAAGTGCGATTTGCTGTGGAACAGACTTTGTACACTGTAAGTATGTATTACCTTCATAGGTTAATAAAAAAGCTGACAGGCCAAAGGCTGAACAGGTAGAGAGAGGGTAGGAAGGTGAGCCAAAGTAAAAGGATGTTGGAAAAAAGACAGATGGAGTTTTGGGACTTGTGAGCAAGATGCAAAAGAAACAACATGGGAACTTCACAGATGAGACAAACAAGCCTTGAGGAAGCACATACATTAATAGGAATGGGTTATTTTAAGTTGAAAGAGCTGGCTGGAGACAAACCTAAACAATCTGTTGAGCATTGTTATTAACAATAATTCTCCATGAGTGATTATTTGGAAGTGGCATCTGGGACACAGAGAAGACTCACCTATAGCAATTTCAGTATCATATTGAATGGTTAGTTTCATCTGAGTGAGTGAACATATTACTGACAGATCTGGAAAAGTGCTTGTGGTCCGTGGTTGACAAATCAGCTTCCATATTATTAATTGTAAAAACCAATTTATTCCAAACTACATAATGAGCATTTTTCATTAAAAAAACAATAAAAATGACATAGAAGTAGATCTTGTCAAGTCCTAGTTTAATTAGGAAAACTCTATTCACAGCTACATGTTGGTGACAGGAGTCTACATATTGGATACAAGTGCTAGAAATACAGAAAGAGGCCCTCCTCTTTACAGTCTTACACTTTAATAAACGAACCAGCTATTTTTGTAAGAAATAAAACCTGTATTGCTGGCATGAATAAACTCGCAAAGAGAAGGGATAGGAAACTCATCTAAGCTTCTACTATGACTCAAATTACATCTGTAACATGAAAGCTGGTAGGAGGCCTGCTTAGAGCAATGGGTTTGATTGAATTTTGTTTCGCATAGTCAGAGTTTATTCATGTTAGTAGGTTAATTAGCTTGTTAGGCTACAGAAAGGGACTTTGTATTTCCTATTGTTAGAAATCAAATTTTATGATGGAAGCTGCTCTGCTACTACTTTTTCAGAAGTGTCAGTTCTAAATGCCATGGTTTTCTATGCCTTGTTAAGCAGAAACCATGAGTAAGAGAAGATAAAGAGATTTAACTGAAAGTGGGATACTATTGATTAATTTTAAATCCTCTACTCTAACCACAAAGTGGTCAGTGTAATTTACAGACAATATAATGGGATAGTTCAGAAATTGTTAGATAATGACTTCAATTAGTGGGAAAGGTTAATTTCGTAGAATGCTGTTAAAAAAGAACAAAAGCCTTTTAATATCATGTTTTACAATAAAACAAAAATTAAGTTTTAGCACCAAAAGTTTATAATGCAAGTTTCTATAGTACATAATTTTCTTGAACACACTCTTACCTGCCCAAAGTTAATGACTTTTTATTAATTTTTGTTTATAAAAGCCTTTTTAATCATAACTATAACTTTCAAACTATTGTTATCTTCCTGACATGCATATTTTTCAAGTTAATTTTGCAAAAAATATTTAGATGTATAGGGAGCATGATTTTACTCTAAATTTTATATACTATAATTATATACTATAATTCTTTTGGATACAGAGTCTAGATGGCATGGACTAGGTTGGATTTGAACTCTCAGAAATATCCCCACTATGCCTATTTAATGCTGGGATTAAAGACATGTGCCATAATGACTGCCTCAAATAAATTAAATTTATTAGCAATAC
Source organism: Mesocricetus auratus (assembly GCF_017639785.1). Lineage (NCBI taxonomy): Eukaryota > Metazoa > Chordata > Mammalia > Rodentia > Cricetidae > Mesocricetus > Mesocricetus auratus. The sequence continues at coordinate 47,677,185 of NW_024429266.1, forward strand.
ATTATTTTTATTTTTAAAGCTTTGTGAACATTCAACTGTAATTAGCATGTATTAGTAATGGATGAATGAGTATCCCCATAGTAGTGTTCATTTATACATCATTAATATAGGTGTCAACGTTTCAGTGTATGACTCTAAATACTAGCAGGCAATAGTAAAGGCATGGGAAGCATTGGAAGGATATGAGTGAACACAAACCACAGTCATGTGAGCACACCCATCCACCCACTCACACACACACACACATACAACAGCACTATGATAAATAATGTGGCTAGCTCAGACAATATGTTTTTCCTTGAAATACTCCACCTCAATTTTTAACTTCGTGACTTCTTCAAAACATTTTGCTTTTTCTCCTTAAATACAGATTCTCAAATGTTGCAGAACTTTGCATAAAGTCAATAACCCACCTATAGACTTTCAAAAACACACTTCAAAGGATTATGTAAATGAGTTCTTTCTCCAAACTAAAAGCAGTGGAACATTGGTTATACAGGATATTGTCTGTTGTACTCCAGCAACATTCTAATTTAAGTCGTGTATTTCATGAAAACTCCTCAAAATTGCTTAGATGTGTATTTGGATTTTCTAAAGAAAAATTATATATGATTTTTGCAAAAAATAATTTAATATCCATAAAATTCTCCACCATGGCCTAAGGGCAACTGAGCTCTGTGTCAGTTTCCTTGTATCTAATTTTCTACAGACCTAACTCTCTTTCCTTCCTCATCTTTCTTTTCCTCTTGTTTTATTCTCCTTTCTTGCCTACAAGAAAATAACACAATAGATGAGATAAAATGAGAGTCAGTGGTTCATAATGTGATGATTTCAGATAATTGTTTTTTATAACTTGATCCCACCAGAGAGCCACCCTTGATGCTTCACAAATATGCATCTTTTACACAGAGAGGTGATTTAGAAAAAATGAAGATAGATAGCAAAATATGAGTATTCTGGACAAGGAACAAATTTTAACACATTCTAATAATCACCAGAAGATTATATTAGTTATGGGTTGCTCACTTCAAATTATCTTAGCATTTAGTAGATAATGAAAACAACATCATTATCCTGGAAATTAATTTCATGTCAGGATTTTGGGGGTGGTTACCCAGGTATCTATGACTGAGAGTTTCCTTTAAATACTAACCAAAGCATCAGCCAAAATTGGTACCATTTCGTAGTTCAACTGAAGGATTATCAACTTTCAATTTTGTTTATTTTCAAATCTTCATCTCATCCTTGTTACAGTGACCATTAGATTGATGCTCACAAGATGGTAGTTTGCATTTTCCAGAGCAAGAGAGCTGAGATAATCACACCCCAGAATACTCATGTTGAATCAGCTGGGTATTCTTGTTCCTTAATTTACACAAAAGCTGTTTTTATGCCTTCTGTGTCACTTTATTTATTATGAGTCAAGAAATCCACACTAAATATAAGAAGGCCATGTTCATTCAGAATCATCTCAAAAGTTGTCTACCAGCCAGGATGTGATGGCACATGCCATTAATCCCAGAACTCTGAAGGTAGAAGCAGAGAGATCTCTGAGTTAAAGTCCCACCTATTCTAAAGAATGAGTTCCAGGAGAGCCAGGGCTGTTACACAGCAACACCCTGTCTTGAGAAAGCAAACCAGACCAAACCAAAGCAACAAAATAAAGTGACTACCACAAAAACTAAAATCCAGTTGTGACTGTATTTCATTGGTAGTTGAACATTATATTCTTTATGTTCAACTAGAGAATCATACTGGAGGAATATGTATATAACATAATAGAATGATGCATAGAGGAAATTAAACACAGAGATGAATTGAAATGAACTGGATTCTGCATTTATGGAGTCTAGTTCCATGTCTGAATTTTTATAGACCAGAGGATTCCCCACCAAAAAAAGCCAGTGTTCTGTCATCAAAGTCCCAAGGGCTTTAAGACCAGGGTAGTAAACAATATCAGCACTGATTTGTGCTAGAATATGAAGGTGCAGATTTCAGGGAGTATGTAACTGATATTCTCACATCAGAATCTTCTACCCTTTTGTTTTATTGATCAGTTCAGTAAATTATATAATGCCCACCTACATGTGGAATTATGTTATTCTTTGACAACTTTTCTAATTTAAATGCTATTTTCAGAAACAATTTTACTGATTAAGGTGAATAATGGTTTGTGTTTTATGCATGTACCTGGGCATCTATTAGGTGATTGAAGATGTCAACATAAAGTTAAACAGCACATCTTGCTTTTAACTTGCAGAAACAGTATAATTCTATCCCAAGATACCATGAAGTATATTTTAATATATATTTTTAAGTATTATTCAAACCTGTCAAGGTAGCAATCAATCCCCATGAGTTTTAAATAATTTAACTCACCCACAGTTTTGGTTGGTTGCAAAAGAATAGATATGAACACCAGTTTTTAATTGGATTGTTTGGTGTTTTTGGTGACTAGCTTCTTGAGTTGTTTGTATATTTTGGAAATCAGCCATCTGTCAGATGTGAGGGGAGAAGATCTATTCTCTTTCTGTGGGTTGCCATTTTGTGTTGTTGACTGTGTCCTTTGCCTTACATAAGCATCTCACTTTCAGGAGGTCCCATTTATTAATTATCGATCTCAGTGTCTGCGCTACTGGTGTTATGTTCAGGTAGCAATCTCCTGAATGAAAATGTTCAAAGAAAACTCCCACTTTCTCTTCTAAGATGTTCAGTGTGACTGAATTTAGGTTGGGGTCTTTGACTCATTTGGACTGGGGGGTATCAATAAGGATCTATCTGCAATCTTCTACACACCAGAATCCAGTTATGTCAGTACTGCTTGTTGAAACTGCTTTCTTTTTTCCCATTGTATATATTTAGCTTCTTTTTGAAAAATCAGGTGTTTGTTGGTGTGTGGTTAAATATCAGGGCTTTAAATTGGATTCCATTGCTTTACCTGTCTAGTTTTTTGATAATACCAGGCTGTTTTCATTACTATAGCTCTATAGTAGAGCTTGAAGACAGGAATGGTGATGCCTCCAGAAGTTCCTTTATTGTACAAGGTAGTTTTGGCTATCCAGGGTTTGTTGTTTTTACATATAAAGTTGATTATTGGTCTTTCAAGGTCTGTGAAGAATTGTGCTGGTATTTTGATGGGAATTGCATTGAATCCCCATCAAAAATGGTAAGATTGCCATTTTTACTATGTTGATCCTACCCATCAAAGAGCATGGGAGATCTTTCTATTTTCTGGTATAATCTTTAACTTCTTTCATTAATGACTCAATGTTCTTGTCATACAGGTCTTTCTCTTGTTTGGTTAAAGTTACCACAAGATGTTTTATGTTGCTTGTGGCTTTTATAGAGGTTAATGCTTCTCTGATTTCTTTCTCTGTCCATTTATCATCTGTAAAGACTAGGGCTACTGATATTTTTCTGAGTTCATCTCATATCCTTCCACATTGCTGAAGGTGTTTATCAGTTGTAGTAGTTTCCTGGTAAAATTTTCTGGGTCTCTTATGTAAAAAGTCATATCAACTGCAAATAGTGAAAATTTGACTTATTCCTTTTCCAATTTGTATCCTCTTGATCTATCTCCTTTTATTGTCTTATTGCTCTAGCTAGTACTTGCCCATGGTGAACCAAGCAGCTGCAAGCCTGCTGAGATTGCTGGTCTACTCCCACCCACACTCAGAGTACAAGTAAGATCAGGTCTCTGCCTCAGGACTGACTTCTGCTTCCCACTCTGGGATCTCCTGGCCTGGGGACTGCAGGCAGATCAACTTGCCCCTGGCTCACCAAGCAACTGTGAGTCTGCTGATGGCACTGTGCTAATCCAGCTCCTACCCATCATGATAGGGAACTCCTCAGACCCACCTGCACCCACCTTAAGGCCCATCAGACTATTCAACCTGTTTGTAAACACTGGAAGAGAACCTTGAACTGTTACACTAGAAGGAGGTATGGTAAGACAATATAAGAACATCTTCAACAACAGAAAAACCAATATGATGCCACCAAAGTCTAGAGACTCTACACCAGCAAGACCTGATCATCGCAACAGAGATGAAGCAGAAGAGAATGACCTTAAAAACAACTTAATGAAGATGATAGAGACATGAAAAGAGAAAATGAGTAAATGCTTGAAAAAATGGAAGAAAAGAGGAACCAAAAATTGCAAGAATCAATTCAAACAGAGCAAGGTTTCAAAGCTGAAATAGAGAAAATAAAAAAGCACAGTCTGAAGGAATTCTGTAATTAGAAAAGCTGGATAAATGATCAGGAACTACAGATACAAGCATAACCAAAAGAATACAAAAGGTGGAAGAGAGAAGATTAGGTGTTGAAGACACACTAGGAGAAATAGATTCATCAACCAGAGAAAATCTTAAGTCCAACAAATCCCTAACAAAAAATATCCAGGAAATATGGGATCCCAAGTAAAAGCAACCAAGAATAATAGTTACAAAAAAAGGTAATTAAACCCAATTTAAAGGCGCAGAAAAAAATTTTCAACAAAATCACAGACGAAAACTTTCCCAACCTAATGAAAGACATGCCAATGAAGGTGCAAGAAGCTTACAGAACACCAAATAGAGTGGACCACCAGAAAGTCACCTATGCACATAATAATTAAAACACCAAGCATACAGAATAAAGAAAGAATATTAAGACCAGCTAAGGATAAAGGTCAAGTAGAATATAAAGGCAAACCTATCAGAATGCCACTTGACTTCTCCATGGAAACTCTGAAAGCCTTAAGGTCCTAGATAGATATTCTGCAAACACCAAAAGACCATGGATACCATTCCAGACTACTATACCCGGCAAAGTTTTCAATCACTATAGATGGAGAAAACAAGATATTTTACCTCAAAACCAAATTTAAACAATACATATCCACTAATTCAGCCCCACAGCAATTAATTCAAGAAAAATTCCAACCTAATGAAGTTAACTAAATTCACAAAAACATAGGTAATAGATAATCCCACTTTACCAAAAGCCAAAAGAAATAGCACGTAAATTCATAAACAATAACACCATCAAAAACAAATCTAAAACAAGCAAGACTTAACACTCAATTATTCTTAGTTTCCCTCAGTACTAATTGTCTAAATTTACTGATAGAAAGACACAGACTAACAGAATAGATACAAGGACTGAAGACAGAATCCATCCTTCTGGTGCGTACAAGAAACACACCTCAAATTCAATGCCAGACATTACCTTAGAGTAAAGAGTTAGGATAAGTTTTCCAATCAAATGGACTGAAGAAACATCTTGGTGTAGCTATCCTAGTACCTAAAAAATTAGACTTCAAACTAAAATCAATCAAAAGAGATGAAGAAGGTGATTTTCATATTCATCACAGGAGAAATCAATCAGGAAGAAGTATCAATTCTGAACATCTATGCCCCAAGCACAAAGGCACCCGTGTTCATTAAAAAAACATTACTAAAACTCAAATCACACATAAAACCTCACACAATTATAGTGGGGAACTTCAATACCAAACTCTCACCATTGAACAGGCCCTCCAGACAAAAACTTAACCAAAAAAAAAAAAAAACAAAGGAGCTAACAGACATTAGGATCCAATTGGGTTTAACAGAAATCTAAAGAACATTCCATCCAAACACAAAAGAATATACCAACTTCTCAGTGCCACATACTTCGCAATATAGCCCACCTCAACATATACAAAAAAAATTGGAATAACTCCCTGTTTCTTATCAGACCACCATGCTGTAAAGTTGGAATTCAACAACAACACAAATTACAGAAACCCTACAAACTCACGGAAATTGAAAAACATGTAATTGCACCATTCCTGGGTCAAGGAAGAAATAAAGGCAGAAATTAAAGACTTCCTGGAATACAATGAAAATGAAGACAATACATACCCAAACTTATGTGACACTTTGAAAGCAGTCCTAAGAAGAAAGTTCATAGCAATAAGTAATCACATGAAGAAACTGAATAGTCAAGCTAGAGAAATAACAGCACAACTGAAATCTCTAGAACAAAAAGAAGCAAACTTACTCTGGAGGAGTAGACTCCAGGGAATAATCAGAGGGCTAAAATCAATAAAGTTGAAACAAAGAATACAAAATAAAGAATCAATGTAACAAAGGGTTTGTTCTTTGAGAAAATCAAGAGTATACACAAACCTTTATCCACACTAACAAAAACACAAAGAGAGAACATGTAAAGGGGGACATAACAACTGACAGGAATGATATCCAGAGAAACTTCAGGTCATACTTTGAAAACCTGTACTCCATAAAATTCAAAAATTTAAAGGAAACAGACAATTTTCTGTATATATGTATATATATATATGTTGCCAAAATTAAATCAACAGATAAGTAATTTAAATTAAATAAAAGCAGTCATCAAAAGTCTCCAACCAAAAAAACCTCAGGCCCATATGGCTTTAGTCAGAATTCTACCAGAAATTCAAAGAAGAGCTAATACCAATACCCCACAAAGTATTCCACACAATAAATCCAGAAGGGTCATTGCCAAACTCTTTTTTAAAATGCTACAATTACCATGGTACACTAGCAACACAAAGACACAACTAAGAAAGAAAACTACAGACCAAATCTCCCTCAGGAACATTGATGCAAAAAGACTCAATAAAATACTGGCGAATCGAATCAAAAAACAAATCAGAGAAATCATCCACCATCATCAAGTAGGCTTCATCTCAGGGATGCAGAGATGTTTCAACTTAAGAAAATCTATCAATGTAATCCACCATATAAAAAATGGCAAAAGAAAAACCACTTGATCATCTCACTAGATGCTTGAAAATCCTGTGACAAAATCCAACACCCCTTTATGATAAAGGTCTTGGAGAGATTAGGGATAAAAGGAACATATTTAAAAATAATAAAAGCACTATACAATAAATCACCAGCCAACTTCAAAACTATGGAGAGAAACTCTACATGATTCCCCTACAATCTCGAACAAGACAAGGTTCTCTACTCTCTCCTTATCTTTTCAATAGTGTACTTGAAGTTCTAGCTAGAGCAATAAGACAACAAATGGAGATCAAGGGGATATAAATTGGAACGGAAGAGGAATTCAAGCGCTATTGTAGAGTTATAGACCTAAAAACAGCTTAGTATTGGCACAAAAATGGACAGGTAGACCAATGGAATTGAATTGAAAAACCTGATATTAACCCAAACACCTAAGAACACTTGATTTTTGACAAAGAAGCTAAAATTATACAACGGAAAAAAGAAAGCATCTTCAACAAATTGTGCTGACATAACTGGATGTAGATGTCTGCAGATAGATCCATGTCTATTTCTGTGCACAAAACTTATGCCCAAATTAATCAAAGACCTCAACATAAATCCAGCCACATTGAACCTCTTAGAAGAGAAAGTGGGAAGTACCCTTGTAGGAATTGATACAAGAAATCCCTTCTTGAACTTAACAGTGGTGACTCAGACACTGATATCAACAATTAATAAATGGGACCTCCTGGAACTGAGATGCTTCTGTAAGGCAAAGGACACAGTCAGCAAGACATAAGGGCAGCCCACAGAATGGGAAAAGATCTCCACTAACCCCATATCTGACAGAGTCCTGATGTCCAAAATTTACAACGAACCCACAAAGCAAGTCTCCAAAACATCAAAGTTTCCAATTAAAATTTGGGTACAGAACTAAATTGAGAATTCTGAATAGATGAGTATAAAATGGCTGAGAGACACTTAAGAAAGTGCTCAACATGATTAGCCATCAGGGAAATGCATTTTCCAAACAACTTTGAGAAACTATCTTACTCCTGTCAGAATAGCTAATATCAAAAACACTAACAACATTTTATGCTTTAGAGATTGTGGAGAAAGGGAACACTCCTCCACTGCTGGTGGAAGTGTTAATTTGTACAGCCACTTTGGAAATCAGTATGAACATTCCTCCAGCAAATGGGAATCAATCTCCCAAAAGATCCTGCAATTCCATTCAGGTATATACCCAAAAGATGCCCATTCATACAAGAAGGACATCTGTTCAATTATGTTCATAGCAGCATTATGTGTAATAGCCAGAACTTCTATCAACCTGAGTGAGGTAACCCAGTCACATGTAACAAACATGTATGTGCTCAATCATATATGGATTTTTATCATGAAGCAGGGTGGTAACATCCTACAATTCCACTGTCAGAATGTCTGGGAAATAGGGAGGACTCTAAGAGAGGTATGCATGGTAGCCCAATAAAAGTGAATGGGACAGGATCTCCTGAGCAGTTTGGGAGCATGGGGGGAGGTGATGGGAGCTGTGATAAAGACATGGGGAAAACAGGAAGGGAGAGGAGCAAATGGTGCAGCAGCAAGGTTGAGCCATGGGAAGAATCAAGGAGAGCAGGATGAGAGATATCATTATAGAGGGAGTTATTATAGGTTTGAGGAGAGATCTACAAGGTTGACACCACCTGGCAATTTAAGCAATAGTGCAGAGGCTGGTGAAACCCACACAAACAGTTGACCTGAAAAATGTGGGAGCTCATGGACACAAAACTGATGGCTGAGATGCCAGAATGGGACTGATCCAGACCCCCTAAATTAGGGTTTGAGTGAGGAGGAGGGAGGAGAATGTGAAGACTCAGGAAGACTGAGACAGGGGAAGAATAGAGGAGAGCAAGAAAAGAGTTACCTTTATAAAGGGAGCCACTATAGGTTTAAGGAAAAATCTGGCACTAGGTAAATGTTCAGAGACCCACAAAGAAGACCCCAACTAAGAATCTAGGAAATAGAGGAGAGTCAGCCTTAGATGACCTTCCCCTATAATGGGATTGATGACTACCTTAGTTGCCATCTAGAGCCTTCATCCAGTAGCCAATGGAAGCAGAAGCAGACACCCTCAGCTAAGCAATGAGCCATACTCTTCGAATCCAGTTTGTAGACAGGGAGGACAGATGAGTAAGGGGGTCAAGACTGTGTTGGGGGTCAAGAAGCAGCTGACCTGACCAAGTGGGAGCACAGGAACCCTAGTTGTAAAGCTGAGATACCAGCATTGGACCACACCAAGTCCTCCGAATGTGTGCACCATTTAGGAGGCCTGGGCAAACTATGTGACCTTTGACAGTGGAAACTGTTTGCCTCCCTAGTGCAAAAATTGACCTTTGCATCCCATTCCCTATGGAGGGATATTCTTTCAGTTCATATACAAGGAGTGCTTAGGCCACCCCACAAATGATGTGACAGACATTGATGATCCCCTGTGAATGGCCTCACCATCCTTGGGGAGTGGGTGGGTGGTTGGATGGGAGGGGGGGTGGATGGGAGGGAGAAGGAACTGGTATTGTTGTGCAAAATAAGATTATTTCTAAATTAAATAAATAAAAGATGAATTATGTAATAATATAATAGAAAAAGATGTTAAGTTTCTTCTAGTTAAACATTATAACTTAATATTGAGAATACAAAACAGGTCAGAATACATTTTTGAGCAAAGAAAAAAAGAGGAAACACAATCTATGAGATTAAATATAGTGAGTGAATGAGGAGCACTAGCTCTGACTGTCTGTAAAAAGGAAAAAAAAAACATAACAACAAAAAAATGTGATCTATTCAGTAATGCCATATACCTGCTTCTTTTCCGAACAAGTAAAGCCACTTAGAATTTAGCTGGTGCCTGATTTGAGGGTGAAGGTCTTATGTCTTCTCTAACTTAATTGTAGATGGTAATGTGTGTTAGGGGCCAGGGCTCCTGTGACCTGCTTTCCTTTTCACTCAGCTTCCATTTTTTTTCCACAATTAGTGAGTGGTAGGGCATTTTCTATGCCATTTAAAAGACTGAAGACTTAATCTCAAGAAAAAAGGTACCTACATTGGCTTGATGCTACTTTGTCTTCCCCAAGCACAGAGATTGAATGTGAAATATAACAGATATCATCTCTTGATGATAAGAGAAATAAATATCACATTTCAAATGGTTGTGTATCTTAGTGATAGAGTACAAAATTAGTGTACACAAGGCTTCATATTCAATCCTAGCATAAAGGAAGTAGATGACAAATCGATGGTAGTAATCTCTGGGACTAATTCCATAAGATGTCTTATCATAGCACTCTACATTTGCATCTTTGCCATTCCAGTATAGTGTTGTTGTCTGAGGGAATCAGCTTTCTCGCCATGCTCTCTACTTGCTATTTTTCTGTGACAGAATCAGCACATACTCAGTCAAACTTGGGCCTAGGATAGAAGAATTAGTAATTTGGCCACATAATAAATCATCAATGCTATAAAGTCAGTAAAATTATTTGTTGATCAGCATTGCTAGAGAAATAGGTAAGACACATGAGAGGAAAATTGTGTAAATTAATGGAAAATTGTAAACAGACTAAGAAACTAATTTAGTTACTAAGAAGTTGCTAGCAATTTCTTTTTATTAGTGTCTATGACAACCAAAATCCAGGTTGCAGAAATGGCTGAGATTAACGACAATGGCTGGTCTTCCAGAGGTCCTGAATTCAATTATCAGCAACCACACTGTGGCTCACAAATATCTGTAGTGAGAATTTGATGCCCCCTTTTGGTGTGCAGGCATACATGCAGATAGATCATTTCTATATATTAAAAAAAAACACTAAAATCCACAAACATTAGTCAATTGAGAAGAGGAGGTAGTAAAAAGAAAGATTTCTAAAGATACAGGCAGGATGCACGAACATGGCTGTGAGTTGCTTGGTTTTTGTTTGTATTGCTTTTATATGTAGAGCAAATTGACATCATCATTTGACTTCGAAGAGAAGCCATTACTCTTGTCAAATAAACAATGAGAGGGTGGCCTAACTGAACCAAAGGAGCTTTTATGAATCTGCTTTATCCAAGTAACAAAAATGAAAATAATGTTTTTTCTTTACAGTAACTTTTCAGCGTGGCTGAAAAGGTGCCATATGATTCTCAATCTCTAAATACCATTGAAAAAAAAAAGTCTGTCATGTCAGAAAAGAGAAATTTCTCAGTTTATAAAAGGCAGGAATACTGAAACTGATTTAGATGTTAGAATATTTTCTTTGGAAGCATCAATAAGAAAAATTAATTTATAAGTAATTTCAGGTAATTTTAAGAGTGATGAAAACTGGAAATGCCTCAGAACATACAGAAAAGATAGACTTATAGACATTTTAAAAAGGGGTTAAATAAATAAAATTTTCACTGAATTAGTTGAAAAATGTGTAAAGGACAGAATCAATAAATTGAAATGGGCCCATTAATCACCAAAGAGAAAATACTGAAAAAAAAAGTACAAGTTAAGTAATGGCTGAATATTTCCACAGAAATTACAGTAATCCGAGTAGTCCAAAGTGCTTTTAGTTAATGAACCTACGTCCAGATCATTTTTAATATTAAATATTTACTTCTCTTATACTGTAGATACCATCTACTGTGATTGGAAGGCAGCATTTTGTGTGATGGTGTTTCTTGAAAATGTCAGTATGCATTCTTCAAGGATACCATGTTTTTATGGTGAGACACAAAAAGACCTTTTAAATATAGTTTTTTATTACTTTTCAAATGTTGCACACTTATTCAGTTTATTCTCCCTATATGCATCTACTGCTTGTATATAAACATCCTGTGATATTTCAGTCTTTCTCCAATTCCATGACTTTTAGAAACAGTTATTGATAACTTCAAGTTAAATTAGTGCTACCTATATGCACTTGGATATTTATTCCATATCTGACCGAGCAAGGGTAACCTACCAGCTGCCACATCTCTAAAGATAAGTGACTCTCCTCCCATCGATACTCATCAACTGACAATAAACCTTCACTCCAGGTAGGAGGCCTCAGCAAGCTGATTCTAGAAACATGTGGAAACCTTGACAGACATGACCTTTTAAATACTTTTAAAAGAATGTATGTCTTTAATTGTCAATATTAGCCTAATTTTAAAACTTCTGATAATATTTAAATTTATTTTATTTTTTGTTTTATATTATATTTGTTATTTGAAATAGAAACAAGCTTGCTTCACATGTCAATTCCCAGCTCCCTCTCCTTCCCTCCTTCCCCTGGTACCCCACCACCCTCCCACTCAATCCCCCCTCTGCTCCCCAGGGAGAGTGAGGCCCTCTATGAGGGTGGATATCCAAAGTCTGTCATATCCTCCTGAGCAGGGTCTAGGTCCTCTCCCATGTGTCCAGGCTGAGAGAGCCTGCTATTTTGATAAAAGAATTTATCAGATATATGTATTCTGGTGGAACTTTTATCATTATTTAAGTCTATAGTTATATCATCTACTTATAAAGATATTCTTATTCCCTTCCTATTTTTATGTCCTTGACTTCCTTAAGCTGTCTTATTGCTCCAAATAATTCTTCATGTACTGCATTGAATAGGAATGGAGTAAGTGGACAACTTTGGTTTATTCCTGATTTTAATGGAAGTGCTGAAATGCTTTGAGTTTCTCTCCATTATTTAGTTTGCTGTTGGCTGTAGGTTTACTGTGTATCATCTTTATTACAGTATGTCTCATACAAATGCAATCCTCAAATAATTGATGAGATGTAGCCACAGTTGTATTTTGCACATTACTAAATGAGTCCTTCAGTTCTGAGAATGAGTTATATCTAATTCATTGTTGTTAGCCAAAAACACCCCATAGGAACACCAAACAATCAAGGCTATTGCCATGACAATTGGTTGTTCTCCACAAACTAACGGTAAGGCCCTATTGCTGAATGAAAAACATATACAACTAATTGGTCATTAAGAGGTCAAGGCAGTACCTACCTAGAGCCTTCACTTCTACTGACTAGTGTTCTCAGTATTCTTCATGCTAACAAAAGATAAAGTTAAGCACGCTGCCTTCACAAGTAGGGACCTGATTGGCTCCTAGTACTGAGAGGACAAGTAGACAAAAGTTCACATCCCTAATCCAGAAACTATTCTGAACTGACACTGCTTGCAAATAAAATATTAGTTTGCTCTAATGAATTTTCAATGTGTATGCAAACCATTTCTAAAGCCAGGCCCCATGCACAGCAGTTGATACACAAACCAAAAGTGAGCTCTATGGCATATTTGGAGGTTCTTTGTCTCATAATGTTTAGTTTTATTTTTTCCTACATGTATTTTGTGTGTGTGTGTGTGTGTGTGTGTGTGTGTGTGTGTGTGTGTTTGTGTGTGTGTATGTACAATGCTTTCCAGTTTGGGGATTTTTATGGGATTTCTCTTTGTGTAAATGTGTATGTCTCTTTATCTATGTGATCTATGTGTTTCTTTTTATGTTTTGGCTCCTTTTCTTCTGCTTGTGTTGTCCTATTATGGTTTGTTTTTATTTTATATAATTTCATTATCATTGTTTTAGATAATTGTATTTTAATGAGTGAAAGAAAGAAGGGATATTGATTTGGGTGGCAGGGGAAATGTGAAGAATATGGGAAACGCTGGGAGGGGAAGTATGTCATAATATATTATATTTTAAGTTTATGTAAAATTTTTGTCAAGTACTGACAGACACTGTTTGACAGTTTATACATATTCCAAAAGGCTCTACTCTGAGAGACTCCTGCTCTTTATTACATCCTATGTGGGTTTCAAGGCAGCTGTTGTGGTACAGGGGAGACCTGAAACAGTGGAGAAATGATTGATGGAACTGAGGAGTAAGACATAACTATTATGCACAATTAAATAATTATGTATCAACTATGCTTTTAGAAATCGGTCATTCTCAAAAAATGATCTCATTATGAATGGCAACATTAATGTTCAGACATACTTTGTTTTCTTTTTCTTTTCTCTCCCCTCCCCATTTCTTTCTCCGTGACACAGTAGTCTCCAAATGTAGCCCAAGAACCCAATTTGGCCTAAAACTCAGGGCTTTTTTGGGTGCTGGTATTTTAGGAGTGTGCCTCCATGCCCAGGTCAGGACTGGGTTTTAGGGCAGTCCGTCTGGATAGGAATATTTTGGTTTTCTTGATCCTTATCATTCTATTCTTTATATGATTAAAGTCTTAATTGACCATTGAATTCTAGAAGAGCTGAGATAGAGAAATCTGATTTTGGTTGAGGCAGTCTGTTGTCTAAGATCCAAGAGTTGCCAGCTTTTCAAAAAAAAGCTGCATATTTATTGTTCCCATTGTTCTCTGCATGCATATTCCATATGGTTGAGGAATTTTAGGATTCTGGTGATTATGGGTGCATAAAAGTCTGCTCACAAGTCTAAATATATCCCTGAAAATGTCATCTACCCCAATCACTGGTTTTAGAATGAGACCATACCTAGGCCCAACTAAATTCTCATATTGGGAGGCTGGAGTTAAGATCACTGTCTTCTGGCCGGAAGACCTGGCATTCAGTTCCCATCATTAACATGCTGACTCAAGAATCACCTTTCACTGCAGTTGCTGAGAATTCTGCATAATTCTCTGATCTTCCTGTGTACTGCATGCTTGCCATACACAGGTGTATGCAGGCAGAACACCCATACAAACAAAGCAAAATAAATTTTTAAACTTGCAAATGGATAAGACCTCAACCCTAAATTTGGTGTTTATGAAATCTCAATAAAAAGTGACTTCCTTAAACAGTTCACGATGTAAGTCTCCTTTTCACAGAGCTTCACTAGCATTTTTTACAGTCTTAAGGAATACCATGTTAAGGGATTCATGTGAGGTGACATGTCTCCCGGGTTCTACACTTTATTTAATTCCCCATACTCAGCTGTATTCCTGCCTCCAGGGACAGATTTTTTTGGTCCTGAAGTGGCATCTATGAGATTCTTGTGGCTTGATTATCAACAGCTAGACAACAGTGTACTTAAGTCTGATGTTGAAGGCAAAGATTAGATTTCTTCCAGCAGACAGGGGAAGGGTGAGGAAGAATATTTTATCAGAATTCTGTGCAAGAGATGGAGCCAGAAGGCCGTGAGATATCCAGATCTAGTGATGGTTTTACATTACTAGCTGGTATGTAATTATATCCAATCTGTTCTTCCTAAGGATTCCATTACATCGTATAAACTTTTACAACTTGAGCTCAGGAGTACTACATGTAATTAAGAGTTTGTTCCATATATTACAAAGCAAGAAGGCATGCTTAGAAAGGGCTGTTTTCCATACCTTCTACAATGAGAATAAAAAGCTGTGAGCAGTGGTACGGAACCATCAGTATCTAGAAATGAAGTTAGTAGATATAATGATAAGGAAGGCTCACAGATTTTACATGCATCAAAGTTTTGTGTGTCTTAAAAGACTTCTAGGGAATCATTTAGACAAGAGGTTATTTTGTGGGGGTAATTTTCTATGTATAACACATCAAACTTAAAAGTACCCATTTCATCGTAAGTAGATAACTGGAGTCAGACTATTTGAAAAAAACAAAGAACTGGTCATAACATGTAGATTTTATAAGGTAAAGGAGGAACTGTCAGAAGTAGTATTGTTATATTTTAAAAGGAATTTTGTAATATGAGAATTGTGGGAATATTATATAGAATTCCAAGTATAAGTACCCTACCAACATTACCTTAAAGTTGAAAGAAATGATTTTATGATATTAGATTGTCAGATTATTTACACTATTATAGTTAAAACTTAAAAACATTAAGCAAATATAAAACATCATATCATACATTATTATTTCATAGTGGCTCATTATTCAACTCTGTTCTATTTCTCAGAACTGTTGTACATACCATCCACCTATAAAAATCAAAACAATTAATATCATCTGGTAACAACACAAAGTCATAGTTTAGTCCTCTAAATGTCTCAAAATATATTTTCAGTTCAAACTACATACACGAGAATGTAAAGAAACTGAGTTTTGATTTTCTAATAATCTTCCTTTTATATGTATAATGGGCCTTTGCTTTGCTCAAATCATTGCTAGACTGGAGTAGCCCCGACATTTATTCACATAATGTTCCTATTAGGACTGTAGGTGTTGGCTTCCTTATGTGGTCCTTTATCATTTTCCTTCTATGCTGTTTCCTGAGAGATGGAAATCTTGGTGCTTACATATGTTCAGATTTAGGATTTTTGTGAGAGATATTGTGACATTCATGTTACTTGCCTTCAATAGACAGCCAATGCCAGCATGTCACATGACTGTTCATGGTGGTTGAAGTCTCCTCTCTTTATTATACTTTTCTATTCACAGTTATTCTAATGAATGCAGCAGCATCAATCAGATTTTTGGTACCTACCTTAAATGTATGTTAAAGTTTTGCATTTTCTAAAGAAAAAAGAAGCAACTAACTCTAATAATTCTCTAAATACCGGTAAAAATTAAAAAAAAAATCTTTGGCACATCTACCACTCAACATCACAGATCACATCATTCATTTTGAAGATAAAATTATTTCTGAGATCACTAGAGGCTGAGAGTCCTTGAGGTGAGGACTTTCTTGCTTTGCTAGAACATTATATGTCGAGGGGAATGGAGGTTTTCCCGAAGTCATTAATTGCACCCAGAAAATGTCATCTAATTCTGATTGCCTCTTAAAGAGGAAGGGGTCACCATCAAATACTATCAACATACGTACTTAGAGATTGCAACACATTTTGAATTAAACACACGAACTTTCAAAGACAAATGTAACAATTAAGAAACATTTCAAAATCAGAGTGTCAAAACTACAATTTGAAAAACCTGCAATTTCCATTAATAAACACCTCAGGAGCTCCAAAATCAGAGCCACACCACCTTATCTTTGCTAGTTTATTTGCTTTGACTTCTGTCTCTTATCCTGCCTCATTGTTTTTCATTTCACTTTTAATTTTCCTTGTTTGTAACAAACACTAGATACAAGATATGCTAAAATAAATGAATGTTTAAATTTTTAAATTCAAAATGTCTAACACTAAAGAATTTTGTAAAATATAGTGAATATTATTGTGAAGTTATGAATTTCATAGATGCTATCAATTGTTTTCAAACAAAAACAGCTACACTCGTTCATAGTCTGTATGTTATGAGTACATAGAGCACTTCTTGCTTTTAGATCCTGGAAACTTTTGACATAACCACAACTGTGTCTGTGTATTTACTAGATATCCCCTGCCAATCTAGAGATTAAAATTCCTCTTAATTATTATTTGAAAATTCTATTTAGATAGCAAACATTAGGGTGCTAAATTTAGCTAAGTGGTATTTCTAATATATATTACTTCCAAATAGTTCTCATCTTTTTCCTGGTCATTTGGTATTTTATATGCTAAAATTATTTCATCATTGTTAATGGTATAGTACTATGATTAGTCAAAAATACTAAAATAATTATAAAATAGAAGAGGATTGAGTGTCAGTTTTGTATAATGGTTTTGTTTTATTTCACTGCCTAACTAGTGAATTTTATGTCTGCACCTACCTTCAAATAACTGTAAAATTGCCATGACTATCGATTATAAATAACCAATAAGTATGCTCAAATGGGAAAATTCTAATATTTCTAGAAATGTAAAATAATTTACATTGTCTTTCCAATAGTTTGGTTATCTTCATTTTCAAAGTTAAAGTAGATTGTTCTACAATACTATTTTTGTATGTGTACACAAATGAAATTTTTTCTCATTCTTCCTCCTCCACAACTGTCCTGTGTTTACTTTTCCAACATCATTAGAGTTGAGGGGATTTGTGCCATGGGAAAAGAGTCAAAATATGAATGTGAAAGTACTTGGCAAATTTAACCCTAAAAGCAAGTTCACAAGCTGGGTGTTGGTGGCGCATGCCTTTATTCCCAGCACTTGGGAGGCAGAGACAGGCATATCTCTGTGAGTTCGAGCCATCCTGGTCTACAGAGCAAGTTCCAGGACAGCCTCCAAAACAATACAGAGAAACCCTGTGTTGAAAAACCAAAAATAAAAAGCAAGTTCACATATTCTGCATCAATGAGTGAGATATATATTTATGAATATAAAATGAATATTATGTGATATTTATAACTAGTCATTAGACACTCTCACCTTGAACTCTTGGGGGGAGGGTCTGGGCCCTGCCCTGGATGAAATGACAGACTGTGGACACCCCCATGGAGGGCCTCACCCTCCCTGGGGAAATGAGGGGATATTGGGGGGGGGAATGGGGGAAGGACATGGGAGGAGGGGAGGGAAAGGGAGAGGGACCTGGAACTGACTTGTGAAGCAACCTTGTTTCTAATCTAAATTTAAACTTAAAAATAAATAATAAAAATTTAAAAAAAGAAATAAGATTTTGTCATGAAAATATTTGAAATAGTCTTTGAATTTTCCTTAAACTTGCACATCAAATGTTACTTGATTCTGATTACAAATAAACAGAAGTTGTGTAAGTATTTATACACAATTATTAGAAGAAAATATATAATAAAGAATAGAAATTTTAATTAGATTATTAGTTTCTAGTTGCTATTTATTGATCTAAAAGTATCTTTAAATAGAGGAGCAAATACTCTGATATAACCATTGTCAATTCTTTTAAAATATGTTGTATGTAGGAGACAAATGAATAATACATTAAAATTAAAGACTCACATATGATTGACAGCTATGAAAAAATAAATATATACCAACAGCTTATGAAAGTTTAGTCAGAGGCATTGTTTGTACCAGTGGGAACACATGGAAGAAGACAATGAATTTTGTATTGTATCTTGTATCTATTTGCAATGAATTCTACTATTTTAGTGTTATGTTTTTATTCATAAAGTAACAAATACAAAAATTATTAATTGCATCTAGTTGCTATGATTACATAATTAATAAATATTGAAATATTGCTCTAAGAGAAGATTCATGGTTACATTTATATGAAACACTGGTTGCAATATTTTATTAATCAATCAAAACACTGACTTGCTTTGTGTATGTTGTCTACTCAAGGATATTTTAAAATAAATATTATTCACAAATATTAAACTGGAGCAATTATTTAGTTCTGAATAAAGCCTGTAATTTTTGCATCAAAAACATCACAGATTTCTTTATTTAGAAATACTAGCAAGTCCTTCAATATAACCATGCAGAACATTTTAAATGCTGAAAACAAGAGGAACCATGAAAAGGTGGAAAATGTGTTGGTAACAGATTGTAAAAAGGATAATAGGTTAGAGAAGGAAAGCTGAACTAGTTGGCAAATTTTGTGTCCTGTTACTCAATATTTTGGATATTCTTTGCATGTATGTCAATGATTGTAAATATGGGAAATATTAATTAGAAGTTAGAAATACATTCATACAACAAAGATGTCTGTTCCACTATGTTCATAGCAGCTTTATTTGTAATAGCCAGAACTTGGAAGCAACCTAGATATCCCTCAACCGAAGAGTGGATAGAGAAAATGTGGTACATTTACACAATGGAGTACTATTCAGCAGAAAAAAAAAAAACAATGGAATCCTGAGATTCGCAGGCAAATGGATGACACTAGAAGAAACCATCCTGAGTGAGGTAACCCAGTCACAAAAAGAGAAACATGGCATGTACTCTCTCATATATGGATTTTAGACAAAGATCTGGGGAGTGCCAGCCTACAATCCCATGGCCAGAGAGTCTGGGAAACAGAAACTTAATTCAGTGGCTGATGGAAGAAGAGGTACACTCCCTCAGTTAAGTACTGAGCAGAACTCAAGAAAGCCAGTAACAGAGAGGGAGGACTGATGACCAAAGGGATTAAGACTGGGCTGGTTTAACCCCCAGAAACAGCTGACCTGATGAAGGTTAACTCTTGAATCCCAGGCATCAGCCTGGGAATCCAGCATGGGACTGATCAAGACCCCCTGAATGTGTGTGTCAGTAAGGAGGCCTAGGTAATCTATTGAGCCTTGGGCAACAGATCAGTATCTATCCTGGACTTTGGACTCCCATCCAACAATGTGAGGTACACTCTCACCCTGAACTCTTGGGGAAGTGTCTAGGCCCTACCCTATATGAAATGACATACTATGGACACCCCCATGGAGGGCCTAACCCTCCCTGGGGAAATGAGGGGATAATGGGAGGGTGGGGGGAGGGTATGGGAGGAGGGGAGGGAAAGGGAGAGGGACCTGGAACTGACTTGTGAAGCAACCTTGTTTTCTTATCTAAATTTAAACTGAAAAATAAATAAAAAGTATAAATAAAAGACACTTAAAAAATAAAATTCCAGTATCATTAAATATAAGACTGAATTTCAAAAATCACTTTAGCCATGAGCTTGATACTCTTTATTTTCATGTTTTAAGAATATTCTAAAATGGGAATAGATGTCATAAATAGTTCTGGGGGAAATCAGTTTCATGCATTTAAGAGTTGTATGAGATACAATCTATAAATAAACACTGAGAATTGAAAAAAAAGAAGTTAGAAATATATTACAATTGGGTCAAATGCATTTTCTCTATGAATAGCATAAAATATCTATAGTAGTTCCAAACATCTACATTACTCATACTGATATATCTGAAATATGAGATTTAATGTTGCCTTTGTCCTGAGATTATATAATATTATATACTTACAGAGTATTTGTATTAAATCCACTTCTTTGTCCATATTTTCTTTGTGCCTGTAACTTAGCCTCCCTGTATAAGCTACCTATGCCATGTGGTTTAGAGTTATTCTTTTGTTTTTGCTCTGATTGCAATGTTTAATTATAAAAACAATTTTATGTTTATTCATACAAAATCTTATGAAAAATATAATTTTTATCCAATACCTATATGGGTCAAGGGAGGAGGGGTGGAAGAGAGAGCTGGGATAGACATGTGAAACATGCATGTTTCTAATTTAAATTAAAACCTATATTGAGAAAAAATGTAACCCCTCCAAAATATATATTTTTTCATTTTTATTTAAATTAAAAACAAGCTCCTTTTACATGTCAATCCCAGTTCACTCTCCCTGCCCTCCTACCTTGTCCCTCACTGATCCTCTCTCCTATTCCTTTTCTGCTCATCAGGGATGGTGAGGTCTTCCATGGGGGTCTTCAATGTCTGTCATATCATTAGGAGCAAGGTCTAGACCCTCCCTTATGTGTCTAGGCTGAGAGAGTTTCCCTCTTTGTGGAGTGGGCTCCCAAACTCCATTCATGTACTAAGGATAAATACTGATCCACTACCAGAAGCCCCATAGATTAACCAGAACTCCACACTGACATCCTCATTAACAGTGTCTGGAACAGTCCTATGCTGATTTCCCAGCTATCACTCTGGGGGCCATGAGTAACCCCTTGTTCAGGTCAGCTGTTTCTATGGGTTTCTCCAGCCTGGACTTGACCCCTTTATTCATCACTACTCCCTCTCTGCAACTGAACTCCAGAGTTCAGCTCAGAGTTTAGCTGTGTTTGCTTCTGTATCCATCAGCTACTAGATGAAGTCTCTAGGATGGCATATAAGGTAGTCATCAATCTCATTATTGAAGAAGGGCATTTAAGGTAGCCTCTCAACTATTGCTTATATTATTAGTTGGGATAAACCTTGTAGAACTCTGGACATTTATCTAGTGCCAGATTTCACTTTAAACCTATAAAGGATCCCTGTATTATGGTATCTCTTTTCTTGATTTCCTCTATTCTTCCCTTGACTTGATCTTCCTGCTTTCTCCTGTCCTTCTCTCCTCTCCCCTTCTCCCTTCTCTTTCTTCTAACTCCCTTCCCTCTCCCCCCTCCCCCTTAATTAGCTCAGGAAATCTTGTCCCTTTCCCCTTCTCTGGGGGACCCTGCATATAGGTCTCTTTCAAGGTCCTCCTTGTTTCCTGAGTGAGGTAACCCAGTCACAAAAAGACTAAAATGGTATGTCCACACTCATATATGGATTTTAGAGCTAAAGCAAATTGAGTACCAGCTTACCATCTATACTGTCAAAGAAGTTATAATTATGTTTTTATAATCACAAGCACATTATATAGTACACTTTGCCTTTCCTTAGGAGACTCTTTTAGGTTACATTTTTAAATTAAGTCTTCCTCTATCTTTATATTATTCTCTTTGAGAAATGTAAAAGGAAAATATTTGTTATACATATCTATATGTATACCTATAAGAATAGTGTCCATATATGAGTTATACCTGTATTACATTTTTGTTTTATACTTTAAGTAGCAGTACTTAAAAATATCTGATAATTTGAGGGGGGTGGCTCATGTCTTTATCTAAATCTTGGGAAGTGGATGTGAATTTAAGACCAGAGTACTTGGTTTATGTAGCAAATTTTAGGCTGCCATGGCTATATGGAGAACCCGTTTCTAAAAAGAAACAAAACAAACATTTTCTCAAAAGTAACAAAAGAAAAAACGAGTAAATTTGACAAACTACTTTCTATTCATGTAAATATAAACATCTTTTAACTTAAATCTGCATACAGCTCTCCAGAATGCCTGTACTAGATTGTATTCATTAATTGATTTGGAAGAAATGGAACATCAGACACCTTGCTGATTACTCTCTAACTACTCCTTGCCTTCCTTACATGTGTGTGGGACACCTGTGCAAATTATAGGAAAATTTTGTAATATATTTAAGGATTTCATGATGAAATAATTGGTACATCGTTTTCATTTAAAATTAAATTGATGTAAATATATTAAAAGATAAGGTCCCTAAAATCAGTCAAATGGGAAAAAAAGATACTTAACACAACAGTAATGGCCCCTGGAAAGGTCCAAAAATAAAATATTAACATCTAGAATTGACATCAGTATTTATTTCCACATATAGAGAAGTGAAATTGCAGCAGAAAATGCACTAAGTTTTTCTTGTCTCCTGATTTCATAAATTAATATTGCAAAATTTAAGCAGTTAAATCATAATTTATTCTTACTCAAACAACATTCCTTTGAAAAAAGTAGAGATAATTCTTAAATCATTAGTATATTTACTTAATTAATTTTTTGTTGTTTTTCAACGCAGGGCTTTTCTGTGGCTTTGGAGGCTGTCCTGGATCTAGTGCTTGTAGACCAGGCTGGTCTGGAACTTATAGAGATCCACCTGCCTCTGCCTTCCAAGTGCTGAGATTAAAGGCATGTGCCACCACCACCAGACCCTAAAATATTGTATTTTTATGTCACATTTTCATGACAGTGTCAACAACTTTATAATTCATCTGACAATGTGAAAAGTAGTGTTAAAAAATTAACCCTCAGAGCTGGAATTTGAGAAGGTAAAGTACACATACAAATCTGCTTCCCTTTAATTTCACCATATTGACATCCTTTGTTTGGGCCAAGTATTAGAAATCTAGGCATATTTAACTTTATGAATGAGTAGATGAATATATTATATTTAACTTTATAGAAAAAATTAGAAATACTGTTGGGAGATGTCATTCTGTAAAAATGTGTCTGATCGGTTTGAATAAAACACTGTTGGCCAATAGGGAAGCAAGATAGGTGGGACTAGGAGTCAAGGAGGATTTTGGGAAAGAGAGACACAGAGAGTAACGATGTAGCCGCCAGAGGAGTAAGAGGTCCAGACCCTTTCTCTGGTAAGAGAAATACTTAGATTCACAATTACGTGTTAAATATTTAAGGCAGAGCTAGTCAGTAAGAAACAAGCAAACAGCAAATAGCTTCATAATTAATATAGCCTCCTGTGTGTTCATTTGGGACTAATGCAGCTCTGGAACCAGGCTGGCAGGAAGACAACACTCTACAAAATGCTAAAACTTTTGTTCATGTATGCTGCTAGTATTTCAGTATTTATTTGTTCAGTAAATAAATACCAGGCAAGGCTTCCAGGAGGAGGAACTGGACACTGACCCTGGCACAAAACCTTTGATTTACACAATGTCCTGCCTGAAACATACACTGGGGTAAACAAAAGTGGTGTAGAACTTTTGTGAGTACATGAAAAATGACTGGTCCAACTTGAGATCCACACAGTGACTGGGACCCCATGTCTGGCTAGACCAGAGACCTAGGACAGAACTAAACATGACTGGCCACAAAGAAAAAATATTCCTAATTATATTCTTCTACACTCATATACTGGACCCTAGTATAATTGTCATCATCTTGGAGGCTTCACCCAGCAATTGATTGGAGGAGATGCAGAGACCCACAGGAAAACATTAGGTAGAGCTCAGGGAGGCTCTTGACAGGGGTTGAAGAAGGATTTTAAGAGCCAGAGGGTTCAAGGACACCATAAGAAGAGGGGCCACAGAATCAACTAATGTGGGCTCATAGGGGCTCACAGAGACAGAAATGACAATCAAGGAACCTGAATAGATCTGAGCTAGGCCCTCTGCATATATGTATGGTTGTATAGTTTGATATTTTGTGGGACTCATAAAAATGGAAGCAGGGACTGCCTCTGAATTTTTGTGTGTTCTTGGGACACTTTTCATCCTATTGTGGTAGCCTTGTTCAGCCTTGATTGGAGAGGTTGTGCCTAGTATTATTGTAACTTGTTATGCCATGTTTCGTTGAGATCCCTAGGAAGCCTGCTCTTTCTGAAGGGAAACAGAAGAGGAGTGGATATAGGAGAGAGGGGAGTTCAGGGGGAGGAACTGAGAGGAGAGTGGGGAACACAAAGCTTATGCCAAGATATAATGCATGAGAGAATAAATTTTAAAAAATACCTATGAAATTCTCTTACTACAAAAGACAGCATTTTGTGTGAGTTCAAATCTGATTATAAATGATTATCTTCTACCTTTTATTGAAAATAGACATTTTTATATGGTATACTCTGAGTATATGCTATATTTATGTTTATGTGACTATGTATAAGTAGTTTGTTTATGTGTTCATGCAGGTAAAAGGATTTTGGTTTGTGTATTCATGAGGAGGCCAGGGATTGGTGTTGCTCTTTTATTCTATTGCTTTCTACTTTATTTTTTCATATTTTTGCTTAATTTTATTAGTTTTAGTATGTGTTTATGCCCCCTATGATTCTGTGTGTTCAACATACTTTATGTACAGATGTAAATTGTCAGAGAAAAACATCTAATTAATACAAAAGAAATAGGACACTCTAATAGGTATTAAAATAGAATTTTAAAATATGAATTGAAAAAAATTAAAAATTAAAAACTAGCAATATACAATGGCATTTTAAAAAGAAGACATTCAAATTAACAGAAAGTACATTAAATATGCTAAAGATCACTTATTACCATAAAAATGCAAATCAAAATCAAACTGAGATTTCCCTCAAAGGGAAAACAATTGATATTAACAAAAAGAATTAGAAGTAGTAGCGATGATGACAATGTGGAAAAAACGGGAGAACTTTCACACTCCAGAGAGAATGCACATTAAAATAGACCCGATGCAAATGTCATCAAAGTTAAACAGAACTACCATGGGATTTAGACGCCCTACTATGAGGAATATATGCAAAGGAATTGAAATTAGTACACGAAGGTGACACCTTTAGTACTATAGTAACCTACATCACGCTATAGTCATGTATAGCCACTGAGACACTATTCAAGTAACCAAAAATAAACCAATTTGAACAATGTCCAAGAAACAATGATTGAATAAAAATAAAAAAAATGTGTTCTAAACATAAATGAAATACAATTTAACCACAATAAAAAAATGAAGTTCTGTCATTTGCAAAAATATGGGTAGAACTAGAGCTCCTGATGATAAGTTATCTGAGTCAGATTTAGAAAATGAATAACTTCAGGATCTCACTCATATTTTGAGTGAAAAATGTTGATTATAGAAGCTGACAGAATGGGGGTTACGGAGTCTGCGGAAGTTAGCATGGGTGGTATATGGAATGAGGATATGCTGAACAATGAACATTAAGTAAGTTAGGGCATCCACAGATAATTGTATAATTTCTAATTTTACATAGTAGGGTGATCATAGATAACATATTTTATATATGTGCAATTTATGGTAACAACAGTTAATTATATACACTCTTTACATATATACATGTGTGGGGGGGGATTTGTTTCCACTTCCCCTCTCAGTGCCCTGATTCTGGCCAAATGGAGTCTTTACCTTACTTTTGATACTTGAGTCTCTCACTAAGCCTGAAATTCACCATCTATTTGGGTATGACCACTAGCCTGCAAGACACTGGGACCCATCTGTCTCCATCCTCCATCCCTAGTGCATATGTTACCTATGAATGTCATTGGGTCCAGGTGTTATATGTATTTATACAATGTAGGATGGGCACAGACAATAATACACTCTATATTTCTAAAGCTACCAGAAAGGTTTTGAAAGTTTTCAACATACAGTAACATGAGAATAATTCTAGTATGTTTTACTTAGTCAAAGATCATATGATATAAAAATAAATTATAGTCATACATTGGAATGTCTTCATGCTCACATATATATACAAAAGAGTTTCAGTGAAAAATGATAATGACAGCATTTTAGAATTCATGCTCTTTTGATATTTGTTTTTATCATTTCATTGCCTATTTATAACTTGCATCTGAAAGTTAATTGGAACTCTTCAAATATGCAACTGAGTTCACTGAAAATATAGACTTTTAGTTTACTGATATCCTCTAAACATTGAAGTTATTCTTTTTAAAATATAAAACCATGGGCTTGAGAGATGGCTCAGCAACTAAGAGCAGTGACTGCCCTTCCAGAGAAAACAGGTTTTATTTCCAGCACCCAAATAATGTTCACAATCATCTTTACCTCCATTTCCAGATGATCTAACACATGCTGTGGTTTCTACTGGCAATGAACACATGAGTTAGATATAAATGCAGAAGATTAAATGCCTATAAACATAAGTGTTATTTTCTAAATGAAAAATATAAAATTAAGCTTTCATTTTCAAAATTATAATATAGTCTCAGAAAATTCTAGTGTAAGAAAAATTTTGAGTCTGTGCAGGCATTGGCTTCTAGATGGAATTAATGTGAAATAGCTTCTGAAAAGTGCTCTTATAAGAAAAGGAGTATTCTACAGAAGAAATACAAAAGCTATTCCCATGAGTGTCCCTCCGTGGATTGTAGTTTATCATAGTCTCTGAATCATCAATAGGCAGAGTGATAGTATTATGATAGATCTACATTAGTGATCTTAAATAACATTCAGATTTGTTGCTTCAAAGCCAGTCTCTCTCTGCTTCTCTCTCACTGTCTCTCTGTCTCTCTTTGTCTCTCTGTCTCTCTCTCTGTCTCTCTCACTCTGTGTGTGTGTGTGTCTCTCTCTGTCTCTCTCTCTCTCTGATACAAATACAGACATACACATACATCTAAATCAAACAGTAACCAAGATTTCAACATGACTTTCTTTATAATGCTTCTGCCAATAACATAATTCTGAGCATTGCTTGAATTCTGAATATATTATTACTTGACTTTATATCAGGAAGATGTAATATAATTCATTGAAACATTGTATTGAATGTTTCTAAGGTGCATAACATTTGTGATTACAAATATTGCAATAATGAATACAATTATACATAATTCAACCCTCTTCAAGTTTCTCTCCATGATTTTACAAATGAAAAAAATATATTCCAACTGTAGCAAAAGTTACATTAGAGAGAACATTATTGATTTGCATGCCTACAAATAGGTGCAGAATGGCTACTGGAAGAGAAAGATCATCATCAATATCACGCTGCGACAACAACCTGCCTATTGGTGGAATAGAGACATAAATCTTATAGGAGGAACCAAGCATGTGCTCCTTGATTGGATTTAAGTTTCGCTCCATGAGATGGAAACCAGAGTGTACTACTAACATGGTCATGCACCTGACACCAGATAGTTCCTGAGCACTATAGAAAACCTACTACTATTCATCAAACTCCTGCCCTCAAGTTCATGGGTCTATGTTGAACATAAGGCAGAAAGATTTCAGAGCTAAAGATCATGATTCTGATGGAAAAGCATCATCCAGACACAACAGGACCAATACACATGAATTCATAGTGACTGTGACAACACACACAAGACCTGCACAGGGTCAAACCAGAAAAAAAAATGGAGAAAAAAATAGTTGAAACAAAATCCCACTCCTAACCAACAAGCTACATGCAATTGATAAAAGTTGGGAAAAGGAAAACCAGTTTTCTCCAATGAAGTGACACATGGTATGTCAACTACATTCAAGAGTAGGCTCACACCCAGCAGTAGTTAACCAACTCAAAGCAGACTCCATTTTTTGTATGTGTATATGGTGTGTGTGTGTGTGTGTGTGTGTGTGTGTGTGTGTGTGTGTGGATGAATGGATAGATGTCTATATGATATTTGTTTTTTATGGTATTTTTTTGTCTTATTGGTTATTTGTTTGTCTATGTGTTCGTTTTGTTTTTTTTGTTTTAATTGTTGAAATGGGGGAAGAAAGAGATGAAGAGAGAGCACATGGATATGAAGTTGGGTAGGGAGGGAGTTTGCAGGGATCCTAGAGGAATTTAGGAAAGGGAAAGTATATGATGAAAGAAATTGTATGAAAAGATTTGAGTTTTTAAAAATCTCCAAGTTGTAAAAAGGTGCTCATTTTAATATTAATTACTTTTTACAACTACATATATCCTTTTATTTAAATTAAGCAGAAATTGAGAATATTTACCATGCATAGCATGCTCTGAATAATGTATGAATTTAGAATTATTAAACCGAATTAATTATCATATTTTACCCTCTATACATTATGTGCTTAAATTACATAGAATCTATTCCCTTTGCAATGTTATATAGGATTCATATTCTACAACAAACCTTTGAAATTATTCTTTATAATTGAAGTATTGCATCCTTTGACTGACCAACACTTTCTAAATACCTGCTATAACATTTAATCCTCATTTTCAACTTGGACTTTATAGTCACCATGGAAACATACCATGTATTCCTATAAAAGGTTTTCTTTAAAGGTTTAATTTATCAGGGAAACAAACCCTGAATATGGCCTCCACTATCCCATGAGCTCTGGTGCTGGACTAGCAAACAGGAGAAAGAAAGTTGACTACCAGCATCCATTTCTTTCTGCTTGATTCAACAAGCAATGTGAACAGTGTTGTCTGTCCTGGCTGCCATAATTTCTGCACCATCCTCAATTGTTCCCAAAAACTTACAGCCAACATATATACTTCTTTCTGTAAATGTCTGTAACTACTATTGCAGACTCCACCCATACCAGTTCCAGGTGACTACCTTTCTGCTCTCCACTTCCCCAGGCTCAGCTACTTCAGATTCACAGAAAAGTGAGATCAAGAAATATGCTTGTCTGTGTGTCTGGTTTGCTTCACACAATTGTACCCTAGTCACCAATGTTGTGCACATGATAGGATTCCATTCTTTTATAAAGCTGAGTAGTACTTCACTGTGTATGGCTACCTTTTTCAATATGGCATTTTATAGTTTATAATTGATCATTTTCCCCTAAGATTTACTTAAAGTGTTCTCTCACTCAAAAGAAATTTAGTTATGGATGCTTTATAGGTCTACATTGACTTACAGTGCTTAGTTTCCATACCCATTAGCATAAAATTCTTTTCCATTTGTGAAAATGTCAGTAAATTTTATGGCAATGTTTACAAAAATTCTGCAAATATAAATAGCTTCCAATTTCAAGTATTGTGTTACATTTGTGAACGATTTCATTTTAATACACATTCTTACTGGTCCTGATGACATAAAAATGTGCTACTAGTTTTTATTTTATCTGGCTATTTCATCAACAATATTTATAACAATGCTTTTCTGTGGATTGTGGGTAAGTTTCACACACAGAGTGTTCAGTAGTTTTATTTAACTATCGAAACCACAATACTTATCATTTCATTTCCAACCTCATACATTCATCCTGTATTCATGAAATAAATTTGTGGTGCTCCATCTATTATATAAGCCTAGTTATCAGCATAAAAGTTAAGCCTGAACCTTGCAGGAGCCTTGATTCCTGTCTTACCTTTATGTAGGCATTTACAAATTATCCAAAGATTCAGTCTTAATCTCACATTGAAACAAACATCCAGAAACTGCTTTGCTTGAATAAGAGGGTAACTAGATACAGGATAAAAGCTAGACATCTGTGCCGTCAATTTGTGACTGTCTTATTTACTTTGGCTCACCTCTGCATGTAGGCATACCAATCACCTGAAAGCATCTCTCTATCTCGTCACATTTGCTACCAGGCCTTAAACCACAGAGATAAGTCACTGTGTTAAACCCACATTGACCATATATTCCAGAAAGAATACAGTTTGGAAACACAAACACCTAACCTCTACAGAGGACAGTCTTCAATGAAGATATGGCTCATACTAGAGCAGACTTGATCATCTTGAAGAAGCCACATTACCCTCCTTGATGATGATAGCAGAAGGAATTCTTTAGACTACCTTCCAGAACAAGAGCTGATAAGGATCATCCTGAGGCAACCTGACAGGAATTCTTAATTTTCTCCATGCTCTAGTTTTTCTGATATTTAAGCTTGAAACTCATATCAGTACCATAAGGTGGACTTGTGGACACGGCCCACTTTTTTTTTTTTGGCTTTTATTTTCTTTTATCATTTTTTATTTTAATTTTAAATAGCTTGTTTTACATGTCAATCCCAGTTCCCTCTCCCTCTCCTCCTCCCACACTCCCCTTCCCCCCCAGCCTCCCACCCTTTCCACATAGGGGAAATCTAGAGTCTGTCAATTCACTCTGGGTAGGGTTCAGGCACTCCCCTAAGAGTCCAAGCTGAGAGAGCATCCCTCTTTGTGCTATGGGCACACAATGACTGTTTGTATTCCAGGGATAGACACTGATCCAAAGGTCAGGGCCCCATAGGTTGCCCAGGCCTTCTCGCTGACACTCACATTTGGGGAGTCCAGATCAGTCCCATGCTGGCCTCCCCGCTGTCAGTCTGGGGTCCAAGAGCTCTCCCCTGTTCAGATCAGCTGTCTCTGCTGGTTTTGGACACGGCCCACTTTTACCTCTTTCTTATCCCAATTGCGTAAGGTTTCTCTCTGATTTTCACTATTACTCATTTCAGCAGTTATTATACAAGAGATGGAGGTGGCATGTTGGGGCTGCTAAATCTCAGGCTTAAAACCTCAAAACTTTCAGTAAAATGTGTTTCAGGAAAAATAAAACAAATTCTTATATGCCATATACTGTTCACTATCAAACTGCCTTGCCTTGACTGCTGGGAAAGAATATTTTATACTTCAATCCACTAGGGAAAATAAGTAAGAAGGTAATATGGTGGGGAAGACAACCTGTTTTTCTATTTTTATTTCAGCATTTATTTTAATTTTTTATTTCTTTTTAGTGTATGCATATGTACATTGTGTGTATTGTGTGTGTGTGTGAGTGTGTGCACGCGCGCGTGTTCGCACATGTCACAGTGCTTGCATGGGAGTCAGAGGACAGCTTGCTATTCTCTTATTCCACTGTGTGACTTCTGATGGTCAAATTCAGGTCCCTCAGGTTTGATCACAAATATCCTAACCAGCAAACTATCCTGAAGGGCACTAGTGTTCATTTTATAATTAAACGTTTTCTTTTTGCTTTATCCCACATACTTCTACTAATGTAGTTTTACCTTAAGTTCCTATCACAATGTTATTTGAACCTTTCCAATTAATACTTACTGTTTCATTTTGACCTAAGGGATGTATTAACTAATAATTTTATAAGTGAGATTCAGTTTCCTCATGTAATGGAAGTTTATCAAAGACTTAGATATGTAATGCTTGAGTAATGATAGTTTTTTAAAGGACATTTTCAATTGTTTCTTTTGAAATAAAATGTAATTACATTACTACTCCCTTTCCATTTCTTTCTTCCCATTCCCCTTAAGGCTTTTACTCAAGGTTATGGCTTCTAGCATCTTTTTAATTGTTGTAATGAATTTGTAAATTCACTTTTCAGTGTGTACAATGTTACTTATAGTCTCTATAATTTAAATAGAAATTTAAATTCAATTTTCCATTACTCATCTTTTCTGAAACTATGAAGCAGATAGGAAATATTTATATTATTTTCAGTACTGCTAAGTTTTTTCGTCTTATATAGCTCCATACCTTTAGCCTTTTATAATTCTTTATCCTATTCATGCTATTATATTCCCTACTGCTTTGAAGCAGTGCTTCCCACCATTAAATTGCAGCAGCATTTTCTTTTATAATTACGTGAATATAGACATAATCTGCATTCTAAAACAAAGTCAAGAATGAAGAATGTGATTCCCTTCAGTCAACAAAACTTGCTTCTTTAATTTTAAAGTGAGAGTAAAGAGATTTGCTAATAACAAAAGGTTGTGATTTAAATTAATGGCACAAGGGCTGCATATAAATGAGTTTTTATCATCTATGTATTGTTCTTTCTGGAGACAGTGAAATGAAAGGTACCTATTGAGAACGAAGTAAAATATGCTGACTCAGAAAATCGACAGACAAATATTTCACTATGAAACCTAGGAGCTCCTGAAGTGTAATGTCTTCCCAGACTCTGACCTGGTTAACTAACACTTTTGTTTTCATTGTAGCTGCTCCCAACTTGAGAGAATCTTGACTTTAATGGAAAGTGAGATGCCACCTCCTAGGAAGGAGCATGTGTGCTAAGCCACCAGCCACTCAGAGCAGGTCACAGCCTAACTGTAGAATGGCATGTTTTCTGGCTCCATAATCTATGAAAATATCTTATTATTATTATTATTTAATTTTAAATTTAAATTAGAAATAAGGTTGCTTCACATGTCAACTCCAGGTCCCTCTCCCTTTCCCTCCCCTCCTCCTACACCCTCCCTTCAACACCTCCAATATCCCCTCATTTCCCCAGGGAGGGTGAGGCCCTCCATGGGGGTGTCCATAGTCATTTCATCCAGGGCAGGGCCTAGACCCTCCCGAAAGAGTGCCGGGTGACCCATCCAACAATGAAAATATCTTATACCTGCGCTTCCTTTCCCTCAAAATTAGATGAAAATCAACTGTCCTCCTTAGCATCTTCAGTTGTTTGAGTTATTAAGAGGTTTAAGTATGTTAATCAAAGTAGACACTTAAAAGAGCTGTCATCATATAAAAAGCAGAGGAACTTGTAAACAGACTAAAAACAAACAAACAAACACATAAAAAACACTTGTTCCCAGACAGGACAGGAGATATACACAAGGTTTGAGTGTTTGGAATCCTTTAGATAACTATCATGACATCCTCCGTGTCAAGGTAATCTGGGGTTCTTGAGAAACTTGTCCCTCCTATAGGATGTTGTCCCTTTCTTCTCTCTTTTTGTCCTAGTTGAGCTTGGTTGTCCATTTTTCGCTTATATCTGCAGGCCAGTCTATACCTTCCAAACAAAATTCCTTTCCTGCTTAAGTTAAAAATTATTTTACACTGCTGTCTCCTGATGAATTCTGCACACAATCTCAAAGATTTATATTTCAGTCTTTTAAGATGGGCTGTAAACTGTATGAAAGGAAGAGCTGCCGTGAGCTCTGTTTCCAGTGGGGTTACCAGTACTGAATATAGTTACTGAGCCCAACTCAATAACTGAATGATGAAAATGAGTATATCTGGGGTGGTAGAAGAATAGTAAACATGCCTCTATTAAGGCAACACACTAGTGCTTGTTATTCCCAATGGAACAGGGCTAGAAAATGCACTTTAGCTTCTCTCAGAAACAGGGAGAAGTTGAGTTATCAGAAGATTGAGCAAGGAGTTCTATTTTTAAAAGACCCTAAAAGTGTGTCAAAATGCCCACTGGCATACAAAAGAGCCTTGAAGTGCAAATGCAAATTAAATGTCACTGAAACTCGCAGTAGGAATTTGAATGTCCTTTGTGAACTGCAAGAGCTTCTCCAAACTCTGCATTTCTGAGAGGACAGATTTCACCCTTTCTCTGCATATCAGAAGTGGCGGTAGCAAGAACAAACAGTTGTCTTCCAACACTGGAAGATCAGTTATCCTCACAAATACACAAAAAGAAAACATAATATGTACTTTTGGGATTACTTTTTCTAGATTGCAGTTTAGTTTCTGAAAATTCAGAAATAAATCTTACTGCAATAACAGAAAGAGAAGGTGGACTGACAGGTTTTTTTTCTTTGTGCCTTTCAGTTCTGCAATTATAAAGAAATTGCCCCAACAGACCCAGGCAGTTGAATGATTTGCATTGACTCTGGGGTAAAGAGAAAGACTTTCATTTTCCTCCAAGTCATTTAACCTTCAAAGAAACAACAACAAAGGCATGGAGTAAGAAAATTACTGAGGTTTTGGCAAAAGGAAAAAAAAAGGAACTGACTATATTCTGAAATAATTTATTCATTACAACTTCATCTGCAGCCTGCAAATAGAGCTGAATCCCATGCTTCCATAGTCGGTTATGAAGCAAGCCCAGGACATTCCATGAGAGTAATTCCAGCTATGGTCACTCATCTTTTGTCTATCTTAGCACACCATACTCCCATCTCTTCTCTCTTTTGCTTCCTACTGTTGTGCTCCATTGACAGAACTTGTATAGGAACCAGTTGCTAAGGTTGCCTCTACAATTTTACTCTCTTTTGTCTCACCAGAATCCCTGATTCTGTCATCTTCAGTTTACCTCCTACTTCTTTATCTGTCCTCTCATAGCTGTGATTTACTTAACCCTCCTTCCATTTTCACAATATTTCTTTAGCCATTTTTAAAAGATTTCTTTGGAGGGATGGAGAGATAGTTCAGCAGATAGGAGCATATACTGCTGCTTCGGGGGACCTGAGTTTGGTTCTCAACCCCTATGTAGGGTGTTTCACAACCACCTGTCTCTCCAACTCTGGTGGATATGGCACCCTCTTCTGTATTTGTGGGCACTGCCCTTAGAGGCCCATAACAATGTATAAAAACATATATATATAGATTAATTAAAAAAGTATCATAAATGACAGTTTTATTTAAGTAAGCTGTTTAGTCAAATAAGCAGCTATAATACTTACTTACTAACATTAAATGAAACCATATGAATATGGGAATCACAGCCCTGGTCTTATTGCATCTAGCTCTTCAATAGTAAAAAACAACTACAAAGCTTACAAAAGTCAAGAATCAAGCTTGTTGGACAAACATGGTGATTTTTTTTCCTGTTCATATAACAAGCATGCTTTTTAGACATCCAGCACAAATAAGTTGGTTCAAACAAATCAACACTATTTAATGTTACACAGTATTACAGTTAAAATTATTGAATTCCATGCATGGTTTATGTAATGTTTGTGGAATATTCCTTTACAATGTGAGTATATTTCACTGTGATTGGATTTATAAAGCTGCTTACTGGCTTTTAGCAAGGCAGATTAAGGTTAGGTGAGAGATCCAGACTAAGTGGACACTGGGAATAATAAGGGCTGTGACTTAGAATCTAGAGGTGTCATGGACAGAAGGAGATGACCTTGACATACTGAGAAAAGGTATCAAGTCATATGGTACAGGGTAGACAAGAAATATGGATTAATTTAAAATATAAGACTTAGTTAGTAACCAGCCTGAACTATCAGCCAAGCATTTATAATTAATAAGTCAAGTGGTTATTTGTGTCTGACTGCTGAGACACAGAGAGAAACTCTGCCTACAAATGTTTATAAAGGTTTTGGAATCATTGTCAAGTCAAAAATGATGAGACAAAGGGTACTGATCACTGCAGTTTTTGATCACTTCCATTTTTTTCTTACTACTATAACTTAAGGAGTTAACTAGTTTTTTTCCTAATAGATCTAGACATGCATCACCTCTTGGCAAAAGTACTATTTTTTTTAGCAACTGAAAGTTTGTTCTTCTTAAAACCCTAGTGATATATATGATTTCAAGCATGCTCTGTATCTAGTATTTACCAAAGACTGTATTGGAGGATAACTGGAAAATTTAAAGATTTTGTAAGGCATTTTTATTGGCCCCTCTCAAGACAAAATTACCTACCACTTTTGTTCATTTAACAGTAAATGATAATGATAACTTTGTGCCGATATTGAAAATTTCTGTGCACAAGATGCAGATGTAAGGCTTGCAATGACCTGAGACTTAATACTCTAATGCAGTGCCTTCAGTAAATATAGATATATTATTCCGACCAATCTCATCATTTGCCCTCTTTCTTGTCCAGCTATGCTCAGGTATGCTTCAATCCTAACTCTTCCCTTCAATCATTCAAAAAAAAACATGAGCAACAAATCAATAATCCTGATAAATTACAATAAAAATTACCCTCTTTCTCTCTAACTGTCTCTAACTGACATTTTGAGCTTCCATATATGTGTGACATCATACAGTTATGGATCATTTAGATCTCACATAATGACTTTTAATTATATATTTTGTATCCATAGAAAAATACACTCAGTGAATATCAAAAAGGAAACTTGTACGTGACCCCACACTGCTGTTCCACCAAGAAGGAATGGTTTAAGTCATAACTGCACTGCATGTTTGTCTGCTTCATATCAGCAATGCATATGCATGGAAGTCATGGTTTATACTTTCTTGTATAATTTAGTTGTCATAAAATTAGAACTATTTAAATGATACCCATGAAATCCCACAAATACCTTTTAGAACATAAATAAATATTACTCAAATTCCTTCAGTGTTTCCTCACTCTGGAGGTCATCTATTTTGCTTCTTAGCAGGCATGCTTTTCGTTTTTCAAGTTCTTTCTAAATTGGCATCATATTTTCTGGCCTGTGTGTTTTGTGTTTCTGGCCTCTGGTTCTGTATTAAGAACAAATAATGAGGCGGAGGCTTCTCACCTCCCTGGTTTATTTACAGAGGGAGAATGTCAGTCCCTATTTTCACTGACACTCTAAAAAATGTAGTATTTTTACTTCACTGTAAATAATGTTATCAGAAGTGGAAAATCACATCATCAGCAGTGGGCCAGTTTTTCAAGATTCAGTATTCTTTGTATGCACCAGGCAAGAGAGAATTTTATGTACAGAAATATATGAATTTATAAACATAAAGGAAGATTCAAGAAATTTATAATTGAGATATTATATTTCTTACATGAGAAGATAAGTAATTTTAAATTGAGAAGAACTAGCAAAGAACTATTAACTACCTTGAATTGGTTATTGTCCATTACCACAGCCATATCTGGGGGAATGGCAGCAGTAATAAGGTCTAGCAAATCTTTGGTTTTCATCTCTGATTGCTTCAGATTTGGGTGACTTTTACTATCTGTACAATTTAGAGGTATTGGATTGATGGCAGTTTTTCCATGAACCATGTTTGCTTTCTTCGAGGAGTACTGCTTCTAATCTTCCCCAGGACAGTCCTGAACATACTTTTTCTCCCACTTTTAGGGAAATATCATTATCTTCTTGGAGGTCCTAGTGATGCCCAGGAGATTATGATACACATCAAGAAGCCAGAGGTCTCTTTATGAGGCTATGAAATATCCTCAAAACATCTGTCCCGGTACTTACTAATGAACAAAATAATCAAAACAAAATAAAATTTAAAAGGCGAACAATTTTGGTGGGCTACAGGAACTGTCCAAGATCAGACTACAAGCTTCTTCCCACTATATAATCACACCATTAAATGGTATATACAGTAACAAAGATTAGCTGAAGTTAGGTCTGCCCTACACAGAGACTTATAATGATAGGAAAAGAATGGTGTAGACTCTCCACTATTACTTAGTTTTCCAGTTGGTGTTACCCTTGTAGATCTCTGGAAATCTCACTGGTGTCAGCTCTCTCCTCAAAGCTATAATGACTCCTACTATTATGGTATCTCTCATCCTGGTCTCTGGCCTTACCCTTCCTGGGAAAGATGTGGGGACTGGGCTGGAGGTAGGGGTTTTGGGGTGGGGCTGGGAGGTAGAAATGGGGGGAGCTGGGATTGACATTTGAAGCATGCATGTTTATAATTTAAAGAAAAAAAGAATGGTGTAGAAAGATGATAAAAGTATGTGGGGTCAGGACCTCCCTTTCCTAGAAAGTAACCTCATGCAAAGCCACTGTGGTGCCATATGATCAAGGAACTACAGAATACCAGGAGTAGACTTATAAACACATTTTATAAAGATTAAACATTAACACTGGATTCCAGTAATATGACTCAGTGTTTAGCTGTGAGTATCTGCTTCTGCTTCCATCAGCTACTTGGTGAGGGTTCTAGGATGACATTTAAGGTAGTCATCTACTTGGTGAGGGTTCTAGGATGACATTTAAGGTAGTCATCAATCTCATTATAGGGGAAGGGCACTATTGCTTAGATTCTTAGTTGGTGTTATCGTTGTCAGTCCCTGGAGATTTCCCTAGTGCCAGATTTCTCCTTAAGCCCATAATGGCTCCCTCAATTAAGGTATCTCTTTTCTTGTTCTCCTCTATTCTTCCCCCAAATTAGCCTTCCTGATCACTCATGTTCTCTTCCCCCCTCACTTCTACCCTTCTCTTTCTCTTGCCTCTCTCCCTCTCTCTCCCCTTCACCTGTTCTCCCATTTTTCTCAGAATCTCTTGTCCCTTTCCCCTTCTCTGGTGTTCCATGTATGTCTCTCCTAGGGTCCTCCTTGTTTCCTTGCTTTTCTGGGGTTGTGAACTGTAGGCTGGTGATTATTTGCTCTATGTCTATATCCGTATATAAGTGAGTACATGCCATGTTTTCCTTTCTACTACATCAGGGTTCCCTCACTCAGAATGATTTCTTTTACTTCCATCCATTTGCCTGGAAATTTCAAGATTTCATAGGTTTTTACCTCCGAGTAGTACTCAATTGTGTAAATGTACCAGTTTCTTTATCCATTTTTGGTTGAGGATCATCTAGGTTGCTTCCTGGTTCTGGCTATTCAAATAATGCTGCTATGAACATAGTGGAACAGATGTCCTTGTGGTATGAATGTGCATCTTTTGGGTATATGCCCAAGAGTAGAATTGCTGGATCTTTAGGTAGGCTGATTCTCATTTTCCTGAGAAATCATAATACTGTTTTCCACAGTGGCTGTAAAAGTTTGTATTCCCAGGAGCAATACATGAGTGTTCTCCTTTCTCCAAATCCTCTCTAGCAAAAACTGTTGTTGGTGTTTTTGATTTTAATCTTTCTGACAGGTGTAACATGGTATCTCAGAGTTGTTTTGATTTGCATTTCCCTGATGGCTAAGGATGTTGAACAATTTTTTAAGTGCCTTTCAGTCATTTGAGATTCCTCTATTGAGAATTCTCTATTTAGTTTTATACCCCACATTTTAATTTGGCCTGATCTATAGAACAGGCTCCAGGAGAGCTAAGGGTATACAGAGAAACCCTGTTTGGAAACAAACAAATACACAAACAAAATTCATAACAAATAAATAAAAAATTAATTTGAATTTCAGAGGTGAATTGTAGAGAGGGAGGAGTGATGAGCAAAGCAGTCAAGACCAGGCTGGAGAAACATGTAGAAACACCTGACTTGAACAAGAGGAGCTCATGGACCACAGGCTGATAGCTGGGAAACCAACAGAACCACACAGACCTCCTGAGCGTGGGTGTCAGTTAGGAAGCCTGGGCAGTCTATGGGGTCTCTGGTAGTGGATCAGTATTTATCCCTAGTATATGATGAGTGGACTTTGGGAGCCCATTCTACATAGAGGGATACTCTCTCAGCCTAGACACATGGGTGAGGGCCTAGGCCCTGCGCCAAATGATGTGACAGACATTGAAGGGCCCCCATGGAAGGCCTCACCCTCCCTGGGGAGCAGAAAGGAAATGGGATATGGGGTCAGTGGGGGTCAGGGGAGGAGCAGAGTAAGAAGGAACTTGTATTTACATGTGAAACAAGTTTGTTTCTAATTTAAATTAAAATAGAGGAGAAAAAAGTTTTAGTGGCGAGAATCAAACCTCAATCATTGCTACACACATTCAAGGAAAATATCATACTACTGTAATTTATCACTAGCTTTTTTTATTTGCCATGAGGGCAGTCTGTCTGTGTAATTAAGTTGACCTCCAACTCAAATTTCTCTGGCCTTTGGCTCCAAATAGCTGGGGTTACACATGTACACTGTCATGCCTAGCAATAGGAGTAATTTCTCAATTGGATGAAAGCTAATTCACTCTACTGAGAGACTGAAATTAAGCTATTGCTATTTCTAAAGAAAGAATAAAGTCCCAAATCATTACATTTTCAGAGAAGTAACATCACTATATATTTAACAATCAATCACTGAGCAAGGCCAACTTAAACCCAATGATTCCTATATGAACTTCTTCAATTTCTAACCAATGTGTTAAAATGCAAAAATAACTAAAGGGAAAAACATACAAAAAACTGAAGGAGCACATATTTAAGGATGGGTAGTTTACCATACAAGGTTCATTTTTAGTTTCTTTTAGAATGGAATCCTTAGCATAAGTGATAGACTTACAGTGAGTTAGTAATTCAATGCAATTAAAATAATCAGTTGGTAATATTCTTGAAGTGTTCATAAAACAAATATGTATCTTATTAGTCCATTATAACTGGGCTCAACCAATACTTGTGGCAAACCCAGCCTCTTCTGATATTCCTTTCATTTCCACATATCATACATGTGAAAACACTACAAACAAAAGAGTGCCTTGGAAAGAGCAGTAGTTTTTAATAACACTGAGTCACCTGATGTTTTATTCTGGTAACATAATACTGAATAGTTCTAAGTCATTTTTATTCATGAGGAAGGAAAGTATGATTAATTCTTCTTTTGTCATTATTTAAGCTTCCAACACTGTAATGCATGCAAAGTGTTTGAAACTATAACATGCAAATGCAAAATTAATTGTAATTATAGCCACAACTTTAAAACTTTACTGATGTTGCAGAAGTCTTCAATACAAAAAGTTAGAGTAGTAAAGGATGTAATTGACTGGTGACATTTGAATGCAGTAACATAATTCAATGCCACCTATTCCTACAATGAAATTAATATGCCAAAAGAAATCAAGTAGGTGCAAAAACATTAAACTGGGTTATCAATCTGTATAAATGTAATAGACTGCCACAGAATTTAGCAACATAAAGCAGCATACTTTTTTTCTGTGGTCATTGTTATGATTGTGGAAGTTTGGGAGCCTTAGCCAGTAAGTTCTGATTCAAGGATCTCAGTTACACTTGACATCCACTTGTTGGTAGCAGTTTGAAGGCTTCATGGGCACTTGAGAATTTCTTTCAATATGCCTCACTTATCTGGCTGTTAGCAGGGAGCCTTCTTGCAAGGTGGGCTTTTCTGTGAGTCTTCTGAAGTGTTTCCCCAACATACCTGTATCAGTTTTCATTAGCACTGAAGTATTTCAAAAATAAGAGAGCAGTCATATTGTTGAGACTTTAGCTGAACAAGGAGAAAACCAGAAAACACATCAAACTGTACTGGGAAAAGTCAATGGGGTCTCAAGCATACACAAAGAACTAAAGGTAACAGTACAGCCAGGGGTAGAGGAGGTGTACTTCCACTTGGAAGAGCACACCAAGTGGCTATCTCATAATAAATGGTTATTCCTGATAATATACAGATTTAACAGGTTTTATTTGGAAACACATATGTATTCATGACAATTTATGGAAAAAAGAGGTCATGAATATGAAGGAGAGTAGAGACAGGTAAATGGGAGATTTTGAATAAAGAAAATGGAAGGGATAATGTTTTAATTAATTCAGTCTCAAAAATAAAAAGGTATTTGTGCTTTCTTGTAATCCCAGCATTAGGGGGTGCATAGGAAGGTGGATCTTTGTGAGTTTGAGGTCAGCCTTGTCTACAAAGTGAATTTCAAGACAGCCAGGGCTGTACCATAGAGAAACCTTGTCTCAAAAAATAGTAGTAGTAGTAGTAACAGAAACAACAACAATAATAATAAAGAGGAGGGGACCTGCATTGGCTCTGTGATCTACTCTCAGAAGCTATAACTCCTACTCTCTCCCTCTTCTACTCACTATCAGCCATTCACAATATCTAACTCAAAGTTAAGTGTAGGTAATTTAAGATCTACTTATTAACAGGAAAGCATCGAGGTTTCACACATTTTATATAAAATTCCCCCCCAGGTCTAATATTGCAGTTGAATAATAATGAATGTTTCATTTGTGCGACAGAAATTTGTTTTTATTAACATCAGTTTTTGCAAAGGAACTGTGTCAAAATAATTTAATATTTAGATTCTAAATAATACCCATATCATCCTAATGACACTGATGGAAGCAGAGGCAAACACCCACAGCTAAACACTAAACTGAATTCCTGGAATGCAGCGACAGAGAGGGAGGAGTGGTGGGCAAGGGGGTCAAGACTGTGCTGGAGAAATCCACAGAAGCAGCTGACCTGAACAAGAGGATGCTCTTGGACCCCAGACTGATACGGGGACGCAAGCATAGGAATGATCCAGATCTGAATGTGGGTGTCAGTGAGGAGGCCTGGGCAATCTATGGGGCCTTGGTTAATAGATCAGTATTTATCCTTGGCATACAAATGGAATTGGGCGGGGGCCTGGAATGGTTGGGGGGGACATGGAAGGAGGGGAGGGATAGGGAGCTGGGTGACTTGTGAACCAATGACATGAAAGTCTTGAAAAATATTTATTTAACCATTGTGTGGACAGCATGTAAACCAGTATGCATAAAGCTTATTTCTACTTTCAGAATT
Organism: Mesocricetus auratus; assembly: GCF_017639785.1. NCBI lineage: Eukaryota > Metazoa > Chordata > Mammalia > Rodentia > Cricetidae > Mesocricetus > Mesocricetus auratus. The sequence goes on from NW_024429266.1 coordinate 47,719,607, forward strand.
GACAGACTAATGATAAGAATAATGATTAATATCTAAAAGTCCCTTGGGGAATAATTAAAGTTAAAAAATGACATGGGATGAAAAACCCATTTTCTTCTATTTTAATGAAACAGAATTTTGATTAAATTTGTGTAACTACTAATATACATATAGAGCACTGTTGCTTGGTTGTTAGTTTCTAAATATATTGACAAATGAATAAACATATTAAAAGTTAATTGCCTGGTTAATTTAGTAAGTAATGTTACACACATTACAGGTGAATCTTCCATTAATTTGGGCATATTTATATGCCCAATCAATATATTATCAGAAGGATCAGTGTGACCAATGTTTTCCTGTTGGTATGTATGCTAACAAGGGATTACTTAAGTCAATTTTGACAAGTAGAAGACATCCAGGAAAATAAGCAGCCTACTGGATTAGTTATAATTGCTACTGATTTTGCACTCAGAAAAATCAAGCAATTTTATATTCAGTGTGTGAACAAGTGCCATGAGATAAGTGATATACTTATGCATTATTCCTGTGATATGGACCCTGTCATTGCATACTGTCATGACAAAGAAAGTAGAGTTATGGGAGAAACCAGTTAAAAATGCTTAAGTTGATGTCCAAACTCTTATTTACGTTGGTGCATAATTGCTTTATGTTAAGATGTCTTCAAATATATTTTCTTCTAGTTATCAGGGGACATATGAATGGGGACATTATCTAAGCATGGTTTTTCTTTTTTGACTATCTTTGAAACTGTCTTCTGGATATCTAATACTGGTCTCAATGTAAACACTATTGGCAAGTAATACTTGAAGTCATATTGAAGTAGAAAAGGGGCAGTGGGTCCCAACCTTCCTAATTCTGTGACCCTTTAATACAGTCCATCAAGTTGTGGTGTCCCCTAGGTATAAATTATTTTGCTGCTACATTATAACTGTAATTTTGCTCTTGTTATGAACTGTAATATAAATATCTGATAGGAAGGATATCTGATATGCAACACTCAAAGGCACCACAGGTTGAGATCTGCTGAGGTAGGGTACCAGAATCAACTTTATCTTTGACTGAGTGTGTCAAGTTTTTCTGTATAGATAATATCATTAACAACTTATATGGTACAATATGTGGATAAAAACACTTTTAAGAGAAGTAAAACACTATGAAGCAATATAGTGTTCCTTCTCCCGTGGAGTTTACATTGGAAGAAAAGCTTCCTCACAATCTTTCAGCTCTCAATTTGGGCAAGTATAGTATGGTGAAAGTACTGCAATTAGGGTTATGTTCTTACTCTGCTCTCAGATACAATCTTCTCCAAAATGATTACTATTTCTGAGATTATGTAATAGGACCTAGTTCTTATAGAAGATCAGAAGATTTTCTAAAATTTCGTTCCTTATTTTTAAAGTTACTCTTATTTCCCTTTCATTTTGATGTTCTAACCTAACACCTTTTAATGATATGTCCTAACAATTAAAGAAGCTTCATTTTATTCAAAAATTTTATTTTTAACTTTAATTATGTTAGAAAATATCTAAACTGTTGTGAAACCAACGAAACAATAAACTCCTGGTAAAACACAATTTATTCTTGTTATATTAATTTGTTTTAGCTTATTTTCAGAAACAAAGTATTCTCTGATACATTCTATTGTCTGGCTCTAATCTAATACTTATTTTGTCATTATTAGAACAGAAATGATAGTATAATTCAGAAAAGTTGTTGTTAGACTCCACTGAAAAGATTCAGTGTACCTTTTAAAGACTAGACACAAAAAATCCTCAGAAAGCAGTATTAAAGATAAGTGCTGAGTATCTAATTTGCACACTATCAAGTGACTTCATTTCACAGGGAGAGTTACATTTGGTCATATAAAGTAGAAACTTTATCCAATGCATGTAAGTATATTCTGCAGTCCATGAATCTAAATACAGGGAAGGGAACAGCGACGATGGTCCTCTAATTTGATTTTCTGTTGCATAAATAAATAAAAACAGTGACCAAAAGTAACTTGAATCAAGAGAATTTATTTGGCTTATGTTTGTAGGTCATAATCCATCATTGAAAGAAATCATGGCAAAAACCACAGGGGAATGATGCTGGTTGGCATATGCTCAGATAGCTTTCTTACACAGCCCAGGCATAGCTAGCTAGGGATAGCATCATGCATCCATTTAGTATTTATATCACTTCACTGTTCTGCTATGATAGCTAAGACAGACCACAAGGCCAAGAGCAAGAAAATTTAACAAATTTAGTATGATTTATTCATATTTTAAATTATTATTATATCTGATCATGAAGAATAAAATGTCATTGAGATACTGGGCAACTGTATCTTCCCCTCATCTCTATCTAAATTTATATGTCTCCCTTTTCAAGGCAATATATCAAGAACCAGATATAGTTACTATGGCAACTACATTAAAAATAAAAAAGCGGAATGTTTTCAAGTGATAAGTACATTTAAAATGCAAACACCCACTCACTGAAAAATCAAATGAAATTTGAAACTTCAAGTTAATGCTGCAAGAGGTGTGTCATAAGTTCATCAACTATAAACATTAGATGTTATTATAATTTATTATGCCAAGTATTCCATTAGAAGATGAATTATAAATATAAATAGGTATTTCATTAATAAGAAGAATAAACTCATGAAAATGTCGGTACACTTTTTTTTACTTCAAATGTAAAGAAAACACTATTTACAACTATGTGAAAGCAATTACCATAAATTTCAAGTTATGTCAACAGACCATAAAAAGTACTCAATGACTCACAGGCACATACTTGAATTCTATTTCTTTTCCATCCTAATGTTTCTCTAGGGGATAATTTTGAATGTCTTTATAACAGACAAGAGGGTCCTAATGGGTGAAACAGCAAGCATTAATTCTGATGCCTCTGATTCCAGATTTCAAATGTCACTTCATGGCCTTACCATCTTCCTAGATATATAAGGCCAAAAGTATGAATGCTAGACTAGGTCTTTTCTCAGCAACTTTCTTCCACCAAATATATTGTTATTTCCACCACTGATGTCTACTTCTGTATCTATCATAGAAGCAAATGATGGGCCTAACCTAGAGTGAGATGTCACCCTGGCAAGAGATTTTTCTGCATGTAGTCTTCCCTTTATATGATCTTTTATCCCCAAAGTAGCCTGGGGAATCTACATAACTCCAAATTAATCCCTGCTCCTTGTTGTTTGTAATTCTCTCACAGCTCCATATTGCACTGAAATACAATCCAAATTTTCTTATTTGGTCTGCAAAGTCCTGTATAGTCCTCAACAGTTTTTATTCATTCTTCTCCAGTAAGTATGATATGGCATTTTTTCCTCCTTCTGTCATTGAGCGTCAAAGTTAGCACTGCACATAGACCTCTGTCCTGTGCTCCTCTCTAAATGTAAAGTTCTCTTCCTTTTAAGAGTTTTCTATTAAAATGTCTCAGAAACTCCTTATGTACCCAGCATTGAGAGAGCAAATTACTGACATCATACACTTGATCTATCTTTTTCTGCTTCTAAAATAATGCTTGTTATTATTTGCAATGATCTGGGGTGTTGCAGTTAACCATTGGCTTTAGTAGGCTCATTAACACAATCCCTTTTAAAGGACAGGTCTTGTTTGCTGCTTTTACCAGCTTCCACCAATGATACTTCATGGACTGTCATTCAATAACTCTATAACACTTTTTAAAGCCAAAACTAGACTTTAATGCATTATTTTTGCCAAGAAATAAACACATTGAATAACAAAGTCTATGAGGAAATGTTAGAGTTATGTTGAATAAAAGGCCATGCAAAATCATGTTCTTTTCAGAAACGAAAGTTATTTAAAATGAGATTGAACTCACACTAGTCTCACAGAGGCAGAAACCATGTTGTCACTTCCTGAACAGATTTTAAGTACTGAGTTAGAAATTCCCTAAACTTTTATTGTATCTCTCATCCTGTTCTCCTCTATTCTTACCTGGACTCAACCTTCCTGCTCCCCATGCCTTCTTCTCCCCTCCTTTTATCCCCCTCTCTTTTTTCTTGGTTCCCTCTCCCCTCCCCTGATATTCCCAATCTGCTCAGGAGATCTTGACTGATCCAGACTGCATGAATGCAATGCCAGTGAGGAGGCCACAGAAATCACTGGGGCCTTGAGTATTAGATCAGTGTTTACCATGGTGTATGAATGATTTTTGGGAGCCTATTCCAAATAGGGGATGCTCTCTCAGCCTGGACACATGGGGGAGGGCCTTAGTCCTTCCCTGGATGAAATGACAGACTTTGGATATTTTCCCCAAGGAGGGCCTCACCCTCCCTGGGGAATGATGTGGGGATTGGGTGGGGGTTGGGAGGGCTGGTGGAGGAACAATGTAGGAGGGGTGGGAAAGGGAGCTGGGATTGACATGTGAAGCATTCATGTTTCTAATTTAAATAAAAACATATATTGAGGGAAAAAAAAAGAAATCTCCTAAACTAATGTAGATGCATTTAAGAAAGAGGAAAAAACTATCAGAAAATTGATAATGCTCAGTGGAACAATGATTGTATTGTAGACATTTTCCAGATAACTGTTATTGGTGAACACTGTATCAATGAATAACACTGTATATGGCATGGAAGAAGAGGGCTTAAAGAGACACTGGTGGAAAGGACAATGACATTAGAAGAGAATGGCACTTCCAGTCCAGAATCCTCAGTTTCATTCCAAAACTATGAATACAAACCCTTACACCTGAACACCTAATTTGAATCTAAAATTAAGTCAGTTATTAAAAATAAAATTTCCCCATTCTCAGAATAATTACAGAAATATAAAGTACAAAATTTTAGTGAAAATACTTTCTACAAAATGGAGCATGTCTTAAGATATTTTATTGCACCCCTTGCTTTTTGCCTGTATTTTTTTCATTCACCCCTCAAAAATTTCCATGCTTTGAAGTCAATGTCTGGGACAAAATCCAAACTCTGTCAGTGATCAAGTTAAAGGAAATTTGAAAATTAAATTCTTTGAGAATAGAAGGGAAATTATTATGCTAAAATTGGGATATCTATATATTTTACATTAATATTTTTCAAAAATTTGCTGAGTTTTTATTTCATAAATTATTAAGTGAAATATTTTATGTGGAATTTTCTGATAACATATTAGTTATTACAGATTAGAAAATTTTAGAAGCACATGTATTTGCCTATTTATATTGAAAATTATATACTTGATACCAATTAAAAGATATAGTTAGTAAAAAATAATTACAGTTGTCACAAAAAAATTATGCAGCGAATGACATTAAATTATTATTTTATGAGTTTCCTTAACACTTAGTTTAATAGAAGAAATAGTTGAGTTCATATTGCTGTTTCTGCATTTGACATGTTTTTTTAGTTTGAAGAATTTGAAATAATTCCTATATGATAATTTTAAGAGTAGTATGGCTGTCATTTCAGATATATTTTTATAGATTTATTTTTTTAATTTGTGTGTGTATGTATGTGTACATGTAGGTGTCAGTGCCATTGGAAGCCATAGGAGTATGTCAGATTCTCTTTACCTAGAGAGACAGATGGTTATGAGTGACCTGGCATTGGGATGTAAGCTTTGAACCATTGATCCATATAAAAGAAGATCCATAACTGCTTTAAGTCATAGGTGCAGCGAGCATTCTTCCCATCAGCCTGGTCCCTTAGCCACATCAGTCCCAAATGAACACATAGGATGCTATATTAATTATGAAGCTGTTGGCCATTTGCTATGGTTTCTTTTTTTATAAGTTATACTTACTCCTGTAAACTGTCATCAAATTATGGTTTTTTGTATTTTTATTTTATATTTACATTAGAAACAATCTTATTTCACATGTCAGTCCCAGCTCTCTTTCCTTCCCCTCCCCCCCACACCCGAATCAGGCACCCAGGCCCCATCAATCCCCACTCCGTTACTCAGGGAGGGTAAGGCCCTCCATGGTGGATATCCAGAATCTGTCATTTCCTTCAGGGCAGGGCCTAGGCCCTCTTGAGAGAGCATCCCTCATTGTGGGATGGGCATGCAAAGTCCATTTGTGTGCCGGAGATATAGACTGATCTACTACCCATAGCCCCACAGATTGTCTAGGACTCCTCAGTGACACTCACATTCAGGAGATCTGGATCAGTCCCATGCTGGCCTCTCAGTCATCAGTCTGGGGTCCAAGGTCTCCCCCTTGTTCAGGTTAGCTGTTTCTCTGGGTTTCACCAGCCCAGTCTTAACCCCTTTGCTCATCACTCCTCCCTCTCTGCCACAGAATTCCAGGAGTTCAGTTCAGTGTTTAACTGTGGGTATTTGCCTCTGCTTCCATCTGTCACTGGATGGAGGTTCTAGGATGGGATATAAGTTAGTTGTCAAACTCTATATCAGGGAGGGGCACTTGAATTAGTCTCTTCACTATTGCTTACTTTGTCAGTTGGTATCATCCTCGTAGATCTCTGGAAATCTCTTTAGGGCCATATCTCCCCTCCAACCTAAAATTACTCCATCTATTATGGTATCTCTTATTCTACTCTACCCAACTCAACTTTCCTGCTTCCCCATGTACTCCTCTCCCCTCCTTTTCTCACCCTCTCTTTTTCCTGGCTCCCTCTCCCCTCACCACTATACTCCCAATCTACTCCAGATATCTTGTATCATTCTACCTTCCCTGAGGTAGCATGCATACCTCTTTTAGGGTCCTTCCTGTTTCCCAGACTCTCTGGCAATGGGATTGTAGGCTGGCATTTCCCTGATCCATGTCTAAAATCCTTATATGAGTGAGTAAATACCATGTTTGTCTTTTTGTGACTGGATTACTTCACTCAGGATGGATTCTTCTAGTGCCATTCATTTACCTGCAAATGCCAAGATTCTATTTTCTTTCTGTTGAGTAGTACTACATTGTATAAATGTACAACATTTTCTCTATCCACTCCTCAGTTGAGGGGCATCTAGGTTGCTTCCAAGTTCTGACTATTACCAATAGTGATGTTATAAACATAATGGAACAGATGTCCTTGTTTTATGAATGGGCATCTTTTGGGTGTATGTCTAAGAGTGGAATTGCTGGGTTTGTGGTAGACTGATTCCCATTTTCCAGAGGAAACTCCATACTGATTTCTATAATGGCTTTATGAGTTGGCACTCCCACCAGCAGTGGAGGAGTGTTCCCCTTTCTCCACGTCCTCTCTAGCATAAATTATCATTGGTCTCTTTGATTTTAACCATTCTGACAGGAGTAAGTTGGCATTTCAGAGTTGTTTTGATTTCCATTTTCCTGATGGCTAAGAATTTTGAGGACTTTCTTAAGTGTCTTTCAGTCCTTTTAGATTACTCTATTGGGAATTCGCTATTTAGTTCTGTACCCCACTTTTCTATTAGATTATTTGATGTTTTGGTGACTTGCTTCTTGAGTACTTTGTATAATTTGGAAATCAGCCCTCTGTCAGATGTGGGGTTTGTGAATATCTTCTCCCACTCTGTGAACTGCTGTTTGTCTTGTTGATTGTGTTCTTTAGCTTGAAGAAGCTTCTCAATTTCAGGAGTTACCATTTACTAATTATTGATTGCAGTGTCTGTGCTACTGGTGTTACCTTCAGGAACCAGTCTCCTGTACCAATTTGTTCAAGGTTACCCCCACTTTCTCATCTAAGTGTTTCAGTGTGGCTAGATTTATGTTGAGATCTTTGATCCATTTGTACTTAAGTTTTGTGCATGGCAACATGGATCTATCTGCAGTCTTCTACATGCCATCATCCAGTTCTACCAGCACCATTTCTTGAAGATGCTTCATTTTTCCATTGTATAATTTCAGCCTCTTTGTAAAAATCTAAGTGTTTCTGCATGTGTGGGTTAATACCAGTGTTTTCAATTAAATTCCATTAGTTTACCTGTCTATTTTTGTGCCAATACCAAGCTGTTTTTAGGAATATGGCTCTATATCAGAGCTTGATGTCAAGAATGTTGATGCCTCCAGATGTTCCTTTGTTGAATAGGATAGTATTTGTTATCCTGGATCTTTTGTTTTTCCATATAAAGTTGAGAAGTGTTCTTTCAAGCTCTATGAAGAAATGTGCTAGGATTTTTCTAGGGATTACATTGAATCTGTAGATTGCTTTTGGCAAGGTTGCCATTTTTACTATATTGATCCTACCTATTCAAGAGCATGGAAGAACCTTCCATTTTCTGTTGTCTTCTTCAATTTCTTTCTTTAAAGACTCAAAGTTCTTGTGATACAGGTCTTTCACTTGTTTGGTTAGCATTACCCCAAGGTATTTTATGTTGTTTGTGGCAATTATAAAGGGTGTTATTTCTCTGATTTCTTTCTCAGCCCTTTTATCATCTGTATATGTTTAGGTATGTTGCTGCTGTCCCAGATATCTCCAAGACTTTTATCATGAAGGGGTGTTGGATTTTGTCAAAGATTTTTTCAGCATCAAGTGAGATGATCTCAGATTGTTTCTTGTATGCAGCCGAAGGATGGATTCCGTCTTCAAATCCATTCTGTTAGTCTGTGTCTTTTTATGAGCAAGTTAATACTGAGTGATATTAATGACCTTTGATTGCTCAATCTTGGTTGTTTTGGCATGGTTGTTTTTGGTGAAATTGTATGTGGATTTCCACCCCTTTTCTCTTTTGACTGTTGGTGAAGTTGGAGTATCTACTGTCTATGTTTTTCTGGTTGTAGTTAACTTCTTGGTATTGGAGTTTTCTATCCAGAACTTTCTGTATGGCTGGATTAGTGGATATGTATTGTTTAAACCTGGTTTTGTCATGGAATAAATACCTTTTTCTCCATCTATATTGATTGAAAGATTTTCTGGGTGTAGTAGTCTGGGCTGACATCCATGGTCTCTTAGTTTTGGAAGAATATCTATCCAGGATCTTCTGACTTTCACAGTTTCCATCGAGAAGCAGGTATAATTCTGATAGGCTTGCCTTTGTATGTTATTTGACCTTTTTCCTTAGCTCCTCCTAATATTCTTTCTTTATTTTGTATGCTTGGTGTCTTGATTATTATGTGGTGAGGAGACTTGGTATGGTTTCTTAATGGCTAACTCTGACTTAATTATTTGCCCATAATAACCAATATATATTTTTATAAGGACTTATCTTTCCAAGGATGCCATCCTGATGCATCTTCTCTCCCCGGGATCACATTGCGACTCCCACTCTTGACTACATTCCCCAGAGTCCTCCTCAACTCCTAGTCTAACCTGTCTTGTTTTGCTATTGGCCAACAGTGCTTTATTTATCAACCAGTCAAACAAACATATATACAGAAGTGCTTCCCCCATCACATAGGAAAAAAGCTAATATTTTATTCTGTGCATGGACTAAACCAGCTCCTAATATTCTTACATTTATTCACATAGATTACACCATCTCTTAACAGTTGTCAAAGAAGTTGCTTTTTGCATTAGTTGTGATTAAAGCAGTACTCATAACTAGCCAATGTTCTCAGAGTAACAGAATGTGGAGTACTTACCTCTAAATGTGCCATACATGCTTCACCTCCTTCCTGCAATGCTCAAGAATCATCATAGATGAGAATGTGGAAAGATTGTAAGAGTTAGAAATATTAGGTATCTATTGTGAAAGAACTCTTTCTAGGCCAGATAGGACTGGTATTCACATTACTTCAGGTGCACCAATGGTAGCAGATTGTTGTTGGCAACAAACCACTAGAGAAATCATGGAAGCCATTTGGCACAATGGGATTTAGTAGCCTGCATTGGTTCAAACATTGGCCAGTCTTGTTTATTTTATGCATATTTAAACATACCACAAATTGGTGAAAACTATTGTGATGACTTGAGTATTAGACCTCATAGGCTAATATATTTGAGTGCTTGATCATCAAGAAGTGGCATTATTTGAGCAGTTATGGTGATTGATGCCTTTTTTGTTGTTTTTTTGATTTTTGAGACAGGGTTTCTCTGTATTGCTTTAGAGGTTGTCCTAGAACTTGCTCTGTATACCAGGCTGGACTTGAACTCACGGAGATCCACCTGCCTCTGCCTCCTGAGTGATGGGATTAAAGGCATAGGCCACCAATGCCCAGCTATTCTCTCTTTATTGTTTTTTTAACTACTTTATCTTGCTTCTTTTTCTCTCCCAAGCCTATGTATATTGTTAAACACACTATAAACCTGTAGAGGATTGACTTAATCTTAATCAGATTTTACTGTAAATCTTTATGTTTTCTGGCCACGTATCTGCTATCTGCTAACAGCCATGGTTGCTTTAACTGATGTTTTTACAAGATGATGGGCATAAGTTTACTTAAAGCATTGGTCACACAAGTCTCAGTTTGTCTCTAGCAAAACAGAGCCCACCTGAGAAAAATGCTGCTACCAAGAAGTATTGCTAGTCATCTCTGTTCTTTTGTTTCAAAAATCCCTTTTTACACTTTTATATTCTACATGGAAATTCATATCCCACATATATGGTCAGCACCCCCTGTCAGCAGGAAGCAGTTTGGAATGAACAATGCCCAATTTCCCAAATATTGTTTATAAATTTTTGTTCACTTAGATGGGGTTGCTTATAATTGGTTAATGATCACAACTTATCTCTTTTTAAAGGTAAAAGAGGATTATTGAATGGAAATGAATAATTTGTATTGGTATGGATTTTCATTTGTTGATACAAATTTAAGGTCAATTTTGTTATATGGATATTTCTCTTCTTGCTTAAGGATTGTGTTTATACTGATCTTTCAAAAATGTGATGTACTATTAAGTACAGATTATTGAGAGTTACCTATATAGTTTGTTTAGTTGAGTTTTCTAGATATAAAGAGATATATTTGAGATGGATATATGGTTTTTAACCATTTCAATGACCATCAGAAAATGGCATTTAAAATGGTTTAGCGTATTTTTATTTATTGACAATGACAAATGTCTGCTGCTGGCACATAAGTTATGTCTGAGAGGAAGATGGGCAATGAAGAAACTCCTTATAGATTTTTCATTCAGCAGGCAAGATTAGCCATTTGGGCAACACACTGCTCTTGCCTACACTGTTTGATGTTGCTGTATAATATGGACATGCAGGACCCACAGAAAAGTGACTACTGAACTCGGACAGTCCTATAGAGTTCCTGCTTCATGGAAGAGTCTGCCAGACTTTCTGCAGGACACAGAAAAAATGACTGACAGACTACCAATGCAGATAAACAGTTTGAAATTGTCTGCTTTGCTAAGAAGTCTTCCAGACACACTGTGGCCTATGGGCTGAATTCTACTGTCTATATATTATCCTTCTTGTTTTTTGATGGAGTCAAAGACAGATAGTTATAATCATAGTTTTCTTAGTTATGATAAAAGATAAGCTACATATAAGACATTAGACTCATACAGATAGGATAGATGATACAATACATTGTTTAAATCTTACTAAATGTTAATGGACTAAAAATTTTACCTACAGTTCTATCTTGATAACTGGTTATATATAATTTGACTATGTTAAAGTTAAAAACTTTCTTTCTATTTAGACAGAAAAGAGATGATGGGGGAAGACTTTTTGAGTATATGTCAATAAAGCACTGTTGGCCAATAGGGAAACATGATAGGTGGGTTTAGGAGTCTAGGAATATTCTGAGAAATGTAATGAAGAGAATGGTCACCATGTGATCTGCCAGGAGCAAAGGGCACTCAGGTGTGTGGCCTTAAAAAGATAAGTCCTTATGAAATATATATTAGTAATTATGGGTAAATAGTTAAGTCAGAGCTAGCTGATAAGAAACTAACCAAACGGCAAACAGATTTATAATAAACATAGTGTCTTGTGTGTTAGATGGGGGCTAAAAGAGGCAACCAAATCCAGGCTGTGGGCAGGAAGAATACACGTTATTTCTTATAAGCAGGAAAACCACTTTCAAAATCTATGCTTACATCCCTAAATCTATGAATCATTTTTAAAACCAGTTGCCCTCTTTGCTGATTTGAAAACTCATATTTATTTATTTCACAATTCTCATAAATCTGACTGCCTTGGGACTGTGTCTGCTTTATACTATTACTAACAAAAGAAGAATGCAGGAGTAGAGGTGAGACTGGGCTGACCAATTAAATTATCACACTAAAATATTCCCATATAAAATATGGTCTATATATACACATACACACACACACACACACACACACACACACACACACACTTCAGTATCTCTCACAAAACCAATGTGTGGTTTTTCAGTGTATATATCTTAGGAAATATTTGTGACAAGGGAACAATACATTATGAAGAACTGGTAAAAATCAAAGAACTGGCTCTGTAAAATCAAAGTTGTTGGACTAAAGTCTTGATAGAAATAAGTTTATATGTATATATGTACACACATATATTTATATGCATTTGTTTTATTAGAGTTCTAATTAAGACAATATGTACACTGAATAAAAAATGATTCTCTAGAGATACATGAACTTTATTTTAACTCACATGAGTCATTTCTTGAAGTGAGACTCTGGATCCATGTCAAGGAACTTGGAGCATGGTAGAAGTCAGAAGCAGGAACATATTCACAGACATAATGGGCTCTGGTACTTTATTTACTTATTTTAGCCCAAGTCACCTCTTTACTTTTGCATTTCCGAGTTGGGACAGGATTGTATTACCCCAGTCTGCTTTTGAACTCATTTTGTTAATGAGGATGACCTTCAATTATGACTCTACAACCTGCTTCTCAAGAACTGAGATTACAGATATACACACCCTGATCATTAATGTCTGCTGTAAAGGAAGTATCAAGGGGAATTTGACATAGGACTTACCTATTAGATAGATTTTTTTCAAAATATCTAATCTTATGTGAGTTGTTGCTGTTCTATCATGGTATGGGAGGCCTTATCATTTCTGAGGAGTGAATGGAACTAGGTGAGATGGGAATGTGGGGGGGAAGCAGGATGAGGAGACGGGGTGGGGGAATGGGGTGGGAAACTGGTTGGTATGTAAAATGAATAAAAACTTTAAAAGAAAACAACCACGAAAAGAAGATAAAAAGGAAGAAAAACCTTTTCAAACAAAAAACAATAGTAATTCTATTTTGCATTTGATTCATGTCTTTGACTAAGAATGAATGACAGCCACAGGAATCATAAAGAGAAAAAAAATATTTTTCAAAGAAGACTAGAAGTTAGCAGGATGAAAATTAACTGAAAATATGAAACTGATGTAATACTGTGCAGACAAGTAGATGCATGCTTAGGTATCAGTTACTTCTGTTACTGAAACTCATAACCATGAATTTTTATTGAGAAATAATTTACATACAATAAAATTCTTCAGTTTTATTCATAGAGTCCTGTGAGTTTTTAAACATAAATATTTTACCTGCACTACTCAGCAAAACAGAGATTTCCATCTCTCCAGGAAGTTCTCATCAACTTTTATAGTATTGCATTTTAATTGACTATTTATCTCTTCTCCTTGAGCAGCAAAAAAAAATCTCTTAGAGAAAATGACTTGTTTTTCATCAGTGAGGGTTCTCTAGAAGAAAGAAAACATAATGTCTACATATGTTTATGAGAAGAATGAATGACTAGCACAGGACCAAACACAGATAGGTAACATGGTAGAGGAATAAGCAGGGAGCTGTTTGGGAGGGTGTAAGTCAAAAGCAGCAGTTTTTGTTATGCTAAATGAAATATTATTGTCAGTTTGTGAGAAATATTGATAATAATTGATGCTCCTTACTGTATTTCCTTAACTAAAATACTATAGAACCTTTAATCAGTTATGTAATTAGGGCTTTATATTAGTCAAAGGAACTATATATTATATGTGTGTATATGTCTTATATATATATGTATATATATAGAGAGAGACAAGTCTGTTTTATATGTATCCACATATATAATATGCATCATGCTTATATATATTTAATATATGTGTATGTGTCTTATACTCATGAAATATATTAAATATATTGTATATATTAATATACACATATATACAAATTATACTTATACATGTATTACACTATATTATATGTGCATGTATGACCCTTAAATTTTACATAGAGAAAATAACCATTGATAAACCTGCATAGAAGAATATAGTGCTCTCTAGAGTTGATCAGATATATCTTTAGGATCATTGGTTCTCAACCTTCCTAATTCTGCAATCCTTTAATACTGTTTCTCATGTTATGGTGACTGCAAACCTAAAATAATTTTTGCTTCTATTTCATAACTATAATTTTGGTACTGATGCAAATCATCGTGTAAATAGATGTGTTTCCCAATTGTCTTATGTCATCAATATATATGGGTCATTTGTCACCCAAGAGGTCATGAGAACTGATTCAAGTAATTTTGCTTTTCCAATATATATTGGAAGAAAATCATTAATTTTCTCTGCTTTGGGATGGAATATTTTTAATAGAATTCTGGAAATCATGATGTAATATGTAAGTTTCAGATGTTACTTCTTAGTCTTATTTTAATATATTGGGGACATGAACTAAACCAGCTATTTCAATAAAAATGCTATTTTTACAAATAGGCCAATAGCCTGCAATTAGTTCATTAGGGAAATTAAGAACAAAGAGGAAATTATTTTTCAAGCAATTAATATTAATATATGTTGAACTACATAGCAAACTAATTATAATATGAACTACTTAATGAGGAAATTATTCACAATTATCACATAAATCAAACATACCTAGTACATTTCTATTAGTGGACAGAGCTCTCCCCACCCTTTCTGGAATGCTATGTGAGAAAAAGACATTGCATTTATAAATTCAATTAAAATTAAGTGAGATAAGGATATCTCACTTGGTATGAATAGCCAGACATTCATACTTACATTTCATTACAAAATAACCTTCCCATACTCAGTCATAGAACCAACGTATAGTATAATGTTTGTACACTCTTAACATTAATGGATATTCTCACTTATTAACATATTATATAGTTTGTCAGAGTGGTGACTCTGAGTGAATCTTCTTACCAATACTATGTTCAGTATCTGCCTTATTATATCTACATAGATTCAGACTTATATTTGACTTGTTTGATTAATAGAAAATACAAATGCAATGTATAGAGCATACATGACAATGAAATAAGATGTGCACAAATTGTTCATATGGTAGGAAACATTAATGACATACTTTGGTTTCTTATTTCACTTGACTACAATTAGGCTATTATCCAGCTGTTGCTAAATGATTCTTACTGAGAATACAGGAAACTTCGGAATTAGTTCATCTCTCATATGATTTTACATAGAGCCATGCCACAGACACTACTAGCATAACTAAAATTGTGAATTTTTTATCATTTTTTATTTTAATTTTAAATAGCTTGTTTTACATGTCAATCCCAGTTCCCTCTCCCTCCCCTCCTCCCACACTCCCCTTCCCCCCCAGCCTCCCACACTATTGCCAATTCCTTCCACATAGGGGATATCTAGAGTCTGTCATTTCACTCCAGATAGGGTCCAGGCACTCCCCTAAGAGTCCAGGCTGAGAGAGCATCCCTCTTTGTGCTATGGGCACACGATGACTGTTTGTATTCCAGGGATAGACACTGATCCACTGCTCAAGGCCCCATTGATTGCCCAGGCCTTTTCACTGACACTCACATTTGGGGGGGTCCAGATCAGTCCCATGTTAGCCTCCCCGCTGTCGGTCTGGGGTCCAAGAGCTCTCCCCTGTTCAGATCAGCTGTCTCTGCTGGTTTTGCCAGCCCATTCTTTGCCAATTTGCTCATCACTCTCTCTGCCACAGGGTTCCTTGGGTTAAGTTCAGTGATTAATTGTGTGTTTGCCTCTGCTTCCATCAGTCACAGGATGAAGGCTCCCAGATGGTTATAGACATCAAGTTCATTATCAGGAATGGGCATTCGAGGTGGTCTCTCCACTATTGCTTAGCTTGCAAATTGGTGTTATCCCTTTAGATCACTAGAGGTCACTCTGGTGCCTAATCTGTCTTCTAACCTATGATTCCCTCTTCCCCCTATTCTACCCCCAGAACCTGGAAGCAACCTAGATGCCCCTCAACTGAAGAATGCATGGAGAAAATGTGGTACATTTACACAATGGAGTATTACTCAGCAGAAAAAAACAATGGAATCTTGAAATTCGCAGGTAAATGAATGGCACTGGAGGAAGCCATCCTGAGTGAGGTAACCCAGTAGCAAAAAGACAAACATGGTATGTACTCACTCATATATGGTTTCTAGTCATGGATCAGAATAGTGCCAGTCTGCACTTCCACTGATAGAGAGTCTGAGAAACAGGAAAGAACCTAAAAGGTATGCATATATGCATAGTACCCAAGAGAAGAGGATTGAGACAAGATCCTCTGAGTGGATGGAGAACACGGTGAGGGGTGGGGGGGGAGTGGGAGCTGGGAAGAAGAGAGGGGGAGAAGAGAAAGAGAGAGTAGGTCATGGGGGAATAGGAAGTTGAGTGGGTGGGCGTAAAATTGTGAATTTTAAAGAACAATTGTTCTATGTATTTGTGTCTAATTAGAAGGACATGTTTAAGAGCAAAGTATATCAAGTACAATTGTAACTAAAAGACAACATTCTTCACATTCTCTTTGAGATCAGTCATAAGTTAGATCTGACAAGAAGAATGAGGACTTTGATACCAGTGGAAAAAACAGTGAGACCCCAATGTCATGGCTGGACGATTCACAACACCTTCTTGTATGTGTAGATGACATGAAGTAATTGCTATAGAAGGGTGGGATGTTCAAGAACTACATGTGTAGAGGCAGAAAATTGTGTAAGGGGGATGCTTTGAATGACAGTAACTATACTTATTAAACAGGTATTTGCAACTGATGAAGTGTCCTGGCAAAATATTCAAAGTGGCATACGGCTTCCTTAGGTGTTTAAGGACTTAGTGTAAGAACAAAGATATTAGATAAATGATATCTCTTTAATAGTACTAAGAAAAAATGGAGTTGTGATGAGTCAGTGAATTGGAAAATTCAGCTTTGTTATTTCACCTAAATATGGCAAAGACTTTTTTTGCAACATTCTTGTGGTTTACTATGTATACATAGAACTGTAAATATTTAAATAATATAATTGATGAGTTTGGACATTTATGTAACCTTCATAGCATCACTGCATACAAAGTATTGTGTAACAACATTGTACTGAAAATATTCTTGTACTTCCTGAGTTAGTACCATTAAAATGAAGTCTGCAATCTTAAGAGCTGTGGGAATTTACAGTATCACATTAACAATAGGTACTGCACATTACTGTATATGACCAGAGCCCTTACATGCCTTCAGGTAAGCAGTAGAACAAGTATGTACTATTAACACTTTCCCTTATGGTGTCAGAAAAGGTTGAGGTCTATCTGATACATATAAGCTCAGCAAAATGAATTCCAGAAATTATAAAGATGCAATGTGTTAGCTGATACCAGTAGTAGATAACAATTCCTTCATGGAGAGGTACTAATAACTTAGAAATTTTGTTTCCAGATTTTTTTATTTAAATTAGAAAAAGCTTGTTTTACATGTCAATACCAGTTCCCTCTCCCTCTCCTCCTAATCTGTCCCCCTTCTGTTCCACAGGTAGGGTGAGGCTTACCATGGGGGATATTCAAAGTCTGTCATATCATTTGGAGCAGGGCCTAGGCTCCCCACCATGTATCTAGGCTGAGAAAGTATCATTATACGTGGAATGGGCTTTCAAAGTCCATTTGTATACTAGGGATTAATACTGATCCATTGCCAAAGGACCCATATATTGCTCAGGCCTCCTAATTGACACCCACTATCAGGGGATCTGGGTCAGTCCTAGGCTGGTTTCCCAGATCCATGAGCTCCCCCTTGTTCAGGTCAACTGTTTCTGTGTGTTTCACTACCCTGGTTTTGATCCTTTGCTCATTACACCTCCCTCTCTGCAAATGGATTCCAGGAGTTCAGTTCAGTATTTAGCTGTGGGTGTGTTTTTGCTTCCATCAGATACTGGATGAAGACTCTAGAATGGCATATAAGGTAGTCATCAATCTCATTATCCAGGAAGGGAATTTAAGGTAGCCTTTCCAGTATTACTTAGATCATTAGTTGGTGTCACACTTATAGATTTCTGGACATTTCCCTAGTGCCAGATTTCTCTTTAAATGTATAATGACTTCCTCTATTATGGTATCTCTTTTCTTGCTCTCCGCTATTATTCTTCTGACTCAACCTTCCTGCTCCCTCACGTCCTCCTCTACCCTCTTCTACTCCCTTTCTCTTCCTCTTAACTCTCTCTTCTTTCCCCATTTCCTAATTAGCTCAGGAGATCCTGTCTCTTTCCCCTTTTCTGGGGTACCATTGTCTCTATTAGGGTCCTCCGTGTTTACTAGCTTCTCTGACGGTGTGGGTTATAGACTGGTAATCCATTGTTCTATATCTAAAATCCATATTTGGGTGAGTACATACCATGTTTGTCTTTTTCAGCACTAGCAATTATATCCATAGGCCTGTACAAGCCAGGCAGAAATGAGTTACAATGCCAATCCAGGAATGTGATTTTGGAAAGACATAAAGAAATTTATATAACTATTTAATATTCTATTAAAAGCTCTGAGAGAAAATTTAATAGATTTTGGCTTCATTATTGAAACCCACATTGTAGACTAAGAAGTTTGCTTTACCTCCAGCCATATGTAAGACTTATTAAAATGGAGGGAGAGCCCCTAAAATGTAGAGCTAGCAACTGAAAGAAAAGTTGGTCTATGAAACTAGTTATATTAGGGCCTAACATAAAATGTTTCATTGCTTTTTGTGCGGAATACTTGAAACCTGCCTTAGCTTTACAATCTCAGGTCCTGTTATCATTCTCCCTGTTCTCCACCAGCCAACCTATTTTTTCTTTGTCTTTTATTTTTGACATCATAATAACATCACTCCACTTTTACTCTCCCATCTATGGCTCCATGCTTTCTGTCTTAGTTAATTACATATATATATATATATAATTTTTAATTTAAATTTAAATTAGAAACAAGGTTACATCACATGTCAATTCCAGGTCCCCCTCCATTTCCCTCCCCTGCTGTCATGCCCTCTCACCAACCCTCCTAATATCCCCTCATTTCCCCAGGGAGGGTGAGGACCTCGATGGGGGTGTCCATAGTCTGTCATTTCATACAGGGCAGGGCCTAGACCCTACCGCAAGAGTTCAGGGTGAGAGTGCACCTCTCATTGTTGGATGGGAGTCAGAAGTCCATTTGTACACCTGGGATAAATATGGATCTACTATCCAAGGCACAATAGATTACCTAGGCCTCCTCACTGACCCATATTCAAGGGGTGTTGATCAGTCCCATGCTGGATTCCCAGGCATCAGTCTGGGATTCAAGAGCTAACCCTTGTAAGGTCAGATGTTTCTGGGTGTTAAACCAGCCCAGTCTCAACCCCTTTGCTCATCAGTCCTCCCTCTCTGTCACTGGATTTCTTGAATTCAGCTCAGTGCTTAGCCAGGGAGTCTGCCTCTGCTTCCATCAGCCACTGACTGAAAGTTCTGTTTCCCAGACTCTCTGGCCATGGGATGGTAGGCTGGCACTCCCCAGATCTATGTCTAAAATCCATATATAAGAGAGTACATACCATGTTTCTCTTTTTGTGACTGGGTTACCTCGCTCAGGATGGTTTCTTCTAGTGTCATCCATTTGCCTGCAAATTTCAGGATTCCACTGTTTTTTTCTGCTGAATAGTATTCCACTGTATAAATGTACCACATTGTCTCTATTTACTCTTCGGTTGAGGGGCATCTGGGTTGATTCCAAGTTCTGGCTATTACAAATAATGCTGCTATGAAAATAGTGGAACAGATATCCTTGATGTATGAATGGGCATCTTTTGGATATATGCTTAAAAGTGGTGTTGCTGGGTCTTGTGGTAGGATTATTCCCATTTTTCTAAGGAATCGCCATACTGATTTCCATAGTGGCTGTACAATTTGGCACTCCCACCAGTAGTGGAGGAGTGTTCCCCTTTCACCAAATCCTCTTCATCATAAATTATCATTGGTGTTTTTGATTTTAGCCATTCTGACTGGAGTAAGATGGTATCTCAGAGTTGTTTTGATTTGTATTTCCCTGATGGCTAAGGATATTGAGCACTTTCTCAAGTGCCTCTCAGCCATTTTAGACTCCTCTATTGAAAATTCTCTATTTATTTCTGTAGCCCACTTTTAATTGGATCCTTTTGGTGTTTTGGAGACTTGCTTCTTGACTTAGTTATAAATTTTGGAGATTAGCCCTCTGTCAGATGTGGGGTTACTGAATATTTTTCCCATTCTGTGGGCTGCCTTTTTTCTTGCTGATTGTGTCCTTTGCCTTACAGAAGCTTCACAGTTACAGGAAGTCCCATTTATTGATTGTTGATCTCACTGTCTGTGCTACTGGTGTTGTGTTATGTTCAGGAAGCTGTCTCCAGTACCAATTCGTTCAAGGGTACCACCCACTTTCTCTTCTAAGAGGTTCAGTGTGGCTGGATTTATGTTGAGGTTTTTCATCCATTCAGACTTAAATTTTGTGCATGGCAATAGACATTGATCAATCCACTTTCTTCTACATGCCAGCATCCAGTTATACCAGAACCATTTGTTGAAGATACTTTCTTTTTTTAATTGTATAGCTTCTTTGTCAAAGATCAGATGTTCATACATGTGTGGGTTAATATCAGGGTTTTCAATTAGATTCCATTGGTCTACCCGTCTATTTTTGTGCCAATACCAAACTGTTTTCAGGACTATAGCTCTATAATAGAGCTTGAAGTCAGGGATGGTGATGTCTCTGGACGTTCCCTTGTTGAACAGACTTGTTGTGGCTATCCTGCGTCTTTTGTTTTTCCATACAAAATTTATTATTGTTCTTTCAAGGTCTGTGAAGAACTGTGCTGGGATTTTAATGGGGATTGCATTGAATCTGTAGATTGCTTTTGACAGGATTGTCATTTTTATTACATTGATCCTACCTATCCTAGAGCATGGGAGATCTTTCCATTTTCTGAGGGCTTCTTTAATGTCTTTCTTTAAAGACTCAAAGTTCTTGCTTTACAGGTCTTTCACTTGTTTGGTTAGCATTACCCCAAGATATTTTATGTTGTTTGTGGCAATTGTAATGGGTGATGTTTCTCTGATTTCTTTCTCAGCCCTTTTATCATCTGTATATAGTAGGGCTAATGACTTTCTTGAGTTGATCTTGTAGCTTGCCACTTTGCTGAAGGTGTTAGTCAGCTGTAAGAGTTCCCTGGTAGAGTTCTTTGGGTCATTTATGTAAACTATTATATCATCTGCAAATAGTGAAAGTTTGACCTCTTCCTTCCCAATTTTTATCTCCTTGATCCCCTTTTGTTGTCGTATGGCTCTGGTTAGAACTTCAAGTACAATATTGAAAAGGTATGGAGAGAGTGGACAGCCTTGTCTTGTTCCTGATTTTAGTGGAATTGCTTTCAGTTTCTGTCCATTTAGTGTGATGTTGGCTGTTGATTTGCTGTATATAGCTTTTATTATGTTTAGGTACATTCCTGTTATCACAGATCTCTCCAAGGCCTTTATCATGAATGGGTGTTAGATTTTGTCAAAGGCATTTTCAGCATCTAGTGAGATGATCATGTGATTTTTGTTTCTCAGCTTGTTTGTATGGTGGATTACATTGATGGATTTTCATATGTTGAACCATCCCTGAATCCCTGGGATGAAACCTACTTGATATTGGTGAATGATTGCTTTGATGTGTTCTTGGGTCAGATTTGCTAGTATTTTATTGAGTATTTTTGCATCAATGTTCATGAGGGATATTGGTCTGAAGTTCTCTTTCTTAGTTGGGTCTTTGTGTGGCTTGTGGATCAAGATATTGAAGCCTCATAGAAAGAATTTGGCAAGGACCCTTCTGCTTCTATTGCATGGAATATTTTGTGAAGAATTGGTATAATCTGTTCTTTGAATTTCTGGTAGAATTCTGCACTGAGACCTTCTGTACCTGGGCTTTTTTTTTTCGGCTTGGGAGACTTTTAATGATTGCTTCTATTTCCGTAGGTGTTATAGGCCTATTTAAATTGCTTATCTGTTCTTGATTTAATTTTGGCAAATAATAGCTATCGAGGAAGTCGTCCATTTCCTTTTAATTTTCGAATTTTGTTGAGTATAGGTTTTCAAAATATGACCTGATGATTATTTGAATTTCCTCAGAGTCCGTTGTTATGTCCCCTTTTTCATTTATGATTTTGTTAATTTGCATGTTCATGCCCTGCTATTTGGTAATTTTGGACAAAGATTTGCCTATCTAGTTGATTTTCTCAAAGAACCAACTCTCCATTGCATTGATTCTTTGTATTGTTTTCCTAGTTTCTGCTTTATTGATTTCAGCCATTAATTTGATTATTTCCTGGTGTCTACTCCTTCTGGGGGAGTTTGCTTCTTTGTGTTCTAGAGCTTTCAGCTGTGCTGTTAATTCTCTAGTATAACTATTCTCCAGTTTCTTCATGTGGGCACTTAGTGCTATGAACTTCCCTCGTAACATTGCTTTCAAAGTGTCCCAGAGGTTTGGGTATGTTGTGTCTTCATTCTCATTAAATTCTACAAAGTCTTTAATTTTTTTTATTTCTTCTTTGACCCAGGAATGGTGCAGTTGTGCATTATTCAATTTCCTGAGTTTGTAGGGTTTCTGCAATTTGTGCTATTGTTGAATTCTAATTTATCGCATGTTGGTCTGAGAAGATGCATGGAGTTATTCCAATTTTTTTTGTAGCTGCTGAGGTTTGATATGTTGCCAAGTATGTGGTTGATTTTTGAAACAGTTACATGTGGTGGTGAGAAGAAGGCATATTCTTTTTATGTAGATGAAATGTTCTATAAATGTCTATTAATCCCAATTGGGTCATTACTTCTATTAGACCCTTTGCTTCATTGTTGAGTTTCTGTCTGGTATTCCTGTCTAGTGGTGAGAGTTGGGTATTGAAATCTCCCAGTTTAAGTGTGTGGGGCTTTATATGTGATTTAAGTTTTAGTAATGTTTCTTTTACGAATGTGGATGCCTTTGTATTTGGGGCATAGATGTTCAGGTATAGAAACTTCATTTTGTTGGATTTCTCCTGTTGTGAATATGCAATGACCTCCTTCATCTCTTTTGATTGATTTTATTTTAAAGTCTAATTTGTTAGAGATTAAGATTGCTACCCCTTCTTTTTTCTTGAGTCCATTTGATTGGAAAATCTTTTCCCAGCCTGTAACTCTCAGGTAATGCCTGTCTTTGAGGGTGAGGTGTGTTTCTTATATGCAGCAGAAGGATGGGTTCTGTCTTCGAATCCATTCTGCTAGGCTGTGTCTTTTTATGGGTGAGTTAAGGCCATTAATATTGAGGAATATTAATGACCATTGATTGCTCATAATAGATTGAGTCATTACAGGCTTGAGGAGAGAGCTGCCACTAGTGAGATCTTTGGAGATCTACAAGGATAACACCAACTAGCAATCTAAGCAATAGTGGAGAGACTACATTAAATGCCTCTTCTTGATGGTAAGGTTGGTGACTACCTTATATGCCATCCTAGAACCTTTATCCAGTGACTGATGGAAGCAGAGACAAATACTCACAGCTAAACACTAAACTGAACTCCTGGAGCCTAGTGACAGAAATGGAGGAGTGATGAACAAAGTGGTCAAGACTATGATGGTGAAACCCACAAAGATAGTTGACTGGGTAAGGAGGAGCATTTGAATCCCAGACTGATGCCTGAGAAGCCAACAACAGACTGATCCAGACTCCATGAATATAGTCTCAGTGAGGAGGCCACAGAAATCACTGGGGCCTTGGGTAGTAGATCAGTGTTTACCATGGTTTATGAATGATCTTTGGGAGCCATTCCAAATAGAGGGATGCTCTTTCAGCCTGGACATATGGGGAAGGGCCTAGGTCCTGCCTGGATGAAATGGCAGACTTTGGAGATCCCCCAAGGAGGGCCTCATCATCCCTGGGGAATGATACTGGGGATTGGGTGGGCTGCTGGGGGGGCTGGTGGAGGGACAAGGGAGGAGGGGTGTGAGAGGGATCTGGGATTGACATGTGAAACATTTATGTTTCTAATTTAAATTAAAATATTACAAAAAATGAAATTGGCTATATAACCAAAAGAAATCTACAGATTAAATGCAATCCTCAACAAAAGTCTTCACAGATTGAAAAGACAATTTTAACTTACAGATGGAAATAACAACAACAGGATAGATTAAAAAAAAGAACTACTATAGGTATCACTATCCCTGATCTTAATTTGTGCTACAGAGGCATAGTAATAAAAACAGCACAGTATAAATACAAACACATTGATCATTGGAATCAAACTGAAGACCTACGTATCATAAATCCCAACACCTACGATCTTGTGATTTTTGATAAAAAGTCAAAAATATAGATTTTAGAAATGTTCAACATATGGAACAAATCAAACTGGATGTATGAATGTAGAAGAATGCAAATTGATCCATGTATATTTCCCTGTACAAATTCAAAACAAAACAGATCAAAGGTATCAAAATAGAAACAGACAATCCTAATCTGATAATGGAGAATATGGGGAAAGCCTTCAACATATTAGTACAAGAAAGACTTTCTGGGCAAAACATAGCATAGCTACTAAGATCAACAATTAAGAAATGAAACCTTAAGAAACTAAAAACCTTTGCTAGGACAAAGGACATTTTCATTTGTACATAATACCAGGTACACAATTGGACAAAGTTTGTTCCACTACACATCTAATGCAGGGCTAATATCTAAAATAAATAATGAACTCAAAAAGCTAGATATGAAAAATCAATAACCCAATTTAAAAATGGGGTACATACCTAACGAGAATTCTCAAAAGAAGAAGCTCAAATGACTGAGAAACATTTAAAGAAATGTTCAACATTCTTATCCCTCAGAGAAATAGAAATCAAAACTACTTCATAGCTGCATGTCATGGTGCAAACCTTTAATCCTAGCACTAGGAGTCAGAGGCTGGCAGATCAATGTGAGTGTAAGACCATCCTGGTCTACAAACTGAATTCCAGGACAGCTGAGGCTGTTACACAGAGAAATCCTATCTCACAAAACAAAAACACAAAAGCAAAACGAAACTACTTTAAATTTTCATCTTATTCCTGTCAGAAGGGGTGAAAATCATTGAAACAAGTGACAGCTCATGTTGGCAAGGATGTGAAATATGAGGAACAGTCATACCTTACTGGTGGGAGTGTAGCCTCACGCAGCCACTGTGTAACTTAGTTTTACTACTCTTGGCCATATATGAAAAGGGTGTTTCCTCCCACTTCAGAGAGTCTTTATTAATCATGTTCATTACTGCTTCATTCATAGTAATGAGAAATTGGAAACAAACTAAATGTCTCTCAACAGAATAATGGATAAAGCTAATGGGGTACATTTTCAAAGTGGAACATATTTCATAATTGAGTAAAAAAGTGAAATAATAAAATTCAAATGTAAATATATGAAACCATAATTTTAAAAAATCATTCTATGTTAGGTATCCAAAACCCAGAAAGGAGAAATATGGTATGTATTCATTTATAGGTAGGCATTACCTTTTACAAGCAAACTGTAGTCCTTACAAAAACAATGGTTAGGATTACAATAAGTAACAAGGTAGAACAGATAGATCTCCCTGGGAAAATGAAACAGATTAGCAGTTACGAATGGATGGGGGCCTGAAAGGGTTTGATCAAGTGCATAGTAGGAGGGGAAGAGGTTATAAAGGAGGAATTATGGGCAGACACAATTTAATTTAAGGGCCATTTGAGTGGTAGTATTGAAATCTAATACAGCAGAAGCTTCCTAAAATATATACATGAAGGCAATCTAAGTGAAATTACCAAATAAAGGGGAAACATAGTCCCACCTGACCATTTCAATGAATCCTCCAATAATGGGACTATGTTACATTTACTTAAATTGTTGGTCAAAAGGGTTTCACAGAAATCCCCAAACAATCTAGACTGTTGTTGCCAAGACTATGGATTGCTCATCTACAAACTGATGACAAGTCCCCATGACTGAAGACAATACCTATTTGGAGATTCAGTCGACCTAATTAATGCCTTTATAGAACATTCAGTCCTAAGTTCTAGCACAGGAAGGTACTCTGTAAACTACTAAAGGGAAACACCAACACTAAGATAGTCACAAACCCTTGGATCTACAATGATGTATTGCGTGCAATATATACTCGGGCAATGGTAACCCAAAGCTTGTGAGACTAACCAACCAACATCTATTATACTTAATGCCTATTCCACAAGGTTCTTGGGTGATTAAAGAATCTGAGGTTAGATAGCCCAAAGACTCAAGGTAAAATAATATAGTACTGGTTGGGGTCATGAAAATGGGAACTGGCACTGCACATCACCTGGGAATCAGAGTAGAGCTGACCCTCTTGGTGAGGATGCAGTTGAGCTTACCCAGAGTGCAAGAAAGCATGCGAACTAACCCTGTACCTCCTCATAAACCATGTTGGTGACATGGGTGAGAGAAACATGCCCACACCCTACTTGCCCCTTGCCATGTATCGTAGGCAGGAGAGCTGACTCCACCAGTGGGGAATCAGGTAAGATGGTCTTATGGACTTGACAGCAAGAAAGCAGCACCTGTCCCCTCCCTCATATGCCATGTGGTGGCATGGGAGGGGAAATATGCCTTCTACACCCTACCACTTGCCAACTGCAGCAGGCAGAAGAGCAGTTAGACAATGGAAGAGGTGGCCCTGTCCCTCACCATTTGCAAGATCAGGCCATATACTTTGCTGGGGCAAAACAGAGGAACTGGCCCTGGTGGTGTGAACCTGGGAATATCTGACAAAAGGGCATGAGAGCTTAAGAACTGGCCCTAATCCTTCCTGGCTGTTTAATTAGCTAAGCTAGCTGGGGGGTGCTGGAGATCTCACCCTGGTGATGACAAACACGGAAAGCTGACCAACCCAGCTACCACCAAGGCTCAGAACCAGGGCTGAGTTAGCCCACCCCAACATCTACCTCATCTATGAACTGCTGGAGCACATGAAGGGGACAGATCTGCTGATCAAAAACTACAGGATCCCCATGATACAGAACACCAATAGGGCATCCAGGAAGAGCCCAATGAGAGCCCATTGTTGTCAGGGTAACAGGAGTCAGAGGCCTAGAGCCAAACCAACAATCCATTGAAAGAACAGTTATAAGTAACGATATGTTGACTAAGAAGTATACTGAGTAACTCTCTGAACCAAACTATAGATTCCATGCTGAATTTTCTTTTCCTTCCTTTTTTCCTTCCTTCCTTCCTTCCTTCCTTCCTTCCTTCCTTCCTTCCTTTCTTTCTTTCTTTCTTTCTTTCTTTCTTTCTTTCTCTCTTTCCTTCAGAAAACTGAATTCTAAAATTTTTGTTCATGTTACCCTCTAAATTATGAGTTGGATGACTAGTATGAATGAAAATTGATAACATACTCTCTTGATATCTATCATCATATATGTCTTATTGAATGCAATTTTTTTCTCTTATTACAATATATCCTGCACAATATCATTCAATTCAGTATTCAATTTCAAACAGAAACCTGAATATCTCATTCCCAATATTATGACTCACAAAAATTTTCATTTCATTCCACTGTATGTTAATCTCTTTAATACAGTGACAGAGGCTAACATCCTTGGAAGCATCCTGATTGCACTTTCATAAACTCAAAATAAAACAGAATACATCCCTTTCATAGTATATTCTACCTATGATCACTTGTCACCAATTCTACTTTGGTTTCCTTATCCAAGTTACCATAGTTGCCTTTCTTACTCTAGCCTTTCCGAGAACGACTGAAATGATGATATACAATACTTCAAGTAGAATCTTAATGTGTGGTGTTTCTATGAGGTAACATGAATGGGCAATGTAACACTGGTTACTCAAACAGAAGTCCACATCTGCTTCTCAGTTACCTTTGTTTCCTTATTCAAGAAGCTACCTTACTAGCTTTCAAAGGTGAATTTATAGACAGTTACCTACCAAGAAATACAATTATTCAGGATTTTAACTCTGTTTTTAGACGAATGGTTACTGGACATCTTTCATAGCCCTGGTAAGAGTGTGAGATTCCTGGGTAGAGATAAAAGCATTTATAATTCAGAATACTTTCAAACCAACCTAATCTCTCCCTGGATGGACACAGAATCTTTAGTATACTTCTACATGTGAGACAATGTATCTTTTAATTTTGTTTTCTACACAAATATCTTGGAAAAGATAGCCCACATGACACATCAAGAGGTAAAACATGAAGAAATATATGCCGATAATACACATTCTTCATTTCTGTACAATGTAACTAGTAATCATTTGCTCTGTGCATATACCTCCCATCAAGTAACTAGACAATAGATACTCTGATTGATAGGAGATAGGGCCAAATGAGGTTACTGTGTCTTATGCCATATTAAATTAATGTTTAAACCAACAGGATCATCTAACAGAAAAATAGAGTCTGCGCTATTGACTTTATCCTTGTGTCCTACCATTCCAAAAGAATAACTACGTCAAAGCCATAGTGTCTGCCTTAGAAAATCAGGAAGAACTGTACTTAATGTGTTACATTGCTTTTTCTACCTACCAAAGGTATTAATTCAGTTATAGTGGCAAACTTGACAAACTGTCCCTTTTCCACCTCAGAATACAAGTAAGACATCTTACCCTATGTTTCCTAGCCTGGTGAGCTACCATAATACCTGTGACATTTCTTTCAACATGAAGGAGTCTAAGTCAAATCCAAAGGTGCAAGTGACCATTACTCATCCATGTAAAACACTATTTCTTTAGCATAGCTACTTCTGGGAAGGAAGGGTTATTTAGAACTATGGGACTCCTGAATCCAGTCCTCGGTAATGACATGTCTAAGATACTAGTTACTTAGCTGTTAACATGGATAAAGAATGTTGGGGTGACTCTCCTCAGGAAGCTCCTCCAGAAACACAGGCTATAATTATACTTATTAGAACCCTAGGATCTTAGAGGTGGGCATCAGAAGGAAATAAATAGAATCACTCCTAACCACAAGTCTCCACAAATCCAACTTAGGGGATATTTTATATTTGTTCAACCGTCACATTCTTATAGGAGATTAAAACAGTTTTACCCCCAAATTAATTAAAATAGTTGAATATTTTAAAACTTGAATGCAACTGAAGTGTGAAAAATATTTTTATGTTTCTTTAACACATAAAATTTGCATCAGACTGCCACAGATTCACATATGAATTAATCTGTTTGAAAGTCATATTTTAAAATTAACATAAATACTCATTTTTCTACATATATCAAGTAGTAATTAAAATGACAACTTGGGCAATATTAGCACTCTGATTTAATTGAGGCCTGTTTGGCTGATTACAAACAGTGCATTCATTTAAAAAATGAAATTCAAATTAGCGTTGGCTTCCTATCAAAATCAGTAATTAAGAAAGTTGTCAAAGTCAATCTAATTATTCATCTTGATAATAAAATTACTTAAACATCAAACACAAATGTTCTATTAACATGGAGTGTAATTGTTGTGAACATCCAGGGCCTAATAAACATATTGCCCGATCTCTATTATATGCCTAAACTCTTACATGCAGATGCTTGGCATTAGGAATTTACAAGGCTTTTATTTAAAATTAAGAAGCAGATTATTTTGTGAATATTTAACTTTCTTGATTATGTGTGATGTATGGGCAAATATAATGACACATATTTTTCGGGAGGTAATACAAAATGTAAAAATAGACAGTTTTAAATAAAAGTTAACATTTATGACTTTTCACATATCATATCCATTCAATTATTTGAAATTTGATTAAACATACATCTTCCTAGGAAGTTTCTTTTTAACTAACTTAATTTCTTCTTCTATCCTTTCCCCATCAAATATTTTTGCCCTTATGTCCCTAGTTTTATTTCAGTTTCTCTGATAAATACTATAACAGAAGGAAACCTGGAAATGAAATAGATTGTTTGATTTACAGATTATAAACCCTTATTGAGGAAAACCAAGGCAGGAACTCTAGGTCTGAAGAAATAACCATGGAGGAATGCTGCTTACTGGCTTACATCCTTTGAATTGCAAATCTCCCTTTCTTACAAACCCTGGGACTCCCTTCTCAAACTGGCATAACACACACTGGGGCCAGGTCCTCCTGCAGTAATTAGCAAGTAAGGAAATGGCCCACAGACATGCTCACAGGCCAGTCTGATGAAGGCAATTCATCAACTGTGATTCTCTATGTTCAGTTATGTCTACATTTGTGTCAAGTTCTGAAAATCTAATCATGACATTGTGCAATCACGACTCTGATTTTTACTCCATAGATACTGATTGACCTTTCTAAAATTGTATATGACCACAGCCATGAGGTATGGATATTTGGATATTTTCTGTTTTATTTTGTTTTGTTTTTGTGTTTTGTTTATCATTTATTCTAATTTCTTTGTGATTCATCAATGTCATGGTTTGGGTCACTATTTATTGCTGAGATGGGATGTTCTACTTTACCTTTTCAACACAACTTGTTGATCAATTCACTCTATGTTGTGTGCTTAGGTTGATTGAAGGTTTTTACTACAAATACATGCTCTGTGAACATGTATGCTCACATGAAAGTCTGTATGTATATAAACTTTTGCTTGTCTTAAAATAGTTCTTACGGGTAAAATTTCTGGAACACAGCTTTAGTGAGCCTGTGCTTATATATCATAAAAGAGACTAAGAACAATACATCTTCATTTCTCCTTCTGTTCACTGCTATACTGGTAACATACATTTTACTTTTTTCCCTTTATTAATTCAACATTCAATTGTATTTTGTTGAAGAAATTATCTTCACATATCCACAGTCCCCTCTATAAGTTTTTGTATGGTTACAAACCTTTGTATTGTTGTCAATTATAAATGCTCCTTAAGAGTATATAGGGTTCAAAGTTGATTGTTTTCTTTTAGTTTTGTTAAGGATTTTATCCTTGGCATACCTCTCTTACTTTTGGTCTTTTGTATACCCCATATTATTTTTGTGGTTTTAATGTTTTTTATTTCCTGCATTAGGATCTCAGATACTTCTAATGTAATTATATGTTTCAGTCTTAACTTACAGCACCTAAATGGACACTGTATTGAGAGGCAAAGTTTGCAATCAATAATATGGCTAAAAAGAGTTTTTTAGTCATATTGGGCCCCAATCCAGTATGATTAAAAGCCTAATAAAGTAAATATGGATGTGGATATTTACAAAGGGAATATAGGTGAGCACACAGAGATGGTGTTCATCACTTAGGCAATATGAGAGACTAGGACATGCAATGTCAGTGACTTCAAATACAAGCATTTATTTTTCCTGCCCTATAGTTCATTAATAGTAAATAATGGTACATAGTAAATAATGCAAGAATTTACACTTAATCTTTGGCTGTTACGTTGATACAGTTCCAAGTGATTTCTTTCTGCTTAACATATTCATAGTTACCTATTAAATCTCAATTAAGAAAATTATAGTATATACTACTTGAAAGAGTTTAAATTTGATTTTTAAATATTCCTTATGTCATCTATCTAAAATGTTCTGCAATTTCTTTTTTACTGAACAAGTAGAGTTGTTGTACTGTATATTAAGTCAATTTAAAGACTTATCAATTCTGAATTGATTTATGTTTGCCAAGTTTTTTTGCTCATGAACAGAAGTAACAGTGCCATTTTTTAACAAAAGCATTTTAATTTGATGCTGTATATAGCAAATTGATAGTAGGTATTTTATAATCATTTATGTATACTTGAGATTTTATTTTGATAGATTTAAATTACTTTAAAACAAAATTACCCTATGTGTTGTTAATATTTCCTACAGTGTCTAGGAAAACATGGATTCTAAGTCTAAGTATTTTCCATTCAGAAGACAAGGGTTTTGTGCTTCACCTGCTACTTCATAATAGGTAGGTTATTTTTCCAGGTTAATTGTCAACACCGAACATGTTTTGGCCTCATATTACTGCAACATGTTCTTTTGACCCTTTTATGTGACCAGCACTCTATAAACACTTAAGAGGATTTTTACCAAACTACTATAAACTCTTTTTTCTAACTTTTATTGTATTGGAACTTTCAGTGTCCTAGCTGACTCGGTTCCTTCAACTCAGAGAGTGACCTTGGCTTTTCCCAGGCACCTGCTCTACACACACAGTCAGGAAGCTTGCTCAGGCTACATACAGAATAGATCAACTTACTAATGTTCCCTGCATTGTACTACATTGCCTGATCTTCCGTGCTTTAGACATTATCACCTACATATTCTCTCTAATTATTTTATCTATAGAAAAATTTTTTTCTTCCTTCACTGTCTTTTCAAGGAGTAGTTTCTGAAAATGTTTGTTATTTAAACATATTGCAATATTATATTATAGTTCATGATGAAGCACAAATTGTTAGGTATAAGAAAAGAAAATGAATATTAAGCATGTATCCCTTAGATATCAATAGTTCTTCAGGAGTTCAAGTCATTCTAATAAACATTTCCTTCAGTGGATAATGACAAACTTGTAGCATTTCAAGTGAACAAAATAATAAATATTGGTCCCTCTAGAAAATATCTCACGCAAAAATGAACATGCTGATTGTATAAAGAAAAATTTTAGCAATACTAGTGTATGTCTAGCTTAACATTGTCTGTAGGACTAAGAAATAGTAGAACAACCACAGATATATTAAAAAAATAATAAAGTAAAACATTGTGACTACTTTATAGGTCAAAAAAGGAAAGATGCTAATATTCATGACTTATTGAAAATGGAGACTGAGTATGTTCTGCCATGAGAAGGGAATGCTACCAGGAGTGTGTTGTTTCACTTTGAGCTACTGCTCTTCTGTTTCTGGCTAAGTAACACTAAAACTTTCATTTCTGAGATGTTTGTGTTTTTCAATTTTAACATGAAAGCTTAACAGTTTGTAAGATATAAATGATATAAGGTAAATTAGATGATAAATGAGGAATATGTACAGATGTGAAACAAATCTAATGTATTTCACTTGATGGGCAGTTATCAACTCATTTCATGCTGCTCGATTGTCCTAAAACAAGGAGGATTTTTATGCATCAGAATTAAAGCAGATGCCTCTTAACTGGAAAAACAGGGTGTGCCCCCTCTTGTGAAACCATGATTTCAAAGGAAAGGTTTTCGCCAAGAAGAATACAAAGACCGTCTGTACCTTCTCTTGCAGTGGCTATCAAACTATCTTTATTTGTTTTTGTTGTAAAAATCTGTGTATTTAATAGACAGATACATAGGTATCTGAGTTTTGAGCTGAATCTCAAAAGACTCATTAAAGTCCTCCATTGCATCCTATGAACAGAATGGCCTGTGAACCAAAGACACTACTAGGACTAGAATCTGTGGCAACTTCATACACCCAAAAACTCCCGAGACTCTTTTTTCTTTCTAAAATAAGGTACCTTTAAAACCTAATTTTCCTTAGCATAAATTGAACAGAATCAGAGAACAGAAAAAATGAGGTAACCCATGGCCCATACCCCTATTTCTGCCCCAAAAGTACTGCTTGATCAATAACCTATTCTACCAGTAAATTTATCTATGTTCTAGTCTTATCTTGTGATGGTAGGAACATTACTTTTCTTATTTTCCCAGGGTTGTTCAAACAGCAACTAAATTCATATTTCTTCACAAATTTCTGCTTATTAATTTCTTCTTTTTTACATGTTCGCTAGGTGACAAATTCATGATAATGTGCCTGATTCATGCCTGATAATATTTAGTTTGCATTGCCAATCACAACATAAAGTCCTGGAAATGATACAAAAATAAAAATAAGTCAGAACTTAGAAGTTACTTGAAACAGTTAAGTTGGTTTGGAGACCAACTACCAGAGAAACTCAAGAGTAGTAAGGTATTATATTACTACTCAAAAACCTACCAAAGGCCATACTCAAACTAACTCTACTCCTACTGCAGTAATTCAGACACACCAGAAAGTAATTCATTTCTCAGAATGGATGGGAATCCTTTCTGCATATTTTAGAAGAAGTCAGTATTACCACAAGAGAGAAGCTTAAGAAAATAAGGTCAAGGGAAGCATTTCCCCCTTACTGCTATGTCTCTGTGGGTGTTTCTGGAAACGTTATACTGAGGAGTGAAGATCCACACAGAGTCTGGGTACCACCCTTCATGGACTTAGGCTCCAGATTAAATGGAATGAAGAAATCCAGCAAGCAGTAGGATTCAAGGCTTTCTGCTTTCTTACTGTAGAAGCAAGGAAAAAAGTTGACTCCCAGTCCTGCTGTCATGACTCTCCACTACGCATCCCCATGATGGGCTGTACCTTCAAAATATGACAGAAAATGAAGCCTTCCTTCCTATAGTTGCTTCTGTCAGATATATGATCATAGCAACAAGAAATGTAAGTAATACAGGGGAGCTTCCCTGTGAGAAAATATCCTTTGATTCTGGATCTTAACTTTTTGCCTTGAAGATATTCAATGTAGAATTGTTAGTTTTCAAAAGAGATAGTCAGTAAGCATCAGCCCAATTGGAGAGCTATTGGTTATCAATGGGCTATGTATGGCTCTACTGTCATCTTAGGGTTGCGTTTCATACTGATCATTGTTTGGCTTCATAGGTTTCATAGCTGGGTAGGACTATTGATTACTTCTCTCCATTGGAAGTTTGAATGAATGCCACCTTCTGCTACCATGAAAGCCAGTTCTCATAGATCTTGGAAGATAATCTACAACTTTCACTTACAAAAGCAACACAATCCCCAATCACATTCTAAATATTTTTCAATATACCACTGAGAATTATGGTCCTCACCAGAACCCCTGGACCCCAGTCTGATAGCTGGGATATCAACATAGGCCCAAATCAGTCCCCCTGAACATGAGTGTCAGTTAGGAGCACTGGGCAGTCTATGGGACCTCTGGCAATGGAACCAGGATTTATCCCTAGTGCATGAATGAACTTTGGGAACCCATTTCCCATGGAGGAATACTCTCTCAGTCTAGATACACAGGGGAGGGCCTAGGCCTTGCACCAAATGACTTGACAGACATTGGTGATACCTCATGGAAGGTGTCACCCTCCCTGGGGAGTGGAGGGGAGATGGGGTGATGGTGGTCACTGGGGGGAATGGGAAGATGGGAAGAATTGGGAAATGGGATTGATATGTAAAATAAGATTATTTCTAATTTAAATAGAAATTATAAAAAAAGAAAGAAACTTTCAACAGATGGAGATTCTACAGAAAAAACACATCAAATCAAAAAACAAATTGTTCAAGCCCAGACCCAATGGAAACATCTATAATACCACTCCTGCACTCCTGGCATGTGGATAATTGCAGAAGAAGAAGAAAGCTTATAAGAGCTAGAGGATTAAAGAGTTTGATGTGAGATTTTATCTCCTAAGAATGTCCAAAGCTATATCCCTAAAATCTTGCCATTGTGATAACTAAAATTTAAGTTACCAACAAGGCCTCAACACTACACAAAAAACTAGGGAATACTGAGATCTGGGAAAAAATCATCTTCCCAAGGGAAGAGCACACTTATTAGTTATTGAATAAGACATATATATAAGTAATATTATTTAGCACAGTCTAAGAAGGCTATATTTAGAGATACACACATACAGACACAAGCACACACACACATATACATATATAAAAGGAACAAAAATTATGAAGAAAATGGTCATTAACTTTAGAAAGAGTTCAAGGAAGGGTAGATAGGAGGGGGTGGAGGGAGGAAATCATGTAATTATATTAAAAGAGAAAAGAAGTTTTGTTTGTTTTGTTTTTTTGACACAGGGTTTCTCTGTATTGCTTTGGAGGCTGTCCTGGAACTCACTCTGTAGACCAGACTAGCCTTGAATTCACAGAGATTTGCCTGTCTCTGCCTCCCAAGTGCTGGGATTAAAAGCATGTGCTACCAACACCCGGCAAGTAATTTTTTAAAATGTTTTAAAATAAAAAATAACAAAACCCTAAATATTTCAAAAGGAATTATGTCAAAATTTATCCGTAAGTCATTGGGAATATATTTTATCACACTTTTCTCTGTGGGGGTAGCAGCTTTTAGTAGAACATTTTATAATTGCATTCAAACAGAAATTGAGGCATGCACAGCTGCTAGCTTTATGATAAGGGGTGTGGCTCACTCATACTGTTTAGATAACTAAGATTAGATAACTGGTCTATACTCAAAATGACCAGTTATTTTATGTCGAACATCAACATCCCACTTTTATATCACAGTTGATGGATGGCTGCACAAAAAGAGGTAACTTCCACCAGTGTTGGAAACATCACTTCACAGTACAATGTCCTCAGAAGAAGACATAGTTTGGAAATGTGACACAGTTACTGTTTGCTTTTTTCACTTCTCACACAGACATATACATCCTCAGGCTGCTTGCATGCTTCAGGGATTCCAGTCCAAAGGAATCATGATACAAGTTAAGAAACGGGTGCTGTAGTATATTGTCTTTTGCCATAATTAGTTTGCTATGCCACCGAACTCTCTTAATAATTTCGATGATACAATTTAGTATGTTTTCAACCCAATAGCTCTAATCATTAAATACTGATTACCTATCCAAAATCATCTTGAATCTTCATCACCATTTCCTCAAGACAACTACTAAAGGAGACTTCAATAGTTGTCTCTAAGATTGTACTTAAAATGATGCAAATTAGTGATATATCTGTGACTAATTACTATGAAAAAATTCCATTTGTTTCCATCTTGCATTTTTCTGTGAGTGCATGCTAAAACACTTGGCATATTTCCGGGATATTTCATCCTGTTCTTAGTTCTGACTTCCACTGACAACAGAGAGTGTTTCTAACAGTCCCTTTTTAAATTAAAGATCTGTGATTGACTTATCTTCTTGAAGTTCTGTTTTAATGTAATTATGCTTAGTTTGGAGCTTTCCTAGTTAACATCTGAATAGATGTCTTTGAAAACAGCACTAAGCCTGATCATTTTAAAAGCCAAATTAGGTTAAATTTGCCTTACTTCACAACACCTGACCCTTATGTCTCATAATGGATTTGGAAAAACTCAATAAATCCTTGCTTAGATTAGGTTTTTATTAGATTTGAGTGTCTTCCATACTAACTTTTAAAGATCTGCAGACAGTATAATCAGATTAGAGTCTGAGTCTTAGTGGCTTACAGTATATAATAACATTTTCATTGGCTCTTCACAAGCACCTACAGTCGTATTGAAAAGAGTTATCCAAAAAAACTCACAAAATTAAATTCAGAAGGCAAGAAATTGGCATATTGTTGCATTGCAGAAATGTTTGTTCATTAGCTGAACATTTCTGCCTACTTGTATTTTGTCATTATAAGAAATGAGAAAGCATAGAATTTGGGTATGGTTTTAGAATAACAATGAATAGGATTTAAATAGGGAAACCATAACCCACTTTGTAATAGTTTTTATGGTACATGCATGGCAAGTAAGTGGTATATTAATGCTCTCTTAATTGAAACTCATTTGTTTTTATTAAATTACTAGGAAATATAATCCATATTTTACAATATTTATTCTTTTATTGACTGCAGAAACAGTGGCATTTGAAATAAAAATTTTTGTAACTGACTTGAATATTTTAAGTTAGTTATATTTACATATTTTCTTTTAAACAATGAAAGGTTCAATAAGTGATAAATGCAAAGTAAGATATTAAACAATTAATAATATTTAAACATTGATAAAGTAAAGATACAAACCAGGCTTGTTTGACACAGTATGTCTTACATAAACTGATATGGAAAATGCTTTGTTTAAATACAGATATGGAAAGTATGGCTCTGAAATCATTCTTAAAGTATTTATTATGTCAGATGTAAAATCAAAGGCCATATTATAAGTTCCTAATTTGTATAACATATGCTCCTTGGCTAATCAGCCTTTCCCAATTGACCACGTTAGAGGTCCTATCTCTGTGGTTTAAGTTTACATATCATCCTTTGGGGGAATTCACTGATGATCATTCCTATCCATTGATGACCATTCAGAAAGCATCTGCCATGTTCTGTCTTAGGATTTTTGACCACATTGCATTGAAAACTGTATGTTTCTCCTATTGTTTATAGTAAGAAGTTAGGCAGATCACTAGACTATTGGCTGACTGGAAGTAGTGTCATCAGCATAAACACCAAGTCACAGTTATGGGATGAGAGTGCATACTAGGTCATCTCTTCCTGAGGTTCAAGGGCTATCCCTTGCTCCTTGTCTTCATAATAGCCTCATTTGCTACAAAGTCATCAGTGAGACATTCAAGTATCTGACAACTCATGTCAGAAGTCCTCTGTTGCTTCTAATTTATCCAGATGACTATGTTTGTCC
Organism: Mesocricetus auratus; assembly: GCF_017639785.1. NCBI lineage: Eukaryota > Metazoa > Chordata > Mammalia > Rodentia > Cricetidae > Mesocricetus > Mesocricetus auratus. The sequence goes on from NW_024429266.1 coordinate 47,758,008, forward strand.
TCTTTGAGTGTGTGTGTGTGTGTTTCTGCATGTGTGAGTGTGTGTGCTCATTCTATCAGTTCTGTTCCTTTAGATAACTGAGTCTAATACAAAGTTTTACAAATACGAGTTTTTTATTACTTTCTATACCTGTATTTGTCTATGTATAAAACATTAAAAATCTTGATTGACCATTGATTATCATAAGTTTATGTTTTTTTTAATCTTTACACATCTCTTCAGTATGTTATAGGTGATAGGCCACATGAATTCTTATTCAAATTGGAGTGATAATAGGGTTCCAAGTAAATTTTCAATAATTATGGCAGCACAAGGTTTAAAGTAATCCTATTCTGAACCAGTATCATAAGCATGCTAATTATAGCAGCCTGTACTTAAAAACAAAAACAGAAACAGTTCTGAATGCATGGATGAATCAATTAACACTACTCTGATTATTCTTGTATTTTCATATGTTCTCTCAGATCTAATTGTTACATACTAGAAGTCTAGATTATATTTTAGGATTTTATTTATATGTTTCTTTTAAGTATAACATAAATAACTTTGAAATATGTACATGCTATAAATGTAATGAATATTTTGGTATTACTCTGACTGTGGCCTAAACAGTATAAATTAATAGTGAGTTAAATAATATGATTTTAAATGAAAAGTGAATACCACTCAAACACTGAGAAAACTTTAATCCTTCAATAACTATAGGAGTTTTTTCATATTACTCTCTGAGGTTTAGCAGTAATTCTCTTTTGATTAGAAAGCACATAATCATGTTTTCCAGAACACAGTATTAACCCCATCTTCATACCACTCATTCTAATGAGCTGAGCTCTAAATCATGCTGCATTTTAAATATTTTTTAATTTTCATAAAGACTTTACTGTCTTGTCATTGTTATTAAATAGGTAACACAAGATCTTCAAATTGTAGTGAATACATGATCACCAATTTCCCCCTAGAAATAACTAGCTCAGGGATTGGTATTTCTATAGTTAAATACAAATATGTTATTTCATATATTCTCATTTCATATATTGTTGCTTTCTCAATCCCATTGAAAAGCAATTTGATTAAACTCTCAAGTCCATGAACTTTGCTCCAAAACAATGTAGCCCCACTATGTTACGTACAATAAACAAATGCTAGTAACTGTATCATATAAGTAAGTGCTTGTCACTTTTCTTAAATTTATATTTCAAATTTATCAACCTATTTGTCTTCCTTAAAATTACCAAGCTTGACTTATGGACCACTCTTAAAATGTTGTAAGCTACATTACGACACAAAGCATCTTTCTGTTATAGATAATGACTTCCTCTGCATGATTTTTCCTCAATTTTACCCCAAGACAGAAGACTATGGGCTTTAGGTACACACGCCTCTCATGTTTTGCTTATGGAATGCATTATTTCTGGAATGCATTACTTCTGGAATTGTCTTAAGCAGGTAAACTTATTTTATTGTTCCTCTGAGTGCTTGTTTAGGAAAAGTGATGAAATAGTTCTTCACAACTCTCCAGGTTTATTCCAAACTGTAAAACTGCCTGGTATATACGCAAGTCTTCAGATTTTAGCTGTTGTCATTATTCTTTAGTTCTATCAAGGGTACACTACCTAGAATTATGGTTACTTTGACATTTCCAGTTTATTTTAATTAAATTATAATACATTGAATTATGTGGATGAGACATAGTAGTAACACATGTAGTAAATTTGTTGTGTTTTTCACTGATATGGCAATATTTCTGCCCTTTACTGATAGGATAATTACCTAAGAAAATATAATATCTAATTAGACATTGTGGATGCCTTTGTGGTTCACTGCACTGAGGTACAGTACTTAAACAGTTCTGATAGAGTTCACTAATAGAAGAAAGACTGAAAAAACTACTGAAGAAACACATGCAAAAGTCAGTTGAAAAATTTGGATTGAAGAGATTAGGAGGAGATGAATATCTCTATAAACTGAGCAGATAGCATCAGTAACTTCCCCAAGCAGAGTGACACAGTTCCCATCCCAGTACTGATGATGAGTAAAGGTTAACAGTCAATTGTATTTAAAAAAACATAATACTGATTGACATGAATGTCCTAACATAGTTCATGCATTTTCTTAGACAGATTATCAGACCGTAATAGTATGGCATTTCATAGATATTGCTACAATATTAGCATAACTTCCAACAGATGGAAAGACGGTTCATGTCTTGAGAGTACTATATGCTAGCAAACTAAAACAAGCAATGATTCAAGAGGAAGTTGGCTATGCTCAAGACAACAGGAGTGGCATAAGACTGGCTAGACATCATAAGACTTTTGTTAATAAATTTTATAGTTTATGATTTTTTGTCTACTTGTTATAATTATTCTATGATATTTTAAATCCTTTGCCATTTACAGTAAATTTTTAGGAATTAGGCCACTAATAGAAAGCAAATAGACAATAGTGGCCTCGAGACTGAAAAGACAAATAGAGAACTAGAAATACAGTTAATGTTGGAATGTTTGAAACTGGAGCTATAGGAAAACTTCCAAAACAAGTCAGAAAAAGTTGATATCAGAATCCCAGTTACTTTCTCAGAAATCATCATTTTATTAGGAAATGAGAATTTCCAAGGCAAAAATTGAACTAAGTGGCAAGATAATGGAATATGAGTCAAAATATTTTACTGTCTTTTATTTCCCATTGCTGAAATCAGTTTTATTTTTCTGACTTCCATTATGAACTCTGAGTTATAAGTAATATACAAATGATTAAGCACTCCAATAGGTTAGTAACAAAAGTATATGAGCAGTAATTATCAAAGTATTTATAAGTCGTTTCTGAATGAGTGTATGTCCTTTTCTTAATTTTTACTTATTTATTTTATTTTTCAATAGTATAATAACATCATTTCCTTTACTTTCTCCCTCAATAACTCTCATCTTCCTCTCCTTACTGTCTTTCAAATTCATATCTTCCTTTTGCATAAATTGTTGTGACATATCTATAGGCATATATATTCATATACAATAGTAAATACATAAACATAACCTGCTCAGTCCATATAATAATATGTGTATATATGTTTTTCAGGACTAATTATTTGGTTGGCCAATTGGTGTGCTCTTCCTTGTGGAAGACTTATTCTCCCACTCTCAGCATTTCTTAGTTTCCTATAGATCTTTCTGTAACGTTGAGGCCTATCCAGCTTTCCCCTGTCTTTGTCTTTGTTACTATGTCTAGATCCTTTTTAACTTCAACAAATATAATTTTCAACATATGAAGTATTATTCAACATGCATCAAAAATCTTCTCATACTTGAATGTTAATCTTTCCTTTATTTCTTTTTTGGCATTAAACCTTAGGGAATGTTTATGAAATGTCTTTTTCCTTCAAGAATGAAAATTAGAATTAGAAAATTCCAATTTGCCTATACTTTAAAAATGTGGGATCTTCATCATAGGTACAGTCTAATAGGTACTGACAGTTCATGGTTACTGGAAGAGAGGACATCTAACTTCATTGTTGTAGCTATTGCTAAGTTGTCCATGTTTCAGAACATAATTTTCTATGCTGTGGTAAGAAACCATAATTTAACTATTGGTTCACCAAAGCAACAATTAGAAGTTAGACGGAGAATCTTTAGAGACAAGGGGAAATAGATGGGATTGTGGTTGCTCATGAAAATGATAAAAATACATTGTATACATGAAATATTCAAATAATAAAGTGAAAATTGAATTGAAAAATATGTGAACATACTAGAATATCCATTGCAAGAATACTAATAATTGCTCTAAGTTATCTAAGATCATAATAATGTCAAAACAAAGATTTTGAACAATGATAATGTTATCTCATGTACAATGTTATGTATGTCCCTTGTAGTATGGCTGGAATAGGCTGGCCTGGAAGTCTACAGTTTGGTTTCAAACCAGCTCTTTATGTTTCCTTTTCCTTCCCAATAGAACTTCCATGTAACTTTACTTAGTATATAAATTATACTTTATGTAACTCACATTAAATAATTGAACACTAGGTAAAGATGACTTGTTTATTTCTGTCTTGCTATTAGGAGACCAAACCTAAGGTACTATTTATGGTGAGCCAGTAGTATACCACTTAGCTGAAACCCAACCCAATCATTAGTAAACAATGTTATATATATTACCATGCTGCTAGTCAATGTAAATACATGGCAAAATACCAAATCTCATGTTAGGGACACAGAATCAACAGTAAAAAAATGCAGCAAGAATATTTATTCCATATAAGGGAAGCTGTAGCAGCTATACCCATCTTATACCCTTAGGGCTGAGTTACCCATACCCTGAACCTGTATATGGGGTCAACTCTACTGTGTGTCTCAGGATAGGTACAGTGCTTTAGCTGGTCAAGGCTTGGGTCAAGTGCCTCATCTGCTGCAGATGCCCAGGAGTGAGGATAGGAGGGCATCTTTCCCTTATCCATGCTGCTCTCCCATTCTCACACTATATCCCTGCAAACAAACTCAGCTCTATCATGCTGTCTAGCTAAGGGATAGGGTCCTCTCCTGAATACTTCATCTGTTGAGGGTCAGGACCAACTTTGTTCAGTCCTGTTTTCAATGTGAGTGGGGAAGAGATGTTCCCTCTTACCTAGCTTGTCCCTCACCACCTGCTACAGACAGTGAAGCTGACCTGACCCCTTACCAGCTGCAGCACTCAGGAAAGTTGGCCTTTCTCTCACCTAGGCAGCACAGTAGGCCTGATCGTGTAGTCAAAAGCATGGCGAGATAGCAATGAATGTATGAGTGTGGGATAGGGAGCCACACCAACCTCGTTTGCCACATGGTAGAGAGGGCCAGAGAAAGATACCCTCCCCCGCACGACCATACTGCCTGTGGTGGACCTGGGAGTTGACCCCTTGCCTTACCAGCTGCAGCGCTTGGAAAAGCAGACCCTGAACCTCACCTGGGCAGCACTGCTGACAGAGGTGTGAGTGAGCCAACACCGATGTTGTGAGCATAGAAGAACTGTCCCCACTAGTCATCTATCATGCAATAGCATGGGTAAGGGAGAGATGGCATCGCCCATCCCCCACCCTTCACCATCAACCTCCCCACCCATCAACACGTGAGGCAGTTGGAGGACCAGGCCCTGAAAGTATTGGCATGGGAGAACCAACCCTGAGAACACGAAAGCAGGAGAACTGGCCCCTTCCGGATCATCACCGCAAGGCATGGTCTAGCCAGAATAATGTCAGGGAATTCACCCTAGTGACAGGGGAATGCTGGTGGGCCTACCCAACCCTGCAAATATCCAGGCCCAGAATCTGGGTTATATGTTGGCCCATGCCAATATCCACCCAATGTATGATCTCCTGGGGCACAGGATGGGGGTCTGTCCTACAGATATAGAGCTAAGATTTCCATGACACAGGGCAATAACAGGATATGCCATAAGAGTCCCAGTAAGAGCCCAGAGCCCATGGCCTAGCAGAGATCAGGGCCTTTGAATCAGACCAATGATTCTTCGAAATGAATGCCTGCATGTAAAAATGTATGCATAAAGAAAGTGACTCGAGCCGGGCGATGGTGGCACACACCTTTAATCCCAGCACTCGAGAGGCAGAGGCAGGCAGATCTCTGTGGGTTTGAGACCGGGCTGGACCGATAGCCTCTGAAACAATACAGAGAAACCCTGTCTCATAAAAGCCAAATAAAAAAAAAGAAGAAAGAGAAAAAAAGAAAGTGACTCGATGTATCTCTCATGATGAGATTTTTATTTTTTTGTTTGTTTATTTAGTGTGTGTTTGTTAAGGTGAACCTAATGAGATATCAAAAGTACACTTAGAACCTCCATGTTTGATTTAATTCACTGTCATTTTGGGTTTCTTGTGATTTTACACTTAGCATGTGATTGCAATCATAAAGTACCATGGTAAATTATACATAACTTACATGTTTCTCTGCTTATTTTTTTCAGTGACTGAGAATGTATTAATATTCCTGCCTGCATATAATGCAGGCAATATCTACCTAATATTTTTAATGTATTAAATCTCAGATAAATCATGCACTGTATTCTGTCCATGTAGTTACTAAATGTTCTTCACACATTATTAGTTTAAGCAAAATCATCTTAGTTATTCAATGGTACTACTCTATAAACTAAGATATCAACTGTTATATTAGTTTGTTCTTGATTAAATGTGGTGAGAGTGCTGTGTATTTTCAGTGAAGTTGTGCAATATCCACGTATCTTAAAATTTTCATTCAATATATTACATATACCTATTTTAGTAGAGTTTCAATTTTGACTTAACGATGATATAGAAACAATTTGAAGTGAGTCATTCTTGAGTACCTTAAATAATGTTATTTTTTAAGTTTAATTCATATGTTGTATTCAAATAGAGTCATTTTATAATTATCAAAAATAGCACTTTATTTTCAATTAAAGTTAATTAGTAGGTTCAGGTAATACTTTGGAAAATGTCAGTTTATTATAAGTGAAAATAGAAGGCTTTTAGCATTAAATTTTAGGCATCTATCTTACTGACACTTCCAAACCAGTTACATTTAAGAATTGAGAACAAATGAATAAAACTTGCTCATCATGATAGGTGATGGAGATGTGCCCATTTCCATATATACTTTCCCTGAAGCTGTCACATTATGGAGAAACCACGACTACCAAAAATAGAATAACCTATCAAAGAACTACAATTAGAACTGATTACTCTACTTTAGTTATCCTTAGACATTTTTTCATTCATATTTCCAATTACAATAAAGACAAATAATTTTAAATGTATATATTTAGTATAGATCATTTCTCACCTAACAAACTGAAAGGACTTAATTTTTTAGACAAAAGAATAATATATCATATATAATTTACCAATTGAGATATTATATTAAAAACAGGTGAAGCTTAACGTCTAAATTGGTTTGATCCAGAGGGTCTTTTACATTAGCTACTATTCTACGAGACTTGGGGAAATAATGCAGAGATAAATGAGTGTAAAAGAAATAACAAATTCATTCAAGCTTTATTTAAGATTATTAAGAATAAAAACTAATATTTAAGATACAAAGTACATGTCCAGTAGGGGGTTAATAATAAAAAAGTTATATGGTTACAAGGTGGGTATGTAATAGCTACAAACTAGAAAAGAAATTGCATTCAGAGTGAAGACAAAATAATGTTCCCATTTAAAGATATGCCATAGTTTTGGAAGAAGTATGAGAAAGGCGTGCTTATACTGGAATTCCTACGGTTCCACATCATTAAAGCTAACAGATTTGTAGCACAGTTTTTATGAATGGAAAATGGAAAATAATGGTCAGACAACCGTACAGTGAGGGAGGATAAGTGGATGAATACACTAAGATGTTTGAAAGGCAGTAAAGTGTCATAATATCTTATAGTTAGTGAAAATTACACATATGCAAGTGTATGTGTACATATACACACCATGAAGTTATCTCACTTGGGGTGACACTATTCCCCAAAGTTCCATAGGCTGTCTAATCAAACAAACAAACAAACCAGTGTCAATTAATACCTCTTTTTGAGTTATTAGGGAAACTCAAGGGAAACCGCCAATATAGGTTCTTTCTATTGCTCTTGACTGCCTTCCAGAAATTGAAAGTAAGAATCTGTTGACAAGGACACCATAGTCATCTGACACAGGATTTTAAAGGAAAATAGCTGGAGCTGCCCTGGAACCAGCTTCTTTGAGGACTGATTCTCACACTATTTGAAGGAGCCCTGCAAGCTGTCAAGAGATAATAGCAACTTTAAATTATATCTAGCTGTAGTGCCTACAAAAAACAGTGATCAGAATGACAGAAGTTCTGAAAAGGTACAATAGAGACATTGACATCCTGGAAGTAACTAAGATCTGTCTGGTACTGTAAACCTAGCATAATACCCATGGACTGCAAGGCCTTGGATACTAGAAGAAAGCTTAACTACTATTAATTTGATAAGCCAATATATTTAATAACTGCAATCTAGATATTTATCTGTATACCTATTGATAAATATTTATCTGTGTATCCCTCACCAAAGAAACTTCCTTTTACAGCCTATGGAGACAATTATAGAAAGCCACACTGGTCAAAATGCAGAAAACAAGTGACTATGGGGAATCCACATACATCCTATATATCTATAATACAATCTGTTTTAGTTACTATTCCTTGCTGCGATGAAACACCATGACAAAAGCAAATTATAAAGGAAGATATTTAATTGGTAACTTTCTTACAAATTCAGAGGATTAGTCTGTGAGCATAATGGTCAGGAGCACAGTGCCTGTCTGGCAGGAGCTGAAAGTTACTATCTGATCCTATGTTCTAACAAAGTGACTGGACATGGAGTGAGCTTTTGAAATCTCAAGTTCTACCACAAGTTACATACCTCCTCCCCATGGACATCTTTCCCAAATAATTCCACCAACTGGGGACTAAACATGCAAGCATATCAATCTATGGGACCATTCTCACTCAAACCACCATACAACTTCTACATATAAGATTTAAGAAATACTAGGGATGGTGGCATGGGAGTATCCTAAGAGCCACATATCTGGACATGATATCTGCTAGAAGACACTGTCATCTACATATGATAAGGAAGACATACCCAGAAAAACAACCATCACATGGTTAACTAAAGAAGACCGAAAAATCATATGACCAATAGATACGTCAATGTGGATAGGTGAACTCTTACAAGGCTTCACTTCTAGAATAATAGTTACATAGTTACACAGTTAATGGTTGCTAAAACAGGGACAATCTATGGATGAGGCCCCCATACACAATCCAAAGAGGTCATCCCTAAACCCTTAAAAACAATACTAAATGATCTCAGAAGGTTGTTTCTTAATAAACATATTTAAACCTATGCCTATCTAAACACATTTATTTTTATGTAACAATTATAATTACAAACTAAAAGATCATGAATTTGGGAAGGATTAGGAATGGCACAAAGAGAAACAGAGGGAGGGTATAATTATATATATGTAACTATCAAAAAATAACAATTAGAAGTAAGAAAGGCTTCTGATTTTTATGTTCAATTAGTCTCATTCTTCTAAAACCACTTTCTTTGGATTGCTGTTTGTAAAAAGATGACTTAGGTAATGAAAAAAACATTATATAGTTAAGAGGGAGAATAAATTCTTGATCCAGTATTATTCTTGCTACAAAAATATTTGAGGATTTACAGTAGAGGGTGAGGCAACAGTGCTTCTTTATTTTACTACTTAGTTGAATTCACTATAATTGAAAGAAGTTAAATGCAGTGATGTGCTTTTTGTATGCACCCAGGGACATTAAAATGTCTTATCAGCAAAGGAAATAACTTGAATGTCCTTGACTTTTCAATATTTAACTTAGGTTGACTGGAAATATGCTTATATGCAAAGAAATAGGCTGAATAGTCTGCCAAGTCTATTTTAGCTCAATGATTGATATGTGCATAAAAATATTTAAAGTATTATTGGACTAACTTGCTCGGTTGTCTTCTTAAAAATCAAACAGTTAAGGACATGTTTCACACATAAACTGCTAAGCTATCAGCACAAACTTGAATAAATGCATTGAGGCCACCACAATGGAATACATGGGACAAATTATGGCTAAAGATGTAAAACAACAAAAGTCATAGCAGCATACCCTAACTCCCAATCAGTATTTAAGGCTGCCTTTTTAAATGGCTGGAGCATAAAATGATAATAATGTGAGAGAAGATGATACAGTTTTATGAGTGTCCTCGTACAAGGCACACTAGGCTCACAAAGTGCAGCTACTGGCAGTTATATATTTCCCATGGCTTCCATGAAAGTCTTTGGTTCTATGACTTAAAGTGTTTATTAATATCTGGAGAGTTTTGCACATGAAATGAAATGAATAAATGTGAGATGAGTCAATTACATGGAGTTTATTGGCAGGTGTAACTGAATTATGTATAATCCTCAAAGGAAGTCAATGTTGTCATTCATAACCATCATCCTCGAAAAGCATAGAACTCAAAAGTGAATTAAGAAAAATAAAACATGGAACTAAGGCAAATTAACAAGTTGACACATTAACTGCTTTGCCTCATAATCCTATCTACTAAGCATAAAGTTTTATAGTGTGAAATGTTGAACCACTAATTATTAAATGTTGGTTAATGTGCCAATTTGCAAAATGTATACAGCCTTGTGTATCTTAGATGTGTTTCCTGCATTATACCTTCCGTTTTTCAACCTTTGTATCTTTCGTTCTTGGTTATATATTTTAATTTCAGACACCACACTTATTTAAGTATTATGCACTTCTACTATTACAGATACAGACAATGAAGTGTCCATGGCCTATTAATTCTGAACCTCCAAACAGAAGTAAATAGGTACATGTGTACACAGGCATTCCCACCCATCCCAGCCACTGGTAGTTGTATATTTAATTGGATAGCAATTCTCTGCCATTTTATAAATATGTGTGTATTTTAAGAATCCATCATCCTGTGCCCTGACATAAACTATATGGATCTCAATTATCAAATGTCTTCAAAATATTTTATAATCTTAGCTGTGCTTGATATTCATATGATACTATGCATTAACTCCTTTCAAAATTCTGTCTACATTGTGGTTCTAAATTGCAAGCTGATTCTCAAAATAACAGATATTTTGTATATGATTGCTTAATTTATTCAAAATTTATGCTATATAGGTAACTTTAAATAACAGATTTTTAGTCTCACACCTAAAATTTTAGCACTTGAGATACTGAGGCACAAAGATGATTAACGTTTCAGGCCAGCCTAAACTACATAGTAAGTTGAAGTTCAGCCTGGGTTACAGTGTGTCAAAATTAAACAAATATCAACAACATAGAAAATTATATTCTAAGTATTTGCAATGGAAGTAACACAGGCTCCTGTCCATTGTAGTAGAACAGGATTTTGTACCAATATAAATTAATTTGAGTGCTTAAGTTATCTGGATAAGAGACTTACCATACACATGTGATGGCAAGAACCTTGGTAGTGTTTGCATACAAATACAAAGAGTTCAAATTTCTTCCATGGGATGGAGAGTAACTGGTAGAAATCCAATTTTATAAATGACATGATTCAGTCAGGCACTAGTCATCCAGTATAATAAAGATTATCTACCTGCAATAAAGTTAACAGGGATCCAATGGATTTTACAGGGATTTCATATATAACCTCTTGGCATTTTAAACTCTCATACATCCACTCTGCTGAGGAACTCAATACTTCTGAAGACTACTATAAATATTACATCGGACATCTTAAGGTTATGAGTTTTCAATAGCTGATGAAAGGGCAACTCAATTTTCAGGTTGCAACATAAATAATAAAATGAATAAAATGTTGATATTCTAAAGTGTCCAAATTGATTAAAAGTACAGAAAGAAAAACTTAACCACTAATTTTATATTTTGATATGTGGAGTCTTGATTTTTATTTTAATTATTTCGATGATGTTAAATTATATATGACTCAGTCATTCAGTTAAATCTTTAAGGATACATATTTCCATTTCACAGTTGTGTGGGAACAACAGACCTTGGCCGAAGACCCACTTCCCCACAGCAGGCAGCGGTAAGACAATGTTTACTAAAAGCGTGTTTACTAAAAACAATCCGGTGTCCATAAGAAATGTTACCAGGGCAGTAAGTTCCTGAAAAGGGCTCGCCCATGGGAACACCCTGACCTCGACCTTGTTCAAAGACTAACCATCTCTTCCTGACCCGCCGACCGCCTCCTCTGGGGTCAGAGCAGAACCAGCTAGGGCTAAGGAAGGGAGTGCAAGCTTTTCTTTTTTCTTTTTTTTTTTGTATTTTTTATTTTTGAATTTAAATTTAAATTAGAAACAAGTTTGCTTCACATGTCAATTCCAGGTCCCTCTCCATTTCCCTCCCCTCCTCCCACCAACCCCCCCCCCCAAGATCCCCTCATTTCCCCAGGGAGGGTGAGGCCCTCCATGGGGGTGTCTATAGTCTGTCATTTCATCCAGGGCAGGGCCTAGACCCTCACCCAAGAGTTCAGGGTGAGAGTGCATCTCACATTGTTGGATGGGCCCCCAAAGTCCATTTGTATACCCGGAATAAATACTGATCTACTACTCAAGGCTCAATAGAATACCTAGGCCTCCTCACTGACACTCACATTCAGGGGGTCTTGATCAGTCCCATGCTGGATTCCCAGGCATCGGCCTGGGATTCAAGAGCTAACCCTTGTCAGGTGAACTCTTTCTGGGGGTTAAACCAGCCCAGTCTTAATCCCTTTGGTCATCAGACCTCCCTCTCTGTCACTGGCTTTCTTGAGTTCAGCTCAGTGCTTAGCCGTGGGAGTCTGCCTCTTCTTCTCTTGAAGGAAGCTTTCTTGGGAAGTTTTCTTGAGCCTTCTTGGGGCCTGCTTAAAATTTTCTTTGCACTGCCAGCTGGTCTCTGTGTCATCAATCCAGACACCCTCTGCACCTTGTCGGGTACAGGCTGCGCAGCGGGTGTGGCACAGTTGTATAAATTCAAAGCTTTATAAAAACAGTCCTTTGTAAATAAAATCAAGTAGTTGTAACTAAACTTATTATTAATGTGCTGTATAAATCTCACTGTAAACATTTAACATAAGTGTTATTTTTTTTGTAAATTTGAGTCAATTGGATGCTGAAGTGGATGCATCCACACAGCATAATCAAATATAATTCATATTTATTATTGTTACAGCCTCAGATGTGCGAGAGATTTTCTTTTAAGTCTGTGTCTTTTCTTCACTTCCACTTTTCATTCACTTAAGAGAATATTTTGGAAAGGTCTCTAAAGGGTGTTATGACTTTCGTAAGTACATTAAGTATATCAGTCACAAAAGGTGACTTGTAGCTCAGAGTTTGTAGTCTGTTGTCCTTTCAAACTTGAAATTGTTTTAATAGTAGTAGCTATAGATAGAACATAATTTGTATTTCTAAAACTATTAACAGCTGTTTACCAATCTGGGGGGACATCCTTGTACCTATACTAGGATCAAAGTGTTCTTCAGAGTCTCAAAGTGATATTGTTTCCTCTTCATCTGCATCCAGTTATGATACATGAGTCTCTCCTAATGTGTCCACCACTCCTAAGAAAACTGGTTTCCTCCTATAAATAAAGTTTTAGGTGAATTGCTGGCTGTGTTCTCTCTTCCCTTGCATCTCATCTAGGCTATGCATCCTCCTTCCTTCACTGCTGTGGGTCAAACTCAGAGGCTTTGGAATGCTAAATAGATATTCAACCACTGGGTTCTATCCATACTCCATAAGTTTCAAATTCATATAGGAAAGTGACTTTTAAAGACCAATTTGATAGGAAAATGAAAACAAGAACAACAACAAAAAAGACAATTATTAGGCACAAAGGAATGTAGTAAATATTCAGACCTGAGAATTAAACAAATTGTTTGTATTAAGTGTAACTGAAATATATGTGAAAATGGCATTACTGAGAAGAGGTGTTTTAATAATTACTTTTAAAGCATTTTTGCCATTGTCAGCAGAATAAATGGTGAAGGTGTTAATAATCATAGCATTCTTGAGATCTCAATAGCTTTGTTCACCTGAACATTCAGCATTCCCTAACAGAAGGTGGAGGGGCTCAGGAGCCCCTACTCCTCACCAAATATTTATAAGCAGCTCATATTCACAGGGGAAGGGAGACACACTTTGTTTAGCAACTTTGGTTGTGTTTCTGGAAATAAAGGCTATTCTACCTAGAGAAATCCAAACTAAAATCTTTGGTTTTCAAACAAACACACACACACACACACACACACACACACACACACTCAAAAAATTCAGAGGAAACAGCTATAAAAATGGAAAAAAAGTTAATGATGAATGGGTATTATGAAAAAACATTATAAACAGGTGTGACAATGTTATATTGAAGTCATTATGAATAATCAATATTAATAAAACACAAAAATTAGTATGTCATAAATACTCCACTTATCTCATTCATGTTTGCTAAAATGCATTTTATCCAAAAGATTAGTGTCAATTTCTGAATGTTTCCATTTTGATTAATTATTGTAAATCAATTTCTACAATAAATTTAAATATCGTTCCTTGAGAATAAATTTTATTCTTTCACAATTCAGTAGTTTTAAGTATTGGATTTTTTTCAGGTTCTCACACAGAGATTAATGCATCACTTTCTTTATCCTCAGATGTGCTATGTCATTTTGGGAAACACACACAAAAAAGCTATTTAAGTTTTAAAGCAATAGCCTCTAAGGAAACAGCATTCAAGGATCTGCCCATTCAAAAACAGGCACAAGTTAAGTTAAGCTTGATCAAGGCAAGGACTGAGATTCTTACATTGTTTTCATGACTCCAGTGTAGGCTGTCTTCAGGTTAATTTTACTTGAAAGTAGTCCCCAAACACAAGAGTATTTTGGAAAGGGAAAGAAAATAAAGGTGAGTGGTTAGGAAGCTGTAGGTGTATCTTAGACATTTTGAAGATAAAAATTAATGTATTCAAAGGAGAGTGTATACAATTCTTAAAGAACTAAGAAAAATGTAAAAGAACGACAATCACTAGTTCCTCAGGATGCTCTTATTGCTCATTAGTTTGTCCATGTGCAGTTCTTGACAAATTATGGACTAGATGGTCTACAAGCCTTGCCTGTTTTGATGCCATCTTGTTGTTCAATAAATTCATACTAATGAAAGAAAATTAATTCACCTGAATATTGCGACATGAGGACTGTGCCTTTAAAGAAGTTTGCAGGATATTTTCTCTTAGCTGTTGGATTCATTCTCTTAGCTTTTAAAAACAAAACCCAACTCTTCAGTATTTTTATTTCTTTTGGTTATTTGGAGGGTTAAATTTTTTTCATGGATTTTAAGAAAATATTCCAGTCACTATGCAGAATGAGAGGGATAGAAATGTGCAGAAAGCCACGGGGATCGAGCCAATAAGGAGATTGCAGCATCCTTCATGGCTTCTGATTCAATTTCTTCCTTCAGGCTCCCACTGTGAGTTCCTGCCTTTATATTCTTTGACAATACACTATGTGATATATAAGATGAAATAAAACTTTTCTTCAATTACACTGCATTTGGTCACACTATTTTGCCATAGCAATGAAACCCTAAGAAAAAGAGTGGTGACAGAAAACATCCAACTTTTACCTTTGTGCCCCACATGGAAGTAAACCCATGTGTACATAGACACTAACAAACCCACGTGCATATACCTACACAGAATAATAACCTATTAAATCTTGATAGAAAGTAATTAACTTGTGATATTTTTGTTTATAAATGTGAACTATAAATTGATCCAACATACAAATGTATAGGTTTTCTATCCAACATACAAATATATAGGTTTTCTATCCAGCCAGTTCACTGTTGAGTTGTGCCAACAGTTTCTGCAAAGAAATGTAAAGGAGGTGACTTCCAAGAGCCAAGTAAACTCCACTGAGAAAGTAGGTGATGGGAAGGATGTAGTCACTTATGTCTGATTACCAATTTTAAGGATAGAGAGTGAAAATCAGAAACATAGTCCTCTTGTAAACTCTTCTCAGAATTCTCTCCTGACAGTCTGTCTTCTCTATCACAAGGTACATGGTCTTTGCATGTCATTGATTACTTAACTTTCAAACTCTCTGCTAACATATATACAATAGAGAGACCAGTGATTACATAACTAATAACCATACAGTTTGAGTTTACAATGTAAAGCAAATAAATGAAGATTTTTTCTTTTCTCTTGTTTGGCATATTATCTTTTTCTTATTTGTAATTTGAACAAATGTTTCTTCCTCCAAGTTTAACAAAATACATATCACTTTCTGTTTTTTTCCTGGTTTTATCTTTCTCTTGTGACAAAGCAGATATTAAAATTGGCAGACAGTACATTCTAAGTGCTGTCAAAATTTTTAAGGACTGTTAAAGCATTGTTTTGCTCTAAAAAATCAGGCCATTTCTCTAAAGCTTATATTGGAATGAAAATATGACACATCCTATTCATTAATTAAGCACATGTGGCAACAAGCCAAGAGAGGCTTGTTAGTTTTGCTGGGGTTTTGCATTATGCTAGACATTACTTTCAGTACTGTTTACGTTATGGAGTATAGGGAAGTTTTAGTCTCATGAATAAGGTAGACTTAAATTTTAGACATTATAGTTTTGTTCAGTATGTTGAAAAACAGCAATAATTATGTTGACAAGGATCAGGATCACTCTGAAAAACAGAATTTTTAAAGAAATAGATAACCAAGAAGTCAGCAAGTACCTTGAATTAATTTGCATCAATAAGTTAAGTTTAGCGTAAGAGTTATGGCAACCACATAATTCAGACTAGCATTGTAGGAATATGGTGTGTTTTGAATTGGGGGTAGGGCACGTTCAGGCTCTGTAGCCACCTGTCTCCTCCCTTGTGACCTGTCTTCCTTGTACCATCCCTTACTTGTTGCAAGTAATCCACTTGTTTTTCTATACTTGTTCCTTTGTGAAATTCCATTAATCTACATTTCCTGCCTACCAAGGGTATTAATTACAGCTTACTAAGTATTTGTTCTTTATAAGTGTATTTCTAGCAGTAATATCCCAGTTTCCACATATAATATATCTGTTTATTATTTTCCACTGTTTTTTGCTGGATTCTCAAAGTCTGATACCAAAATATAGTCCAAAATATTCAAACTGCCTAGTTCTTGCCACAGTGTCTACACACCTTCCTTTTGGAATTTCACAGAAAGCTGTGTCTTATCTTGTCTCTTTTCTCAAGTATCTGAAGAGAGGCAGCTTTGCAATTCTCAAGGCATGCAAAACTTTTTACCGTTTTTAGCTCAAAAAAGTTCCTTCTGTAAAACTTAATAGCATATAAATCCAGCTCCTCGTTAGAGTTAAGTAACCCACAAGGCTTTGAGGATGTTTCTGATTGAAAATGTGTCTGCAGCATTTCAGTGCACTTAAGCTTAAATATCACTGTGGGATTTTGCTATTCATAACCACTTACGTATTCATTGATCCTTTATTATTACCACTAAAATAGCCAAAATAAGAACCTAATATTTGTCTATCTGTAGTCTAACTATAATGTTATATCTATATAAACCTTTTTAAATATTCAAAAGAAAAGTGTAAAAATTCTATCCTTGTAGAGCTTCCATTTGAATTCAAAATACTAATAATGGAAGACAGTATGTGTCTATATACCATCAATAAGCACCTTAAAAAGTTTTTGGATAACAAGGTAGCACAACATAGAGGAAACAGGGAAGGCAAATAGACAATGGAATTAACAGGACAAGCAAAGCCACGTTGTGGATGGAATGAAATAGTGCTGAAATATCAGGAGGAAATTAAATATAAAAGGAGGTAAACAAGCTTAGGTAATGCAGAACTGTAGAAACCAATGGAAAGATTTGAAAACAGTCTAAGTGTTCTGAGGATCTAGATAGAAGTTTTCCTCTCTCTTTTTTGTTTACATTATGGAGTATAGGGATTTTAGTCTCATGAATACAGGTGTGTGTGTGTGTATGTGTGTGTGTGTGTGTGTGTGTGTCTCAAACCTCAAACTCAGTTGCTTTGGTCTCTGCCTTCCCAGGACTAGATTCACAAGTGTAAATCTATGGTTCATGGTTTTACTAGCTTAAAAGGGTCATTCTGGCAGTAGAATTAAAGATGGCTTGTGAATGTATAAAATCAGGATGCTTGCAAGTTTCCTTCAGCACTAATCTTGTGAGTAGATGGTGCTTCAGCAAGGAGTGTAGACAGGAGAATAAAAAGTGGTCAGATTCTAGATGGAATTTGAAGGCAAAGCCAAAGTAATTCTAAAATGGATTAGGTGTATTATATGAGTGAAACAAAATGACCCAGAAAGATTCAACTTGACTATATACCAATTATTTGTATCTACTGAGAAAATATTTTAAATGAATAAAATTATGACAAAATATAAGTGATCTGCAACGTAATGAAAATATAGCTTGATAATTCTCATCAAGCTTCCAATCCTATTTGAGAAAATAAAACCATATGTGTAAAAATAAAACCTTAGCTATTGGAGCACCTAAATGATATTTTAATGTTGACTATGAACACAATTATTCCATAAGACTGCAAGGCATTCAAATGTCAGGGCTAGAATTTATTAAATTACTATTGTATACTCAGTGCTTGGAACACACAAACCCCTCAATTAACTTTTGAGACCAGTAGGTTAAAGAATGAACTTGATTCATGGAGAAATGTCTAATTTTTTTCTTATGAAAACAAAACCAGGGTTCTTAAGGCTGATATTTCTAATCTAGAAGAGAAGCAATCTGGAACAACAGAAATTTATTTTATTAAGGTGCTATTTTGTCAAATATATTTTTATTGAGAATCAACTGTTTTATGTCAAAGTTAAAAAGTGAAAAAGGTGTAGCATACACACTTTTACTACTTTTATGACACATATCATAAAAGTAAATACTTTTAAGCAAAATGATTATTTGTTTTTGTTGTTCAACTAAGTTCTCATGCATGTATGTACATATGTATAACTATATTTTTGGTTATGCTCAATTCGTGCTTAAACTTACTACTTTCACATGTAACTAGATTCTGAAAGCAAGAGAATCAAATATCATAATTTCAATAGAGTTAACATGACACAAAGTTGTTATGATCAGGGTTATCAACAATATCAAGAAATAGAATTATTCTGAATTTACAAGTAATATTTTTGAATATTAAATTATATGTATTTCCAATTGATGTCTGTTATCTCCATTTGAATTCTGCTGCATTTTGTGGTGGTTAATGATTTATCAACTTGATTATATCTAGCAATTACCAGGGAGACAGGCTCTGAGCATGCTTTTGGAGAATTATATTGATCGTGTTAAGGTAGGAAGTCCATTCTGCTGCAGGTAGGACTATTCACTGGTCAGGATCCTGGACTGTGTAAAGTAGAGATGGGATGACATCATATTTCCTCTCTATCTCGGCTTCCACTCAGTGTGATCAGCCAACTTTCTGATCTTGTTGTCATACTTTCCTGCTTGCTACCACCCCTTCCTTACCAAGACAGACTCTTTCTCCGTAAGAAGATTTTCTAAAACATTTTGTAATAAAAATTGAAAAAGTACATGGAGTGTACTTCTCAAGATAAACTCAAGAAAATGTTCCTTTCTGGGGTGTGTTAAAGTATGGACAAAGGTTCCAGTTTCCTTCAATCCAAACCTCTTCAGTCAGACACTTAGGAGATACAAACACCTTTACCTGCATCCTGAATTCATAATAAAATATCCAAAGAACCCATTCAGATAGAGTGTCCATTCCTGTCCCTGACACATTAAATCTCAAGAACAACTGCATATTTGTAGAAAGTTTTCTTCAGGCCAAGACTAATTCTTCAAACCTTAGAAGCCATTCTTCTCAAACTGCCTATAAATATCACCCATCAACACTGCTAATGACCAAGAACATTGTTGTCAACCTTCCTCTGAGTGTCTCATTTATCTAGCTAACTTTCTAGATTCATTACTATAGAGTTGATATCTTCTGATGCTAGCTTAATGACGTTATCTTGAATCTTTATCTATGGGCCAGCATGCAAACTTTCTAAATTCTTATCATTTACTTTCCTTTTCTTTAGTGTTATTTGGAAAATGAACTCCCTATGACTCTCAAATTTATTTTCCTTAGCAAATGTTTTTCAGCAGTACTGAGAGTAGAGAACTAAAAATACAGAAAACTGTGCTAAAATGCTCCAGAATTTAACACAACCACAAGTAGATTGTAAGTTCTCTACGTATATTTGGAATTTTGGAAGTGCACGTAGCATTCTCTCAAGGGTTTCAACGAAGTTAACATTCAACAAAGAAGACCATTAAATCAGAATTTCAAGAAATGGGATTTTTGTTTTGTTTTGTTTTTCATGACAGGACTTCTCTGTGTATTCCTAGAACTTGCTTTGTAAACCAGGCTAACCTTGAACTCACAGAGATCTGCCTGCCTCTATGTCTCTCCCCAATGCTAGCTTTCCAGGCATGAACCACTATGCCCAGAGATGAGATGGGAAATTTAACATACCAAAGAAATGAGTTCATAAATTATTTACTTCACAAATATTTGTTTATTAATTGAATTCCCATGGAATATAAATATCAATGTGAATAAATTATTTCAAACTTTTGTTTCCCATTCTTTTCTGTTTCCTGTTTAGTAAAATCTTGTAATGGACTGTGTGTAAAAGATATGAAATTCTCCTGAAGACAAGTTTTTGACTTAGATGGTACTAAAGAATATAATGTGGAAGATAACAAATAATACCACCATTATATAAAATTTCATTGGATATAGAGATTCCATCTACCAGACATCTTTCCATCTAATTGTTATTATTCAATTAATTTTCAAAACTTTGAATTGTTGTAAGAGTAAAGACGATGAAGCAAGCAAATGAAAACGAGAAGACTCTGCATTCTAGAAGGCATGGTGAGATGAAAGAGCCTTTGGAGTATTATGAGGAACACTTAGTGGGGCTGCATTTCATGAGGAAGAGATGTTAATACAGATCATGATAAAAACTACCAATTAATCAAAAAAACAATGCAACATACCAGTGATATACTTACATACATCTAAACTAATAAGGAACTTTTCTGCTTGATTTGAAATTGTTATATTTAAATCTCTTGCAATTTCCCAGAAAAAATGCTTTTCAATTTACACAAGCAGGAATAAACTTTTTGAACAGGAAGTTCATCTGAAAAAAATGAAATAAAGCACTGATTATAGATAACCCACTGGAAGTCTAAAAATGGAAAGGAATTACTTCTTATAAAAGAAAAGAAAGCTAATTTATTCTTGACTTCTGTGTTTAGAGACACTGCATCTTACTGATTTATTTATAGTCACCCATAAAGTTTCAGGAAGACAGAAGAGCTTGGTTTCAGAGAGATGCAGCCAGCACTTATCCAGAATTTTCCAAGTTCAAAGAGAAAAGTGATAAGTCTTACAAGAAGACAAAAATGATTAAAAGTTGGGCTTTTCTTTCAAACAGTTCACAGTATAATGTGATAGATTTTTCAAAATTTACAAGAGTGGGAAATGAGCCCTTGATGATATTATGTAGTCTATGAACAGAAATTTTCATAATTGTGTGGGCCCCACCCCGTGGAATTAGCAGATCTTTTTGTAGAGAAATGAATCCTATACTGTGTCTTTAAGGATGTGTGGGAATTCAGAATACATGGCAGCAATCAAGAGAGGGTGTTAGAAAAATAAAACTGTAAGTTCCATGAACAAGAATAATGAGGAAAGGTTTAGTTTGACTGGTTTATATGCTGATGGTAGATTTAAGAGCCATGTCAAAGAGTTGGTCTTTGAAGCCGTCATGTGATTTAGAAAGTCCAAAGTAAAGCTTTAAGACAGGAAGAAAAAACACTTTAAAAGAATTCCCAGAAGAACAAATTTTTGGATGGAATAATGCTATAGCTTAGAAACAATAAAATTGTAGTTTTTGCTGATTATAACTGATGGTATCAAAGAAATTATCCTGCCATACAAAGAACTCAAAATAGTTGACAGTTATCCTTTTCAGCACCCATTGGGAAGAAAACTAATATGGGGATTCTCCTGAAAGCTAAAAGCTAAAATGTCAAACAGGAAGATGTCTAGTGAATACTAAAGGATTCATTTCAGAAATGGTATAGGAAAGATGTTTAATATTTTAGGAAGCACACTTTCAAACTTTAAGCTACCCAGCTGTATGTAAATTATTTGCTGAACTGCAATGTGAACATCAAAAGTACACTGAACCTAGTTTTAATACAATTTCTCATTTTGAATTTCTAAAGCATCAATAGTAATTTTAAATTAAAAAATTGTTTCCTGTGATACATTCTTATCTCAGTTTGGGGGAGGGGATAAAATATGCTGAATGAATAAAAATTAATTTAAGAAATTTAAAAAATAAAAAAGTTTGTGAAGCAGACAGGTTCATAGTCAAAATGTCCATATCCTTCTCTCTACCCTAGAATCCTGCCAGTTCTAACTATATGGCAACTACAGTCTGTGTGGCCAATAACAACTTGGATGACTTTCCAATTCTGTGTTTTTAATTTTTCTTTCTTATCACTATTTCACAGTCTAATCTACAGGAACTATTCTATTAATAGAAATAAAAATCAAACCAATCATATCCTGACACTTGACTTTTAGTTTTCTCAGATCTTACAGCACAAAATTCTTTAAATTCTGTGCTTTATGTCACTGCATATCTATCCACAGATTATTCATCAAATATTTGTGGACTTTTTTCTCATTGGGGAAGCAGTGTTTATGCTGATCAACCAAATTCATTTATGGAGTTTAAACATTAGCAGGATGGATGGATGTCTGGATATACATATATTGGAATAAGTATAAGAGAAGAAGTCTTAGCAAAAAAATTTCCAGGTTGGACAAGATATTGGTTAGGTATGAAGGATAGGCAATAGTTTGCTCATTCCTGCTTTTATTCAATGGAGATGATGTGCTTTGAGATAGCAGGAGGCTAGGAATTCTTATGTGGACATTAGAGAGCATGCATGTTTACAGTTACACTAAGATGGTGAACTGGAGGAGAATCTCGCACACACTATCGACTACCATGATGGTTTGTGGCAATCCTTATGTGACCATTGTATTTTACATGAATATCAAGAATCACTTGACATATGAATCGAAAACACTATTAAAAATTCCAGAGTTGGTAACCATACCTGCCACTTGTGATTGCATCTGTGTTCATGCCAGATGCATATATTTAAATATAGGATATATATACATATATACATACATATATGAATATTTATTAGAGCCAGAAATACTCATGAAGACCTTGTGCTCCAATTCCTTGCAATGTTTCCCTCTGTATTCCTGGACATAAAGATCTTTCTATTTGCCATGCATAACAACTGTTCTAGTTAGATTTCTGTTTCTTTTATAAATTTTCAAATTATACATGATTCAATATTTATTTTGAATTTACCACATTTGGTACTATATTAGACAGTCATGTACATGTTAATATTTTTCTAGATAAAGTAACGTGAAAGATACAAATAATAAGAGTCAGTTTCCCATGCTAATGTAGAATCTATTTTACATGGCTTATCTCCTTTTTCTGTGTGTGAGCTGAAACATCATATGGAGCAACATAAGACATCAGGATGTACCAACTGTGGAATCTGTTTAGGTGCCTTTACCTTTAATTTTATAACCTTCCATTCTTTGGCTATCATTTACTGAAATAATTCTAATTTCTACCCACTTTTAAATGTATATGTTATGTTATTTCTCATTTTATTATCTTAGCTGTGACAATGGGAAGTGTTTCTATTACAAATATTACTTCATATATCAAAATAAGTTTCTTTTCTTACTTTTAAAAATATTTTATAAACATCCAATTCAGCTTTTAACCTTATATAGGTAAATATTTTACCTCTATGTGTGTGTGAGTGTGTGTGTTCATAATTCATACTGAGAATTTGACTCATAGAAAAAAAAACCTACCTGAAAATATGGCCTTCAGATTCGGGGACAGGCACTTTCTCAAGGGAGTAAGATAAAAAGTGATGGGAAAGACTGGGGTGTTTTGTTCAGAGCCATATATATACACATATATACATGTGATCTCAGACAGACTGATGGACACACACACTTTCTTATAAGTACATGAGTAAAAGAAAACAAATAGCTGTAATGTGAAAGATGGTGCACAGAGAGAAGTGATTGGATAAATTAAATGCTTGGGATAAAGGAGAAGTAGCTTTCCCCAGACCTTACAGATGACAATTAGAAGTAGTGGCTGTGCTAGAAGATCTGGGGTTCAGAGAGGTCTCTGTTTCAGCATAGGTTTCCTTGGGAGCAGGGAAAGGACCACATGGCCAGTATCTGTAGATTGTATCTTCCTCTGCCTGTTGTGTTCTGTATTACAATAAATAAAGAACATTACTCTGCCTCACAGGACACGTCAAGACTTCCAAAATTGCCTGGGAGTTTTCTCAGAAACTGGTACTCTAAGTTTTAGGAATAAGTCAGATTATCATTCGGTGTTGTCTTCAGTGAAAGAAGTATGGTTCTCTTCTCACTTTTTTTCATGCTCCTGGCATTAAGGAAAGGTAAGCAAGAATGGCACACCACTGAAACCAAGGAGGACTATTTGTTGGATATACTCAGGTATAAGGTTCTGGTTAGAATTTTTAGCTATCATTAACATCATAATACAATTTTGCATGTCATCATAGATGTTTGCATGATTTGATAATTCTCTCATTTATGTCTTTTGCTACTTACTGAGTAACTTTTCAAATATGCCTATCTTGTTTTATTTTTATTTTTTTATAAATCCTTGAAGTCTTTTTCACATCTGTTATTTTGAAATCTATTCAGTGAAGTATTAGTTTTTGGAACAGATAAGCAATTTTAACCTGAAACATTTTTAAATAGTCCCATACAAACAGCTTAGATTTTCAAAGATATTCAATGGGTGTTTCACATGAAGATAACATTTTTAAAAGCAGATGTTTTTAAACTAAATTTCATTTATATTAGAAACAATCTTATTTTTCATATCAATCCCAGTTCCCACTCCCTCCTCTCCTCCCATGCCCCCCAGCAGCACACCCATCCCATTCCCCATCTACTAGCCAGAGAGGGTGAGGCCTTCCATGAAGGATCATCAAAATCTGTCAAGTCATTTGGACTAGGCCTAGGACCACCCCCATGTATCTAGGCTAAGAGCGTACCCTCCATGGGGAATGGGCCCCCAAAGTCTGTTCATGCACTAGGGTGTACTAGGGATGCATCCTGCTTCCACTGCCAGAGGCCCCATAGACTGCCCAATCCTCCTAGTTGATACCCACCTTCAGAGGGCCTGGTTTGGTCCTTTGTTAGTTCCCCAGCTGTAAAACTGAAGTCGGCGAGTTCCCACTTGCTCAGTTAAGCTGGTTCTGTGTGTTTTCCTAATACAGTCTTGACTACTTTGTTGTTCAGTCCTCCTAATCTATATCTGGATTCCAGGTGTTCAGCTCAGTGTTTAGCTTTGGGTCTCTGCTTCTGCTTATGCTTCTATCAGCTATTGGATGAAGGCTCTAGAGTGGCATTTAAGGTAGACATCATTCTCATTTAAGCTAGCCTCTCCAGTATTGAGGAGAATCCTAGTTGTGGTCATCCTTGTGAATCTCTATAGAATTCCCTAGTGCCAGATTTCTCTTTAAACCTATAATGGCTCCCTTCATTAAGGTTAACTCTTTTCTTGTTTCCCTCAATTCTTCCTCTGACTCAATCTTCTTAATCCCTCATGTTCTCCTTCCCTCTCCTCTTCTCTGCTCCCCTTTCTCCTCCCTCCCTCCCTCCTCCCACCATGGTTTCCCTTCAGATCCTGCAAATATTTCTACTTTTACTTGATATTTTTAATAAAATGTGTTTTCTAAAAAAGTTTGCTTCTCTCTTTGGTTTTTGATAAATTTTCACCCAAAGAACAAATCCAGAAGCCAGCTACCTTGAATTGAAATTGACCCACAAGGATTAATCAAGGAGGAGAGTCTAAAATAACAGGAATCAATGCAATAAGCATCTAAAATGACTAACTCAAATTTTGTAATTAACCACGGTAAAAATAAAAGGATACTGATAAGAGTGGGTCTACATTACTCATAATGAACTTGATGTCTATAACCATCCTGGAGCCTTCATCCAGTGACTCGTGGAAGTAGAGGCAAACACCTATAGTTAGACACTGAAAAGAACCCAAGGAACCCAGCGACAGAGAGAGAGGAGCGATGAGCAAATTGGCAAAGAATGGGTTGGCAAAACCAGCAGAGACAGCTGATCCGAACAGGGAGAGCTCTTGGACCCCAGACCGACAGATGGGAAACCAGCATGGGACCGATCCAGACCCCCTGAATGTGAGAGTCAGTGAGGAGGCCTGGGCTACCTATGGGGTCCTGAGCAGTATATCAGTGTTTATCCCTCGAATACTAACAGACATCCTGTGTCCATCACAAAAACAGGGTTGCTCTCTCTGCCTGGTCTCTTAGGGGAGTGCCTGGACTCTACCCTGAGTGAAATGACAGACTCTAGATATCCCCTATGTGGAAGGAATTGGCAATAGGGTGGGAGGATGGGGGGGATGGTGGGGGTGTGGAAGGAGGGGAGGGAGAGGGAACTGGGATTGACATGTAAAACAAGCAATTAAAATTAAAATAATAAAAAAATGTAAAAAAAAAGAGTGGGTCTAACTTCATATTAAATCTGAGACACCTGGTCATGTTTATCTTCTTTAGGATTTGCATATCAATATGCTTATCTCTATGAATTTCTCTCAATTTGGTCTTTCTGGATATAAATCTAGGTTGCAAAGTAAAGCTACAGGTGCTGACAGCTCACTCCTAGAAGGCAGTTTCCTGCTCTGCTCTGTCTGCCATTCTAAAATACAAAGGCACGCACACTCATAAAAGTAACATTACTAAAACTCAAATCACATATAAAGCCACACACACTTATAGTGGGAGACTTCAACACCCCACTCTCACCTCTAGACAGGACTACCATACAGAAACTTAACAAAGAAGCAAAGGAAATAATAGAAGTTATGAAACAATTGGGAATAATAGACATCTATAGAACATTCCACCCAAATACAAAAGAATATAGATCCTTGTCAGCGCCACATGGAACCTTCTCAAAAATAGACCACATACTTGGCAACATATCAAATCTTAACAGGTACAAAAAAATTGGAATATCTCTAAGCACCGTATCAGACTACCATGCGTTAAAATTAGAATTCAACAACAACACAAATTGCAGAAACCCTACAAAACCATGGAAGTTGAATAATGCACAATTGCACCATTCCTGGGTCAATGAAGAAATAAAAAAAGAAATTAAAGACTTCCTAGAATTCAATGAGAATGATGACACAACATACCCAAACTTATGGGACACTTTGAAAGCAGTGCTACAACGGAAGCCCATAGCACTAAGTGGCCACATGAAGAAACTGGAGGATAATTACACTAGAGAACTAACAGCACAACTGAAAGCTCTAGAACACAAAGAAGCAAATTCACCTAGGAGGAGTAGACACCAGGAAATAATTAAATTCAGGGCTGAAATCAATAAATAAGAAACCAGGAAAATAATACAAAAAAATCAATGTAACAAAGAGTTAGTTCTTTGAGAAAATCAACAAGATAGACAAACCTTTATCCAAACCTGCCAAACGACAGAGTGTGAACATGCAAATTAATAAATCAGAAATGAAAAGGTGGACATAACAATGGACACTGAGGAAATCCAGGGAGTCCTCAGGTCATAATTTGAAAATGTGTACTCCACACAATTTGAAAATCTGAAGGAAATTGATGATTTTCTGGATAGATATCACTTGCCAAGTTAAATCATGAACAGATAAGCAATTTAAATAAACATATAACCTCTAAGGAAATAGAAGCAGTTGTCAAAAGTCTCCCAACTAAAAAAAAAAAAGCCCAGGGCCAGATGGACTCAGTGCAGAATTCTACCAGAAATTCAAAGAACAATTTTACCAATTATTCTCAAAGTGTTCCACACAATAGAACCAGAAGTGTCTTTGCCAAACTCTTTATACAAGGCTTCAATAACTTTGATACCCAAGCCATACAAAGACCCAACTAAGAAAGAGAACTTCAGACCAATATCCCTCATGAACATTGATACAAAAATACTCAATAAAATATTGGCAAATCGGTTCCAAGAACACATCAGAAATCTCATCCACCATGATGAAATAGGCTTCATCCCAGGCATGCAGGGTTGGTTCAACATACAAAAATCCATCAATGTAATCCACCATATAAACAAGCTGAGAAACAAGAATCATGTGATCATCTTACTGGATGCTGGAAAGACTTTGACAAAATCCAACACCCTTCATGATAAAGGTCTTGGAGAAATCTGGGTTAACAGAAACGTACTTACACATATTAAAAGCTATATAGAGTAAAGAACAATAAACAACTTTTTATGTAAAAGCAAAAGACCCAGGATAGCCAAAAAAACCTTACTAAACACAGCAATATCTGGAAGTATCGCCTTCCCTGACTTCAAGCTCCATTATAAAACTGTAGTTCTGAAAACAGCTTGGTATTGGCACAAAAATAAACAGGTAGACCAAAGGAATCGAATTGAACACCCTGATATTAACCAATACACGTATGAACAGCTGATCTTCGAAAAAGAAGCTAAAAAATACAATGGAAAAAAGATAGCATCTTCATCAAATCATGCTGTCATAACTTGATGCTGGCATGTAGAAGAATGCAGATAGACCCATGTCTATCTGCATGCACAAAACTTAAGTCCAAATGGATCAAAGACCTCAACACAAATCCGGCCACACTTAACCTGTTAGAAGAGAAAGTGGGAGGCACCCTTGAATGAATTGGTACAGGAGACTGCTTCCTGAACACAACTATGTAGCACAGACACTATGATCAACAATTAATAAATGGGACCTCCTGAAACTGAGAAGCTTCTGTAAGGTAAAGGACACAATCAGCAACACAAAACGGCAACCCACATATTAGGAAAAGATATTCAGTAACCCCACATCTGACAGAGGGCTGATCTCCAAAATTTACAGAGAACTCAATAAGCAGGTCTCCAAAACACCAAAGGACCCTATCAAAAATGGGGTACAGAACTAAATAAAGATTTCACAATAGAGAAGACTAAAATGGCTGATAGACACTTGAAAAAGTGCTCAACATCCCTAGCCATCAGGGAAATGCAAATCTAAACAACTGTGAGATACCATCTCACTCCTGTCAGAATTGCTAAAATCAAAAACTATAATGACAGTTTATGCAGGAGAGGATATGGAGAAAGGGGAACAATCCTCCACTGCTGGTGGGAGTGCCAACTTGTACAGCCACTTTAGAAATCAGTAAATCAGGAAAATGGGAATCAGTCTATGACAAGACCCAGCAATTCCACTCTTAGGCATATACCCAAAAGATGCACATTCATACAACAAGGATGTCTGTTTCAATACGTTCAATAACAGCATTATTTGTAATAGCTGGAACCTGGAAGCAACCTAGATGCCCCTCAACTGAAGAGTGGATAGAGAAAATGTGATACATCTACACAATGGAGTATTATTCAGCAGAAAAAAAATGGAATCTTGAAATTTGGTGGGAAATGGATGGCATGTACTCACTCATTTATGGATTTTAGACATGAATCAGGTGAGTGCCAGCCTACAATCCCATGGCCAGAGAGTCTGGGAAACAGAACCTTCATCCAGCGACTGATGAAAGCAGAGGCAGATACCCACAGACAAACACTGAACTGAACTCCTGGAATCCAGTGTCAGAAAGAGAGAACTGATGGGCAAAGAAGTTAAGAAGCAGTTTACCTGAACAAGGGGGAGCTCTTGTATTCCAGATTGATGGCTGTGTAGAAAGCATGAGACTGACCCAGACCCGCTGAATGTGGGTGTCAGTGAGGAGGCCTAGATAATCTATGGAGCCTTGGGTAGTATTTACCCATGGCGTACAAATAGACTTTGAGTGTCCATGCCACAATATAGAAGGCTCTCTCAGCAGGGATTCTTGGGGGAGGGCCTAGGCCCTGCCCTCAATGAAATGGCAGTTACTAGAGATCCACCATGTAGTGCCTCACCTTCCTTGGGGATTGGAGTAGATATTGGGTGGGAGACTTGGGAAACTGGTGGGGAGAGCAGGGGAGCAGGGGAGGGGGAGGAAGCTGGGACTGACATGTGAAACAAGATTGTTTCTAACCTAAATAAAAAAAATAATTTAGAAAAGTTCTTCTCTCATTTGTTGCCATCTGCCTTCTTCCTTTAGTCAGCATGAATTATTTTTAGTTAAATTAATTCCTTTCAGTCTCTTTGTACTACTACTTTTCAAAAATATATGTCTCCCTCAATTGCTCTTCCTTTTAAATTAAGTGATCAAACTGAACACTCTAAACTTTCCTGTGTTGTTTGAGTACATCTTTTTCATTAAGTATAGTTGGCCTGTAAGGTGCTTATTACTTCCCCTAGGACAAACATTGTGCTTGATATAACCCTGATAATGGCACAGACTCTGATGACAAATGTCTTAACTTACTAAATGCAAACATATTAAGTGCAATGACATATAGAAATATCAGAATTTGCTCAATCATTAATCACATCTAAGGACAATTGAAGGGTGATACTTTAACCTATTCTATCTGAAGACAAGTCAGCAGACATAAATAACCAGATTATTAATATCCTCTTGCTAAGGTCGGTCTTTAGATTTACTGTCTTGAGAAATTGCTATCCGGCTCTGGAAAGCTGGCCCAGCTAGGTATTCCTGCAGAGGAAGCAAGTTTAATTCCCAGAACTCCATCATTCCATCACACACATGCCACAAGGCAACTCACAAACAACTGGAACCCTTGTTCTTGTGGTTCCGACAACTTGGCACACTAGGCAAGTGCAATATATATGTGTATGTGTGCGTGTGTGCGTGTGTGCGTGTGTGTGTGTGTGTGTGTGTGTTTTGGTAAAAATTGTGAATTAAACAAATTTCCTTTCACTGAGCAAATGAAGGGGAATAATGAATTCACTAAACCAAATTAAATGATAAATGGGTGTTTTATTGGGGAACAGCTTACACAGATAATAATAAAGAACCACTGCAGTCTTTACCTGCCCTTCTGATCTGATCCTTGACCAGAGAGCAAGCCCCACCTCATGCTTCCCTCTCAGATTCTGTCTGCACCTGAAGCCATGCCCAAAGTTGTGTGGCCACTAGCACAAATGCACTGGCAAGGATGGATGCTGCTACAAACAAATGTTCAATTCAAGTCTAAAGGAGCTTTAGATGCCATTTTGATGAATAATTCCATATTTCATATAAAAAACTAAGTCCCAGGGCTAGGAAAATTAGGACTAAGTGGCAGACCTGGAACTACAGGGCAGATCTCCCAGCTTTCAAGCCAATGCTTATTCTCTCTGAGCATGCTGCCTTTATGGGCAGCAATTGTGCATGTGCATAGAGGATGGTTCAACTCAGACAGCTTGATCCATTGTCATTATTTCAAGCTTTGCTTCACTGTCTCATCAGCTCAGTGAAGATGGATTCTGCCCTTCCTTTGATCATGATTCAGGACTGAAAACCCTACCTTTCTCTGATTTTGTTGGAGAAATCTGTTTTGTAGAAAGCAGAGAGCACAGATGGAATTACTAACTACGTGCTGTTTATTTTTTCCCAGCTGAAAGGATCTCAGGCTTTATTTTTCACAAAACATGTTTCTCAGTACAGAAAGCAAAGTAAATAGTAATGAGTCTATAGCTGTTGAACATACATACATACATACATACATAATACATTATTTGAGACTAAGTTTTCAATAATATTCTTGAATTCAGAATCTTCTATTTCTCTTATTTTTGTATAATTCCTATAACCTGACTGATTAGATCAAGTCTTAATTGGTATACTGGATCACCAACTCTTAAAGATCCAAAGTTCAATGATTTTTAAAAATAAACTGTACCCATAAAAGGGAAGGAAATCCTTTCCAAGAAAAGATGGCTTCTGCTTCAATATCAGAGGTTAATGTACTTTGGCCATGTATCCCCAACTTCTCACCAATGCCCTCTTTTCCTAAGCTAAATTCTCCAGACACAAATTAAAAGCCTTAGATACTTGTTTTCCTACAGTTTGGAAAACCACATTGGTGCGGATTACACTGACAATTGCTTTACTCCCTGACTCAAACACACTGGCATACTTCTCCATGGATTACATGTTCCCAACATTTGATTTATTGACTGCTTAAAATGCTTCTGTTTCAAAACCTACTCTACAAGATGCATTACTCCCTATTCTTCCTTAATGAATTTCAGCTCAGGAAACAGCATGCCATGTCTGTTACAGAATTTACCCACAACAAATTTAGAATTTTACATCCCCCTTGCAGCATATCCTCTCATGTTTATTTTCAAAAGCTGTAACTAAATATACTTTGAATAATTTCTTAAATTCTTAGGAGGGTTCTTAATTTTAATTGAACTAGTTATTGTACCATACCCAACGGCCAACAAGGAAACATATAAGCAGTGCAAAAAGGAGTTCTCAGATATCAGTTGTAAATGATCTATGATTTCCTCATGCCTCTACTATATTCTAGTTATCATCTAGTTTGAGTTCCCTTTGTCATGGCTCTGTTTCTTCCACTTTCATTTTATCAGCATGATGCTAATTTATTCCAATGACTAAAGTCTATCTTCTTTTTTTACTCCTTCAGGTTTATCTTATGATCAAATGTACACACTTGAGAGTACACCAAGATACATGCACACATGTTGTTTTAGAGACATACAAAAGTCTCCACATGTGTGTATTTGCAGGCTCCAATTTCAGAGTTCCTTTTGTTGAATCCTGAAGGAGACTGAAGCATTGTTAGCTACCTAATCCCATGGATTTTATTTAGAAACCCAAGAGCGAGCAACCCCATGATCCAGGATTTGTTACGAGAAGCTTTTTCTTTGAGCCGCTTCGGTTTATCCCCGCCAGTTGCCTGGGCTCTGCCGCTTTGTAGACCCCAAATAACACACAAAACGCTATATTAATTATGAAACTGTTGGCCTTGCTTGTCTCTTACTGGCTAGCTCTGACTTAAGTAATTACCACATAATTGTTAATCTAAGTATGTTTCTTACCGGAGAGGTTTCTGGGCTTCCTACCCTTGTGTTTCCCCTTCCCAGAATCCTCCTTGACTCCTAGTTCCTCCTATCTAGGTTTTCTATTGGCCAGACAGTACTTTATTGACAAATGCACAGGCAAATAACAGGACTTCCCCAACATCTCCTCTTTTCTGTTTAAACAAAAGAAAGGTCTTAATTTTAACATAGTCAAATTGTATATGACAGAACAGTTATCAAGTAAGAACATAGTTCCAATATTTTAGCAAGATTTAAAGAAAATATCATCCATCCCATCCTTGTGATTCCAAAGTCCTATATGTAGCTTATCTTTTATCATAACTAAGGAAAACTATAATTATAACTATCTGTCTTCAACTCCATCAAAGACCACAGAAGGATAATATATAAACACTAGGATTGACAGAGGTATCTTACTGCCTGGACAGTCACCCGAAGTTCCTCTGTAACATTGGGGCATCCATCTTCAGCCCATAGGCCACAATGTGTCTGGAACACTTCTCAGCAAAGCAGGAAATTTCAAACTGTCCATCTGCATTGGCAGTCTATCATTCATTTTTCTTTGTCCTGAAGAAAGTCTCACGGACTCTTCCATGAAGCAGGAACCCTGTAAGACTGAGTTCAGCATTCACTTTCCTGTGGGTCCTGCATGTCCAGTTTATACAGTAACAGTCAAACAGTCTAGGCAAGAGCAGTCTCTTGCCCAAGTGGCTAATCTTGCCACGTTGAAAGCCAACTCCATAACAAGTTTCTTCGATGCCCATCTTCCTCTCAGACGTAATTGGTGCTGTCAGGAGCAGACATTTCTCATTGTCAAGAAAAACCCTAAGCCATTTTAAATGCCATTTTCTGAAGGTCTTTGAGAGGTTTGAAGACTGTTTATGTCAAATATATTTCTGTATATCTAGAAAACCTAACTTACCTAACTATAAATTCTGACTATTATAAGTAACTGTCTATAATCTGTATTCAATTAGGCATTACATTTTAAAAGATCAGTATAAGCACAATACTTAATCAAGAGGAGAAGTATACATGTCACAAAATTGACCTTGAATTTGTATCAATAAATGAAAAACAATACCCATACCATAATTCCCTTTTTTACCATTAAAAAGGATTGGCTGTGATCACTAGCCAATTATAAACAACCCCATTTAAATGAAAACAAAGATTTACAAACAAGATGGGAATTAGGACGTCGCTCATTCCAAACTGCTTCCTGCTGGAAGGGGGCGCTGTTCATACCATGGGGATCATGACAAAACTCAGAAACCTGTATAAGTCCGTATTTTCGGGGTCTGTAAAGCTGCATCATCTTAGCTGTTTCGATTGTTGGAACACCTGGTCCACTGCTTCCGGGGGTCTTGGTTCGTCGAACCACAGAAGTCTGGAAGGAATCCTCAGCTTTTCATTTTCTGTGGAAACATAAGCGAAATCTCCTTTCCCAAGTAACATATCCTTATACTTAAATTTTGAGGTCAAGGCATTTTCAAAAGATATAAGTTGAATTAATTCAGCAGCATTTATAATTAAGTGTACTTCAGTAGCTGTTCCTTCCTTAGCAATGAAAAAACTGAAAAACATAATA
Source organism: Mesocricetus auratus (assembly GCF_017639785.1). NCBI lineage: Eukaryota > Metazoa > Chordata > Mammalia > Rodentia > Cricetidae > Mesocricetus > Mesocricetus auratus. The sequence continues at coordinate 47,792,337 of NW_024429266.1, forward strand.
GCGTACAGTATCCAGACTCTCTGTGTATTTTCCATCTTTATGTGGCTTATTTATTAATCTATTATTATTATTACTCAATTTCTTTCACTTTTATTTATTTTTCTCTGAGACAGGGTTTCTCTTTGGAAATCTGCTTGCCTCTGCCTCTTGAGCAATTCCTACCGGCGTGCGCCACCACAGCCGGCTTTTCTATTTATTTACCACTTTGTTGTCTCATTTTCTCTCTCAATCTCACGTATATTTTTAAACACACTGTAAACCTTTAAAGGTTTTGTTCATCCAAGTCTGACTTTACTGTAAATCTTTATGTTTTTCTGGCCACGTGTCTTATCTGTAAAACCGCGGCTGTTTTAAACTGCCTTTTTTTTCAAGATGGTGGGCATAAGCGTGATTCAAGCTTACTGCCTCAGTCCATGCTGACATCCAGCAAAAGCTGCCACTTCCAGCTGTACATACACTCCTTTAAATCGTTAGCAGAGTCTCTTAAAACAACCTTGCTGTTTTTTTTTTTTCTTTTTATGCCGAGTCAGGAAGACTCCGGTAAACGAGCCACGTGAATCGCGGCTTGTCGATAGCAAAACAGAGCACACCTGAGAAAAATGCTGCTACCAATAATCTGTGCTTCTCTCTGTTCTTCTGTTTATAAAATTCCTTTAAAGCTTTTGCTATTTTGCGTGGAAATTCATGATCCCACTTCTGACACCATTCTGTTACGAGAAGCTTTTTCTTTGAGCCGCTTCGGTTTATCCCTGCCAGTTGCCTGGGCTCTGCCGCTTTGTAGACCCCAAATAACACACAAGACGCTATATTAATTATGAAGCTGTTGGCCTTGCTTGTCTCTTACTGGCTAGCTCTGACTTAAGTAATTACCCCATAATTGTTAATCTAAGTATGTCTCTTACCGGAGAGGTTTCTGGGCTTCCTACCCCAAATGGCGTTACATCTCGACTCTCTTTTGTTTCCCCTTCCCAGAATCCTCCTCGACTCCTACTCCCTCCTATCTAGGTTTTCTATTGGCCAGACAGTACTTTATTGACAAATGCACAGGCAAATAACAGGACTTCCCCAACAAGGATTATTATGTTTTCTTTTTTAATTCAAATTAGAAACATGCATACTTGAAATGTCAATTCCAGCTCTTCCCCTTCTCCCTCCCAGTCCCACCCCCCACCCCCAGCCCAATCCCCACATCTTTCCCCAGGGAAGGTGAGGCCCTCCCAAGGGGGGATCTTCAGAGTCTGTAATTTCATCCAGGGCAGGACCTAGGCTCTTCCCTATGTGTCCAGGCTAAGAGTGCATCCCTCTATGTGGAATGGGATCCTAAATTATAAGATGTCTATATACCATATATGTGAACCATGCCCTGAGGATATCACCAATTTCTGCAACACAGTATACATATCATTTACATATCATTATAAAAGTTTTATCTTTATTCACACATTTTATAATTTGTCTTGTATTCATTTTCTTTCAAGAATCTTTAGAAGTTTTGAACATGTCTGTATTTTTCTACCTACAAACTTATAAGTCAGCTTAGATATAACCATTTTCTTTTTTAATTGGTGTTCATTTTTCTGTTGTTTTGTTTGTTTGTTTGATAGGATTTCTATGTATAACAGCTTTGACTGTTCTGGAACTTGTTCTATAGAGTAGACTGACCTCACACTCACAGAGTTCTGCTTATTTCTTCCCATCAAGTGATGGTATTAAAGGTGTGTTATACCACTGCCCAGCTGATACCACAATTTCCAAAGGATTTTCCTGAATTTCCAAGACCATTGTCCATATTTCAATGAAAGCAATGGATATATGGTGAAAATGTGGAGCTTCCTTGGTGAAAATTTATATTTACCATCTTACTGTTATATAATTGTGATGACATGTGATATTGTGCAGGTGGTAAGAAAACAATAAATTAATGGAAAGGTATAAATATACAAGGTGCTTGGAAGTATAATGAATATTTAGCAAAATAATTATGAGAAAACAATTATGAGTGGGATGGAAGGAAAACTGGATCCTTAAATTCAAGACGATTTGGAAGAAATGAGAGGAGATAAAAGTATATTAAAGAGGAATGAGTATTCATGCTTCATTTATAGTACCAAAAAGTAACACACACCCTTGAATTGTTTTGGAAGACAAGAATTAAAAAATTACTGAAATGTTTAATTAATAATTTCCATTTAACAGCATGATCATTTACCTTATACCTGTACTATCATTATGGCATTTTATGTTACATGAATGAGAAATTGCAATAATAATTCTGTCTGTTAACACAATATTCTTCCTTAGAACACCATAACAACATTTAGGTATATCTTGTTATACATCTATTTTTTTCTTTCAGAATGAATAATTGTTAATTATCATATGGATTTTGTAACATTTCACTGTCAGCTTAGCTTGTACTTTGTCTATATATAGATTATGCAAACAAACACATTTATGCAACATTTAATGATGAACAGACTTTTGAAGAAATCTGTTATTAGGTAATCTTCCAGATGTGCTGACATCATTGTTTGAGGAAGGCAAGACCACTTACCACCACCAGGCATTGCAATCCTGTAGCACCAGCATTCATATGTGATATCTCGATGAGAGGAAGGATACAGACATGGAATAACTGTGTGTAGGGGAGAATCCTTGTGGCTTTTCAAGATGAAAATTTAGCAGTGTAATTTCTCTACACATTTTTCATTTACATTTTATCCCATCCTTATTCCTTTATTCAAGGTTTGTTTATGAAACCATTGTGCATTTATCACTGTCATGCAGGTTGCCTTCAAAAATTCACACCCATAATATGTTAGTTGACCCTATGTGGGAAATTATTGTTTACTTACTAGACCATATCTAAGTTTCAGGTGTGACTAGACCCTGAGGATGCTCACACTATCAGATGAAAGAACTTTAAGTCTTCACCCCCTTTACTTTCTTATATTAGGTAATAGGTTGCTAGCTTCCTCCTCTGCACCTGAAGTCAGCATTTTGTCTGTCATGCACGCAGGGACAAAGCTCAGAATCAACCAAGTTGTTTTGTGTTCATTCTTCAGCTAAGTGGCTTCAGGCTTTTGTGTCCTCCTCGTTAGCAGCAAACATGGGAATGGGAGTTATGGCTGTTTGTTGTTGCTTCTGTTGTTGTTTTTGGTTTTCTTTGCTTTCAAGACAAGTTTTATCCATGTAACAGCTGTGGAACTGTATTCATTAGAAGTACTCATATCTCTTCTCTTCCATTGTGCAGGTGAAGGAGGATCCATTTCTTCATTTTCACCATGACTTTTGCTACACTCCAAATGTGTCCAGAATGATAACTCTTCTTCCTTGATGTACCCACACCTTACTCTCAAGCATTAAGCAAATGTAATAATTTTCATTTTAATAAGAATTTCGAGAAGCTTTATATTTTCTTTATCAAGTGTACTCCAAGAATTTTTGAAGCTATTGTGAATATGATTGCTTTTTCCCTTGGCATGTTTGTCAGTACTACTGAAAACTTACTTATTTTTCTGTGTTAATTTTATATCCTGCTACTTTGATGAATGTGTTCAGCAGGTATAGGAGTTCTCTGGTGGAGTTTCCCCTGACCAGAGAAGCATATTTCTATAGGAGATGATGATTAATACAGACGTGTATACTGGTTAACATCCAGAGAATTAGAAACCATGGACTGTCAAGGTCACTATCCTCCACAAGGCTCAGGAATCACCACAGAGGAGGGGAAAGACATATTTTAAAAGAGGCAGTTGACATCTGCAGTATCCATTGCCAGACACAGCAGGCATGTGGCAGCTATGAGCCTACAAGGCTGTGATTACCTACACAAGATCTGCACATGTGTCCAGTAACAAAGGAGAAGCAGCTCAAGGTGTCCCATCCCCAGCAAGAAACCTATTGGCCATGGATTGGTTCTGGGGAATGCAGGATCATTTTTTTAATGACTGTGGCACCTTTGAGCCAATCATACTTTAGTAGATGACCCAGTAGTTCAAATTAGAATTGTGATTTTCTTTCATTTTCTGGCATTTTGAACAAATACTAAGATTTTCTAAGTTTGTTTTTGCTCCTCAAGATTGATTTTGGTTTCATCACAATTTAACCAAGTAGTACTTTAATAAAGTATTTTGTTCATGTATAGTTTTTATATTTAAACTTTTAGTATTTCCTTAATCATACTCTTATTGAAAAAAACTCCTATTTTTAAAGCAAAAGCTTAAAATTCTATAATAATCTAGAGAATTTTGTTCTCTGTCCATTTAAGATCATCTGGCTGTCCCAATATTTGTTTACATTTCAAACAGCTATAGTAGTCTAAGGAAGACTCACTGGATCTGAGTCAGTGGCAAGACTTCTCACCAGAATATTTCTTCTATATAACCCCATAGGAGTTTCAGCCATGTTCAAGGAAAGTTAGGGTAGAGTCTTTTCATTGTGATATTGGACACATCTGATAACTTTTCTACTCTAATCACACTGTATCCTCCACACGATGAACTCCCCTTTCCACTCTTGAATTTTTACTAGATATTTGGAGTTTCGTCAGATATTTTGTCACAGAATAGAGAAAACTGACTAATACAGAAAGTAGGCACTGTAAGCTGAAGCAGTTATTGTAATAAACTTAACCATGTGCTTCTGTAGGCTGTTGGAATTGGTTTGCAGAAGGAATGAGAAGGTAATAACCACTGCTTAATAAACAATCCTGGTGACAGTTTGGAGAACCAAAAATCCCAAAGAAATGCTAAAAATGGAATCCTTGTTCTTTTGAGAAGTGGGCCTTGAACTCAGAGAGATCCATTGCCTCTGCCTCTTGAGGGCTTGAATTAAGCCACCATGGGCAACTAGCTACATGCCCTGAGACATAAATGAAGCAGAAATCAAAATGAATGGAGTACATTGACAAAAGTAATTTCTAGGCATAACACTTAACCCACAGCATAGATATGGTTCATAGTTATTACATACAGCTACAGTCGAAGAGAGAGCATTCTAAAACTGTAATGTTTGGGAAGAAAATGACAATGGACAAGTTATAGCTGCCAAGAAGAAGAAGAACCAGTGAGCAGCCATAATTATTAAAGAGATCCGGATTTTTAAAGAGAAACCTTGTTTCTTCAGTGTAACAAGAGAGAGACACTATGAGGTAAGGCATTATCTATCAAAGTTTCTGTCTTGTGATTCATATTATTATACTGGAGAGTCTAGACAGAGAATTCCACCGATGAGGGCCTTTGGTGGTCTACAAAACCCCAAGGAAGTTTCCCGCCTCCAAGCTTTGCACCCCAGCTGACTCAACTGTGGTCCCTGAAGGTCAGGATAAACCATAAGTTTATAGCAGAATATGTCATCATCATCGACATGGAACTGCTTTGATGGAATGAAACTTGACATTATGGTGCCCATGGAACCACTGTGTCAAAGTTTCTTGCTGAAGAAAGCCTCGGTGGCAGGATTAGTGTCCCTAGAAAGAAAGCACTAACGTATCGTTGCCGGAAGCTGAAAGTAAGGCTAAGTTTCAGAGACCCTACCATGTCAGAGATACCTGGACCAAAGGAAGCTTTAGTCCTGAGACACGGGGATCCAGGCAAAAGAAATAGACTTGTGTGCTACAGGGCTACCGAAGTACGTTAGAGGGCAGATGATTTCATCACAGACCTCCTACTTCAGACCTGGAGCTACCAGATATGGTGTTTCACTTGCCATGATTATGTCTTCCTTTGACTAATCATCCCTTACTCTGCCATCATTCCTCTGGTTTTGACTGAAAATATTTACTCTGTATCATTGAATATCAGGACTATGTAAACTTTTTTAAAATGAGGGACTCATAATAAAAATTTGTTTGCTTGCTTTGTTTTATTTTGCTTTGATTTATTTTAAATTTTCTTTTGGGGAGGTGCTGTAGGGGACTCGAATTTGGGTCCTCTGCAAGAACCGTGTGTGCTCTTAGCCACCATGCCATCTCTCCATCACTCCCAGGTGTTTGCTTGCTTGTTTCTTTTTAAGGTATTGTGAATGTGATTGTTTCCTGGTGTCTTTCTCAGTTACACATCTCAATAATTTGGTAAGACTTGTCATCAGTTCTGAGAGTTCTTCTGGTGGGGTCTTTTAAGTACAAGGTCTTTATTTCTCCAGCTAGGGACAGTTTGCGTCTTCTTCCTTCTGAGTCTTCTTTGGTTCTTTCCTCTGTACTATGGCTGTAGCGAAGAATTCCTATATTGATCAACAAAAGCCAGTGGGCGCCCTTGCTTCGTCGCTGAAGAAATGCTTGCAGGTATTCCCTGGGTTGTATATCTTCATTAGGTGCATGCTCGTCTCTATCAGGTACAACGATCACCTGTAGACTCTCTTAAGTACGTGCTGCTCACATGTAGTCTTTATTAGGTACATGATAGTCATATGCAGTCTTCACTGTGTTAAGAAATGTTCCTTCGATTTCTATTTTCCTTGAGGCTTTTATTATGAAGAGATGTTGGACTTCCTCAAAAGCTTTTCCTGAATTTATATGGATGGTCCTTGAGTCTATTTATGTGATGTACCACTTTTACTGATTTGTCTATTTTGCACTATCCTTGCTTCCTTGGAAAGAAGTCGCATGGTCATGGTGAATATTGTTTTCAACATGATGTTATATTGTTTCCAAGAATTTTCTGGAAAAATATCCATCCATGTCATCAGAGAGATTGACATTGTGTGTGTATTTCCTTGCCTGGTTTTGGTATCAGGGTAATATTATATTGACTTGAAAAAAGAATTTCTTAGAGCTTTTATTTTATTTTTTTGGAATAGTTTAATGAGCATTGGAGTTAGTTCTTCAAAGTCTGGTAGATTTTGGCAGTGAATCTTTATGGAAAGGGCTTTTTAAAAAAGTTTTTCAAGACTAGGTTTCTCTGTAGCTTTGGACTTGTCCTGAAACTTGCTCTGTAGACCAGGCTGGCCTTGAACTCACAGAGATCCTCCTGTGTCTGCTCCCAAGTGCTGGGATTAAAGGCATGCACCACCAATATCTAAAGACAGGGCTCTTTTTATTTGATGATTTTTGGTGACTACTTAAATCTCATTACTTATTATTGATTTCTTTAAATCCCTTAAAACCTCTTGGTTTAATATTAGTAACAGTAGGTGGTATGTGTGTTTGCATTCACAACTGTTTGTTTTATTAAATAGGTTCACCCAATGTATAGTGAATCTATCTTTAGGGTTATAATATGATCTTGATAAATAGTTCTCTTCATAGGAAGTGGTTTTATTTATCTTTTCCAACTGATTTTGATTTAAAATCTATTTTATTAGATAAGCAACACATGCTTGACTTTCCATTGTTTTGGAGTGCCCTTTTCCATCCTTTCAACCTAAGGCAATGTTTGTCTTTGGTAGTGAAGTGTGTTTTCACACAGTCACCAAATAGCTGGTGACTGTGCTAATTGGATCCAATCTGTTGGTCTGTGTCTTTTGATAAGAGAATCAAGACCATTAACATTCAGAGCTATTATTGAAAGACATGCATTGAAAAATATCTATTGGAAGGCAAGTTCTCACTATACAGCCAAGGCTGATTGCTAGTTTGTGACCCTCCTATTATAGCATCTCAAGTACTGGAACTATGAATTCGTGCCACAATCCCTCCTAAAACAGAAAATTTAAAGATTCAAGTGGTTTTTAGTTACTCAAAATATTAAAATTTAAATTCAAAAGGTCCAGACTTCTATTTTAGGGGGGAATTGAATTAACATACATTAAAAGATTGCAGAATAAATGTTGCTTTATAAAATGGAAATAAAATTTACTTCAAGAAGCTAAACTGCTCTGAAAGACAATGAGGCATTGTCTTTAAAAGACAAAAAGGCTATATCCCTACAGTTGTGCTTACCTAAAAAATAATCTCCCTCTTAAATGTTTACAATGATCAATCTTGTTACACACATTTTACTAATGTAATAAAACAAAATTTTAAAGGTAAAATAAAACAACGGAGATTACTTTGAATCTAGGAAGAGGTATTAGACTCTGAATATTTTTTTCATTTAGTTAACATTTTTAAATTTATTTTACATACCAACCAGTTTCTGCTTCCTCCTCTCCCCCTGTTCCCTCCCATCCAAGCCTTTTCCCATCCATTCCTCTCCAGTCTCCATTTAGAAAGTGGCAGGCCTCCCATAGACTTGAACAAAGCATGGCACATCAAGTTGAGGCAGGATAGAGTTACTCCCCCTGCATCAAGGGTGGGCAAGGTAATTAGATCGAGGAAAAGGTTCCCTAAAGCCAGCTAAGCTCCAGGGACAGTTCTGATCTCCATGCTAGGACCTTACAAACAAACCAAGCTATACAACTGTCACACACACGCCTAGGTTGGTCCCATGCAGGTTCCCTAACTGTTGGTCCAGAGTCCATGAACCAGTATGTTCATGTTTTTATTTCATATTTGCTTTTTAGAAGAATGCATTCAATTTAAGTTATAAATTCACAGCTACACAGTTATTCAATTCTAAATTTATACCAAGAGGGAAATTATACATAATAATGATTATCTATAATTCATTTTAAACTGTGTGGGCAATGACTTATGATACCTGTAATAAAAGGTAGCTATTTTTCAGTCATGAACCCATTAGTCATTCTATTATATGTCTTCATTTAGATTGCTCTTACAAGTTAAAGAACAAGAATTAATATTCATTCACCCCACTTTCAGAAGCAGATAATTAGAAAAGACATAATATTGGTTATTACTTTGTATTATCAGTATTTTGTTATTGCTTTTCAGAAAGTAAAATACATCCTGTAGAGGACATGAAGTTAATACACATAACTGGATGATGACAAAGAAATGTTCCATAAACTTTCCTAGAAGATTGATGTTATTTCTTTATCATTGTACTTGACAAGGCTATATTTCCAGCAACACTTAACAAATCTATAAAACAAGGTTGTATAACTGTGTAGAAACTTTTCCTGGAAGATACACTAACAGGATGTGCATCACATATGGGTAAATAGAAGAAAAATGAATTAACAGTTACCAAACCTGTGCACTGCTTTCTGAAATGAAAAATGTTCCTAAATAGGCATGTACTATATCAGCACATTTTGTTGAGGGGAAAAAAACAAAAACAGCAGAAACTATAAACCAAGCATTATAAATTATAGTCTCTCTTGCAAATGAAGAGTAATGAATAATCTTATTTAGGTTGAAATAGAAAAACCTAATTGGGGTGCTTAACTGCTAAGCTAATAGCATTGAAATGAAATGAATAGATTTTTCTGTATCTTTAGTTTTTCTTTTATAATAGGTTCATTAAAAATAAAGTGTATAAGGTTGTTTTAAAACTAAATTTATAAAATGCAGTTTTAGGAGGTAGACTAATTTATCTCAATTAATGGGTTTTCTTCATGAAAATATGCTTACTTTCCTCTAACCATCTAATACAAACATTTTAATGTGTTATAAATTCATGCAGTTTTCTAACTGTGCCAAGACATTTAGGGGGATGATTTTTGAAGGAATATTGAAGTATATTAGCTTATATCAGAACTTTGTGAATAGATAAATTAATACAAGAAATTAGTGGGTGGGAGATTGCGTCAGTTTTTTCTGCATGATCCCGTTCCTGTTTTGCCCACACATTTAGATTTAAGACATCTCTCTGTACAGGGGAGAACACACCCTTTTTCCTAAGTAAATAACCTGAAAAAGTCTGAGGAGTCTCTATGAATGATAGGCAAGGGGAAAATATCTATCACAGAAAGGAAATAAGATTATATGGTACTTAGGTTTTAGGCTAGGAAACTAATTTGCATGTGTCATGGCTAGTTTTAACTCTCAACTTTATACAATAGTATTGCCTGGGATGGGGAATATCTATCTATGAGGGATTGCTTAAGTTAAGTTGGTCTATGGCCTTCCCTGTGGTATAATTCTTAACTAATGGAGAAGGCCTTCCTACTATGGGTGTACTGTTTTCTACTCAGTGGATCTTAAACAGTATAAGAATGATAAAAATGAGCTGAGTATAAGCATGTGTACATTGCTGCTTTCCCCGAATATGGCTGCTATATGAACAGTCCTCTCAGAACTCTGCACCTGTGTCTTCCTTGCTATGAAGAATCATAACCTGAAACTGTAAGATAAAATAATCCCTTTCTGCCCTAAGTTGGTTTTGCAGGCTTGTTTTATTATACCTATAGGAAACAAAACAAAGATAGCATGTGATTCTTGTTTTCGTGAATTTGGAAACAGAATAAATTTTTGATACATGGGTATGTCTCTTTTGACTGCTACAATGAATAAAATGAGCATTGTAACTTAAAGCATGCATTTGTTCGCTTGTAGTTCTGGGGAATGAAATTTGAAATGATAATCAGCTGTCTACCATTAATGTTTCATCAGGGTTGTAGACATAGACAGATTCTAAAGGGATATATGTGTTTCTCGTGTTCTTTAGCTTCCAGGGCCCACCATCTGCTTTTAGACTTTGTGTTCCATCTCACAGGAAATCATCTTCAAACTTTACTTTCTTATGTCTTCAGACACTTCCTCTATCTTCTCATAAAAATAAATTTGATGTATTTAGAGCATAATTACATAATGCAGAATAGTCAGTCTCCTTACATTTAGATTGCTCAATCTTTTGTACGTCAAAATCTCTCATTGTTCATGAATATCTTTTTGAGGTTTGAGCTGTTAGCCTACTGAATGGATTCAGCACAATGTAATGATTACTTCTATTGTCAGTGCCATTGGGTTAATAATTGCCATGGAAACATAGTTATGGGAATATTTATAAGGGTGTTGACAGAAAGGATAGCCTATTCTAAGAGAGGGTGCCACCATCCCATGACCTGGGGTTCCAGACTGAGCAAAAGGATAAAGTCAACTGACCACCACTATTTATTTACTTACTTACTTCCTAACTCTGGATGTGCCATGACTTGCTGCCTTTTACTCCTGTCTGCAATCTGCCTTGCAATGACAAGCTACATACCTTTTGATACTTAACTATAATAAATCATTTATCCTTTAACTTACTTCCTCTCAATTATTTCACTCAATACCATAAAAAATAGATCACCAAGTAAAATGAATTGTGACCTAGGACCTATGAAGAGGATGCAGATGGAAGGATGGATGTGAAACATTATTAAACATTTTTCTTTGAAGCAAAAATTGATATGAAAACACTTCTTAGAAGACTAAGTTCGAAGGTGCCTCACTTGTAAGACATTAGGAATTAGAGGTCCCCTCACTATTTGTGCATGTGGTCAAATATACTGATTCTTATTACTGAACCCACATGTAATCATATGACTTAGATCTGAACAGCTCTGGGGGTGAGCCAATTACTTCCATCTGGGGGTCATTTCTACTATTCCATATTAAATGAAACATTAAAAACTGGTATAAAAACTATACAACATGAAATTTTAAATCAGTACTTTCAAGAATTATGAGATAAAAAAGCACCTGACAATTAGTTTATAATAGTTTTGAGAAACAGTCAGAGTTTACAAAGATGCAGTACAGTGATGATGATAATAATAACATACAATAAATGATATGGCAAATAAAAAAACTCAAGAAATTTACTTCAGACAAATTCAAATTGTTTGATAATATGTAAATAATAAAGTATTTGCATTGTGATAGACTATGCTCCAGTGAGGACTGTCTATACAACGGCACTTGAAATTCCTGTGTGAAAGCCCAGTGTGAAACTAAGGAATGCCCAAGATAAAACTGTTTAGTTATTTGACAAAGAAATCCCATTTTTAATATCTCTTTTAAGATGAAGTTTCAAATTTTCATATATATAATAATGAGATTAAAAATATCATGAGAAATAATTTCCTTTTGGTAAGACAAAAGAGAATAGAGAGTGTAGAGCACACTGGATTTTCTATTTTTGTTTGTTTATTTTCTTTTTTATTTAACTTTTTACACATGTTACTCTCAGTACTCTCTCCCTTCCCTCCACACCCAGCCTCCCAATCCTCCCAACCTCTCACCCTACTCCATAACCCCTCTGCTTCCCAGGGAGGGTAAGGGCTTCCATGAGGGATTTTCAGAGTCTGTCATATCATCCCAGGTAGGGTTTAGGTCCTCCCCCATGTGTCCAAGCTGAGAGCATCCCTACATGTGAAATGGGCTCCTAGAGTCTATTTGTATGCCAGGAGTAAATACTGATCTACTCTCCAAGGTCCCATAGATTGTCAAGGCCTCTACTCTGACACCCAGGTTCAGGGAGGAAGTGTCTGGATCAGTCCTATGCTGGCCTATCAGGCATAAGTCTGGGGTTCATGTGTTCCCCCTTGTTTAAGTCAGCTGCCTCTGTGGGTTTTTCCAGGCTGGTCTTGATTCCTTTGCTCACCACATCTCTTTTTGAAACTGTGTTTCAGGATTTTAGTTCGATTTTTTAGCTGTGGGTGTCTGCCTCTGTTTCCTCAACTGGATGAGGTTTCCAGGATGACATATAAGGTAGTCATCAATCTCATTATCATGGGAGGGCATTTAAGGTAGCCTTAATGCCAGTTGGTGTCATTTTTTGTAGATCTGTGAAGATCTCACTAGTGCCAGATCTCTCCTCCAACTTATAATGGCTCCCTTTATTATGATATCTCTCATCCTTCTCTCCTCTATTCTTATCCTGGCTCAACCTTCCTGCTCCTCTATGTCCTCCTCTCCCCTCCACTTTCCTCCCTCTCCTTCTTCCATTTCCTTCTCTCCCCCCCAATCTAATTAGGAGATCTCCTCCCATAACCCTTCTGTGGATTACTATGTCTATATCCCCCAAATTTAAAAAGAACACAAGAAGCAAATCTCCAGAACACCAAATGATCCAATAAAAAAGTGGAGTACAGAACTAAATAGAAAATTCTCAATAGAGGAGTCTAAAATGGCCAAGAGACACTTGAGAAAGTGCTCAGCATCCTTAGCCATAAGGAAAATGCAAAAGAAAACACCTCTGATATACCAACTCACTCCTGTCAAAATGACTAAAATCAAAAACACTAATGACAGTTTAAGCTGGAGAGGATGTGGAGAAAGGGGAACATTTCTCTGCTGCTGATCGGAATGCCAACTTGTGTTGCCACTTTGGAGATCAGTATGGAGATTCCTCAGGAAAATGGAAATCAGTCTACCACAAGATTCAGCAATTCCACTCTTAGGCATAAGATGTACACTCATACAGTAAGGACATCTACTCAACTATGTTTATAGCAGCATTATTTGTAATAGCCAGAACTTGGAAGCAACTTAGATGCCCCTCAACTGAAAAGTGGATAGAGAAAATGTGATACATTTACACAACAGAGTACTATTTAGCAGAAAAAAAACAAAGGAATCTTGAAATGTGCAGGCAAATGGATGGCACTAGAAGAAACCATCCTGAATGAGGTAACCCAGTCACAAAAAGACAAACATGGTATGTACTCACTCATATATGGATTTTAGACATGGAGCAGAGGAGTGCCAGCCTACAATCCTACCACCAGAGATCAGCCCTCTGTCTTGTTGACTGTGTCCTTTGCCTTACAAAAGCTTCTCAGTTTCAGGAGGTCCCATTTATTAATTGTTGATCTCAGTATCTGTGCTACTTTTTGTTAAGTTCAGGAAGCAGTCCGCTGTACCAATTCATCCAAGGGTACTTCCCACTGTCTCTTCTAAGAGGTTCTGTGTGGCTAGATTGATGTTGAGGCCTTTGATCCATTTGAACTTAAGTTTTGTGCATGGTGATAGATGTAGATCTATGTGCTGTCTTTTATATGCCAGCATCCAATAACTCCAGCACCATTTGTTGAAGATGCTTTCTTCTTTCCATTGTATACGTTTAGCTTCTTTGACAAAGATCAGGTGTTCAAAGGTTAGTGGGTTGATATCAGGGTCTTTAAATCGATTCCATTGTTCTACTTGTCTGCTTTTGTGCCAATTCCAAGCTGTTTTTATGGCAATAACTCTATAGTAGAGCTTGAAGTCAAGGATGGTGATTCCTCCTGAATTTCCTTTATTATACATTGTTATTTATGCTATCATGCATGTTTTGTTTTTGCATATAAAGTTGAGGATTTTCCTTTGGATGTATATGAAAAATTGTGCTGGAATTTTGTTAGGGATTGCTACTTGTAGCATTCTACAGTTTTTACTTGAAAATATGTTAACTATTTACATAATTTAGAATGTTAGGTAAGGAAAGAAAAAGACAATTCCCAAACCTTGAAGCAGACTACATCTCAACAAAATCAATTATAACTGACGAATTTCAAATCATGCAAACAGGCTGTAACTTATAACATCAATTACTAGTAAATAATGTATATAAATTTCAAGTTTTAGTGTACAATTGAGAAAAATATTGACATTTAAATTTATTGTGTGCACAGCATAACATAAATTAAATGGGAAATACTGTTTTAAGTACAGTTTCAAGAATGAAAGTCAGGCCAGAATAAAAATCATTCTGTTTAGCTAAATCATTGTAATATTAAAACTCAAAACCTTTTTAAATTAAGAATTATGTAAATTACTTATATAGTCATTGAAAATATCTGGAAAGTTACCAGGTATGATGTAATAATAATGTAGGGTATAAGCACTTAGAATATACTTTCTAAACACAATGTATCCTAAAATTCACTAAGTCTGGATGATGAAATATTTCTGTTACTAAGCTAAAATATTGTATAATAACTTAGAGAAAATATTTAAAAATTAAGAAAATTAAGACATCATATCAAAATTTTTAGAAGAACAAGCTGAGGAAATTCTTGTTATTTCAGAATAGAACAGTTTCAGTACTTTAATGAGTAATTACTGATACTTACAAGATGCATAAAATACATGAGATGTATTGATATCTAATAAAATAATTTATATGTGAAAAACAGTAAAGCTCATCATATATTATCTCCAGTTGTAATCAAATGGTAGACAGAGAAATATCTGGCTATATATAATAAATTTAAAAAATGAGTCATCTAAAATGCAACAGATCAAGTGTATTGTAGGGGTATCATGTAACAGATAGCTAAGCCAAATTAATACATTTTTAAATGAAATCGAGTTATATTAAGTTTCTCCTTTCCCTTCCTCCCTTCAACATTTCTCAGCTATCCTTCCTGGAATTCTGTGGGTATGTATGTTTATGTGTATGCATACACATATGTAATTACAACTTGCTGAATTAGCTATATGTATATATAAACAAATTTTGGAGCAGGCCACACTGCAGTGTAAAAACACTAAAGGGGCATATCTCTGGGAGAGACAAGTTCTTCTTCTAGCAGTCATTAGGCGCTTGTAGTTCTTTGTCTAAAGACAGCACCCTTAAGTATTTTCCTTATGCTGGCATCTACATTAATATTGCCATTGTTCCAGTGTCCTTTACACAGTTATTTCTAGTATAGACAGTCTCATAGACAACTTCCTAGTATTTTGGCTCTTACAACATTTCTGCCTCCTCTTCTATGATATTCCATGTTTCAGGAGTTGTGATGTTTATGCATCTATTGGAGCTGGACTTCACAGAATCCTTTGACTTCTGCATTGTGTTCAGTTGTGATAGTCTGTGTTAGCCAACATTTGGTTAAGGTGAAATTTATTTCACTAGGAGTGGTAGTCATAGTTATGTGTTAGAATAAGGATAACATTTATAATGTGGTAAAGAATTATGCTTATCTATCAAGGTGGTGGTTAAAGATTATTTCTAAGGTCCATGATGTGATTTGCTCTAGCATGTTGGTTAGATTTCCAGTGTCAGGCATGATTTCTCTCATCTTCATGTAGCCATAAGTTCAACTATATAGCTGTTGGTTATTGTTAACATCAGAAGGCTACTTATTGTATATTTTCCATTCTATAATTTCTATAGTGTATAGATATCGCAGATGGCTAGGACTGTATAATTGCTTCCCTTCCTTGGCAAATTGCATATTATTTTCAGAAAGCCTGACCACAAGAAAAAAGCTTTGACACCAGATGCAGGTGTAATTGGATAAATATTTTGTCCTATGTATTTGGTGTCTTCAGCCTGGGAAGCAACCAAACATTCTGATAGGTTATATTAAGCAAGACAACTCAGACCTAGAAAGACATATTCCCATGTTTTCTCTCACTGGTGATACCTACATCAAATCCTCAGATGTGGGTATATGATATGAAGTGACCACAGAAACCAGGAAAGTACAAAAGAACTACAGGTATCAGGGGGAAGATTGGGATGGGAATATAATGATATAGGGGATGTGAATTAAGAAATGGAACAAAGAAGAGAGGGCTCCAACTAGGGAGGAGAGAGAAGGTAAACACAAAAGGAGAGTGAGAACTGGGGGACAGATTACACCAAAGTTATTTAATAAAATGTCAAGGAATCAGATATTTTATATTTATCTAAAATTATAAATAATACATTTAAGGCTTTATGCATGTTTATAGACATTAAAATTGAATATGGAGTACCATTAAAATAAAGTATAAATTTTAATTATGCTTAATAGCATTAAGACATGATATTTTTCAGAACCTGAAAGTTCCCTCAAAGAGATCTGTATTGTTAATTTAAATGGCAAGGTGCAAATAATGGGAAATGGAAAATCCTTTGAGGAGAAACACATGATAGAGGTCATTGTAGGCATATCTTTGAAAGACAATGTGTAATGACAGCCACTCCCACTTGGCCTGATAATGCTCTGCACAAGGACCACAGAATAACAAAATCCTCAGCTTCAAGAAGAGAAATGTCCTTCCATGTAGGTTATCAGGATAACACATATAAATACCCAAATTATGCAGATTGGTACAATCTGAAAGAAATTTCAAAGTTGTGAAGATGTCAAGATATTTGATCAATCCTGGTATTACTCTGTCATATCTACTCATTCTGAGTATGCTAATGGCAGACAGTGGACCACAAGGCATCATTTATACATTAGTACTGGCAAAGATAATTTCCTTATCTAATAAATTCTCTAGCTTTAACTATTACTTTATTTTTTAATAAGAAGAACAATGTCTTCAGTGGTTCTATGTTACTATAACAGAATATCCTAGGCTGCAAAACTGAATAAAAAAAGAAACTTGGTTCTCAAATTACAGAGGTTTGGATATCCAACATCAAGGCAAGAAGTAAAAATTATCTCCCCCCGCACCTGTCTTATGCCTCAAAGGAAGGTCAAGTGACTTGTATTAAATAAGCCAGTTCAAAGTTTCCTTTCATCAGGAATCTAGTTTATGAGCATCTGAAAAATGTCACAGAGGCTCCCATATGCTCTTGAAAGTGTCAGCCTCATGACAAACACTTCTCAAAAACTCCACATCAAAGCTCCCTAGCAATTAACATTAAATCTGGACAAATTAAATTTAGACAATTTCAGGGGAGATATACAAGTAAGCAGACACCAAATTTGTCTATAGCAGTGCTGCACTTCTTTCTAAAACTGGACAAAATGAAAGGAAAAGTTATAACAAGGAGAAGAAATGAACATGGTGTAAGGGAAATGACAGGAGATATTGGTAGGTTTCGATCTGGTTGTCATTTGAATAATCAAACCATTAACCTGCATTGTAGTCTATTAGAAAAAATGGAAGACTCAAACTTACACAACTGTAGGCAACTGAGGAAAGCTGGAAACGAGAAAGGGGGAGTTCACTAGGACAAAATCAATCTAATTGGTTTTCCAGTGCCAAACAGTAACAGTCAGTCTTCAAACAGACATACTATTAAAATTATATGGCCCAATATATATTCAGTAACAAGAAATGAAATCAAAGACCACAATTTGAATAGATATGTTGGGGGAGGTTTCAGGTAGGAAAGGGAAGGCAGAAATATTTCAACTATATTATAATCTCAAAAAATCAACTTGGACTAACCACTAATATTCAGTAAAGTATAAAATATAATCATGCTATAATTAAGCCATAATGTCTTTCCTAGACACAGGTCCAAGGTATCAGGGGCAGACAGTAATTAATTGAAACATCCAACTCTGTCTTTCCCTAGATAAATCTTTTACCTAATGATTGTATCATGTGTGTTTGTTTTTTGTTTGTTTGTTTGGAGCCTAACCTGGCACTCGCTCTGTAGACCAGATAGGCCTCAAACTCACAGAGATCCGCCTGCCTATGCCTCCCCAGTGCTGGGACAGCCTCCAAAGCCATAGAGAAACCCTGTCTCAAAAAACCGAAAAAAAATAAAAGTAAAAATCCCGAAAAACAAAAAGCAAGAGATCTATCTCACCAAGTTCTATAACATCAGTAATAATATTAAACTGTGGTCATATGCATTGAACTTATTTTTGAAAAATAAAGTCTATTCATCTGGTACATGCTTGTTTATATGACGAAGAGCAATAAAAACTACAAAGAATTTGCAAAGGTATTTATTATCTTTAACGTTGAGTGTGTGGTGGTAGGATTGTTTTATAATTATAACCATTCTTAAGAAGTAAGAAATATCTGTAAAAGTACAATTCTCAAAGACATATCCCCACAGAGTGTGGGAACACTTTTGCTGACAATAGATTTCACATATACATTAATAATGGTCAAATAATAAAATAACAACGTTAAAGTACTGAGGTAAAATGGCTGTCAATTTGATTCTTTAGTGATTTACATATCATTGGAAATTGAACACAGTATGAATAAAAATGCTATTCAAATGTCAATGACATAAATGGGGATTGATGGATTGCAAGTAATTAAAAGTTATTGAATGAATGATTCAATAAAAAATAAATAAATTTCTGTTAGATACCTTCTAGTATATTAAAGAACACAAGGAAACTTTAAGTAGAAAAGGGCAATGTTAAGGAATTCGTCATTTAATAGTTTTGAGGAAACACAGTGATAGATTAATGGCTCGCCAAGTTCTAGAGGTTCTTGATTTTTTGTCTTTTGCTCATATATGATGTGATAAAAAGAAAATGAATAGGAATGGTTGGTTAGAAAAAGAAAACGTTATACTCTGAACATGTATCAAAGGTGGAGACCAAAGTGCTCAGATGTGTCTTTTCTGTTGATATATGTCAGGTGATCAAAACAAGAGCCTATATGGGAAAAATAATTTTGAACTGTGATATTCCATCTTTTACTAAGAAACAGTAGGAGAAAAATAAAGAAAAATATTCACATGAGCAAGCATAAGGATTTGAGGAGATTTTCCTACAAAGAAGAAGTCAAGGTAATTCAGACAAAATTATGGTTCAGAGTAGATGTAATATTTGATCTCTAGCCCAGTTACTAAGAAGCACTCATTCACGAATTGAAGGTTTGTGAAGCTAACCTGATTTTCTTTTCATCTACAATATTGTATACAGTGTTACAGACAGATTGTAAGAGTTGTCTGTTGCTTGTCAATCCAGGAAAAGAGGATAAACGTCATGTGTAAATAACAGAAGTGTCAAGTCTGGAAGGAAAGTCTTGAAAAAACTTATTTTAATAACATCATGTAGTAGGTAGGTACCACATGTGAGGCCAAGGAAGAAATGGAGGGTGGAAATGTTCCCTACATGTTTTTTATTCTATTACTGAGAAAATAGATAGTTAATAAAATAATTTCAAAAATGTAGGTTAAAAGTACACATTTTGACCTAAATTACCTTGTGTGGATGAACACCAATGCCCCATAATACATGGAGTAATAAATAAAAATTGTAGTACATCACATGGAACACATAAATACAAGTTAATAATTAATGAGTATATAGAGGTCTCAAAAGAACTAGGCTGTATTATACTTAGTTTTAGCATAGCTATATTGTAAGTCCCTATTGATGAAGACACCACAAACTTTAGCACATGACAGAGATTAATCAATCTTAAACTGAGTATAAAAATTTTCCCTATCTGTTAGCTTTATAAAGCCTGAATTTTGTATGAATGTTACTAGGGAAGGAAAAATCTCAATAGTTTTATTCTTCATTGGACCCTGTACATTGAAGTATTAATATTTTTGATATATGTGCCTCTAGTGTAATAGTGGCATGATGGTTTTGGGAAAAGCAGCCACTTTCTGGTTGGTTTAGAAATCAGGTCTACAGCAGAAAATTCAAACTGACTACATTAATCCTGTTCAAATGCTCAATGTGCAGGATGGCATAGCCTTTAGGGTAGAAACTGCTACAGGTAATTTGTTGATCATGATGTCAAATAACCTTCTGTATATGTATGGTTATAGTCACAGACATGGTCTCTCAACTACGGTTAGAGTGGGCAGAAGTCAACAGAGAAATGCATAATTGATCAAGGTGCTAAACATAAAAAACTAAGTGCTGTCCCCTAAATTGGATATCTGTATTAGCCCCATTACCACCACCAAGGCTTGAGATTCATTGTGGAAAAGCAAGTAGATAGTGTATGATTACAATTGTTCTACATCATACATGACCCTTCTCTGGCTCTTCCATTTTCTCAGCAGTAGTTTCATGCAGAAAACATACATAAGTTGAGAATGCTGGAATTCTTGGTGTAGATGATCTACAGGTCCCACACTATACTGAAGAACTCCTGACAGTTGATAGCATCTGGAGTTGAAAAAAATCATTCTTTTTTGAGAATGTGGCCATGATAGATTTTTCTTCTTCCATTGGTCTATCTGACACTGAAGTTCATGTGGGCAGCTATAAGTGGATATAGTTATTTACCATAAAACAAATAAAATGGATATTACATTGGGAAGAAGTAATACTGGTGGTGTATGAAGCTATTTTGAGAGGCAATTAGAGTATAAGTCAGATCATGTTTAAATCTATGAAATTCTCATAAACAGGAAAAATCTTTATAAAAATATATGAAGGAATAGTTCCCAACAGCAAAGCTATCTATTTTTTATTCAAAGGTAACTAACTCCATAAGAATCAGAATAATAGCACTATTCCTTGATTGACTTTCCTCAACTCATAGTAAAATCTTCAGTTTAAGATTAGATCTCAACATAATGACAGACAAAGTAAAAGAGAATAATGGTGAATCAAAATACAAACAAACAAAAAATCACTCATAAAAGTCTTATATCATCAGGGAGGAAAATGGAAACTTTGAAAGTATTTCTAACACTATCACATATAGTATTCAACAAAAATCTTTATTTCTAGAGTAAATTTTCTAAATACTTTTGGGTTCATAATAAGACAAAAATGTCCAAACCAGAGTCCTGCTGACATAATTTGACTTGAAAGTGATTATATGAAGCAGCTATATTTTTTTCTGAAATATAATAGTCCTTCTGGGGGGAAGCTCTTTAGGACACAATATTAAAAGGGATATAAAACAGAATATTATTCTAAGAAGAAATATAAAATTCCATCTTTCAAGGATGCTACATAAGCTCAGGAAGTAACAACTAAAATAAACTTAGGAAGTATCTGAAAATAACAAGATTCATATCCTCAACAATATAAGCCAAAAGAACTGATTAGAGATACTAACAGACAAGCTAAGCTCCATTAAAGAATCTTAAAACAGCCAAGTAACTTGGAAAATTCACAGAGCAGGCCAGATTTCTATAAGAGAAAAAGGCCATGAGTTGCCTAAAAGAGAACAACTCTAATCTGTTTTTGAACTTTCTTCAGGTTTTCTAAGTAAGGTCCAAGTTTCACAAGCCTTTATCACTGTCTCACCAGGCTTTGGTGAACCTACTCTTTGAATAATTTCTGCTCCTATAAGTAATCACTCACTCATTCCCCTATAAGTAATTGCCCTCCCCAGAAAAGTCATTGGTTCACCATGTTTGATTTTGGTAGTGTCCCTGCTTTGCTCTGTTGTAGCCTGTCTGGGTGAATATGAATCTGTTCACAACTCCCCAGGAATAGTCTCAAAAAACATATGCAATTCCAAGAAAATAGTTTCTGTGTTGAGAAATTGAGACTACGAAAGTAATTTGCCAATGTAGTTTATTCAATTATATCAATGATCCATTTTAGATTAATCCAGGACACTGTTTCATTTTAATGCAATGTTAGTTTCATCATTCACTTAACCTAGAAATGATACTTTTCATCTCTGATTCTTGGTAGTCCCATCTAGGAATTATTAATATCAATTATAAGTCATAACTTTGTTATCCAAAATTGAGACACTAACAATGTGATTTTTTGTGGAATTCCCTGAATCCTCTTGTCTACATAGTCATCCAAGTCATCTGCCACTTATGTTTCTTCTCCAAGACCTGGAGCAGTTGATTAGCTTTACTTAGCCACTGGAAATTATGAGCACAAATTTGCCACTTTTGTAGCCTCCCTTCCCATATATGCACTTTGGTTCCTCAGAGATCTAATTCCTTTTACTAACTTAAATTCATCTTTCTAACATCTTATTTCCAAATTTATATATGCATACAAATAGATACAGATAGAGATATATCTGTATTTATGGTCTCACCTCCATGTGAAGTCCTGTGTCACAACTATAACCTGCATATCTTGTATTCTATCCAAATAATTCTAATCCACATTCTATGATGCATATAATACTTTAGACTAAAAAAATGTCAGGATATGTTGTTTTTCACTTTCACTCTTAAATAATATGTAAACATATATATACAATTTTTGGCAATACACTGTGGAAAAAGCACATTATCAGATACAAAAGTATCATTCCTTGACCCCCTATAGAATTTCTTTTATGCAATACAGCTTTACCACAGGATGCTTTATACTTTTGTGATTTATTGTTTATAGATTCCTTATTAATACACTTTCCATGGAAAACAGCAAGTAGTGCTTTCTTTGTATATACTGTAGGCCGGTAATAGCAACTGGAAGTGTAAGAGTGAAGTAATAACTGAAAATATAGAATTAACAATCTACGATTTAATAGTCTCATTGGAAATATAATTTTTACTTGGTGTCATTTTAATTAAAATTTTTCCTCAGAAGACCCTGAATACACAGATGATAGCAAACATAAAATATGGCAGTAGGTTTTATCAGATTATTTATACAAATTAAATGTGATGCAATTATAATAGGTTGTTCCCATAATGAACATAATGTAATTTTAGATCCCATGTAGCAATTATACATGAGGAAAATGTATCTGGATTCCATATCAACCTGTGTATCTAACAGCTAAGGATGTACCGCAAAAAATTTTATCACAACATTTTGAAATATACAAATTATTTTTTTAGTTTGAAAGTGTGTCTCTTATATGGTATTTTATTTTTGTTCAACTGTTACATTTATCTAGAAGATATGCTACACTTAAACAAGTGGCAAATTATAAATTAAAAAATATAGGACCAATATAAAAGACCACTGTAACTAACCCAGGGATTGGCTAAGGTCAGAAAGATGTTAGGAGCATTTCTAATCCCAGTGATTGCATAAGAACTTTCAGTGGCAAATTGTTTTCTCTCTAATAAACTCTAGTTACAAGTAGAGTTAGAAGTTTTTCCAAACTTACTATTAAAATTACAATTCTTATTTTTTATTACTTGACAGTTTTCTAATTCTTCAGCTATACACAAAATATTGTTCAAATGTGTATTAGAAAAATAATAGCTACATCATGTTGCCTTTTTTACTTCTAAGAAGAAAGTAGTAGCTACATCAGTATCTCTCAGGAATACATACACTGAAGGGGCTAGAAAGTGACTATTACAGGCTGAATGTCTTGTCTTTTTAACATGACCTCTAGGGGATTTTGTCAAATGTCTTGAAGCAGAGATTCTTCTTTTTTTCTTTTAGCTATGGGAGTGATACTTTTATTTGAAATATTGGTTTATAACTAAAATATGCTTAATTTTAATGGAATGTAAAGTTGAAAATATCTTTTTAGCAAATCCAGACTTGTTAATGGTCCATATAAATCTAGCCAAAGAATTATAAGGAGTATTCTAACTTTGTGTTTGTGAACTTTATATGACAAGCATGTTCCTGGAAGTGAAAATGCATTTCTTCTATTTCCTGGTAAAATGGAATCACTAAACCTGTACAATAACAGCACAAAGAAGCTACAGGAACATCAGAAAGTGCAAGTGAAAACATTGTCTAGATGTATCAAGTCTCATAAATATATGTGTTTGAGTGTAATTTTCATTTCTTACCCTGGTGGATCTAAAAAGAATTGATGGGCCTATTTTGAGATATTTCATATGATGTGATGGCTACATTAGAATTAAACTGCTGGTCCCTGGAGAGACAAATGCTGCTAGGTCACTGTGAGACAAGTCATATTAGTAAAAAGATATCTCTAAGAAGCATCAACCTCTACCACAGAGGTTGATGGAATGAACACTTAAAGTGTTTCTTTTTCATTTAGATTCTAGTCATAACATCCCACTGAAGCAGACTATATGCTTTCAATGTTCAGTGACCTGGGAAGTTTTTCTGTTGTCATCCAAATGAATATTTGACTGTGAGGAAACAGATTACACAGAATGATTCATTTACAAATTAATTTAACTTTTATATGTATGTGTGTTTTGCCTGCATATATGCCTGGTACCAATGAAGACGAGAAGTCGGCCTCATATCCCCTCAAACTGGAGTGAAATGATTGTGATACATGGTATGGGATCTGGGAACTGAACCTGAGTCCTATGGAAGAACAGTCAGTACTCTTGACTGCTGAACCATCTCTCCAGTCCCAAGTGATTAGTTTTTTACATAGGCCACTTTACCTGTAGAATCGTGAAGTCTGATGACCTTGAGACATTATGCCCTTCGGTTGGAATATTATCATCTGGATATCCAAAGCTCTGACTGACAGCATTAGAGTAACACTATGGGAAAAGCATTGTGATACATTTTGAATTTGTACAGCTGAAGTATGATTCAGGCAGGTTCTGTTCTCTTATTGTGCTACCCTTCATTTTCCCCATGAAAAGCAAAGAATAATATTCCAATTATACACAGAAAATATGAGGAAAGAAAATTATTTTCCCCCACTGCGAGGATGTTGAAATAACATGAAAGGGCAAGAAAGTAACTGAAACCTGGAGGTAGTCATGGAAATGAAATAAATAAGATCACTGCCTCTGTGAAAAATTGGTCTGTTGCTTTATATTTTATATTAGTTTTATTCCTTTTACCAGTAATAGTGGTCTTTGGAAATCACAAGAAATAACCACAGTCGATTTTGCTCATTCCAAAACGCTACTCATTGAGCTAATACATTTTCCATTTGGTTGATAGAACAAAAAAATCACAAAACCAGAACTGAAAGAAATTACAAAAGTGTGGTGATAAATGGACACACACTGGCTTCCAAGTAGAGATTTGCAAGCTTTGTTCAATACTATAGAATCTCCATGAGAAATGAACATGAGCTGACAAGGCAGGTTGCAATAAAGTCTAACACCTTATAAGTCTATGCAAGAGACTCTAACATTCATAAACCTCCCTGATACAAGAGCTGTATATAACTTCTGAATTAAAGAGAAATGCTTCCCTAAACTAAACTCAAGTATATACAGAGATGCAATGGAGGAATGATAAATAATAAGCTAGAGACAATTAGTCTTCCATTAATAAGATTAGAAAACACAATAGTATGCTGTATGCTGTATGCTGATTTCTGCCCAATATTACATTTATTAGCAGGTCGTTTATGAATGCTAAGTTGGAAGAATTCCTGCATGTGACGTTTTCTGCCCAAATGATTCTTTTTTTTTTCCACAAGTATCCTGAGATGCAAGAGCTGCATATGATTCAAATATCATTCTGTCCGTATCCTGGCTAGAAAGACTATGGCAAAACTAATGAGCAGCACATAATAAGTATGCAGTGGAGATCTTGTGAGTGTCTTACTCTGTTGTACGTCTTAGAAGACAGGGGTTATATTGCAATCTTTTATTGTCATTCTTACCAAGGACACTGTAAACTGCATTGCAGTTTCAGTCTATACTAATTTTTAGAAATGGAAAGTGAATCTCACAGAAGATTCAGTTTCAGCATTTATTAGTTTTTGGAGGATAAATTTGGGCTACAAGAATTGACTAGACTTGGGCAGGCTTTCCAACATGGGTGGAGCGGCACGGAGGGCTAGCAAACAATAATCATTATGGGTTTTTGTAATTTATGTGTCAGAAGCATTTTAATCGCTGAATCCAGAAAACATATGGCATATAATAACTCTTGTGCATCTTACAGTACATTCTGTACAAAAGGAGTCTGATACAAAATAGTCACTCAAAGAATTTTCAAATGATTGGCATATGGGAAACGAAAATATAAGATGTGGCCAAAGTGGAAACAACACAAAATGAGAAGAAATTTGGAGAAAAATAAAAGAGGCAGAATGTGAAGGTGAAAGAGAAAGGGGGAGGAGACATAGAAAGAGATTGGTGATAGAAATATTGATGTAATAATGAATTTAAAATTAGCATTATTACATATGAATTATACTTTCTCATCAAAAGGGGTATTCTGTATATTTGATTAATTTCATTATGGAGATCACATTTACCTAAAAAATGTATAGAACAGTTTAGCATGTTTCAAGCTGAGTACATTGCCTGACAGTTATTTATGCTGTGTGTTACAGTTGATATAAGAGGATCAAAGGTCTTGCATTTAGAGAACATTTCACTGTTTACTCCTAATATAAATTAGTTGCCTACCCCCTTGTGCTTTCTACACTATCTCCCATCATTTGCACTCCATGGCTTCATCGTGACATGTGCCTATCCAGGACTTTACTTTGGAAGCAGAAGTCACACAAAGCTCAGCACCTTGTTTTGGATGGAGCTGGATAAGGTAAATCTTGTTTCTTCTCTTTTCTCTGTTAACAGCTAGCTGTGGGAGGTGTTTTGGGGGGACATTTTAAAACTGAGTATAAAAAATAGGAAGGTTACAAATCTAACCGTTCAACTTGTAAAGGTTAAAACCAAATAAATTAGCATCCAATGGTGCATAAAATATAGCATTCTGGAAACACAGGGTCTTATTCTCCTGACCCATTTTTAGAGTTAGGTTATAGACCAAATAAGGAATAGAAGCAGTAGAATACAGGGAGAGAGTGGTTGCCAAAAGAGGTCTCTAGTTCAAGCAAGGCCCTGTTTTGAGTAATCTATGCTACATCTGTTACTTGGTTAAAATGGAAACAATTAGTTGATGTAATACTATCATTAACCAGGGGAAATCCTGTTAGGACTCCCACAAACATATAATAAATATTTCAATAGGTTCTACCAATGTCAATTTTGACACCAATAATGTGTATGGATTCCCCTTTCTCCATGTTGTCTCAGGACTTAGTGTATTCTATCTTTTGTGTATATGTGATGTGTATATGCCCACATATGTGCGCATATATGCATGAGAGTTTATGTTTTTATGGGTGGGAGTGTGTGCTTGCAACCTAGAAGGAAGGAGACGTTGGTGTGTCCCTCAATAACCCATCACCTCATTTTGTAAGATGGAAGCAGGTAGATAGGCTGCCAAGTAAGCTCCAGTCTCCAGGGATCTTCCTGCATCTCCTTCCTCAGTACTGGGATAATTGCAGCCTCTACAGCCATGTTTATTTAGTTATTTTCTGAACACAGGTTCTGGGAAACTGCACTCATGTCCTTACATTGTGTAGCAAACACTTTACTGCTGAACCGTAGTCTACCCTATTTTGTCTTCATGATAATGACCATGCTTAGCAAAGTGAAGTGACAGCTTATTGTGGATTTTATTTCTATATCCCTGAGGGTGATTATGTTGAGTGTATTTTGGACACTTGTTTCATATTGTGTGTCCTTTTTATAAGCAGCTATTATAATAATTTACCAATGTCTTAAATCTAAGTATGTTCTTTCTTTTTTTTTTCCTTTTACTGGTAAATTGTTTGGGTGCCTAATATGTATTCAAAATGTTAATCCCAGGTCAAATGAATAGTTTGCAAATATTTTTCTCCTATTGTGTAGGTTCTCTCTTTACTGTGTCCATTATTCCTTTTCTGTAGAGAAGCTTTTTAGTTTGATGACATTCCCTTTGTTTATTTTTGCTTTTATTTTTCTGTGCTGTGAAGTCTTAGAAAAAACTCTTTGTACAGACCAAATAAGAGTTTCTTATTCTTGTCTATTACTTTGAGGACTTGTGTTTAAGGCTTTGATCTTAGAATCTACTTTTCTTCATAATGAATTGTAAAACAGAAAGAACATAGAAAAGATGTCTGGACTATTGTTGAAAATAAAAAAAGACTTCCAGAGAAATTTAGTTTACTTTTGACCTGAAATCATTAGGCATTATTAGGCTAGTAGACATGTGAGGTTTTCATTCACATGCAATAACACTTATTGGGAGTATGGATAGGGAGACAGGAATGTTTAGTATAAGAACTAAAATAAATGCAGTGTATATGGAAAGTGGAAAGCAAGGAAAGGAAAAGTGGCAAAGCAACTTTTTGAGACTGTTCTTAACATTAGCCCAACACTGGGAGATACATTTGGCTGAGTACAGTATTTCCTACTGTTGAAAATGTCTTTTTTTATGACAAGTATTTTTATTAAATTACAAACAAACTTGCTTGACATGTCAATTCCAACTCCCTTTCCCTCCCCTCCTGTATTGCTGCCTACCAATCCCCCCAACCCTCCACCCCATTAACCCTCTGCTCCCCGGGTAGGGTGAGGCCCTCCATGGGGGATCTCAAAAGTCTGTAATATCATGCTGGGCAGGGCCTTGGTCCTCCTCCATGTTTCCAGGCTGAGAGAGCATGACTGCATGTGGAATGGGCTCCCAATGTCCATTTGTACGTCAGGGATAAATACTGATCAATTATCGAAACCCCATAGATTTTCGAGTCCTTCTCACTAACACCCACATTCAGGGAGTCTGGGTCAGTCCCATGCTGGCCTTTCAGACACTATTATGGGTCCCATGAGCTTTCCCTTGTTCAGCTCAGCTGCTTTTTTATATTTTATTTTTAAATTTAAATTTAAATTAGAAACAAGGTTGCTTCACAAGTCAATTCCAGGTCCCTCTCAGTTTCCCTCCCCTCCTCCCGTGCCCTCCCCCCTTCCCCCCAATATCCCCTCATTTACCCAGGGAGGGTGAGGCCCTCCTTGGGGGTGTCCATAGTATGTCATTTCATCCAGAGCAGGGCGTAGACCCGCCCCCAAGTGTCCAGGGTGAGAGTATATCTCTCATTGTTGGATGGGCCCCCAACGTCCATTTGTACACCCCTGGATAAATACTAATCTACTACTGTTGGCTTTACGGACGCTGTAACGATACGCGACACACAATGACTGAAAGTAACGCTAAGTATTTTATGTAGAAAATTACTCACAAGATACCAAACCCCGAGAAGCCCAGCAGATCTCAGCTAGCGACTGGACCGGAAGCCGAACTCCAGGAAAAGAGAGCGAGACTTCCTGTGCGCTGTCTTTTATGCCTTCCCCCCGTAACGCCCCTAGCCATGCCCAAAAGTGGGCCTGGCTAGTGACGTAGTTCCGCCTACGTACGTATACGTCTTTACGTCCAGCCGTATACGTCTTTAGTCCTGCCTAAAGTGGGTGTGGTTAGCGGTGTGGTAAACCGCCCTTTTATTACCTCATCTGTATGCGCCTCTAGTAAGTCACCTGTTTAATGGCGGCATAGACTTAGTAAGTCACATGTTTAATGGCGGCATCAGATTTCCTCCTACAATTCCCCCTTTTAGTCTAAAAAAGGACAACTAACTTGTGTCCATGAACAAAATGTATCAAACATCTATTCTATCTAAACCTAAACTTATCTTAAAGAAACACCCAAATATGAACACCTCCTTCCAATCCCAACTCTAAAATAATTGAAAACTAACACTAACAGGTGTAAACTTATAATATCAATAGTAAGGAGAGGGAGCGTGGAATTCTCAAAACTACTTCCTGCTGAGATGGGACGATGATAATCTCATGGGGACCTGTGAAAAGAAAATGTTAGTATAACAAAATCTGAGTAGATCAGACAGTCTCAGTATGGCAGGAGATGCTTGATTGAAGTTCCTGACTGGGGTTCTAGTGTTGATTGAAGCTCTTATCTTGAAGCTCTGGTCAGATTGTAGAAGATGTGCTATTTCCGTTCCTTGGTCTGGAGTTGTGTCGAGTGATGTAGTTTCAAGCCAGTTTCAGGATAGTGCTTGTCAGGTGGAGTCAATGATGTGGGGCAGTTCAGATGCCTCCAGTCGAATCAGGTGAAGTCAAGGAAGTGGATCCTCATTCTCTTTCGGAAGCAGTTCAAGATTGCTGTCAGGAAATCCCTTGTTCTCTGGAAAACTCAAACATTAATGTTAACAAAGAAATATTTTAACTTTCATATGTATGCATACAGAAGAGGTGACAATAGGGAAGATGGAAAACCTGAAGGAAATTAGACTGTTCAGAAAAAGAAATCCACAGATAACAGTCCCTCATTTTATTTCTTCTGTCTTATGTCAATGGCTCTTTGATATAATACAGAAATTCTGAATTGTATTTAAATAATATGCTTGGGTTTAGAGTAGGAGAGCCAATCCAACTCCAAAGCCAGCTTCAGTTAAATGAATGGAAACTGAGGTATGTGAAGAAATAAAGATAAAAGGTGTACTATGAAAAAGCAATATAGAGAGATTTAGACTTTGATACCACACAGTGTGTGTTCGATGGTCCTCAGGGTAGCTATTCATTCTTCTACAGGAATCCATATGTCCAGTATTCTTTGCTGAGTTTACCTGTGAGGACAAAAAACAAAACACTTCTCTTTCCTTTTAGGAGGTCACTTTACCCATGGTGGACTATGAATTTGTAGATGGGCTGTTATCTTCCTCCTCCTGAGATGTTTTCTGTTCTGATCGAATTTTAATTAATTTTGATGGAACCCAAATCTTTTCTTCTCCTGTGGAAACAAAAGCATAACCCCTTCCCCAACGTAACACATATCCTGGTTTCCAGACTGAGGTCATAACATCCTTAAAATACACCGGTTGGTTCAGTTCAGAAGTCTTCTCTGTAGTCCAGTGTCTTTCTGCTGTAGTTTGTCCTTTTTCATCAGCATTAAGAAAATTCAACGTTAGTAAAGCATTGTGTAACCTGTGTCTAGGTGTCTTTGTTTTCCCTGGCTGTTTATGAAGCATCTCTTTTAAGGTTCGGTTAGACCTTTCAATTATTGCTTGTCCTGTGGGATTGTACGGTATACCAGTTACATGTTTTATATTATAATATTTGAAGAATTGTTCCAATTTACTGGAGACATATGCTGGACCATTGTCAGTTTTTATTGTTTTAGGTATACCCATAACAGCCATCACCTGTAAGAGGTGTGTAATAACAGAATCAGCTTTTTCAGAGCTGAGGGCAGTAGCCCATTGGAAGCCTGAGTACGTGTCTATAGTATGGTGGACATATTTCAAACTGCCAAATTCTGGGAAGTGAAATACATCCATTTGCAAAAGTTCATTTCTGTGAACACCTTTAGGATTACAACCTGCTGGTAATGGAGTTTGATTGTACAATGAGCAACTGGGACAATTTCTTACTATTTCTTTGGCTTGTTGCCAGGTAATAGAAAAATCCTTCTTTAAACCTTTGCTGTTAACATGGTGTTTCTTATGAAATTCTGAAGCTTCCAACACATTACCTACTAATAAACGATCAATTTCATCATTGCCTTGTGCCAGAGGACCTGGCAGACCTGTATGGGATCCGATGTGTGTTATATATATAGGATGAGTCCTGTTTCTGATGATTTCCTGCAATTGTAAAAACAATGAGGTTAATTCTGTATTATCAGGAACAAATTCTGCAGTCTCAATGTGCAGGACAACTCTTTCTGCATACTGAGAATCCGTGACTATATTGAGAGGCTCTGTAAAGTCTTTAAGTACCATGAGAATGGCATATAACTCTGCCTTTTGTACAGAGTTGTAAGGGCTTTGAACTACTTTACTTATATTTCCTGATTTATACCCTGCTTTACCTGACTTGTTTGCATCCGTGTAGAAGGTAAGAACTCCAGAAATAGGTGTTTGCCTCACGATACGTGGAAGAATCCAAATTGTTTTCTTTATGAATTTGATTCTCTCTGTTTTGGGATAGTTATTACTAATACTTCCCAAAAAGTCACTGCAAGCTATTTGCCAATACTCATTATCCTTCCATAAGGAGGAAATTTCCTCATTCGTTAAAGGTACAATAATTTCAGCTGGGTCTTTCCCAGTCAGTTGACGAAGCCTTAATTTACCTTTTAATATCAAATCTGAGACCTTTTCTATATAGGTTTTCAATTTTTTATTCTGTTTATATGGCAGAAATACCCATTCTAGAATGATGTCGTCCCTCTGCATTAATAGTCCTGAGGGGTATTCTCTAGATGGTAAAATAACCAGAATACAGTCCAGATTTGGATCCACACGGTCCACATGTGCTTCTAATATTCTCTTTTCTACCCATTCTAATTCTTTTTCAGCCTCAGCTGATAGTACTCGTGGGCTGTTTAGGTCTTTATCTCCTTTTAAAGCCATTTTCAGGTGTTTTAAATCATGCCCTTCTACACCAATAATCGTCTATAATTGAGAGATTTCTCCTAATAGTTTTTGAAGATCATTAAGAGTCCGGTAACGATCTCTTCTGATCTGTACTTTCTGTGGTCTAATTTTCTGAGCATCTATTTTATAACCTAAATAGTTAATAGAATCTCCTCTTTGTATTTTTTCTGGGGCAATTTGTAATCCCCAGCGAGGCAAAATTTCCTTTACTGCCTCAAACATCTTTTCCAAAGTATCCTTATTTGAATCAGACAATAATATGTCATCCATATAATGATATATTAACGAATGTGGAAATTTTTTACGAATTATTTCTAGAGGTTTACTCACAAAATATTGACACAAAGTTGGACTGTTTAACATACCTTGAGGTAGTACCTTCCACTGGAATCTCTGTACCGGATGGGAATTATTATAGGTAGGTACTGTGAAGGCAAACTTTTCTCTGTCGTTTTCTTGTAACGGTATGGTGAAGAAACAATCTTTTAAGTCTATAACTATAATTGGCCAATCCTTAGGAATTAGAGAAGGTAACGGCATCCCAGGTTGTAGAGACCCCATAGGCTGAATTACCTTGTTGATGGCTCTAAGATCAGAAACCATTCTCCACTTACCAGACTTCTTCTTGACAACAAAAACAGGCGAATTCCACGCACTAGTTGATTCCTCAATGTGTCCAGCATCTAGCTGTTCCTGAACTAACTTCTCCAAAGCCTCTAACTTCTCAGATGTCATAGGCCATTGACCCACCCAGACGGGTTCATCTGTCAGCCATTTTAATGGTAGAGCTTTTGGTTGCTCTGTAGGTTTGGCACTAGCATCTTGCTTCTGCACAGCCTGTACATTTGGCATCTGTTTTCTGTACTGTCTTACTATATTCTTACTACCACTAAGAGCTTGTCTATAATTCCTAGCTGATACAGGAGGAATTTTAATCTGCGTATTCCATTGCTGGAGTAGATTACGACCCCAGAGGTTTATAGCAATATCTGCAACATATGGCTTTAACCTTCCTCTGTCCTTCTGGCCCAATAAAGTCAATCCATCTAACACTCTGTTTAACTTCAGATAGGGTTCCGATCCCTAAGAATTGAACATTAACCTCTTTTAAAGCCCAGTTTTGTGGCCAGGACTGCTGATTAAGGATAGTGACGTCACTTCCGGTGTCCAGTAATCCGTAAATCACCCTATTATTTACCTTAACCGGAAGTTTGGGTCTATGATATTGTATAGAAGTTTGCCAAAACATATGTTTTGTATCTCCTCCTGATGTAATTGATTCATCCTCTGGAGCTAATGTATTATCCAGTGCCGTATTATTTACAATGGGCAGTGGATCTTCTAATTGTCCTGGGAGAGGCTGTCCTCCACTGTCACTGGGAATGACCGGATAATTTCTCTTTTCGGGGCTCGGTTGAGCCCCTGAACCCCGTTTCCCTGCTGTAAAGATCTACCTTGTCTGTCTATTGTGGAAAAGCATTCATCAGTCCAATGGCGCCCCTTCCCACACCTCCTGCATAGACCAGGAGGCTTAGGCCTTCTATTTGATGCATTCCTGGTAAAAGCATTATTTCTAGGAATGCGTTGTCTACAGTTCCTACTAAGATGTCCTATTCTACCACAGTTAAAGCATTTTGCATCTTTACGCCTAGTTAAATTCTTTGAGATTGCCTTCCCTACCCATGCCTCTATATCATCACAGGTAGGGTATTTGGCATCCTGGTGCATCCTCAAGCCTGTAGAAATAGCTTCACCTACCCAAGCTCCTGTATCCTGACTTTTACATTCCAGGTTCGCTGTATGCAGGACCCATTCCTCCAATGGCACTGATCTTATTTTTAATGGCCAAATTACCTGCCTGCATTGAGGATTCGCGTTCTCATACGCCAAAGATTCTATAAGAAGACGCCTGGATTCTGGGTTAGCTACCTGTACCTCTACTGCTCTGGATAATCTCTCTAAAAATTCAGTGAACCTTTCCCTTGAGCCCTGTAATACCTTGGTGTAGGGTTGCATTATCTCTCCTGTTTCACAAACCTTATCCAAGGCATTTAAAGCAGCTGTACGGCACAAAGACAACATGTGCTCATCATATGCAGATTGAACCTGCGTGTCAGCGTAAGGACCCTCCCCAAGAATCTTGTCTTGGGGTACTTCATGACCGTTCTGTAATTCCTGAATTTCTATTGCTTTTGCTTCTTGCCTCCACAAAGCCCTCCATTGAATTTGGCAAGAATTTTCGAGCACTGCAGAGGCTAATTGGGCCCAGTCTTTTGGGGTTACTTTATTTACAGTAGCCCATGAGGTTAGGAGCTCTCTGACAAAGGGAGAATGAAGACCATACATGACAATGGCCTCCTTAATATTTTTTAGATCCTTCATCTGTATAGGCTCCCAGTGATAAGCAATGGGACCATTTGATTGTTTTTTCGTTGCTGGTTTTTCTGATACAGATACTGGAAAAACCATAGGGGAACGCATAGCAACCTTAGGGAAATCATTCTGGCATTTGAGAAGCTTTGGGAAACTCCTGTCCTGACCTGTTGCCTGTATTTCTGATTCTGAAGTATCAGATTGAGCGTCTTCTAAATCCTGCAGTCTATTCATCATTGTTTCTCTGAGCTCTTGAAGTTCTTGGGACAAATGATTTTCTAAGGATGTCATGGAATCTTTCATTTTTTTACATTCATCATTTACATGTGATTCCAAATTTCTAATATTCTCATCCTTAGCAAGTACCTCAATAGCATGTAAACTGCCTTCTACAAATGATATTCTATCAGTTAGTTTACCATTGCTCTCAGACATGGAACAATTCTTTTCTGCTAGCATTTCAATTTTATGTTCCAGTCTTTGTAATTTGCTAGTGAAATCATCAAACATGGAACCGTGTTTGTCATTAAATGTTTCCACATTATGTTCCAATTTTTCAATTCTATCTATGGAACACATTTTTCCTGAAAATAATTCAATTTTGTGTTCCGTCTCTTTAAACCTGTTCGTCAGACCTACATTATCATTTTTAATATCCTGAATATTTTCTACCAACCCTTTCTTACTCTCCTGCAATGAATTTTGCATTTCCTGAATCCTTTGTATTAAGATTTCAAAACTATCCTGCGATGACTGTATGACCTGTATAAGTTTATTCCTATTTTTGAGCCATTTCATTAACAAAATTATATTGATTATGAAGCTAATAATCACCATCGTGGGTAGGAAGTACCTTTCAGGTAGGTCCTCAACCCTTTCTAAAATCCCATCCATACAAAAAACAAGAAAATTCTTAACATCCTGCATCATAGTGTTAGCTGTTGACATTGTATAAAGCAGTTACGTTTGTTACCAATGGAGTAATTCAGGCCGAAATCAACAGGCTGTCAGCGAAAGAGCACGTGGCCGGAGTCAGCTGGCCGCCAGTAAAACAGCACGTGGCCGCGAGAGAAACCTTGGAATTCCACCTAACCTTACCGGCAGGTAGAAGGTGCTGGTTCCTGGCGGCAGGAATCGTGCCTTGCCGAGCGAAGTGGTGAGGAACTTAGCGAAAGGAGAGTCCACGTGTGCCTGGTCAGGCCGAGAGAAGTGCCTGGGTCCCGATTCCAATCCCGCTCCGACACCAAATTGTTGGCTTTACGGACGCTGTAACGATACGCGACACACAATGACTGAAAGTAACGCTAAGTATTTTATGTAGAAAATTACTCACAAGATACCAAACCCCGAGAAGCCCAGCAGATCTCAGCTAGCGACTGGACCGGAAGCCGAACTCCAGGAAAAGAGAGCGAGACTTCCTGTGCGCTGTCTTTTATGCCTTCCCCGTAACGCCCCTAGCCATGCCCAAAAGTGGGCCTGGCTAGTGACGTAGTTCCGCCTACGTACGTATACGTCTTTACGTCCAGCCGTATACGTCTTTAGTCCTGCCTAAAGTGGGTGTGGTTAGCGGTGTGGTAAACCGCCCTTTTATTACCTCATCTGTATGCGCCTCTAGTAAGTCACCTGTTTAATGGCGGCATAGACTTAGTAAGTCACATGTTTAATGGCGGCATCAGATTTCCTCCTACATACTACCAAAGGCTCAATAAATTACCTAGGCCTCCTCACTGACACCCACATTCAGGGGGGTCTTGATCAGTCCCATGCTGGATGCCTAGGCATCAGTCTGGGATTCAAGAGCTAAACCTTGTCAGTTCAGCTGTTTCTGGGGGTTAAACCAGCCCAGTCTTAACCCTTTGGTCATAAGTCCTCCCTCTCTGTCACTGGATTTCTTGAGTTCAGCTCAGTGCTTAGCCATGGGAGTCTGCCTCTGCTTCCATCAGCCACTGAATGAAGGTTCTGTTTCCCAGACTCTCTGGCCATGGGATTGTAGGCTGGCACTCCCCAGATCTATGTGTAAAATCCATATATGACAGAATACATGCCATGTTTCTCTTTTTGTGATTGGGTTACCTCACTCAGGATGGTTTTTTCTAGTGCCATCCATTTGCCTGCAAATTCCAGGATCCATTTTTTTCTGCTGAATAGTACTCCATTGTGTAAATATACCACATTTTCTCTATCCACTCTTTAGTAGGGGCATCTAGGTTGCTTCCAGGTTCTGGCTATTGCAAATGATGCTGCTATGAACATAGTGGAACAGACATCCTTGTTGTATGAATGGGTATATTTTGGATATAAACCTAAGAGTGAAGTTGCTGGGTGTTGTAGTAGGTTTATTTCCATTTTTCTGAGGAGTCTCCATACTGATTTCTAAAGTGGCTGTCCAAGTTGGCACTCCCACCAGCAGTGGAGAGGTGTTCCCTGTTCACAACCTCTCCAGCATAAGTTGTCATTCGTGTTTTTGATTTTAGCCATTCCGACAGGAGTAAGATGGTATCTCAGAGTTGTTTTGATTTGCATTTCCCCGATGGCTAAAGATGTTGAACAGTTTCTCAAGTGCCTCTCAACTCCTCTATTGAGAATTCTCTATTTAGTTCTCTAGCCCTCTTTGTAATTGGATCATTTGGTGTTTTGGAGACTTGCTTCCTGAGTTAGTTGTAAATTTTGCAGATGAGCCCTCTGTCAGATGTAGGGTTAGTGAATATATTTTCCCATTCTGTGGGCTGCCTTTTGTCTTGCTGACTGTATCCTTTGCCTTACAAAAGCTTCTCAGTTTCAGGAGGCCCCATTTATTAATTGTTGATCTCACTGTCTGTGCTACTGGTGTTATGTTCAGGAAGCTGTCTCCTGTACGAATTCTTTCAAGGGTACCTCCCACTTTCTCTTCTAAGAGGTTCAGTGTGGCTTTGATTTATGTTGAGGTCTTTGATTGGACTTAAGTTTTATGCATGGTGATTCCATTGGTCTACCTGTCTATTTTTGTGCCAATACCAAACTGTTTTCAGGACTACAGCTCTATAATAGAGCTTGAGGTCGGGGATGGTGATGCCTCCAGATATTTCATTGTTGAGTTATGTTGTTTTGCCTATTCTGGGTCTTTAATTTTTTCCATACAAAATTTATTATTGTTCTTTCAAGGTCTGTGAAGAATTGTGCTGGTATTTAATGGGGATTGAATTGAATCTGTAGATTGCTTTATCAGGAGTTCCATTTTTACTACATTGATTCTACCTATCCATGAGCATGGGAGATATTTCCATTTTCTGAGGGCTTCTTTAATTTCTATCTTTAAAGACTCAAAGTTCTTGTGATATAGGTCTTACACTTGTTTGGTTAGTGTTACCCCAATGTATTTTATGTTGTTCGTGGCAATTGTAAATGGTGATGTTTCTCTGATTTCTTTCTCTGCCCTTTTATCATCTGTATACAGTAGGGATACTGGTATTCTTGAGTTGATCTTGTAGCCTGCCACTTTGCTGAAGGTGTTAATCAGCTGTAAGAGTTCCCTGGTAGAGTTCTTTGGGTCATTTATGTAATCTATCATACCATCTGCAAATAGTGAAAGTTTGACCTCTTAATTAGTATGAATGTTACAGTCTCTTAATGATGTTTAGTACCTAAAAGGCAAGAGTTCCCATTTATGCGTGTATGATATATGTATGCTTATATATGCATATCAAATAAGTGACATAAAATGTCTAACAGTTTATGTCCACTTTTCTGAGTAACACTGTCAACTCTCATTTTCATATCACCATAAGTTTTACAATTTCTCTTTTCAAATGTTTAATAAAATATAACATATAAGCTAAGTATCTTTTAACTCCTTCTGTATTCATTTCACCTTGAAATTTATTCTTAGTTGCTTGAATATATTATTCCATTACATGTCTGAAATGAAACTCTCTTGTAAGCTAGACCATCTTATTTTCACCTTCACACACAATGCAGTTGGCTTAAGACTTGTGGCTTACTATTTTCCTTTCTTTTTTAACCAAAATTTTAATAAATGGGTGTGATGTTTAGTTCGCCATCTTGTGCCCAGATGAAGTCCTTGCTTTGATCTGAGTCCTGTTCTATCTGTGTCTTCTTATCTCCCTTTTCTGTTCTAGAATTTTGGATTCTCTTTACTGGTGTGGTAGCATCTTAAAATTGAATGATTTAATTCTAACTTGCACAGTTCTGTGAAACATTTTACTTACTCATCTTTAATAAATTTTAGATCAATATACTTAGCTTACATTGTTTTCATTTGATCTGCTTCTGTTTATCATCAATTCTAGAAATTCTGTCAATTTATTCAACCTTATTAATTGTTTTTAAATGCAAGTACTGCCCTTTCTTCTGTAGTATTTGTCACACATACCTTTCAACCTAACTTTCTAATTTACAGTAATGTACATATTCTTATCTTCCCTTCTCTTTAATTATTCATGACATTTCTTGGGGATTTTAGTTTGAACTTAATACTGTGAGTTACTCTCTCTGCCTATTTACTTTCAACTGATATATATCTATATATCATTTATATATATATGTGTGTATGAATATATATGGCATGTAAATGTACTGGTTGTAATTAAAAATCATATTTCATGTATTGTGATACAAACAGCTTTATGGATTTCTAACATTTCAAACCTTACCTCCTTACATTTATTCATAAGTTGTTTCCACATCTTCAGAAAAACATGGCTTTACTTTTATAAACTTGTCTTGATACTGTAGATTATCTTGTTCTCATATATCTATTCATTTAATTTTTTGTTTCATAAAGATGCTTGGTTAATTTTATTCTATATTTTCTTTGAACTGTGTGAAATGCCTTTGTACAGTTACATAACCTAATTTGTTCTTCAGCCACTTGCATTTTGTCTGATTTGGATAAAAATGAATGAAAATCTGAAGTTTCCTTGGGAATTGTGACTGTTTGTGTGTTGGAGCTTCTTACATCCTAGATATTTCCTGTAGCCTGCAGTAATGCTATCCTAAAGTCTAGGAATAGGGGATTGCTCTGATTTCAAAGTGTCCCATAGGTTTGGGTATGTTGTGTCTTCAGTCTCATTGAATTCTAGGAAGTCTTTAATTTGTTTTTTATTTCTTCTTTGACCCAGGAATGGTGCAGTTGTGCATTATTCAATTTCCATGAGTTTGTAGGGTTTCTGCAATTTGTGTTGTTGTTGAATTCTAGTTTTAATGCATGGTGGTCTGAGTTTTGATATGTTGCCAAGTATGTGGTCGATTTTTGAGAAGGTTCCATGTGGTGGTGAGAAGAATGTATATTCTTTTTTATGTGGATGGATTGTTCTAAAGATATCTGTCAATCCCAGTTGGGTCATAACTTCTATTAGACCCTTTGCTTCTTTGTTGAGTTTCTGTCTAGTATTCCTGTCTAGTGATGCAAGTGGGGTGTTGAAGTCTCCCATTATAAGTGTGTAGGGCTTTATATTTGATTTAAGTTTTAGTATTGTTTCTTTTATGAACATGGATGCCTTTGTATTGGGGCATCTTGGTGGATTTCGGCTGTGATGAGTATATAATGACCTCCTTCATCTGCTTTGATTGATTTTATTTTAAAGTCTAATTTGTTAGATAATAGGTTTGCTACCCCTGCTTGTTTCTTGAGTCCATTTGATTGGAAAATCTTTTCCCAACCCTTAACTCTCGGGTAATGTCTTTCTTTGAGGGTGAGGTATGTTTCTTGTATGCAGCCTATCTTCGAAGGCATTCTGTTAGCCTGTGTCTTTTTATGGGTGAGTTAAGGCCATTGATATTGAGGAATATTAATGACTATTGATTGCTCATTCTTCTTTGATTTGGAATGGTTTTTGGTGGTGGAATTATGTGTGGTATTCCATCCACCCACCCCTTTTTTGGCTGTTGATAAAGTGGGATTATCTATTGCCTATGATTTACTGGTAGTAGTTAATTTCCTTGGGTTGGAATTTTCCTTCCAGAACTTTCTGTAGGTCTCGTTGGTAGAAGAGAAGACCTGGGATCTGGGGTGCTTGTCTCCTGCTGGGATGGGAAGCTCTGTGGCAGTCCCCAGGAAATCCCTAGGCATCAGCTGCTTTTGTGTCTTTCACCAGCCAGGTCTTGACTCCTTTGCTAATCACTCCTTGTTCTCTGCAAAAGGGTTCCAGGAGTTCAGTTCATGGTTTAGCTGTTTGTGTCTGCCTCTGCTTCCATCAGTCACTGGATGAAGGCTCTAGGATGGCATGTAAGTTAGTCATCAGTCTCTTTATCAGATGCAGACATTTAAGGTAACCTCTCAACCATTGCTTAGATTGCTAGTTGTATATCTTTGAAAATCTTATTAGTGACAGGTCTCTCCTCAAACCTATAATGGCTCCCTCTATTATGGTCCTTGTCATCGTGCTCTCCTCTATTCTTCTCCTGACTCAACCTTCCTGCTTCCCCTGTCCTTCTGCCCTCTCCTCTTCTTCCCTTCTCTCCCAGCTCCCTCTCCCTCCCTTCCCCTCCCCTCCCCCAAGCTTCCAATATCCTCAGAAGATCTTGCCCCATTACCCTTCAGGGGTACCATGCGTGTCTCTCTTAGGATCCTCCCAGTTTCCCAGACTTTCTGACAGTGGGATTGTAGACTGACAATCCCTTGATCCATCTCTAACATCATGAGTAAGTACATGCATGTTTTTCTCTGGTTTACCTCACTCAGGGTGGTTTCTTCTAGTGCCATCCATTTGCCTGAGACTTTCAAATTTCCATTACTTTTATGCCCACTGAGTAGTACTCCATTGTGTAAATGTACCACATTTTGTCTATCCACTCTTTGGTTGAGGGGCATCTAGGATGCTTCCAAGTTCTGGAGATTACTAATAATACTGCTGTGAACATAGTTAAACTGATGACTTTATTGTTTGAATTTGCATCTTTTTGGTATATGCCTAAGAGTAGTGTTGCTGCGTCTTGTGGTAGACTGATTTCCATTTTCCTGAGTAATCTCTATAGTGATTTCCATAGTGGCTGTAGGTTGGCACTCCCACAAGCAATGGAGACCTCTTCCCCTTTCTCCACATCCTCTCTAGCATAAACTGTCATTGGTGTTTTTGATTTTAGCCATTCTGACAGGAGTGAGATGGTATCTCAGAGATGTTTTGATTTGTATTTCTCTGATGACTAAGGATATTGAGCAATTTCTTAAGTGTCTATCAGCCATTTTAGACTCATCTATAAAGAATTTTCTATTTAGTTCTGTAGCCCACTTTTTAAATGGGATCTTTGGTGTTTTGGAGACTTGCTTCTTGTGTTCTTTGTAAATTTTGAAGATCAGCCCTCTGTCACATATGGGATTGGTAAATATCTTTCCCCATTGTGTGGGCTGCCTTTTTGTCTTGTTAACTATGTCCTTTGCCTTACAGAAGCTTCTCAGTTTCAGGAGTTCCCATTTATTAATTGTCAATCTTAGTGTCTTTGCTACTGATGTTATGTAGCAGTCTCCTCTGCCAATTAGTTCAAGGGTACTTCCCAGTTTATCTTCTAAAATGTTCAGTGTGACTGGATTTATGTTGAGTTATTTGATCCATTTGGACTTAAGTTTTGTGCATAGTTATAGATATGGATCTAATTCTTTCTTTTCTTTTTTTCTTTTAGGACCAGTCCTCTTTGCTAGGTCTATGGGCTATTCAGCCTTTTGTCCCTATTTTATTCTTTATTTTTAAGACACATTGTGTTTTAATTTAATTTAATTCTTTTTTTCATTTTACATACCAATTCCAGTTCCCACTCCCTCCCCTCCTCCTGCTTTAGCTACCTTCCCTCCATGTCACCCCTTCCACTCCTTAGAAAGGATAAGACATCCTTTTTGAAGTCAACAAATTCTGACACATCTCTTTGAGGAAGGGTCCCACCAAGAAAAATGGGCTCCAAAAAGTTAGTTCCAGAACTAAGGATAAATCCTGATCCCACTGCTAGTGGCCTCACAATCTGCCTAAGCCACACAATTGTTACCAACATTTAGAAGGGCCAGTTCCATGTGGGTTCTCCAGGTGTCAGTCTGGAGTCAGTGAACTCCAGCTAGTTCAGGTCAGTTCTCTCTGTGGGTATCCTGGTAATGGTTTTGACCCATTAAATTCCCTGCCTCTGGTTTTCTTGTGTATTCTTCTACCCTTCCCTGCTCCCATTTTTAAGTTTATTTGGTAAATAATAGTCTTCCATATGGCTTTTTTCAAAACTCCTTTATGCCCCCTCACTTTAATGCTCAATTATTTTTGTTCCCATTATTGTATCTCTTATTTCATTTAACCTATAACCTACTGTCCT
Organism: Mesocricetus auratus; assembly: GCF_017639785.1. Taxonomy (NCBI): domain Eukaryota; kingdom Metazoa; phylum Chordata; class Mammalia; order Rodentia; family Cricetidae; genus Mesocricetus; species Mesocricetus auratus. The sequence goes on from NW_024429266.1 coordinate 47,835,433, forward strand.
TTTTCCTTTGAATTCTACCCCCCAAACTCCTTCCTATTTTACTGGCTTTTTCTAGTGCTTTGAGTTAAATACACAGAACAAATATTTGAAGCTCAGATAAGCATTTGAGAGAGAAAACAAATGTTTGTCTTCCTAAGCCTGACTTACCTAAATGAGTAGAAAACTTTTCCATTTTTATCCATTGACCTGCAGAATTCATGATTTCATTTTCTTTTATATTTGAGTAATTTCCAATTATGTACACATAGTACATTTTTCTAATCTATTATTCTGTGGCCTGGCATCTTGGTTGATTCCATTTCTTAGCTATTGTGATTACAGTACCAATGAATATGGATATGAAAGTATTTCTTTAGTAGAATGTAGATTCCTTCAGGTATATGCCCAGATGTTCTAAGGCTGGTTGAGATGTGAGCCTTCTTCATACATCTTGCAAAAATCTCTGGAGAGATTTCCAAAGTAGCTTTGCTAGTTTATCCTTACACCAATACTATATAAAGGTTCCTTGCTCATCATTTTCACATTAGCATTAGTTGTAATTTGCATTATTGATGATGGCCATTCTAACTGAGATGAAGGGGAATCAAGTTTTCATTTACATTCATTTCTATTCATCTTCTATTGTTCATTTACTTTGAACAATAGAAGGAAGTAGACCCTGCCTTAGTTCCTATTGTTGCATATAGGCTTAATATGTATAGTCTGCATTATGCTGAGGTATGTTCCCTCCATTCCTAGACTCTCCCTAACTTTCTAATAAAGGGATGGTAAATATTTTCAGATGTCTTTCTTTCATATGTTAAGATGATTTTGCGAGTTCTGTCTTTGAGCGTATTTATATGGACAAATATATTTATTTGTTTTATGTACAGGAAGGCTATTAATTTATTTTAACTTACATTGTATCCTGCCACATTATAATGATGTTTATCATATGTAGGAGGTCTCTGGTGGATTTTTAGGGGTCACTCACATATACTATCATATCATCTGTAAATGGCTAAGTTTTTCTTTTTTCTTTGCAATTTTTATCCCTTTTGTTATCTTACTACTCTAGATAGAACCTGGAGTACTCTACTCTACAAAATTGGAAAATTTAAAAGAAATGGACAATTTTCTGGATAGGTACCACATACCAAAGTTAAATCAAGACCAAATACAATTAAATAGATCTATAACTCCTAAGGAATTATAAGCAGAAATTAACAGTCTCCCAACAACAATAATGTCAAATTGCTTCACACAGTAGAAACAGAAGTAACAGTGACAACCTCATTTTATGAGGCCACAGATTCCCTGATACTCAAGTCACATAAACATGCAACAAAGAAAGAGATAAATAGACCAATCTCCTTGATTAACATTGATGCAAAAATACCCAATAAAATACTGGCAAACTAAATCCAAGAACACATCAAAGAAATTATCCAGCATGACCAAGTAGACTTCATCTAAGAAATGCAGATTTGTTTCAACATATGAAAATCTATCAATATAACCTACCATATAAGCAAACTAAAAGCAAGAAAAAACACATGATCATCTCATTAGATGTTGAAAATCCTTTACCAAAATCCAACACCCCTTCATAGTAAAAGATTTTGGAGAGACCAGGGCTATAAGAAACATATGTAAACCTAATGATGGCAAATTATACCAAACAGCCACCCAACTGGAGAGAAACTCAAAGCTATTTCTCTTGTAGTTTTCAATACATTTCTTTACTCTGTATTTATATTATTTTAATTACAATATGTTCTTGTTCAGTTTGGAATTTTGTGGGCCTCTTGTACATGAATAGGCATTTGTTTCTCTCGTGTTGAAACTTTATCTTCTGTGATTTATTGAAAAATACACCCCATGACTTTGGTGCATTGCTGTCCTTTTACAATATCCCTAACCCAAATGTTGAAACTTTTGATAGTGTCCAACATTTTTTTCATGGATGTCTGTAAGTTTATCATTGCTCTTTACTGAGTGATGCCATTCTTGTAGCTTATCTCCTTGCTCTGTCACTGCCCAGGTTAATACCTTTTCTAACCATTATTATGTCTGATGCATTGCACTGCCCCCCAACATTCTCTGTATTCTTTAAAGATACAGAAATTTAGAATACATGAAAAAATAATTGATAGAAATAATTACCTACATCAGCATCCTTGAGTTCCTAGAGATGATTCATATGTGTCTGATACTCCATCTGTAGCCTCTATATTTCCACAAATGATATTAAATTCACAGTAGCTTTGCATTTAGTTATAAAAACAAAGACAGTCCAATTTCCATTGTTTGTTTCATAAATACTGACCTTGCCTGCTTCTTTCCTTGGATTACCAAAATATATGCTTATTAACAAAACCTTGTTTAAGATGATCTCCTTCCAAGATCCTGAACATCCATTTCACCTATGTCTTGTATCAACCTAAGTTTCTACTTCAACAATACCGCCCTGAAAAATAGGCTGACTTTGTAGTAAAACATTCCCTGATCTACTAGTGCCTTGTCCTACACTTTCATCTTAATTCACATTGTGTCATTTTTGGGGGCCTCTGTTTTTACTACTGCAGGTGAAATCATGTCTCTCTTATTACTTTAGGTACATTTTCTACACTGCAATAACTTTTTAAATGAAATCCCTTTCCCAATTTGAGATTTAAAAACATGAGAATACTCAATTGTTTGTATTTAACTTAAATTGTTAATACATGGCACTTGGACTCAAGTTTCTATTAAGAGGTAAATTCTATTTCTGAAGGCTTGAAATAATGTGTGCTAATATATGTGATTGCATGTTTATACAATTCCAAGACTGATACGTGTAATAAAACTTTAATCATCCTTCTACACTTCATGAGAGTTCAAGTACTGTTTCAGTCAATCCTCCCAAATGCAGTATCAGAGGTGATGTATATGTAGTCAGAAAATAAAGAAGTTCTATAAAATTATAAAGTTCAAACCCTCTTGGAATTCAAGAATTCTAAACTCATTTCAGAGTAGACTTGGGGCAAGATGAGACAACAAGCAAAAACTACTACTTTTCATATGAAGTACGAAGTGACACTTAAATTCTTTTAGATTTCTTTGGCCAAATTTAAGTCTTAAATTTCTCATTTATTTTTATGAATCTTATCACTGAAATTAAAAATACATACAGAGATGTTGGCTATTAGGAGACTAGATACATTTGCATTTTCACAAACTGGATACAGCAGTGGAAAAGCACCATTTCACCCTGAACGGCCCTAAGGTAAAAGTCAAGTCTTAGACTTCTCAACTTATAAAACCTCCATAAGCACAAAAGAGCACACTGTCTGATCCCAGGGTATGACATTCAGCAACTTGGGCTGCACTACGATGTGCCACTTGACAACTCTGTCATATGTGATATGGATTAACTTTTAAAAGGTCAGAATGGCCATTTCTACAGAAGATGGTACCCCTTCTGTGAACTGCTGAAAAGATAAGATCATTTGAAATGTGGAAAATAAGCCAAGTTTATATTTAAGGCTAATTTTTTTTAGCTATCAGTATCACTCTGGAAATCTGTTAAATTGGTTGCCTGAAGAATATAAGCTGGTTCACTAAAATTATCTTACCTTAGAACACCATTTTATCCCTTTCCCCATTATGCTTCTCCTTTACCACCAAGTGCCCATTCTGCAGGATAATGTCCTTCTACCTCTAGAAATCCAATTGCCAAATCACATGCCTTGTCCCTATATATGGTTTCTGACCTTGATTTTGCATTTAGCCCCACTCAACGATAATTTTATTTCTACTAACTGGCTTCCATTTACATTGATTTTTTTAAAGTGTCAATTACTCCTTTCAACTCTAGGCAAACCCTTTATCTTTTTGCAGCAACCTTGTACATAATCTGCTCTTGCCTACCATTTACCGAGAAGATCCAATAAGTCTTTGAGATTCTTCATCCTCTTTTGTTCCTGTCTGTCTCATAGCCTAGATCTATATAGTGACTACCCATCCTCTCTGTCTGGTCATTTGTTTAAAATGATCTTTTGAATTCACATGATTGTGTGTCTTTCTGTTGTTCCTTAGTTATACATACAGGATTCATGATAACACATACTTTCTTGTATGTCATATGCCAAAGTCCTTTAATTTGGCTGACTCACATATCTTGTCTGTATTTTTTCTGAACATTTCTTCCCCCACCCTATTTTTCTACTTTTATCTTTATCAAAATGAATTCAAGCTTAAAGAAGTAAAGCGAGAACATTTGCAACAAAAGGAGGTTATTTAAAATGAAAACTGGAATGTGCTTTTTGGGTGTTCAGCAATCAGTTCTTTAACAGATAATATCACGTCTCTCTTTTTGACTTGTTTATAAAAATATATTCAAGAAACACTCTGGAGTACGTATTCATTTGAACAAAAATTATGTGTATGTTTCTTAACAACATTGGTAGCATTTCAGAATTTTAAAGTTGCTACTGAGTGATATCAAACTTGAAATAAATTTACTGCTTCCACTTTTGAGACATAGCAAAAGCAGGATATTTTCTTGGTGTTGTACAACTTCAGAGTGACAATTGATGAAATTGCCAGTGGGTTTTCTGGCTTCCATTATTATTTTTAAGCTATTTCATTCTAGGTGTGAAATATATTTTTCTAACAGAGAATAGAAAAGTGAAAGTAGGCTGTGAAGCAGTTCAAACTTCACAGTGTCATGAAAGAGAATATAGTTTTCTAAATACATAAGATAGTATCTGATGATACTCATATATATATACATATATATACATATATATATATATATATATATATATATATATATATGAGCAGGTGAGTCATATATCTGGGACAGACAGGGTGAGGAGGCAAAGAATATAATATGATGTCAAGAAATATTGATCAGTGGATTAAGATGTGATGAAATGAAGATATGGAAGGGCAGAGCTAGACACTTGTGAAAGATGTTTCAATATTCACAGATAATACATGGAGTGTGTTTTAGAAATAAATGAAGCAAAACCTTAGAGCCCAAGTTTAGTCACAAAAAAGGGCCTTGGAAATTTATTTATAGTGTATTAGCCACTAATTTATTGCTGTGAAGAGAAGAGACACCATGAGGAAGGCAGTTCTTACAAAAGGATGCATTTATTTTGGGACTTGATTACAGTTGCAGAGGCTTAGTCCATTATCCTCATGGCAGGGAATATGGCAACAGGCATGCTGGACATGATACTAGAGAGGTAGTTGATAGCAGATACACTAAGCATGCTGTAGGCTTTTGAAATGACAGTCCACCCCCAGTGACACACTTTCCCCAACAAGGCTACTATTATAACAAGACCACACCTGCTCCAACAAGACCACTCCTCCTAATTCTTTCAAATACTGTCACTTCTTGGTAACTAAGGATTCAACTATATGAGCCTTTTGGGACCATTATTATCCAGACTACCACAATTGGGAACAATGTTGTAAGAGAACAACAAATGTCTAATTTCCATTCAGATGAAGTAATTCTTTTCCTCATAAATATCTGTGACAGAAATCCTATTTATGTTAGTAAAAACATTCCTAATGAATTGGGAGCTGTAAAATACAATTAGATATATTTGTTAATTTTTAAAAATATAACAATGAATGTCATTTACATAGAAGAACTTTATATAAATATATTTAACATGGACTGTTTTAAAATCAACATACAAAAAATTTTGTATGTTTTTCCATAGTTATTGCATTAAAAATATATTTAAAGAAAACTTCTCTACTCTTTTATAGGAAGAAACAATAAATAAAGATACAAAATCGAATTTCTACATACCCAGAAATTTTTATTTTCTCTTCAAGGAAACACAATATTTTTATATATTGCATGAGACTGAATGGATGCATCCTTTTTCTACTCAACCCAGATGATGCACAGAATATCAACCATTCAAGGACACTAATTTAATTCATGGGTTGATCAACTAAAGTTACTACCAACAAACTACCTCGTTTTGTTTAAATAACCATGATGAATTGAATGCAATACTGTGTTAGTTATTTTATAAGTTCAATCACAACTCAGTTATAATAAATTAAGATTATTTTATTAGCATTCAAAATAAAAATAGCCAGTGAAATGGCTTACATGGCCAGAGTGCTTGCTACTAAGCCTGATGATCGGAATTTGGTCATTTGGTCCCTAATGAGAATCTCTCCTTTAGATAGGTAGTCAGAGTAATCAAATAATCAAATGAAGTAATAGAGGATATCACTTTTGCCCTTGTTTATCTCGAAGACACACATCAGTTGTAGGAATTTTAGGAATAAAAGTGGACCTAACTTGGAAGCCTTATTCCTGAGGTCTAGCTGTCATAGTACCTGTATGTGTACTACAACCTTCTGTAGGAGAAAAGTAATCAATATGACTATTCAGCAGTAAAGTCCACAAATTATAACAATGATTAGCATGACAAGATAACACTAAGAGTGAAATAATGGCATTTATGTCTTTGGGTAACCCATACCCATGTAACAGGACTTAAAGCTTTCTCACTTGACAAGAATTTAAACCTGATTCAATATTCACATGTGTTGAATAATTTTTATGTCAACTTAACACAGACTATAGTTATTGTCATTAGGATAAGTGGGAATGTTTGTTTGTATGTCTACCTCTATGTCTATCTATCTGAGTATCTATCTATCTATCTATCTATGCTATAGAGATAGATATGTATGTATTTGTATGTGCTTTTATTTTCTTGGGTTTTTTGCTTTCACATTTATTTGTTATTTAGTCTGACCTATTATGGTTTATTTGTTTTCATTTTATCAAATTTCATCATTTTCAGATACCCATTTGTTTTCAAATAAGAGAAAGCAAAAGTGTGGATTTAGGTGAGTGTGGATGTGGATGTCACGGTGTTTCATCAGAGCAATAGTAACCATAATTAAGAAAAATTGATAGCAGGAATGGGGATTGCTGTGATAGACCTGACTGTGTTTTAGAGAGTTTTGTGAAGGAATTTTGGAATTTTGTACAAGAATAGTCATTGAATGTATATGTTTGGTTCCTGTTGGAAGAAAAGAATTTTAAGGGCAATGTGGAACATAGGGGTATGTCTTGTAAAGTTTTAGAGGGAAGTGTGAAGACTCTATTGAGGCTATTTGTTATTTTTATTTACTATTCTGTGGTTCTGGTCATCAGGGACTGAAGCTTCATCTGTGGTTAAGGAGATATCAGAATCCCCAAAATGAAGCCTTTGCTTTGCTGGGATACTTGATTCTGATTGACTGGAGCTGAGTGAATGTGATTCAATATTCTGGAATGTATGTCCTGAGAGCACATGAAAGTTGTGTTTCACAGGTGGCCAAAGTTGTACATCACACTGGCAGATGAAATTCATTATATGAGGCAACCCGGTGGTAATGGCTTTGAAGGCATGAAGAAGAGCTACGTCTAGGCTCTGTATTGTTTTTGTTTGATTGTGATTGTTTCCTGGTTCTTCCTGTTTATATTTAGAATGCATTTAACTTCTTTTTTATTTTGCAGGAGCCTACGGTTCAGAAACTGAACTTTAAGTGGCCTTTAGGTTTTTAAAGTGACTTTGGATTTTCAAAAGGATGATGAATTTTTGGGTATTTGAATTTTAAAGTTTGTAGGACTTTTAAAGTTTGTAAAATGTTTAGATTTGTACCCCATTTTAAAATTGCATTCTCTGTTTTTTGGTGTCTATTTTTTTTTTTAGTTCTTCATGTATTTTGGAAAGTATGCCTCTGTCAAATGTGGAGTTGATGAAGATATTTTTCCTATTCTGTAGGTTGACATTTGTTCTATTGATCATGTTCTTTGCCTTACAGAAGCTTTTCAGTTTCATGAGGTCCCTATTATTAATTGTCAGTCTTAGTGTCTGGGCTATTGGTGTTTTAATCATGAAGTTGTTACCTATGCCAATGTGTTCAAGGATACTTCCCACTTTCTTTTCTATTAGGTTCAATCTATCTAGACTTATGTTGAGGTTTTTGATCTACTTTGACTTGAATTTTGTTCAGGGTGATAGATGTGCATCTATTGCATTCTTTTACATGTGTGCATCCAGTTACACCAACACCATTTGTTGAAGATCCTTTCTATTTTCCATTGAATAATTTTGGTTTCTTTGTTGAAAGTCAAGTGTTCATACATGTGTGGAATTACACCTGAGTCTTCAATTTGATTCCACTGATCCATCTGTCTGTTTTATGCTAATACGATACTGTTTTTGTTACTATAGCTATATAATAGAACTTGAAATCAGGTAGGATGATACCTCTTAAAATTCTTTTATTGTGAGTCACTGTTTTAGCTATCATGAACTGTTTGCTTTTCCATATGATGTTTAGTATTGTTTTATTCTATATATTCTGTTCCCTTGCCCAACCATAATACAAAAGGAATTACTGAAACTTGATATGCCATGTTTTGTTGATATCCATGGAAGCCTATGCTTTTCTGAACAGACATGAAGGAGTGGATGAGGGGGAAGAGAAGAAATGATGGGTACTGATGGAATTAGGGGAAACTTTGGCCTGTATATTTATCAAACAGACAAACAAACAAATAAGAACACAAAATAAAGTTAAATTCCCTGGGATCCTTTAAAAAGATAAAACTGGCATCCTAAAATAACATTCTTCATTAGATAACTCAAAACTACATCTTTCAGGCACTTTAAAATGTCATGTCATGCTGATTTTAGATGGATCCATTTCACTCCTTTACCTTATAATGGTTCAGAAATGTCATGGGGTCGGGTACAGTATTACTTGAGATGTGTTTTAGTTACCAGCTTGGCATAGACATGGGCTTCTTATATTCTCAGATTAGTACTACCAGCCATTTAAGGCTCCAACATTCTTTGGCAGAGGAGGTAGCTTATTACTTTGTTAATTCATTTAAATATTTTGTTAATAACTCCTTTCAATTCGGAACTTTCTTATCAATTCAGAAATTACAGGAGCTTAATATTTTTACTTTTATTTTTTCATTCCAGTTCTCAAATGTATAGGATATGTTGTATTCAGTACACAGAGAAAAATTCATACTCTGCATTTATGAAATGAAATATAGGGAATTGCTCCAAGCCATAGGAATCACACAGTTGACAAAATCCACTGGACTGACTCAGCAAGAACATGCATTCCATTGGAGGAAAACTCACTTGCAAAGCCTTGACAATACCTGCCTTTTAAATAGTCACTGTCATCTCTGTAGAACTCCTATGAAGCCATAGCACTGCCCTGTTCCATAGTGGGATCCATACCAAATAGCTCCATCAGAGTATTAATCAATTATTCTATTTTATGTCATTGTAGACTTTTATTTATCCATAGTTTAGCTGCCTTAGGAGAGAGATATGAACACTTTTCTTTTAAGTAACTGAGAAAGGGTGAGATCCAGAGCCTTTATCATTTATTAATGAAGTAGTACTCAATATTCTAGGTATTAACTCCAGAATTTGGAGTCACTATGCATTTGGCTGTATATAGAATAGTTATAGTTTGCTTTGTATTCTAAAATAGGCCCCAGAGAAAGAAACTCCTTCTCATTGCAGTGTCAGTGGTAAGAACTCCCCACTGCTTATTGATGATGGAATCAGCAACCCTCGAATTTCACACTATATAGACTTAGTTTTTTCCCTTTGATATAGTGGTAAGAAGTTCCCTTTAATCAGTTGACAGCATGTTTTACAAGCCACATTCCCTTTGAAATATGAGACACCACACTTTTGTCAAAATTTTATCTGCTTTCCTGGCTCTGAGTGATACTCATGCCATATTGTCAAAGAGTTGTTAAATGTGCCCATGGATATAAAAACTAGAAACCTTGTGGAAGAGGAAGGAAGCACTTTTAGAGAATTTTTAGAAAGAACACTAGGAGAACTTTTGAAAAAGAACTTTATGAGAGAACTGATAGAGGGAAATTATTAGAGAACTTTTAAGGATAAATCATAACAGGAATTTTATAAAGAGGAATTTTGGGAATAACTTTTTTGAAGGATAAAGAGATTTGAGAAGAATGGCATGTGCATGAACTAATTCATTGGCCCTCAGCCCTTTTTATCCATCCCAATAAATCTGTTGTAAGCCTCCTGCCTTAATGTATGATAAAAATTTAAAAACTACAAAAAGTTTGTGAAATATTTTATATTGTGATATTGATAGTAATACATGGTCTTGAGAATAAAGAAGACAGGAAAGTTATCTCTTAACAGTGATATGTTTGTGTTCTAAGTTGACAAAGGGTCAATTTTTCTAGCTACTTTTATGCCAATTTGACATAAGCTGAGAAGGTCAATCTCAGTTGAGAAAATGTCTTCTTGAGATCTGGCTATAATTTCTTAGTGATTAATATAGGAATGCCCAGCTCATTGTGGGTGGTATCCTTCCTCGGTTGATGATTCTGGGTTCTGGGAAAGAATAGACTGAGCCAGCCATGGAGAGTGAGTCAATGAGAAGATTCCCTCTATGACCTCTGTATCAGCTCCTTCCTCCAGGTCCCTGTCCTGTGTGTGTTACTGTCCTAACCCTACTGATGCACAAATTCAGTGGAAGTACAGTCCAAATAAGCCCTTTTCTCTCCAACTTTCTTTTGGTCATACTGTTTTGTCACAGCAATAGTAGCTCTAACTAAAACATGAAGCTTATTGTATATTGAGTTGCATATTATTTGGGTACTATTATTTTAATGTGTAATATTTTTGGAATTTTTTTAAATGTAAACTTTCAAATTTAAAAAAAATGCTGTAGGAACCTTGGGTCTGGGTAGGGCTTTCATTACTTGCTGAACCCCATTTGTTCATGAAATTTATGAGGTAGAAGATAATTGCTTGACTTAAATGCTGTAGACTGTCCTCTAACTAATGTCTATAAAATGCTGTCAATCAAGTAGAGTTGAGAGAAGGGCAAAGAACATGAAGTTATCTGTCAAGGTTTTCCTAAGACAGATTTTGGAAGATTTATGCTGTAAGCTTCTCAGATGTTTTAAGAATCTGAAACCCATCAGAAAGGCATGATAAACAATGCAGGAAAGAACACTAAGCTTTATACAAGGGTGAATAGTTATGCCACAAAGTAACCTGTATACATTTCTCTTATGCATAAAATTATGTTGTAGGGGAAGCTCTTCTTCTTGCCCAAGACTCTCACAGCAGGCAAGTTGAGGAAAACAGACAAAGCCATTGTTTAGTTCTGGCCGACAACCTGCACCCACCAGAAGAAAAGATGGGAAAGAGACAATACAAAAACACACTCAGCAACAGAAAAACAAATATGACACCACCAAATTCTAGAGACTCCACACCAGCTAGACTCCAACATTCAAATGCAAATGAAGCAGAAGATAATGACCTTAAAACCACTTTCATGAAAATGATAGAGACACTAAAAGAGGATATAGGAAAATCCCTCAAAGAAATAGATGAAAAATCAAACCAAAAATGCAAGCAATGTAAGAAAAAAGAAACCAAAAAATGCAAGCAAAAAAGAAAGCAAAAAAGGCAAGAAATGGAAGAAGAAACAAACCCAAAAAGGCAGAAAATGGAAGAAAAAAACAAAAAATACAAGAACTGGAAGAAAAAGCAAACAAAAAATGCAAGAAATGGAAGAAAAAGCAAACCAAAAAATGTAAGATATGGAAGAAAGGACAAACTAAAAAAAAACATAAAATACAACAAATGGAGGAAAAAATAAACTGAAAATTGCAAGAAACAATGCAAACTGTGCAAGGGTTGAAAACTGAAATAGAGACAATAAAAAAACACAATCTGAAGAAAGGCTGGAAATAGAAAAGCTGGGCAAATGGTCAGGTACTACTGATACAAGCATTCCCAACAGAATACAAGAGATGGAAGAGAGAATCTCAGGTGTAGAAGATACACTAGGAGAAATGGATACATCAACCAAAGAAAATCTTAAGTCCAACAAATCTTTAACACAAAACATCCAGAAAATATGGGACACCATGAAAAGACAAAACCTAAGAATAATGGGTATAGGAGAGGGAGAAGAAAACCACCTCAAAGGGGCAGAAAACATATTCAACAAAATCATAGAAGAAACCTTTCCCAACCTTAAGAAAGACATGCCAATGAAGGTAGAAGAAGCTTACAGAACACCAAATAGAGTGGATCACAAAAAAGTACCCTAGCCACATAATAAACAAGACCCCAAATATACAGAATAAAGAAAGAATATTAAAAGCAGCTAAGGAAAAAGGGCAAGCAACATATAAAGGCAAACCTATCAGAATTACACCTGACTTCTCCATGGAAACTCTGAAAACCAGAAAGGCCTGGATAGATATTCTACCAACACTAAGAGACCATGGATGCCAGCCCAGACTACTATACCCAGCAAAGCTCTCAACCACTATAGATACAGAAAACAAGATATTCCATGACAAAACTAGATTCAAGCAATATGTATCAGCTAACCCAGCCCTACAGAAAGTTTTGGAAGGAAAACTCCAATCCAAGGAAGTTAACTACAACCAGAAAAACATAGGCATTAGAGAAGTGCTCTCTACCAACAGCCAAAAGAAAAAAGGGGTGAAATTCCACACAAAATTCCACCACCACCAACATTCCAAATCAAAGAAGAATGAGCAATCAATGGTCATTAATATCCCTCAACATTAATGACCTTTACACACCCATAAAGAGACACAGGATAGAAGAATGGATTTGAAGACAGACATTACCTGAGAGTTAAGTGTTGAGAACAGGTTTTCCAATCAAATGGACCCAAGAAACAAGCAGGAGTAGCAATCCTAATATCCAACAAATTAGATTTAAAATAAAATCAATCTAAAGTGATGAAGGAGGACATGACATACTCATCACAGGTGAAATCCCCCTAGATGAAGTGTCTATCCTGAACATCTATGCCAAAATACAAAGGTATCCACATTTGTAAAAGAAACATTACTATGACTTAAATCACATATAAAGCCCCACACACTTATAGTGGAAGATTTCAACACTCCACTATCATCACTAGACAGGAATACCAGACAGAAACTCACCAAAGAAGAAAAGGGTTAATAGATGTAATGACCCAACTGGGATTAACAGGCATCTATAGAACATTTCATCCACATAAAAAAGAATATACCTTCTTCTCACCACCACATAGAACCTTCTAAAAAATCGACCACATACTTGGAAACATATCAAACCTTAGCAGCTACAAAAAATGTAATAACTCCATGCATCTTATTAGACCACCATGCTTTAAAATTAGAATTCACCTACAACACAAATTGCAGAAAACCTAAAACTCTTGGAAATTGAATAATGCACAACTGCACCATTCCTGGGTCAAAGAAGAAGTTAAAAAAATTAAAGACTTCCTAGATCGCAATGAGAATGAAGATGCAACATACCCAAAACTATGGGACACTTTGAAAGCAGTGCTACGGGGGAAGTTCATAACACTAAGTGCCCACATGAAGAAACTCGAGAATAGTTATACTAGAGAATTAACAGCACAGCTAAAAGCTCTAGAACACCAAGAATCAAACTCCCCCAAGGAGGTGTAGATGCCAGTAAATAATCAAATTGAGGGCTGAAATCAATAAAGTAGAAACTAGGGAAACAATACAAAGAATCAATGCAACGAAGAGTTGGTTCTTTGAGAAAATTATTAACCTATGAAGGTAATACATACTTACAGTGTACAAAGTCTGTTCCACAGCAAATCGCACTTGTATTTCTTAGCTCTGTTGTGCAGCCAACATGATTTTATCAATATGCCAGTTTTTCTATTAAAGCTACTTTTCTTAGCAATGTGACTTAAGACCTATACTTGTTATGCTTAAACAGAGGGTGGAGGAGGGAAGGCAAGCAAGGGGTGAGGGAGAGAGAAAAAGAGTATATCTGATTCAGCATTTACAATATGTCTTCTGTATCAAAAACTATGGGATGCTGACCATTTTAAAGAAGTATAGAAAGACTGGCTAACAGACTCCCAGACACAAATTTAGACAATTAACAGGGCAGATATCTGCTTTAGAATCTCTTTTTTTATTTTAAATAGCTTGTTTTACATGTCAATCCCAGTTCCCTCTCCCTCCCCTCCTCCTGCACCCCCACCATCCCCCCATCCTCCCATACTATTGCCAATTCCTTCCACATAGGGGATATCTAGAGTTTATCATTTCATTCAGGGTAGGGTCCAGGCACTTCCCTAAGAGTCCAGGCAGAGAGAACAACCCTCTTTGTGTTATGGACACATGATGCCTGTTAGTATTCCAGGCATAAACACTGATCCACTGCTCAGGATCCCATAGGTAGCCCAGGCCTCCTCATGAACTCTCACATTTAGGAGGTCTGGATCAGTCCCATGCTGGCTTCCCAGCTGTCTGGGGTCCAAGAGCTCTCCCCTGTTCAGATCAGCTGTCTCTACTGGTCTTGCCAGCCCATTCTTTGCCAATTTGCTCTTCGCTCCTCTCTCTCTGTCGCTAGGTTCCTTGGGTTCTTTCTGTTCAGTATTTAACTGTGGGTGTTTGCCTCTGTTTTCATCAGTCACTGGATGAAGGCTCCAGGATGGTTATAAACATCAAGTTCAGTATCAGGAATAGGCATTCAAGGTGGTCTCTACACTATTGCTTAGATTGCCAATTGGTGTCATCCATTCAGATCACAATGGTGCCTGATCTGTCTTCTAACCTATGATTCTCTCTTCCCCCTATCCTACCCCCCAAGTCAAACTTCCTGTTCCCCCATGACCTACTCTCTCTTTCTGGATAGCTATCACTTGCCAAAACTAAATCAAGAACAGATAAGCAATTTAAATAGACCTATAAACCCTATGGAAATAGAAACAGTCATCAAAAGTTTCCCAACCAAAAAAGTCCAGGTCCAGATGGCCTCAGTGCAGAATTCTACCAGAAATTCAAAGACAAGCTTATACCAATTCTTCTCAAAGTATTCCACACAATAGAAGCAGAAGGGTCTTTGCCAATCTCTTTCTACAAGGCTTCAATAACCTTGATCCCTAAGCCACACAAAGACAAAACTGAGAAAGAGAACTTCAGACCAATATCCCTCATAAACATTGATGCAAAAATACTCAATAAAATACTGGCAAATCGGGTCTAAGAACACATCAAAACAATTATATAGCACAGTCAAGTAGGTTTCATCCCAGGGTTGCAGGGATGGTTCAACATAGGAAAATCCATCAATGTAATCCAACATATAAAAAAGCTGAAAGCAAAAATCACGTGATCATCTCACTAGATGCTGAAAAAGCCTTTGACAAAATACAACACCCCTACTTGATAAAGGTCTTGGAGAGATCTGGGATAACAGGAACATACTTACATAAAATAAAAGCTATATAGAGTAAAGCCAACATCAAACCAAATGGAGAGAAACTCAAGGAAGTTCCTCTAACATCAGGAACCAGACAAGGTTGTCCACACTTTCCATACCTTTTCAACATTGTATTTGAAGTTCTTGCCAGAGCCATATGACCACAAAAGGGGATCAACGGATTACAAATTGGGAAGAAGAGGTCAAACTTTCACTATTTGCAGATGATATGATAGTTTACATAAATGACCCAAAGAACTCTACCAGGGAACTCTTACAGCTGATTAATACCTTCAGCATAGGGGCAGGCTACAAGATCAATTCAAGAAAATCTGTAGCCCTACTATATACAGATGATAAAAGGGCTAAGAAAGAAATCAGAGAAACATCACCCTTTATAACTACCACAAACAACATAAAATACCTTGGGGTAATGCTAACCAAACAAGTGAAAGACCTGTATCACAAGAAGTTTGAATCTTTAAAGAAAGAAATTAAACAGCCCTCAGAAAATGGAAAGATCTCCCATGCTCTTGGATATTTAGGATCAATGTAGTAAAAATAACAATCCTGACAAAAGCAATCTACAGATTCAATGCAATCTCCATTAAAATCCCAGCACAATTCTTCACAGACCTTGAAAGAACAATAATCAATTTTGTATGTAAAAACAAAAGACCCAGGATAACCAAAAGAACCCTGTTCAACAAGGAAGCATCCAGAGGCATCACCATCCCTGACTTCAAGCTCTATTATAGTGCTGTAGTCCTGAAAACAGCTTGGTATTGGCACAAAAATAGACAGGTAGACCAATGGAATCGAATTGAAAACCCTGATATTAACCCACACACATATGAACATCTGATCTTTGACAAAGAATCTAAAAACATACAATGGAAAAAAGAAAGCATCTTCAACAAATGGTGCTGGCATTACTGGAAGCTGGCATGTAGAAGAATGCGGATCGATCCATGTTTATTGCCATGCACAAAAATTAAGTCCAAATGAATCAAAGACCTCAACATAAATCCAGCCACACTGAACCTCTTAGAAGAGAAAGTGGGTAGTACCCTTGAATGAATTGGTACAGGAGAGAGCTTCCTGAACATAACACCACTAGCACAGACAGTGAGATCAACAATTAATAAATGGGACCTCCTAAAACTGAGAAGCTTCTGTAAGGCAAAGGACACAGTCAGCAAGACAAAAAGGCAGCCCACAGAATGGGAAAATATTCCCTAACCCCACATCTGACAGAGGGTTGATCTCCAAAATATACAAAGAACTCAAGAAGCAAATCTCCAAAACACCAAAGGATCCAATTAAAAAGTGGGCTGTAGAACTAAATAGAGAATTTTCAGTAGAGGAGTCTAAAATGGCTGAGAGGCACTCGAGAAAGTGGTCAACATCCTTAGTCATCTGGGAAATGCAAATCAAAACAACTCTAAGATACCATCTCACTCCTGTCAGAATGGTGAAAATCAAAAACACCAAGACAATTTATGATGGAGAGGATGTGGTAAAAGGGGAACACTCCTCCATTGCTGGTGGGAGTGCCAACTTCTTCAGCCACTTTGGAAATCAGTATGGTGATTCCTCAGAAAAATGGGAATAAACCTACCACAAGACCCAGCAACTCCACTCTTGGGCGTATATCCAAAAGATGCCCATTGATACAACCAGGATGTCTGTTCCACTATGTTCATAGCAGCACTATTTGTAATAGCCAGAACTTGGAAGCAACCTAGATGTCCCTCAACCAAAGAGTGGATAGAGAAAATGTGGTACATTTACACATTTGAGTACTATTCTGCAGAAAAAATAATGGAATCCTGAGATTTGCAGGCAAATGGATGACACTCAAAGAAACCATCCTGAGTGAGGTAATGCAGTCACAAAAAGAGAAACATGGCATGTACTCACTCATATATGGAATTTAGACATAGATCTGGGGAATGCCAGCCTACAGTCCCATGACCAGAGAGTCTGGGAAACAGAACCTTCATTCAGTGGCTGATGGAAGAGGAGGCCGACTTCCACGACTAAGCACTAAGCTGAACTCAAGAAAGCCAGTAACAGAGAGGGCAGACTGATGACCAAAGGGATTAAGACTCGGCTGGTAAGCCGGGCATTGGTGGTGCACACCTTTAATCCCAGCACTTGGGAGGCAGAGGCAGGTGGATCTCTGTGAGTTGGAGGCCTGCCTGGTCTACAAAGTGAGTTCCAAGACAGCCTCCAAAGCCATAGAGAAACCCTGTCTCGAAAAACTAAAAAAAAAAAAAAAAAAAAAAAGACTGGGCTGGTTTAACCCCCCAAAACAGCTGACCTGACAAGGGTTAAATTTTGAATCCCAAGCTGATGCCTGGGAATCCAGCATGGGACTGAGCAAGACCCCTTGAATGGGGGTGTCAGTGAGGAGGCCTAGGTAATCTATTGATCCTTGAGCAGTAGATCAGTATTTATCCCGAGTATACAAATGGACTTTGGATTCCCATCCAACAATGTGAAATGCACTCTCATCCTGAACTCTTGAGGTAGGGTGTAGGCCCTGCCCTGGATGAAATGACAGCCTATGGACACACCCAAGGAGGGCCTCACCCTCCTTGGGGAAATGAGGGGATATTGGGGGGGATAGGGAAAGGGCATTGGAGGAGGGGAGGGACACGGAGAGGGATATGGAATTTACTTGTGAAGAAACCTTGTTTCTAATTTAAATTTAAAAATGAATAATAAAAAAAGAAAAAATGAAAATTAAAGAGAGAGAGAGAGAGAGAGAGAGAGAGAGAGAGAGAGAGAGAGAGAGAGAGAGAGAGAGAGAAACCAAATTGAATGTCAGGTGAAGCACATAGGAATTCAACTTGACTACTTCTTGGTCCTGATACAGAAAGACGATGCTGATTACATACCAGTGACTTTGTTAAGAGTAATGATCTATTCGGTAGCTACAGAGCAGTGACACAAGAAGAAGGGAAATAGTCCATTAAAAATTATAAGTCATAGGGAGTAAGTAAAGTAGGGAAACCCATTTCTGTTGTTCTATCTAGAATTACTCTTTTGAAAATAGTTGACAAATAAGTGGAATATTTTCTTGTAATATTGGAAATTGCTAATAATTTTCTTGATATTCTAGTAGCTGTTAACTCCTGAAATCAATGGATAGTTGCTTAAAATAGAAGGCAGAGGGTTGGCAGAAGTCCTGCCTATAATCTGTAATTTTAAATTGATTTATTATTTATTTCACTTTCCTTCAACATTTACTTGTTTAGTGCATTATTTGTATGTATATATGTGTGTGGTCTGTACAATTCATTTCATTCACCTCTGGGAATCTGCTCTCTCCTTCTTCCTTCCAGTTATTAACCTGACGTTGTTAGCCTTGCTCTAAATTGCCAGTCCTCAATGAGCCATATGTCTAACAGATTTAGAATAAAGTAACTACAAGGATACCAAAGTGGCATCTAAAGGATTTTTTATTACTCCTTATGGATGGAAAAATCTGTGTCCAGAAGCCTTAGAGATAGTAAATCATAATGCCAGCACCAGTCGGCATGTATTACCTTCCTATGAATTTTTGGTTATGGAGGCTCCCACAGCTCCTAAAATATGCAAGTCTACTGCTGCTTCTCTTGGCTGAATGATATAACTAAATGTTAAGATTGTCACAGAAAATCCACCATAATTTAATGTTATAATGTGGATAAATTATTCAGGGACCAATTCAGATTGCCCATTCTTACTTGCTGGCCTTTTTATGGGAAGAACTTACTATAAAGGATGATGTGAGGAGAACGGTACTGAATAGTTCTACTCAGCTGTGAAACTTGCATGTTACATTACAAAATGCCAGACAGGAGATACTCCTTGTTGCAACAATGACATAGCTGTTGTAGCTAAAATAAGGTACTCAATAGTTCTACTTAGATGTGAAACTTGCATGTTGCATTACAAAATGCCAGACAAGAGATACTCATTGTTGCAACAATGACATGGTTATTGTAGCTAAAACAAACAATGTTTTCACTGGACTTAAGGTTCACTTCACTTCTGGTACTATGTGCTAGGACTAAAAGCCCTACCTCAGTGTCTGTGATTTTATTTACAGAATTTTACCTTATGTGGTAGTTTGAACATAATTGGTCCCCATAAACTCATGGGGAATGCCACTATTAGAAGTTTTGTCTTACATGTAAAACAAGCTATTTGAAATTAAAATAATAAAAAAGAAGTTTTGTCTTTGGTTTATTAAAATTTTTTTAATTTAAATTAGAAACAAGCTTGCTTCACATGTCAATCCCAGCTCCCTCTCCCTTTCCCTCTCCCCCTCCCAACAGTCCCCCACTCCCCACCCCATCCCCCCTCCACTCCTCAGGGAGGGTGAGGCCCTCTATCAGGGATCTCCAAAGTCTGTCATATCATCTAGGGTGTTTGTTAGAGGAGGTATGGCCTTGTTGGAGGAAGTATGTCACCTTAGGAGTGGGCTTTGAGGTCTCATTTTCTCAAGCCATGCCTAGTGCCCAGTGTCTCAGAACATGCCATATAACTGCAGCTCAAGTTGTAGGACTCTCAGCTTCTTCTTCAGCACCTTGACTACCTGTATTCCACCATGTTGCACTGTGATGATAATGGACTAGAGCTCTGAAAATGTAGGCTACTCCAATGAAATGTTTTTCATTTATAAGACTTGCCATGGTCATGATGTCTCTTCACTGGAATAGAAACTCTAGCTAAGATACCTTGATAATGGGGAAACTTTTAGAATGGTTGCTGAAGGGTTACTCATAACTTGTCATCTTCTGGGAACAGGGGTGTACTGAACTGTAGGAGGAAGTCTGATGCCGCCATTAAACATGTGACTTACTAAGTCTATGCCGCCATTAAACATGTGACTTACTAGAGGCGCATACAGATGAGGTAATAAAAGGGCGGTTTACCACACCGCTAACCACACCCACTTTAGGCAGGACTAAAGACGTATACGGCTGGACGTAAAGACGTATACATACGTAGGCGGAACTACGTCACTAGCCAAGCCCACTTTTGGGCATGGCTAGGGGCGTTACGGGGGAAGGCATAAAAGACAGCGCACAGGAAGTCTCGCTCTCTTTTCCTGGAGTTCGGCTTCTGGTCCGGCCGCTAGCTGAGAACTAGATCCTCTGGGTTTGGTATCATGTGAGTAATTTTCTACATAAAATACTTAGCGTTACTGTCAGTAATTGTGTGTCGCGTATAGTTACAGTGTCTGTTGAAGCCAACACTGAATTAGAACAGCAGTCTGGTATTTCAAGAAGAATCATGGACAGGTCATCATCTCCATGACATTTAAAAGATATCACAAACTACTTAATAATCAACTTTAAAATATACTGAATGTAAAATATGGAAAAGAAGACAATAATAAATTGTCAAGAAATAATATTACCAGGAGTAAGCATAGGCAATGGATACGTTGATCAGGAAACGACTGTGATGAGCTCTTAGATTGCAAATATCAGATAAGGGAGACAGGGAAGGGGTTTTTCTGTAGCATCTAAAAGAAATCTATCAGCATAAACCTTAAATATAATATTCTACTGCTACATTTCTAGACATGAAAAGCTTTTACTATGATCATGATGGATTGAAAGGGTGACTCCTATTTCTAGAAAGGCTCATAAATTCTGTCATGAAGTAAGGAAGTCAATTCAAATCATTCTTCTGTGGAAAAAGGACAGAGTGACTGAAAGGGTTAAGTATTAATAAAATTAGAAGCAAGGGGAATTATTTTAGACATATGCAAATGTGAATTTGCTCAAGTGCTTCTGTGAATGGCAAATTAGAAGTAAATATCAAAACTAAAATAGCAAAATAGAATTCTTGATCTTGACAGTAGGAATAGACATGGCTGAAATTTTCTCATTTGCTACAGCTTCCAAACTAATTTACAACATTTACACTGTTTATTGACTCCAGAGTTACAATTGAATTTGTCTTTGAACTTTTACTAGACATTTTACTGTTTCTTTTCCCCAAGGATGTGGAAGTTTAAGGATTGTGATTACACTATACTCTTCAAAGAGTAATACATTTGCATTTTATATAGCAACTTATAGTTATTTCAGTGTATGGAAAATTGATAATGATAAGAATGCAGAATGTCTCAATCATTGCAGTTAAATCTAAATTTGTAACAAAAATTGATGAACAGTTTCTGGAAATGGGCACTAAATGACAAGAACAAAGTTGGCAGAAAGGCATCTGCATGTGTATGTAAGAGCAATGTAGCCAAAGGTGCTCGGCCCCATCAACAGTGGCAAATTTGGTTTCCATTTAATAAATTGGGCTTCATGGCCAATCAAAATGTGGCTGGTTACTCCCATACAGTCCTTGCTAGTATTTTACCTGTGTCCACATCTTGTCAGGCCAGACATTGTTGATGCTTTCAGAGTTCACTGCTGGGTGAGATTGAAAGAACCCTACCCAGGGCCCCCGAGGAAAAGAAAAACAGGGCCAGGCTGTTGCCCAATGAAAAAACCCAGACCAGGTGCCTCGCCCAGCTGGCAGGGTGTCAAACAGGATCTGTGGTCACCAGAGCAGTCATGGGACCTGAATAATAATTTCTGAAGCATGCTGGGTCTTTCATGAGGTAATACCAGGAAACTTAGTCCGTGGGAACTACCCCTGTTCCCAAGATGAGCCAATGAAATGCCTGTTGCTATGCTGATACTTATATAACCATTAAAACTCTATAAATGTTGTGCTCCCTGCAAGCCTGGTATGCTCTGCACTCGAGTTGCAGTAGCATCCGCGGGCGCCTGTGTACTCAATAAATCACCTCTTGCATTTACATCCAGTGGTCTGGCCCTGGTTCTTGGGCAGAGGGTTCGGTTCGGTGCCCGGCGCTTTGATGCCGAGGTCTTTCAAGATTAATGATTACTTTACACATAACAGAAAAATGGATAACATTTTGCATCACTATGAAAGATGACTATGGGGGATTAAGCTCTTAGGTGAGTGTCGTCTTGTCTTTTCCATGGCCTATAAGATTCAAGTATGTTCAGTAATAGAGCTTCACTGTAAAGTTCTGGAGGTTAGCCACTAGGACAAGAAATTGCCTGTAATGTTTGGAAATGGTTGATGTGACCTTATTGGTAAATAACTCAAGAAGAGTTAGTCTACTCCTGGTACTTGTGTTTTTATTTGCTGTGATGCATATCTAGTTGGGGAAGTCCCAATTGTTGTAGTGTACTTCCATTAAAGGGGTAAAAGGGAAGTCATAATTACTGTTTAGGAAAGAATGATATATATTAATAGAATTCAGAAGTATTTATCACATTTTGTCTGTGAAAGACAGAATCTTTTATGTTTCAGAAAAAACACTTTAATATATAATTGATATTGAGGCCTCAATTCCAGTCTGAAATAGGTTTCAGGAAACAGCCATATGAAGCAGGAAGAAAATTACAAAGAGTAAAAATGTGCTCATGTACATATGAGGACTTAGTTTTATAATATTTTGGTCCCTTTACCGTCTCATAAAATATTTGTAGATGTAAGAGTTGTTTAGATATGTTGGCAGGTTAATTTATATGCAAACATATGTGTTTAATTATATATTAGCAGGGAGAGATAGCACCAGGAAGAGAAATACTAAGTACATTAATTGAATCAGGCACACAAAAGTTCTTTGCTTTTCTGTCTTCTCACTAGATGACTATATTACATATGTGTTTCATTTTTAACTACAATAGTAGTCTTGAAAGACAGAATTCACTACATTTGTTAAGAAAAGTGTTGCACTACTTGAACTGCTGGGCATATGGGGGGAAGGTAGAAACCTAACGCAATGGAGACTCCATGGAATCCACAAGACTAACCCTAGCAAAGACTCCCATTAATGTGGGGCACAGAATCTGAACTGGCCATCTTGTGTAACTAGGCAATACCTCAAGTGGAAGGATTGAAACACCAATACAGTCACAACACCTTAGATCACAGTTTGTCCTGCCTACAGAGTGTCCAGGACTGGAGCTTAGCAGAACCAAAGAGAACAGAGTGGCTTCATCCAGAAACTTATGGGAGCAGATGCGAGTCTCACAGCCCAACATTAGGCAGATCTAGGGAATTCTGTCTGCAGAGGAAAGGGAGGAAGGAATGGAGGAACGAGTGGAGTCAAGGGCACCATGAGGACAAGGCCCACAGAATTAGTTGATCTGGATTCATGGGCTCAGGCAGAGATCAGGGATACTGTTGGTGTCTGGCCTAAATCCTCTACATATTTTTTAGCCTAGTAGCTTGGTGCTCTTGTGGGGCTCCTAGCAGTGACAACAGGCACTGTCACTTTTCTCTGTTTGTGGAACTCGTCATGCTGTGTCGCCTAGTCTAGCCTTGATATAGTGATGTGTGCCTGGTATTATTGTAGCATATTATGCCATGTTTGGTTGATGCTCCTGAGATGGAACATCTTTTCTGAGGGGAGGTGGAGCAGGCATGGATCTGGGTGAGAGGGAAGGTGGGGAAAGAGACTGTGGGGGGGAGTAAGAGGGGAAATTGCAGCCAGGATGTCATATATGTGAGAAGAATAAAAAGTAATAAAAGAAAAGAGTGTTTTCTTTTTTAAAATGTTGTTCAGGAATTTCCACAGCAGGATTTCTCTGTGTCCTTGGAGGCTATCCTGTAAATAGCTATTGTGGACCAGGCTGGTCTCGAACTCACAGACATCCTCCTGCCTCTGCCTCCCCAGTGCTGAGATTAAAGGCATGCACCACAATCGTCTGGCAAGAAAAGTGTTTCTATAATGAACATATATATATACATATATTTATGTGTTAATATATATATGTTAACGAACATATATATATATATATATATGTTAACAATATACTACTGGGCAGTGGTGGCACTTGCCTTTAATCCCAGCACTCAGGAGGCAGAGGCAGGTGGATCTCTGTGAGTTCGAGGCCAGGCTGGACTGACAGCCTCCAAAATAATACAGAGAAACCCTATCTCGTAAAACCAAAATAATAATAATAATAATAATAATAATAATAATAATAATATACTACCAAACTAGACATATTCATTTAATTATATACTTGGAGCTGTAAATTAAGCAACTGCAGTCAATTTTACTCAAATATATTACTGTCCAGAGTAACTGTACTTTTAAAGACATCAGTTTTAGAGCAAGTATGTTAAGCCATTAGCTCATATAAAAAGAGTACACATATTTAAATGTGGAAGAGACTATTATCTCTTATAAATTTTATAGTAATTAGGGTACAAAAAGCATATTAAAATGTAGTGGGATTTAGCCTTGAATTCCATTTGGAGTTGAGATAAGTAACTACCTGGTTGTCATAGTCTCTAGTACTTTAGAGATTATTTTGTTCAGAAATGCACTGTATTTGATAATATTTACAGTGGCTTATCTGACTCCTTTTCATTGTAGCTGTTCCTTGTTAGAGCTGTGTAGGAGCAAAAGTGGAATTTCGGAATCAAATGCTGCTACTGACACTGGCAATGTGCAAGTTTCTGTGGAGGATCTTCTCTTTATAATCTATAACTTCACTGTAAAATGCCTTAAGCAAACCTACAAATGCCAAGAAAGGTTGTATAAAGGAAATTGGGATGCTAGAGTTATCACTGTCCTACTTATGTTCATTCATGTGGGAAGACTGTATGTGACCCAAATGATAAAAATCAAAAGGTTCCAACGACTGCCTTCTCAAAGTTAAATAGGACAGTGACTACTTTATAAGTTAAGGTTGTTTTGCCTACATGATTTTTACATGATATCAGAATACCCTTTATGTGTTTATGACCTAACTAATAAGGAAACAAATATACACCACAGTTTCCATGTGAGTGTATTAGTGATGCTTCTCAGCTATCTCCATAGCTCAAGGGTTAAAGTCCATCAAGGTCATCCATGCAATAAGCACAGAGAGATCAGACTCAATCTCTACTGTTTGGTACAAGCCTGGTAGGGAATTAGTTTTGGCATAAGAAAGATTATTTGTACTTTTATTACAGTCAAAAGCCAGTGGGTGGAAAAACAATTCTATCCTTATCTTTTCTTGTTTCTCTGAGGCTCTGTAGTTAACAGTATAAATTTGGCAATTTTGTATCCTACATTTTCCATTTATCAACAAAAATATACAGAAATTTAGGAACAGATTTTCATCCCATAGAAACATAAAAGTACCTATATATAAAGATATAATCCATGCACTTCTAGTTTACAAGAGAATTTATATGTTACAGACTTGAAATCTAGGATCAAGAAACATGATAGAAAAAACTATAATTGTATATATTTTAAATTTATTTGATAGCTTTATGGCAGTAACCTGAAATATTTATTTCAGTACTTCTATCAATCCTCTGTAAGGATCTGACTCAGTTTGCCTCACAAGTTTTTGTTTCTGCTTTAGTTGTTTTATACAGTATAGAATATTACATATATGACATGTTATTACTTTAATTTCCAGTGTACTGCACATATAACCATCAAACACAGAAGACTGCTCATGTTTGAAAGCATTCTTACCACATGGACATGGAGTCGATGAGAAATACTGGTGGTCTTATCCCAGGCTGGAACACATTGCCTTCCTGCCTCTTACTCCTGAATGAAGGTTCTGGCAGGAGGAGCCCTTTGTAAAGTAGAAGTGGAAGGAATTGTTGTGGTTCTCATGTGGTAACAGAAATAAAGTGTGCTTTTTGTTGTTGTTTTGGTGTTGGTTTTAATTTTTTGAGACCGGGTTTCACTATAGCTCTGGCTGTCCTGGAACTCACTTTATACCAGACTGGCCTCGAACTCACAGAGATCCACTTGCCTCTACCTCCCAATTGTTTAGATTAAAAGCATGACCCATCACCACCAGGCAATGTGGTTGATGTTATGAACAACTGTTTACATGAAGACAACTTGTAGAGATTTTTTCATAGTCATGTTCAGTGTCTAGAGGTAAAGTCAATGTCTGTTTCGACATATCCGCCACCCCTATACCCTGGAAAGTCTCTCCTTATCCATTTGTTTATAATTCTCTCACACATACATTTTTGTCTCAACTTCTAACTGCAACAACCTCAAACTCAACCCGTTGTTAAATAGAAAGTAACATTTTAAATGGAAGATTATGTGTGTAATTTTTATTTGAACTGTTTTATTTCTATCAGCTCTATCTCTCATAACTTTTATTTTATTAACACATATTACCTACACAAATTAATAAGTTTCATTACAGTATCTTAAATCTCATATACAACAGGGATATGATTTGCTTGTTCTGAATCTGGCTTAATTTTATTAACAACATATCTTTAGTTCCATCTGCTCTTTTGAAAACAAATTTTGTTTTGTTCTTTGTGGTTGAATAATACCACATACATACTGTTTTTTTTTCATTATGCATTCACCTGTTCTTAGACATTGAATCAGAGACTGAAACACAGCAATTGTGGATAGTTCAGGGGTAAACTTGGGTATAAAGCTTTTTTTATTCGTTATATTATTATATGCTGATTTTTATGCTTTGGGTATATATCTGGAAATAATATACATGGTGAGTGTGTTATCTGAATATTGGTTTTTTTCCTGAAATTTCTTATTGATTGCTATTGTGTCTAAATAAATTACAGTCTCATGCACAGTTTATAAGTACTCCTTTCTGCCTCTATCTACCTCATCCTTGACAACGTTTACTCCTGTTTGTATTTTCTTGATCATAGCCATGTTTATATAATAAAATATATTTTTTACTTTATTCTTTTTAGGATGAGGGAGCTTGCTTTTGTATTTCAGTCTTGTCCAGAAATATGCAGCCAAGGCTAGTCTCTGCTTCTGTAGTGTTGTGACTTAACAGTGTTGTGAAGTGCAGGAACCTCTTCTCTAGAAAGACTTTGTTACACTTGTCACACTATCTTTTCTACTTGAGACTGTAGTTTTGGCTTTCATTCTTTCTTATGCCCTCAGCCCCATTAAGGAGAACTTCTCATTCACTGGAGCACAGGACACATCTTGACATTTCTAGGGTTCAATGTTACTGGATATCACCAAGTTGCTCACCATCTTCATTGCTTCCCTGTACCTCATAGCATTTTAATCTCTCTCTAAACCTTGTACCTGTTTTTTTTTCTTCTTCAGTCTTCTGGCATGGTGTTCAGGTAGGTACTTCTCCCTTCTCCAGCTATTTGTAATTTATATTCTCAATTGTATTGTAATAGTGATATTTTGCAAGTAATGTTTGCAGCTAGAGATATGGGGTTGCAGCTAGAGACATGACTGAGTAGTTGTGAGAACTTGCTGCTTTTTTTAAGGATCTAGGTACCTCAGAACAACTAGTAATTCCAGTTCCAGGGGTCTCATGCCCTCTTCTGATCTCCATGAGCACCAGACGCATACCTGCTATATATACATGCATGAAAGCTAAATGCTCATGCATGTAATGTAACTTTAAATTTAATTTTTACAAAGATAGTGGTTTTAGAAATTAAATAAAAACTTTCTATGGGCAATAAATAGTCAAATATTTTCACAACATTACAGTTTTGTGGTATAGAATTTCACTGATTTATTAAACATTCATTGTAAAAGTGTATTCTCTACAGAAAACTGATAGTGGAATGGCCCTCTGCTGTAACATATGTCTAAATATGTCAAATTATCTTTGAAAGTGGGTAACAAAGAATAATGCAGAAGAAGCTAGAGAGAGAGAGAGAGAGAGAGAGAGAGAGAGAGAGAGAGAGAAGGAATTTCCTCAGACAAGTGGTGAAATATGTAGAAAAAAAGTAGTTTTGTTGAGGGTACCTAGGAATTCTAAGCCAGAAAAGATAAAGCAACCATGGAGAGGCATATTAGAATGGTATAAACCCAAACAAATTTCTTGGTGGATGTATGTAGGAGGAAAGAAACAAAATTGGAACTCATTCACCTTTTGCACTGAGGGCATCAAGGTTCTGCTTGTACTTTGATAATTAGTTCCTTTGAGGCCATATTCTCAGTCTCTGGAGTTTAAGATTAAGTAAAATTTTTGTGGTTTCAAACATTCAGAATTGTAATATCTTGTTTCAGTCACAGGAAAGCAGCCCAGGCTTGACTGGGAGATTCAATTTCCTTATCTATGAATGGCAGCAGGGAATCAGAGTGGTTTTATTTATGTGTTTGTTTGTTTGTTTCGTTGTTGTTCCTTAGTATTTTTTGGTGAGGGAAATAACTAGTAAAAGAATACAGTATATCATTGAAAAAGTTCATTTGTTTTTTCACTCATTTTAACCATTTGAAAATTAAGTTGAATTTACTAATTTAATAATGATTTTTTATATACTGTATTTGTCAATTGTGAGATATAACCCTAGGACATGAAGAAATATTATCAAAGATTTCCTATCATGAATCCCATTTCTGGTTGGGGGATTAACATGTACAAAAAATATATCCCTGTTGGGTGCTATAGGGAAATCAGTCCTTTGAAGTGTTGCTTGACCTCTCTTAGCTCTGGCAGATTTCTGAGCATTATTGGGGGTCAGGGTGTGATATGGTGGGAGAACCTTCTTTTTATAGGACATAAACCAAAATTACTTGAATCATTCACACAAAGAAAGAGACTAATTAAACTAGACCTATACAAATCTTAAGAAATACTGTGTGGTGAGGGAGAGTAGGAAAGGAAAGAAAGTAAAAGGAGGAAGGAAGGAGGAGTGATGGAGGTAAGGAGGGAGTCAGGAATGGAGGGAGAGATGGAAGGAAGGAAGGGAGGAAGGAAGGAAGGAAGGGAGGAAAGAAGGAAAGAAGGAAGGAAAAGGAAAGAGAGAGTGAAATCATTACAAAAAAGGGCATTTCTGTGTCTTGGAGTCAGACCACTGTTCTTATGGGGGCCTAGGATTTTGGTGTTTGTCTGTGTGTGTGAGAGGGTATTTATATATTCTGTAACTTAAAGCAAAGTACTTAATTTGGTTGCTCAATAAAATTAAACTAATACACATGCAAACACATGGTACATCCATTTTATATTTTACATAGTTCCTCTTTTAAATATCAAAATATAAATAATTTAACTGTTGCAGATATGAGATCTGAGAGAAAATGAGGTCATGTAGGTATATACTAATACTTCTCTCACAGTTCAACCATTTCTCCCTACTAAGAAGAAATCAGGGTTGAAATTAAGCTCTCCTTTCAGGGCTTCAAGGCTGAGAAATCTAGAGAAATCACAATGTCCTTAGAGAGAAAATATCCAGGTTTAAATGTTGCAAGGCAGTATCTATTGTCCCCAAGGTCTGCTATTTCTATTTAGGAAATCAATATTTGATAGGGAGAATTTTCTTTTAATACCTTGGAGGGCAAGAGACTAGGACAGCAAATCAAAATTGTCTTCATCCTTCATGATTACAATAAAGTTATTAAGTTCAATTCCCTTACTCAAATATTTAGAGCATCCTTAATTATCCTGAGAATTTTAAAACTATGAGCCAGGACTGAAAGTTTGACCCATTGGTGCGCCCAACAGGGGCATTTGATGTTCAGTTTAAAAATAAATGCATATTTTCATTTTAAGGCTTTTGTAGAAGCCAAGGCTTTCTTTGACCCTCCTACATATTGAAGGGGAATAATATATATTCTATGATAGTGTCATACTTTCCTCTGTGGTTTGTTAACTCTTCTCCTTCACCCTGTGTTAATGAGGATATCTCTAACCAGCCAATGTCAGATAATTGGTCATCTTTTCCTTATATTTTAGCCTCACATTGCAAGAAAACCCTAGCTGAAAATTAGGCTAGCCCATGTAACTTTGAAAATGTGTAGTATTTTAAGAGTGGTGTACTTGTCTGTCTTTCATTTGAGCATTTAAATTTAGCTTCTGTATCCATAGTAGTAGAAATGTGGCTAGCAGGAGTGATTTTCTTCAATGTCGTCTTCTTTCCCAAATCAAAGGATATTGTATGCTTTTTGTTTTATTAGAAAAAGAAAAAATCTTATCTAATAAAATTTTGTGGAAATACTGTTTTTGTAATGAAGAAAGGTTACTTTGTGAAGGAGTAGAGAATCTTGTTTTAAATGTTTTATGTGCATGAACATTTCGAAAAGTAGTTGTATGTTGGGAGGGAATATCTCCAGCAAATAAACTATAATATAGATGAAAATGGCAGTATTTGTTGATGATAATTTAGAATGGATGAATATCATTAATAATAATAACAGGGCCTTAACACATTTTTCCCTTCCAATGTTGAAATTTGAATTATCATACACGTTAAAGCATGTGAAACTATCATTCAGCAGATTGTAAAGTATATGTCATTTACATATTACTGACATTTATTTATTCTCTTAGTATCCATTCTATTGAAGTACTTGAGTCAGGTGCTATTTGATTCAATCTTGATAAATATAATTTAATTCCAAAAGAAAGAGGATGTCTCTCTCTCTCTCTCTCTCTCTCTCTCTCTCTCTCTCTCTCTCTCTCTCTGTGTGTGTGTGTGTGTGTATGTGAGTG
This sequence comes from Mesocricetus auratus, assembly GCF_017639785.1. Taxonomy (NCBI): domain Eukaryota; kingdom Metazoa; phylum Chordata; class Mammalia; order Rodentia; family Cricetidae; genus Mesocricetus; species Mesocricetus auratus. The sequence goes on from NW_024429266.1 coordinate 47,866,229, forward strand.
AGTGTGTGTACACAAGGGATTTGAGTATATTTTATTACAAGATCAGTTAGGCATCAAGCTTAATTGTTCAGACTTGACATATTGTAGAAATTATAACATTTTAAGAAAGCAAGAAATGTTACAGTAAGGAGGAACAAGAACAAAGTTTTCATTCTAGAAACAGCATTACAGTAAGTCTGAGAAATCAGTGCTTCAAAAGAATGAAAATTGAAAGTAATAGATTAAATAAATTATGGAAGAAATTTTCAGAAAGAGGACTGCATAGAAATGTGAGAAGAAACTCTGCATGCATAAACCTGAGTGCCATGGAAGGGAGTTAGGCTCCTCAGCATTCAATGAAAGTAAGTTGTGATGGAAGGAAATTAACTGGTAATAGACTGAGCTAAAAAGCTGAGTGGCACTAGTCTGCTATGTAACTCCTGCGACTCAAGCCTCAAAGCTGAGCACTCGGTCATAGCAGGAAAAGATTTCATAATTTATTGAGATTTTTGAGGAGTAAGACTACAGATTAAGAAAAAAATTCATCTGTTTCTTGAAACCACAGTCTTTGAGCTCCAAGGTGAGGTCCTAGTAATTTTGCCATTCTTGAAGCCCAGCAGACCCCAATCTCAGGTTTGGAAGAGAATTGCAGATAGAACATATCACTAGAAAATAAATGGATGACCTTATTAGTCACTATATGGAGTCATGTCCAACCAGAAGTCACTGCCACTTAAAAGAAAATTAAGAAAGTATTTCTAGTAAGACTGTGTTGTGAGAAGCTTATGTGGCAGATGGTAATTCTGGGTGAAACATGCTTTCTGCAATGAATAAGAGATGATATATATTAATGCCACCAAATAAGCAGACTATTTCTCTGCTACTCTCCATCAATAAGAAGCATCGATTGGAGTCACCATGACTCATTCTGAAAGTACTCCATTAAATTGCAGCAATGAGCCGGAGGTTGTGTGAACACTGCAGGTTGAGTAGTCTATAAAATCAAACTTTTTTCAAGTTTGGTATCTGGCAAGCTTTTAACCAAGGCAACAGGGGGCTTAATTTCTGCTGAGGATGTGAAGCTGGATGAGATATTTAAAAGCAGCAATGGCTAATGATGTGCACCACAACTCTTAATGAGACCCTATTTCTGGAGGATATAATGGATGACAAAAGACTACTTGCTTGTCACATAAGGCCAAGTAGCTAGTGTTATGAAGGGAAAGTTTGAGGTTAGGTTTATTAATCTGCTTCCTTTGCACAAAGTGGAAACAAACTGTAAGTTGCACTTAATTATTTTGTTTTCATAAAACAAGAATTTTTGGTGAGCATTTCATTTTTAAAATAGAGGGGTAACAGGACAACATCTAATAACTATACATGTGAATTGACATAGACTCTGAAAAAATTCACTCAGTAAATAGTCATATATTTAAGGGTTTGTCTGATCTGTTATAAAATAAAACTTTAGATGTATTTCAATATCAATTATATTCTTAGTCATCATTGTTAAAATTTTCTATCACCCCTTCACCAATGTCAGCTTGTGTTATTGCTATGATTGCTACTGAAATATTATATTTCCCTATCAGTGACCATCCTTGATAAAGTTGGAGGAGCCAAGAGATGAAGGTTAACTTGTCCCAGTTTTATTCTTGCAGTTTGTATAGCCTACCATAAAAGTCCATATTAGTACACAGTCATCCAAGACTTCTGGTAATCCAATTGACCAGAGCTTCGAGAGTGGTGCCATTGGAAGTTATAGGACTTAAAACATTGATGCAAAAGGGATCCATAATTGCCTGCCAGAAAATGATCTAGTGTACCCTTCACAGACACAGTTGGATATGTGAGGAGGGAAATCAATGCAATGGAGAAACTAATATATTATTAACAGAAGAAAGCACTTATATACAAGCTGGGAAGATGGGAAGTGGGCCAGGCTTACAAGAGAGAGAGCTTTTGCTTTCCCTTTACTTTTATCCTCACTTGTGCCCATACCCCTGTCCACGCCCCTTTTGGACAGTATTGTGAGCTCACCCCTACAATTCCCTTTTTTGTCTAAATAAAAGATTTAAACTTTATGCAAAACTCATAATCTATTCATATACTAAACTAAGTATATGAATCTATCTTAACCCATCTAAATCTGAAACTTAGCTGAAAGAGATACCAAAGTCTGAACACCTCCTTCCAATCCCTATTCTAAAATAATTGAAAACTAACACTAACAGTTGTAATCTATCCTGTAATATTAACAGAAAGGAAAGAGTGCATAGTATTCTCAAAATTACTTCCAGCTAAAAGGAGACAATGACGATCTCTTGGGGACCTGTGTGAAGAAGTTGTTAGTGTAACAAAGATGCTTGATTGAAGTTCTTGACTGAAGTTCTAATGTTGATTGAAGCTCTTGTCTAAAGCTCTGGTCAGATTGTAGGAAGTGCACAGTATCAGTTTATTGGTCCAGAGTTGTGTTGAGCGATGTAGTTTCCAACCGGTTTCAGCATGGTACTTGTCAGATGGAGTGATGACTTGGGGCAGTTCACATGCATCAAGTCAATTCAGGTAGAGTCGATGAAATGGGATCCCATCTTCTTTCTGAAGTGTTTGAAGATTTCTGTCAGGAAATTCCTTGCTCTCTGGAAAACTCAAACATTGTTGTTAACAGAGAAATTTTCAACTTTTATATGTATGCATACTGGGAAAAGCAACAATAAGGAAGATAGTAAACATGAAGGAGATTAGACTTTCAGAAAAGGAACTGAGTATAAACAGATGACAGTCCCTAGTTTTGTTTTCTTCTGTCTTATATCAGTGGCTCTTTGATAAAATATGGAAATCTGAATCTTATTTTAACAACATGATTGGATTTAGAGGAGCAGAGTCAATGCAACTCTAAAGCCAGCCCAGACTACTATACCCATAAAAGTTTTCAATCACTATAGATTGGAAAAACAAGATATTCCTTGACAAAACCAGATTTAAATAATACATTTCCACTCATACAGCACTATAGAAAGTACTGAAAAGAAAACTCCAACCTAAAGAAGTTAACTACACTCAGAAAAACATAAGCAATAGATAATTCCACTTTACCAAAAACCAAAAGGAAAAGGGGTTGAATCCACACACAATACTACCACCAGAAACAAATCCAAAACAAACAATAATTAACACTCAATGGTCCTAAATGTCCCTCAATAGTAATGATTTAACATGTCCAGAAAAAGGCACAGGCTAAGTGAGGAAGCCTTGGCAATCTAATGGGGCCTTGGGTAGTAGATAAGTATTTATCCCTAGCATACAAATGAACGTTGGGTCCCCATCACATATTGAGGGATGCTTTCTCGGCCTGAACACATTGGGGAGGGCCTAGGCCCTGCCAAGGATGAAATGACAGACTCTGAAGATCCACCATGGAGGGGCTCACCCTCCCTGGGGAGCAGAGTGGGAATTGGGTAGGGGATGAGGGCTTGGTGGGGGGTGGGGAAGGAGGGGAGGGAGAGGGTGCTGGTATTGACATGTGAAGGAAGCTTGATTTTTAATTTGAAATGATAAAGGATAAAAAAGGCACAGGCTAACAGAATGGATACAAAGACAGAGTCCATCATTCTGCATACAAGAAATACACCTCAACTTCAAAGACGGTATTGCTTGAGAGAAACGTGTTGGGATAAGATTTTCCAATCAAATGAACCAAAGAAACAAGCTATTGTACCTATACTAGTATCTAACAAATTAGACTTCAAACTAAAATAAATCACAATGGATATTCATCACAGGAAAATACATCATGATGAAATCTCAATACTGAACATCTAGGCCCCCAGTTCAAAGACACCAACTTTCATAAAAGAAATATTACTAAAACTCAAATCACACATAAAACTTCACACAGTTACAGTGAAAGACTTCAACACCCCACTCTCACCACTGGACAGAACCACCATACAGAAATTTAATAAAGAAACAAAAGAAGTAAGAGAAGTTATGATTAAAATGGGTTTAACAGACATCTATAGAACATTACATGTAAATGCAAAGGAAGAAAATTCCATCTTCTCGGCACCACATGGAACCTTCTCTAAAATCCACCACATACTTGGCAATATAGTAAACATGAACAGATACAAAAAAATTGAAATAACGTCTTGTATCTTATCAGACCACCATACTTTAATGTTATAATTCAACAAAAATACAAATTGCATAAACTCTACAAACTCATGGAAATAGAACAATGTACAATTTAACCATTCCTGGGTCCAGGAAGAAATAAAGAAGGAAATTAAAGACTTCATAGAATTCACTAAAAATGAAGACAAAACACGCCCAAACATATGGGACACTTTGAAAGCTGTGCTAAGAGGAAAGTTCATAGCACTAAGTGCCCACATGAAGAAACTAGAGAATAGTAATGCTAGAGAATTAATAGCACAAATGAAAGTTCCAAAACAAAAGGAAGCAAACTAACCCAATTAGCAGATGCCAGGAAATAATCAAATTGAGGGATGAAGGGAATGAAGTAGAAACAAAGACAGCAATACAAAGAATCAACAAAACAAGGAGTTTGTTCTTCGAGAAAATCAACAAGATAGACAAACCTTTATCCAAACTAACCAAAAGGCAGGGAAAGAACATGCAAATTAACAAAGTCAGGAATGAAAAGGGAGACATAGCAACGGACACTAAGGAAATCCAGAGAATCTTCAGGTCATATTTTGAAAAACTGTACTCCACAAAATCTGAAAATTTAAAGAAATTGAGCAATTTTCTATAGAGATGCCACTTACCAAAATTAAATCATGAACAGATAAGCAATTAAAATAGACCTATAACCCCTAATGAAATAGAAGAAGTCATCAAAATTCTCCCAAACTAAAAAAGCCCAGGGTCAGATGGAATTACTGCTGAATTCTACCAGAAATTCAAAGAAGAGCTAATACTAGTACTCCTCAAATTGTTCCACACAATAGAAGCAGAATGGTCATTGCAATACTCTTTTTACAATGCTACAATCACCTTGGTACCCAAGCCACACAAAGACACAACTAAGAAAGAGAACTACAGACCAATATCATTCATGAAAGTTGATGCAAATATACTCAACAACATACAGGCAAATTTTATTCAAGAACACATCAGAGAAATCATCTACTATGATCAAGTAAATTTCAACCCAGGGATGCTGGATTGGTTCAATATATGAAAATATATCAGTGTAACCCATCATATAAACAAACTGGAACAGAAATACCATATGATCATCTCACTATATGCTTCAAAAGGCTTTGACAAAATCCAACACTACTTCATTATAAAGGCCCTGGAGAGATCAGGGATAACAGAATCATACCTGAACATATTAAAAACAGTATACAGTAAACTAACAGCCAACATCAAACTAAATGGAGAGAAACTCAATGTGATTCCTCTAAAATCAGGAACAATAAAATGCTGTTCACTCCCTCTGTATCTCTTAAATATTGTTCTTGAAGTTCTAGCTAGATCAATAAGACAACAAAAGGAGATCAAGGGGATACAAATGAAAAGGAAGAAGTCAGATTTTCACTATTTGCAGATGATATAGTTTACATAAGTAACCCTAATAACTCTACCAGGGAACTCCTACATCTGATAAAAACTTTCCTTCAGCATAGAGGCAGGATGCAAGTTTAACTAAAAAAAATCAGTAGCCTAATATACAGACAATAAATGGGCTGAGAAAGAAATCAGAGAAACATCCCCTAATGCAGAAATATTAAGCTAAACAAAATAGGGATGTCATATGATAGTTTATTGAGGGAGAAATCACTTACGTGAGAAGCCAAGACAGTTGAGAATCAAAGGTCCACATGTTGCTCTCCAGGCTGCAACCAGAACCCAAAGAGAAAGACTCTCCTCCCCCTAGCTCTTTTTTCCAGTGGAGTCTACGTACCTGTGAACCCACCCAAATGGACATGGTCAACACTACAGGTACATAGATCTTTCCCTACAATTCCCTTTGAGAAAAGATTAAGACTTAAAACAAAACTAAATTGTGTCAATATACAAAACATCTTAAGCAAATATATAAAACATATATACGTAGTAGCTGATAAACAAACTATCATCTACCTATATCCTACACTAAGCATATCTATTCCATCTACATCCTAAAGTTATATGAAAGAGATGCCCAAGTCTGAACACATCCTTCCAATCCCAAACCTTCATAATTGAAAACTAACTCTAACAGGTGTAATGTCAACAGTAGGGAAATGTGATAAAATTCTCAGAATTACTTCCTGCTGAAATGAGATGAAGATACCCTCATGGATCATGTAGGAAGAAAATGTTAATGTAGTGAAAGTCTCGAGTGGACTGTCTACAACATGTGGACCTAGTATCTGTTTGGTGGGAGATGCTTGATTGAAGTTCTTGACTGACATTCTAACCTTAATTAAAGCTTTTTCCTGAGGTTCTGTCCAGAATGTAGAAGGTTCACCATATCAGTTAATTAGTGTGGACTTGAGTGAGCGATATAGTTCCAAACTGGTTTCAGGGTGGTGGTACTTGTTAGTTCAGATGCATCAAGTAGTATCAGATGGAATCTGATGAAGTGGGGCCCCATTTTCTTCCCAAAGTTGTTTGAAGATTACTGTTAGGAAATTCCTTGTTCTCTGTGGAAAACTCAAATGTTAATGTTAACAAAGAAATATCAATTTTTATATGTATTCATACCGGGAAAGTCAACAGTAAGGATGATAGTAAATATGAGGGAAATTGGACTTTCAGAGAAGAACCAAGTATAAACATATGAAAGTCTGTAGATTTTATTTTCTTCTGTCTTAGATCAATTGGCTCCTTGATATAATACAGAAACTCTGAATTTTATTTTAACAGCATGCTTGAATTTAGAGGAAGAGAGCCAAATCCGACTCTAAATCCAGTTTTGGTTTCAGTGAATTGGGACCAAAAGAGTATTAGGAAGTAAAGATAAACAGATAAGAGAATTAGACATTGATACCAAACATTAGATTCTTCTTTGTTTGATGGTCCTTTGGGTAGCCATCCTCTTGTCTTTGGGTATCCAAACATCCAGTATCTTTTCGCTGTTTGGAGATGGGTTTTCCTGGGAAGACATAAACAAAACACTTCCTTTTGATTTTGTGAGGTCTCCTTACACCTCATAGAATATGATTTCGTGGATGAACTGTCATCTTTCCACCTCCTGAGTTTTCTCTTGTTTGGAGATGTTCTTGATCAGCATTGATGGAATCCAAAACTTTTCTTCTCCTATTGAACATTATTAATCTGAATGCTTGAACTTCCTGGGTCAAAAATTTTTCTAAGGACTTCATAGAGTCTGTTCATTTCTTGGATTCATCATTTATACTTGATTCCAAATATTTAATATTCCCATTCTTAGATATTATCTGAATGGCATGTAAGTTGCCTTCTAGGAATAGTTGTATCTGTTAGGTGCTCATTATCCTCAGACATGGGATGAATTGTTTAAGTAAATATTACAATATAATGTTCCAGATTTTGAGTTTTATTAGTCGAGTTGTCACACATGGAACGAGTTGTTTCTGCCAGCCTGATAATGTCCTGCTTAATCGATTCGATTTTGGCCATAGGGCAGTGGGCATGGAATTAATTCTCTCTTGTAAGTTGTTATGTTTAAGTTCCAAGGTATCTACTTTGTTAGACATTTCCCCATTGACCTTAAGATTTTAAATTTTTGACTCCAATTTTTCAATCATTTGCACAATTTCCCTGTTTTCTGCCCTGTTATTAAAGCATCTGTTTCATGCTATTATATGTATTATGAAGCTAATCGTTAGCATCAGACACAAGTAAATTTGGAGCATGTCATAATTCTCTCCCAGGATGTATTTCATGAAATAAGCAATGATATCTATAACGTTGTCCATCGTTAGATTATCTGTCATAGGATAAGGCAGGTAATCTTATTAGCAGCTTATCTGCTGGAATGCAAAATTTATCTCCTATAATCTTGCATTGAGGAAAGAATTTTACCTGCAATAACTATGCTTGGCCACCAGGTGGCAGAGCTGTGCCACCAAACACAGCTCCCCCACAGATGCTCTGTATTTCCCAGTGGAATCTGAAAAATCCTAAGTAGCTTTTACAGAAATTTAGCGAGGAGGATTTTGTTAAAAGGATGAGTACAGGTATGGAGTGCTGCCGGAAGGAAAGCAGATGCTTCACACCGTGGCATTAAGGATGCTCATTTTGGCAACTGCCCAGAGTGGCACAGTTTGCAGCCAAGGGAAGCTGTGGTGTTTAGCAGCTGCTCAGGGGCGCCCATTCTGCAAGCTCCCTGGGGATCAGGGCTTACTGGGCTGGCATTGCTCTGGGTGGGCAGGAGGACTGTGGAGACTTGTGGTCTCCGAGAATGCTGGCAGTCCAGGAACGCTGGAGGATTTTGGCACAG